>NC_064631.1:108296878-108919800 GCF_023864275.1 Schistocerca cancellata | reverse complement strand
TATAAGTCCTCTCCCTGTTGGTCCCCCCCCTTCATCTTTCCTCACCTCGCCCCCTTTTTTTCCCCCTCATCTGTCCACCACCCCCCCCCTGCCACTCCCATCTGCCCTTGGCTGTGGTGTGTCATTTTCGTGTACACTTTTTAGTGCAGTGTTTCCAGTGAATGTTAAGTGTTGTGTGTCTTTTCCGAAGTGTTGCGAACGGAAGTCATACTGTCGCTGGGTGTGATTTTTATCTCTCTTATGCCATGTTTTTTTAATTATCTGTATATTATTTTATCTGTCTGCTTCCTGTGTATTTTATTAGCTTCGCCAACCCGTTGTTTTATGTTTTAATTTTCCACAATTTTCTGCCGTTTTACAATTTAAGTCACCGTTTTATCACCTGCTTTTATTGTTTCTTCCCTTCTTCTTATATTTTAAAAATTCTGTAAGATGAAGAGCAGTGTACTAAGCTGCTGCCAGCCCCCCCCCCCCCCCCCCCCATTCGGGTGGTTGTGGTGGGGGGGGGGGGGGAAGTGGGGATCAAAATTCAATTAAGGAAAACAAGAATTACATTGATATCATGATGCACAAGGTTCTTGTAATGAAGTACGAATGTCGGTCAACAGATGGCAGTAAGCAAAGAATGTTAACTGTGCTTTTCAGTTGTTACTTGCAACTTTTAGTCGTGACTTTTCACAGAAATCACAGTTGAACTCAGTGAATTGCAAAGAAAGGGTATAGTACGGTACAAACTTTGGCAACAGATGGCACTATTAACTGCACTTTTTAGTTGCTATTTGTGACTTTTAGTCGCAACTTGTCACTGTAATCACAGTTAGACTCCATAGCGTGTCGCAGTGATAGAGTGTAATATGGATGTTGGCCAACAGATGTCACTGTTGACTGCTTATTAGTTGCTACTTGCGACTTCTAGCTGCAACTTGTCACTGAAATCGCAGCTAATTCTGTAGTATGATACCAGGTTTATACAAAGCAGTACAAAATTCGACCAACAGATGGCACACGGAGTTGAATGTGAAATGATACTTGCAACAGCTAATTGTGACTGAAATCACAATTAGATCCCGGTAAAGTTGTTACTTTGATATCTATGACTTCTCAGTCACTGGGATTTCTAACAGATATATGATTTCTTGCCCACCACTAGTCGTGACTGAGTGTTGCAACAAATCCTGCCATTTGGATGTGGCCACTCTGAAAAACACTGTCCAAAACTTCACAAAGGTAGTTTCATAAGGATATTTTTTCGCATGTATCATCTACAGATGGCACTTTTGATGTTCCCATTCAATTAAAATTATGTTACCCTAATTATGATGTAATAAGTGTTTTGTTAACCATGTGTGGCAGCCTGGACGCGTAAATTACAGGAGATTTTTAGGTGTGTGCAGTAGGTATTTCAACTGTGTAATGGCCAATCACTTTCTTTTGTCTCTGAGAGATTGCAATCTACCAACCAAATTTGGTCAAATGATAGTACAAAAAACGTTAACACAAATGATCATAGCGCAAAGCTATTAATTTTAATGTCAACTGCCTTTGAGGTGACGGTCATACAGGGTGTTAGTTCAGCTTGGAGTACTCAAATTCACAGGAACGCCTAGTATTAATGTGCCTATATTCAAACTTATGTACTTACTTTGAATGTCACAGCACTTTTCATCAAAATTAACATAATACACTTTTAATGAGTATCCTGATAAGTATTGAAGATATTTATCTACTATAGTGGTAAAATATTTCATGTTGACATTATTAAAAAAATTCAGGCAAGGTATGAAAAAGTTAAAACCACTTAGTAATATGTAATCAGAAATTATGTATTGGCTCCTAATTACTACTAAATGTGACGTTTATTAACACAAGCTCAGATTTCATCTTACGCCACTGTTTTCAATTTGTGAAGTACACAAACCACCACAGTTCCCTGAAAATAAGAAGTTTGACTTTACCTTGTGGTATCTTCTTCTCAACAGTACCAGCAACACACAGCATCCATTGCATTTGTATATGATACCTCAGTGTAAACGATTTTGTATTCAAATACATACCAGCTTTGACCACTGTAAAAATTGTTGGTTTAAAACATTGAAACTATAAGGACGTTAATTTCTAAATACATAAACACATGAGATAACCATTTGCTTTATAAATAACCAGTATATTACTATTCAGCTTGCAGTAGCAGTCATGTCATGGATTGTTACTATGCCTTCCCTACTCGAAGTCCACTTTACGTAGTAGCACAGACAAAATAAGACTGTTACATGTTGTAGTACAGACAAAATAAAACTGTTGCATTTCACATGAAATGCTACTGAAATAATTGTGGCTCTAAGTGCTAAAGGATCTTCAGTTGTATGTATAGCCATCACTACATCTCTTGCAGCTCGCAGGGCGGCATGATCCACAATACAACCGGTGTTTTACTCCACGATAAGTCAGAGCAAACCTCTTCTTCTGTAACAGACAGTTTAGCTGAACTTTTTATAAGATAGTAGCGCCATTCATCAGTCATCTGAGGCTAATCTTATTATGTTTTTACCATGCAAACACCATACACATACACAGTGCTCACACTAATATTGTCTACTTAGACAATCTTACTAACTACTTAGACAATCTTTGTTTGAAAGCTGTCTTTTCTCAAAATGGGCGGGATACCACACCTCAGAATAATACGTTAAAATTCCCTTATCAGTCATTACTTATTTCTAAAGTCATAACTGTTTCTAATACACAAAACATCTAATCATTCAGCACTCTAAGCTTTCTAATAAAATAAACAGAACATAACTTATTTAATTATTTTTAATATAGTTTAGTAAATGTGTAACTTAGGTTGTTTGCCACTTCCACCATGAGGTGGCAGAACATTACAGAGATATGTAACCCACCCGTTTTTACAATTGGATTGCATCATTGCAGCTGCTAGATGGCATGAGTGTCTACATTAGACGTGTCTCATACAGCCCCTCTCTCAATGCCAATGGACCTGCTTCAGCAGTGTCTACTGCTACTTCTCCATTTTTGATGTATAAAGATGAACAATATATCTGATCAAAATTTAGCAATTCTGTTAATAAAGATATTGTTTAGTGTTTTAATGATACCTGTAATGTCACACACTTCATCTGTTACTAATCAGTGCCATGGTAACTGTCATGGTAAATAGTATTTACAGACAGCGTAATGATTACCTACCACTCTGATGAGTAACAACTCTAGCCTCAACTCTTCCTGGACAGGAAACGAGCTTGGGAAAGCTACCCCCACTCCATCCCTTGTGTGATGGTATGGACCCTCTATATCCTCAGAGGAGCACACTTTGCCACCATTCGTCAGGTCTCACAGCCTGCTGTTTGGTCCCCATGGGGAACTGCATGGAAGTGGTGCCGTGTACAACGGGCATCATCCAGCACTCTCATTCCCTGCCTTCCTTGCACTTGGCTGTGTCGGAGGTGCACAGCTCAGGTTTTCTAGGCCCACCCGTCACACACCTGGATTGCCGCAGGTTCTTGCCCGAGAATCACATCACTTTCAGTCATTGTCCCACGTGTTGCTTTTCTTGCATTCCTGTAGGGGCCCCTTACCCCCATGAGCTCCAAGGTTCATTGCTGCAGATGTCAGTCTAATGCCTCATAAGATATTGCTGAGGCGAGGGAGTCAAGAGTGTGTCAGTGAGCTCGGCTCTGCAGCACCAATCTGACATCCCTGTTTGGGGACAGTCTACACTCCTGTGTATCATCACGCAGTCTGCAGTCTCACAGAGTGCATTCCAGAGTTTCATCTCCTCAGCAGTCACACTCTGTATTTTCTCTCTTGCCTCTCCTGTCTAGGTAGGCAGTGTAAGGCTCATGTCCCTCTAAGAATTGCACCAGACCACTTGAGGACTTCAGGGACTGGAGCTCCCTCGTGCTGGGGAATAGTCAGTGCATGCACTGGCTGGTGTGGAGCCCATCCTGCTTCTCCTTCCACTCATCAAGGGGCCAGTTCCGGACCTCAGCTATGATTTTGGTCAGTCGGCCTAAGATGTTGGCGATTCTTTCTGGATTGCCCTTCTGGAGCCAGTACAGTACACCCTTTCTCTTGCCAGAAGGTCGACTTGAGGGTTGCTGTTAGAGCACTGTCAGAAGACGCACTGTATGCACCAATGAGAGATGATGCCTCAGATGTCCACATAACAACTTGTATGTTGTCTTCTCTGCAGACAATTGCAGCTGGACTTTCTGGCACCACTGCTGCAGTGCGAAATTGCAGCTAGATTCTAGCACAACTCATGAATCACCTTCTCTCATAAGAAATCTGTTGCCTGCATATGCCATCACACCACACACTTGGAGCAGTTCGCTGCTTCTTCCAGCACTGGCTCAAGGGTGGCATCCTAGAATATGGGGCTGCAGACAGAACCCTGTGCTCAATTTCCAGAAGAATACCACATGTTGCTGTCAGTGAAACTCCTTAAAGAGGTTCATCAGTAGGGGTAGATCTCCATGCAGGTAGCTTGGAGAGTTTCGACAGTGATTCCATCACGGCCCATTGCCTTTTTGTGGTGCTATTCTAGGATAGCAGTGGTAATGTCTTGCTCTGTGAAAGTGATAACAGATGTCTTGTCAGTGTACACATTGCCAAGCTTTTGCTTCAGAACGTCCTGTTCCTCAGTCTCGTCTTTGCTACTGTCATCAGGTAATAAGGTGCTCAGGAGGAGCTCAGCTGACTCTCTTCAGTTCCTAGTGTGGTTGCCATCAGTCTGACGGAAATGCCAGTGTCAGTATCTTCGAAACTGAAATCTTGTAAGGAATGCTATGGGGGTCTGCGTACAGACTGTCACTAACAAAGGCTTGCCTGTTCACAATTGATACTGCGTTCAGTTTCTGCTTAAACATTGCCTTGGCCTTCTCGTACCATGCAAGGATGGCTTCACACGTACGATTGCCGAGACTGTGCTGGTGGTATCACTGTGATCTTCTGCATTCGTGTAAGAGATGCTGCATCTCGAGGGCCATGGTGTTTTAGGCATGTTTCCCATACTGATGAAAAGAACAGAGCCAACTACTGCCATTTGTATTGCCACAGAGAGATCTGCTGCTTTGTCCACATCAGCTTCGACCATCAGCCAGTCTGGTACCACAATATTTCCTCTTATTCTATCCCAACAACCCTTACTCTGGTTGTACTTCATGTGGTACATAGGGTGCTCCCCATCATAGGTGACAGTGACTATGGTTCAAATGGCTCTGAGCACTATGGGACTTAACTTCTCAGGTCATCAGTCCTCTAGAACTTAGAACTACTTAAACCTAACTAACCTAAGGACATCACTCACATCCATGCCCGAGGCAGGATTCGAACATGTGACCGTAGCGGTCGCACAGTTCCAGACTGTAACACCTAGAACCGCTCGGCCACTCTGGCTGGCACAGTGACTATGATTCGATTGTGATCACTGAGTGTCGTTCCCCATCAAACCTTTCAGATCTCAACTCTTAAGAAGCTTGTGTCCACTCTTTAGTGCCATGTCAATATTCTAAGTCGCTTCTCCGTGGTCTTTGTATGCGGGATGGAAGTTTGGAAGCTTTAACACCTCAAGCTGTAACTCCTGAGTTGATTCAATAAGATGCTCATCTTGCCATACAGCATGTCATGCCCTGTCCAGCTCGATGATGCTGTGCGATTGCGGTGACATCACATTGACATTCCCCTCAGGGTAATCGCTGCTCATTGGCAGGTTTGTGTTTGGCTACCATGGCGCCCCCGCATTCGGAGCATCTTTTCCCTTCCATGCTGCATGTCTATCCTATTGCTGTTTCTTTCCCCTTCCTTGAGGAACATGTCTGGGCTGTTTTTGGAGGTGTATTCTGAACTTTTGGTAGTCAATATCAGAATACTCTCTCCTGTTTTTCGTTCCTTTTTTGTTATCTACATATTCAAGTTGTATCAATTCAGGTAGGGTAGTTCTGAGAGAAATTAACCACCACATTCAGGAAGACAAAAAGGCGTTGATGACGGGCATTTCTGTGTTTGAGTGGGTAAGTGATTACAAACATTATCTCAAATGATGGCCTGTATACGTCCACAAAATGTACTCTTGATTATATACATCTGTTGGTACAAAGAAGGTGTTTTGTGTTACAAACTGCTTCACAGGGACATGACGTTCGCAGTTGACATTTGTTGCCAACAAATAAGATGTCTTGCAGTTGCAGAGTAACAAATGCGACCAGGAAGACAGCACCAAGGAGCTTGGTTGCAAACACACCAACAACACGTATTCTAATCCCGCATATGTTTACCTCTCTTGCTCCATATCAAAAATGGCTCTGAGCACTATGGAACTTAACATCTGAGGTCATCAGTACCCTAGAACTTAGAACTACTTAAACCTAACTAATCTAAGGGCATCACACACATCCATGCCTGAGGCAAGATTCGAACCTGCGACTGTAGCGGTCGCACGGTACCAGACTGAAGAGCCTAGAACCACTTGGCCACACCGGCCGGCTGCTCCATATCGATCAACCGCCAAGAATGTTATTTTTTGTCTGTTGTTTTTTTGTTTAGTTTTGGCGATTGCACTTTAAACGTAGCTTAACTCAGAATCAGCAGATTATACATGCATGAGGTCAAATAATGACCTGCCCAATATCAGACGGTTTTCTATAATGATGTGTCATATACTGTTGACAAAATCTCTGATATTTGTGTCTGTTTTGTTTAGTAACCTAATAGAAAACGCTCTTAATATGCACTAGACTAATACAACTGGTGTCTCATCATAATACCGCACAACGAATGGCTATCTTAATTAAACATGAAGTCTTTTGGCATACTCAAGTAACTGTACCAGACTGCAACGTAAATATGGCAGTGTGGCAGTGAGAGTAGATGCTGAATGAAACATAGTTAACAGGATATTCAGCGATATGATTTCATTAACAGATTTGTGTATTTTCAGTAGCAGTTCCACAGTATTTTATGTTTCTTGCCTCTAGATCACAGATTACTGAACACCGCGAGACCGAGACGTCTTATGACGAAATAATTTCTAAGGATGTCATTCTGAGTTCCATATCACGTTATCTCACATGTCTGTAAACATATATGAGATAAGTGGATGACACACGGAAGTGGAATCCATTCAGAATCTTTGTTTGGTATACCACGATTATATCAAATGAATCTTGACAAGGTACTTTTCTGTCATTCGAGGAAACAGCAAAATTATCCCTGCGTCACCAGACATGTTCTCTTTATAAGGACAATGTCTTTCTTGAGTCAGCTAACAACCTAGGTGTGTATCTTGTGCTTCAAAGATACAACAGTTTAATCACTTTTTCCTATGACGGTTCGAGGAGTATTCTAGTATTTATCATGAAGGAGAAGAATGAAAAGTTGCACAGACCACCACAGTACATACGTAAGACAATAAACGTAATCCACTGAGTTACCGGTCCATTACATTGACATTGACCTGTAGCAGGCTGTGTGTGTTGTCCTTAGCGTAAGCTAGTTCAAGCTTGAGTAAGTAGTGTGTAAGCCTAGGGACCAATGACTTCAGCAGTTTCGTCCCATAGGAACTTACCACAAATTTCCAGCTTCCCACTAAATCATAGAAACGTCCTTCATGTACGCATTTTTGTCTTCCTGATTTGGTGATTAATTTATGTCAAAACTATGCTACTTCTCAATAGCTCTCACTCCATTCAGGGCACAGGTGTTCTGAATTGCCTCCACTGCTTTCACCATTTTATTAAACACAAACAGAACATAATTTCACAAATGTTAGACTTTACTGCGTTTTAGACTCTGTGTTATAATGCACAAAGAATGTTCCTCTTAACGTCAAAAATGAGAAATGTTAAAGCTTTCATGGCACGAACTGTACTACAAACTTGAACAAAATAAGACCGTAATTATATCCGCTTATAGCAACATGCCGTACAAAATCGCCACGGAGCATGCTGAAACATAAATAATGTTATACTTGCTAACTGAAGTGCACAAAAGTCCGCTGGAGATCATAGGCTCTACGCCCTAAGCGCCACGATCACGTGGGCAGATGCCAGTCTGTATCAACCGGCCACTGGCAAATGGCGCTGTAATTGGTATTACCATCACGATTACCCACGAGCCCTTTCCACAAACACGTTTCTGCGAGGTTTTCCTATTACTGGCTGCCTAGAAAATGAACAAAACAGTCTCCGATGTTCTATCAGACTCATGCTACTAGCAGAGAGGCAGAATACGGCTTAAAAAGGAAAGCAAAGTATGGGTTTGATATCACGGCTATGCGTTCACAGTGCATGACGTTGATTATCAGACCACGAATAGGTCATTTACAACAGCAGCTGATGTGGAAGTCAACACTTCTCGTACCATGTGGTGCGTATTTCATTATGACGAAAACACGAAGCTAACACGTGTGAAATTCAGCGGTTGGTTGGACTGAGGCTAGCTCGTAATACCTAAGGTGGAGGTTCAATTCTCGCTAGGGGTACCACCTCCAGCAACGCCAAGTAAAGAATGCAGGACTGTGCGGTGGTTCCAAATCAACATTAAACGTGTCTATTCACTACTGACTGGCACAGAGTTGGATTAGTTTTGTCTGTCAGAAGCGGAAATTACTGCCTACAGAAACTCCGTCTCTAGTAAGCTTTCTTTCACCAGTAATGTTATTTTAGTTCATGAACCAGTCGTCATGGAAGGTTGTAGGACCTTCATTTCTTATTTTAAGTGGCCTTGACATTTTGAAAGTATTGGCACTGTACTGGGATTCTAGCTTCAATCCCAAATTTCCGCTGGTTTGGACCCTTCGAGATGATACTGTCTCATCATTTCATTGTTTGTTCACGATGCCAAACTCCTCCAGGTCTCTACGAACTGCGTGATCCTAACTACTAGTGAAAGAGAATTTTATGGTTGACGCCTCCTCGCGTAGAGTCAACAACGACGATATGCACGGGGTTGGAGTCCCACGCAGCACACAACTAGTCATTGAATTACCTCTAGCTGAGCAAGTGCATATCTCGCTACTGGCGAAGAAACAATAAATATTTCATGTCAATTCATAGCTGTAAGACAACAGCGAAAGGTGCTGTGTTCGAATCCCTGCCAAGGAAAAATCATTTGTATCATCGTTTCAGGTTCCAGTATCACGCTGTTGGTAAACATATTTAATATCTGACATCTGATTGAGCTTAGTTGAAAATGCAGATAGCTGCTAGGCTCTACTCCCCGTCCATCACCACAACTTCATGGTGTTTCACATCTGTGCGTTGGACTTCACTACATAAGTTTCGTGGTTACTTCTCAGAGGCAATATAAGCTTCATGGGGTTCCCAGTGCAGTGGTAAACGTATCGTATTTCCAGGTTAGGACATTCGGCCTCGTAAACTGCTACTGGTGAACGCTTTGATACTTTATGTCTTTTTAAGCCTGGTTGAGTATCGACCAGACACACAAGCTTTGTCTGTTTACCAATAAGTTCAAATTCGGATGATGATCGACAAGTCATCATGCTATTTAATGAGCGTGATAAGACTTCTGCAATGCCAGTTATTTGGTAAACAGTCGGTTCAAATTCGGATCACGAATAAAAAACTCATCACGTCATGTAAAGAATGTGATATGAATTCTCCAGTGTCACTTACTATAATGAAGTTTAATTTACAAGCGTTAGGGACTGTCTCATCTCTAATAACTTGTTTTTTTAAATATTTGTTGTATGGCGGTATTAAGTTTACATCTGGATTGACTGGAATAAAGAGCAGTGTTCTCTAGCGGTACCCACTGCGTATAGTCGGACGACTGTACCCCACAGGCTTTCGGCGTTTAGAGGACCTGCGACACAGCTACGTTATGTTGGTTGCAATCATCACTGGCTTACTTTCTTTGCTGTCAAGTGTGTATGTTAAGTCGGTACATGCTGTGAGAAAGAAACATATGACAACCACACTAATTCAAGGGGTACAATGCAGGCCGGCCAGATGTTAAAGGCAAATTTCTTGCATCAAAAGGTCAACATTGAGTTGAGGACATATCACGTGAATATGAAATTTCACGGATGGTATTACCAAGCATCTGCGAAAACGTAGCTCTTAAAACAGTGAACGTCGCCATACACTCACAGATGTGTAGGATGTGACACTAAAGATGGCGTGTATCACGCACTTCTATAAGCTGTGTTATACTATCCAGTGACATTAATGTGGCCCCCTGTCGAGAGCTTGAATAACTGCCTTTTGCAGCACAGATCGCGGTGAAACGTGTAGTAATCCAAGCGCATACAAATCGAAACTGAAGAGTTTCCTCGTGGATCACTTCTTCTATTCTGTTGAGGAGTCCTTGAAAAATTAAACTGATTCTTATGTTATATCGTTAATTGCGTTTACTTAAAATTATGGCTTGACTTTTTTGGGTTCATAAACATTTTATTTTTATTTGTTATTACGATTATGTTGTAATTTTATGTTCTGATACGTTGCATGACCTCTGAGACTTGGTCCTCAATTTGGTCCTACGGAACTAGACGCGTAAACAAATAAATAAAATGAAGAACGGAGGAGTCAGTAAGATTCTGGAAGGCAGCGACAGGGGTATGAAGCCAGGTCGACTCCAGTGTCATGGCCAGGTGCGTTAGTTTTCTCGCTTGAGGATCTGTGGCGTGTACAGCCTAATCAGTGTGGCCCCACAGATTCCAGATTGGATTTAAATCCGGGGACTTTGGTGTCTAGGGAAGCACAGTTAACTGCTGACGCTCTTCACACAGTGCACACACACTCCAAGCTGTGTGGTGCGTTGCACTGTGCTGTTGGTAGAGGCCGTCGTGCCGAGAAGAAACAAACCGCATGTAGGGCTGGACAGAGGCATACCTGTGTTGACCCACTGTGCGTTCCACAATGGCGAGATCACACAGACGGTGTCACGAAAACATTCGCCAGACCGTAACGGTCCCTCCTCGGACCTGGACCCTTTCAACGATTGTTGCAGTGTGTCCACTTTCGGATGTTTTACTCCGAGCACACCAACGGGCATCTGACTCGTGGAGCATAACACGTGATTCATCTGAAAAGGCCGCCAATCGCCATTACATTCTTGTCTCACGTGTCAGCCGGAGGACAGTCTACCGTTAAAATAAATGTGGACGTCTGACATGAGCGGGCCGTGCCCGAGGAAAGAGAGCGTGCAGGGCGGAATTTTTGTGTTTAATTTTTCACGTGAAGGACGACGTGACGGTAGAATTATTTTGTTGGCTGTGCAACTCTGCAAGACTGTTTTGCATACAAAACAATGGGCGTGGAAAGACTTATAGAAGAAGTTCGTAAGTTTCTTGTGCTTTATTACCAGACAAGTGAAAAATACCGGAATGCCGAGTACACCGACGGAGTCTGGAAGAAAACAGTAACAAATTTGCTCTCCAAAGATGAGATAAAAAGTATGCCAATTGTAATAGAAAAAAGATATTTATTTGCTTTTTACTTTGCAAACAGATAGGTTTTGCTTTATGTCGTTGCCATGTCGCCAAGGCGAAGTGTTCTTCGCATTCCACATTCCCTTGCGGATAATTTAGAAAGTTTTTTTAGTTGGTCTCGTACAGCAAATGCGGCATCTGCTCATCTCCCACTAATTCGAGGTAGGTTTCGACGATTTGATGATCTTTCACAATTTTCAACAGTTTCTTTTGATCTATGCTCTGTTCACACACCCTATAACGTTCCATTTTTCGAATAAAGTTGCACAATACACACGCCGCCGTCGCAATTTTCTTTTTTTCCCTTCTGTTTACATCTTTTTTGAACCTACCTTAAAAAAAGAACAAAGCGTTCTTTGTTTGTAGTTTATTTTCTAAACTTTGGTTCTAGTCTGTCTGAAAGTTGACAGACGCTGTGCTGTGTTATCTTAAAATATTCATACTACTTTGTCTCATCGTCCATGAGATGAGGAAATAATGTGCGAATACCTCTTGTATTGGAATACTGGTCTTATTTTCGAAGCACTGTGGATCCACGTATTTCTTCTTTGTTTTGGCCTTGCTTCTTTTCATTCCCCTTGTAAGAGCAAGTTCTTTAAATCCTAATTCACAGTTACGAAAATCAGAGAACGTATTTACAACTTTCACAAGCAGTAAGTCAGACCACCACTTCTGAGCCACTAGAAGGAACAACAGAAACACAGATGAATCTCGGCTACTTGTGGTTCCCGGAGGAATGGAGTGGAGCACAGACATTAGCCGACCGACGTTTTGCGCTAACCAGGCCCAGGCCTGTGTGACCGGACCTGTAAGTGGACGTCAAGTTGTGGTTTAGGGGTGCAAATTGCGACTTTCGTCGCCGATGAACGACAGTAACGACGGGCTCGCAAAACACGCGCCAGCTGCGGAGGTCCATACACTGGAACGTTCTCTGAATGGTCGTTGAGGGGACACTGTTGGTAGCCCCACGGCTCATCTGTGAAGTCGCTTGCTCACTAGTCGCACGTATATTCGCCCGTACACATCTCTGCAGCCGTCGCTCACCCCTGTACGTGATGTTATCGAAGGATTCACAAAGAACTGCACAAGGCATTACACAACAAGTGAATACCTTACAGTGGACGAGATGTTACTGTCTTTTCGAGGACGTTGTTCTTCCAGAATGTATATTCCTTCAAAACCCGTAATGTATGGGATCAAATTATTTATCTTGGCAGATGCGAAAACGTACTATGTTAAAAATTTGGAAGTGTATGTAGGGCAACGACCTCCAGGTTTCTTCCATGTGAGTAACGCAGCTGAAGATGTTGTGCTCAAACTTGTGGAGTCAGTGAAGGGAACAGGAAGGAATACTACCCTTGACAACTGGTTCACAAGCTGCACTCTTGCAAGAAAACTGCTCACAGACTGTAACCTTACACTCGTTGGGACACTGCGCAAAAATAAAAGAGAAATTCCATTGGAATTCTTGCCTCACATTCGTCCATATTCGCATTTTGCGACAATTTCACATTGGTGTCATATGTGCCAAAGAAAAATAAATGTGTAATTTTGCTGTCTTAAATGCACACGAACAATAAAATCGATGAAGAAACCGGTAATATGAAGAAGCCAGAAATTATTACTTTCTACAATTCAACAAAGACTGGAGTGGTCTTGGTTGATGCCATGTGTTCAGAATATAACGTTGGAAGGCAATCAAGACGCTGGCTATTGTGCATGTTTTATGGCATTTTGAACATTTCTGGTATAAATGCATTGGTGGTAGACAAAGCAAACACAGGACTGAATATTTTAAGAAGGATATTTCTCAAGCATCTCGGTTTTGAACTAATAAAACCACACATGGCACAGAGAGCTAACTAGAAGAATCTCCCGAGCAACATTCGACAGCTGGCAGCAAGTCTATCTGGGATTACCATTCACAAGGAAGTTGTTCCAGAAGGAAAACGAGGTCGTTGTTATAAGTGCAAAGACAATAAAACAAAATATTTTTGTAAAAGTTGTGGAAAGTGGCTGTGTCTCTCCCATTCTGTAAAGTTATGTGAAGATTGTGCAGAAAATACAGATCAGTATTATGTATATGTAAGAGAAACCATTTTTTTATTAAATAATAAATATTAATAAACAGTAAAAGAAGTATAGTAGTAGCTCTGGTGTTGAAAATTTAAGTCTTACTAATTCTGGAAAGCTATACTACACTTCAGTTAGGAATGAAGTGCAAAGTGAGAAACATGGCATATTCAAGTCTCTCTCTCTCTCTCTCTCTCTCTGTCTATGGATATGTGTGTGTTTGGTGAAGGCGGGAGGGGGGTTATTAGGACAGAGAGACTGTGGTATAAATTCGTGTTGTACAGAAAGCATAAAGCTAAAGAAATTTTCAGGTTTATGAAATAGTGTTTGTTGCTGATTTGTGGAAACTACCTGTAGTACACTCTTTGACGATAGTTTATCTCAGGTGCTGCAGATGTAAGCCAACAAACACATGTGGGTACATTCAAAACAGTTTTAAATACTACTGTCCTGGATACAGGGCCCCTTATAAATTATAAATGTCCTTTGAATTTGGAAATTCATTTCCTTTTATTCAGTCCCTTCTCCATCAGTTCCTTCTAATTGTAAATGTAGGTGCTGTTTTGACAGTTAGGGGGCCAGAAGAGAAGTAAAGTGTTAATCCAAGATGGTAAATGTTGAATTTTATATTGGAGCTACTCAGAATATACAGTGAGCATAAAATGGGGAAAAAAACAGAACTTTGACTATGCATTTTGTAGTGTCATCTTCAGACACAAACCAATATATATATATATATTGACAAAGTGTTTTTTATGACTTCATACCCTTGTGAATGTCTATTAAAAATTACTACACAGTCAGTACTCCACATAGTAATTTTTCCATTGTGGAAAACACTGAAATGATGTAGCAGTTCTTCCAAAAAAAAACTAATAGCCCTTATTCCATAAACATAATACTGCATCAACGCTGACTTCCTCAAGAGACAGGTAAGTGACAAGTTCTTGTCAAACTACATGTGAGATTTTTCTTTTTGGTAGAACTGACCGCCAAACAACTGCACAAATATGTTAAAAGTTGCTTTATTCTGAACAGCCTGTTTCGAGGTAACCTCTTCCTCATTATCAGGTGCTTTTTCTGATTGCAATGAATAAGATAAGCAAAAAAAAAGTACAGGTGAGAATTTCCTTCTGACAATTCGCTACATCAGGTTTGTTCAAATCCAAGAACGTAATAATTCCTGTCTTAAAGTATTTAATAGATGCAGTTTCATTATGCCTCGTAGAAACAACGTGGCATTTGTGCGAAACAGGAAATAATGTACATCTATTAAGTTCAGGTGATCACCCTACAAGTCTTCTCAAAACTATGGCACAATGCACAACTTCGTCGAAATAATTCTGTAGAGATGAGCATCTTCCGTAATTAAAATTTTACTCATTACAAATGAAACACATTAGCGACAAATCGGCGAAATATATCAGGAAAAATATCGGCTGCTGACGTTTTCTTTCGTGTGAGGAAAACACACCTACTGAAAGCAAAGGTGGTCTACATACACTACTAGACGTTAAAATTGCTGCATCACGAAGATGACGTGCTACAGACGCGAAATTTAACTGACAGGAAGAAGATGCTGTGATTTGCAAATGATTAGCTTTTCAGAGCATTCACGCAAGGTTGCTGCCGGTGGTGTCACCTACAACGTGCTGACATGAGGGAAGTTTCCAACCGATTTCTCATACACAAACAGCAGTTGACCGACGTTGCCTGGTGAAACGTTGTTGTGATGCCTCGTGTAAGGATGAGAAATGCGTACCATCACGTTTCCGACAGGTCAAATTGTAACCTATCGCGATTGCGGTTTGTGGAATCGCAACATTGCTGCTCGCGTTGGTCGAGATCCAATGACTGTTAGCAGAATATGGAATTGGTGGGTTCAGGAGGGTAATACGGAACGCCGTGCTGGATCCCAACGGCCTTGTATCACTAGCAGTCGAGATGACAGGCATCTTATCAACATGGCTGTAATGGATCGTGCAGCCACGTCTCGATCCCTGAATCAACAGATGGGGACGTTTGTAAGGCAACAACCATCTGCACGAGCAGTTCGACGACGTTTGCAGCAGCATGCAGCAGTTCGGAAACCATGGGTGCGGTTATCGTTGACGCTGCATCACAGACAAGAGCGCTTGCGATGGCGTACTCAATGACGAACCTGGCTACACGAATGGCAAAACGTCATTTTTTCGGATGAATCCAGGTTCTGTTTACAGCATCATGATGGCTGCATCCGCGTTTCGCGTCATCGCGGTGAACGCACATTGGAAGCGTGTATTCGTCATCGCCATACTGGCGTATCACCTGGCGTGATGGTATGGGGTGCCATTGTTTACACGCCTCGGTCACCTCTTGTACACATTGACGGCACTTTGAACAGTGGACGTTATATTTCAGATGTGTTACGGCCCGTGGCTCTACCCTTCATTCGATCCCTGCGAAACCCTACATTTCAGCAGGATAATGCACGGTCGCATGTCGCAGGTCCTGTTCGGGCCTTTCAGGATACAGAAAATATTCGACTGCTGCCCTGGCCAGCACATTCGCCAGATCTCTCCCCAATTGAAAACGTCTGGTCAATGGTGGCCGAGCAACTGGGTCGTCACAATACACCAGTTGCTACTTTTGATGAACTGTGGTATCGTGTTGAAGCTGCATGGGCAGCTGTACCTGTACACGCCATCCAAGCTCTGTTTGACTCAATGCCCAGGCATGTCAAGGCTGTTATCACGGCCAGAAGTGGTTGTTCTGGGTACTGATTTCTCAGGATCTATGCACCCAAATTGCGTGAAAATGTAATCACAGGTTAGTTCTAGTATAATATATTTGTCCAACGAATACCCGTTTATCAACTGCATTTCTTCTTGGTGCAGCAATTTGAATGGCTAGTAGTGTATTATACGGACCTCCAGCTTGAATTAAATGTACTTGACCCGTGGTGTGTGCGACCTTAGCAGTTAGGTGGCCTAAAACCAAACTGGTGAGATTGAGTTACTGTGTAAGTGACACAGGATCATTCAGGCAATGCGCGAATTGGATATGTGATGTGCTAAAAAACTGGTTATGAACATGGTGTATAATAACGTCTGTCAGAAGGTTAAGAGATCTATTCTTGACAAAAAAATATTACAAAAACTTCAGATGAACATGGGCTCAAGAACCTTTCATTATGGGGGTATGAAGGGGATTCCCTGTAGTGACTCTGAGCTGTATATTTTATCCCAAATGTGACATTCTACGGTAACCTCTGTCATAAAAAACCACAATGATGTATTCTGGATATATGTTGAAGGTGATCTGGATAAAGAAGATTGTCATGTAGAATTTTCAAAATCGTCATGTGACTAACTCGATCGGTTCTTGGAGTTCTCCTTGTACTACTAGATGGACTGTTCATGTAGTGGATATACGTCGTTTCAGACACCGAATGAATCATTGTGATGAGCTGTGATGGAAGTTAAGGACAGATCAAATGGCAATCACATAAAAAAAACGAAATGACATGACTAAATGTAAGTGAGTAAAACTAAGCATTTGAATAAATTATGCAACGAGGAATCACTACAGCAAATTCCTCTCATACCTCCCAAATGAAGGGTTTTCAGACCTATTTCATATGAACTATTTGAGACGTTTTGATTCCGACTACTCATACCTAAAGGTTATGACACATTCTTTTGTACAACCTATATACATTTCTGGCCCTTTAAATTTCACCCCACGAAGGATAACCAATTATGAAATTATACTTTTTGTGTCTACTGTATGCTACGAAAAATACATGATCAAATTTGTTGGTGATTCGATGGTATACAGTGGGAGAGGTTGAGTACACACAGCAGTCACATCTAGCGGCAAACACCAGCACGAACCCAGCCGGGTGTCGATTCGTATTGAGCTCAGGAAAGAAGATAGGGCATAGCTACATAAGAAATGTAACAGCTGCTGACCAGATCACTAACATGCTACCACCTGTTATAACCTCGTTCACCAGTAACCAGCAAGTGGGCAGCACACCTTACCTCAGCATTTTATTTGCAGGAAACACCAGAGACAAGAAGGGACTCGCCACTCTCTCTCTGCGTCCTGCTGTGACGTCAGCACCAGGAGGCAGACTGGGAGGCGGCTGGGGACAGTCTGCGTGGTTCCTCTGGGCGCCGTCGGCGGTCAGGGAGCGCCAGCGGCGCCGGCATGTAAACAAAACATATCAGGGCTAACAACGCCGTGTAGCACCTGAACCACTTGTGACTACTGCTACTAACGACAGGAACTACACACGTGAAATCATGAGGAGCATGCACAAAGTCGTTTCTTTTTTGCAAACTACTACAACTCGTATAGAACTGTTGCTATGAAATGCTACTACAAGAAAGTAGTTTCCAGATGGTCCGGAAGAGGCGCTACCAGAGTCCTCGTTTGTTGCCCCCAACTTAACTTCCATTCGGGCAAGTACTGAGGTTTCGGCCGCTGCCGCTCCCGGACCTCTGGAAAGGAGAATGGAAGCAACTGGAATACTGTACCGGGGGCCGCCGAAGCGGCGCCGAAGGGGGCGAGGTGTTGGGGCCGCCTACAGTTCCGTCCTCAGGGGACGGACGTATTTGGCCCGCGCGTGCGCGGCAAAGTTGTACGCGCACGGCTCGCTTGCGCGGTGAACCGCACCGTGGTGACCCGCCCCCCCACCCCCCTCCCCCAGGATCACGTCACGGTGCGACCACGCAAGCGACAACACGTCGCCCCGGACGTGGCTGACCGTCGGCCGGAAGGCGCGGTCAACCACGTCCCCTAGAACGCATCGCAAAACGTCCCAAAGCATAGCGATCAGCTCTCGTGAAGGGTCACAAGAGATATGCCGTTTCCGCGGAAACTAATCACCTACAGACACATTGTTGCAACAGCACCAACTATTGTGGCTCGCCATCGTTTTACAATTACTGCAAACGACTGCAATCCCAACGAACTTTCTCGCACAGTTTATCGTTTTACTTGTTCTCTTCCTTCGTAACAATGATGGTTATTCTGAACAGAATGATTGTATAAGCTTAGTCACAAAGTTTTTAAAATCATCACGAAGAAATGTTTACGTTGTCTGTCTAACAGGATAAAATCTCAGCGCAAAAGTACCACCCACAGCACGTCGGTAGAGGCACAAAAACCATAACGACTGGGCCACTTCGTGAAGTGCAGCACCCTGCAGTAATCCGTTTTCTGCATTTCAAGGGGGGGGGGGGGGGGGCAACACTCTAATAATCTGTGCTGGGTTAGCGGAAGACTGTTGCATAGATGTAGCATCTTACGAGACAGTCATTAGATGGCGTATACACTTCTAGCGAAATCAAAGAAGTCTGAATCATGAAGAATGAAGTGACAAACCATCTGCCCCAGAAGAGCCGGGTATCGCAAAAGAAACGGCAGATCTGCTGTTCGAAGGCAGACAGTCCAGACGATAGTGGCAAATGTGAAAATGGTCACGGATCAGTTTACAACATTCTTCAGGGCATTTAGAGCAGGTCAGTGGACGCTGCTCGCTGCTGTCAATCATTCAGAAATCCCGACAAACCGCGGCAGCTGCATTAGGATAATCCATGCGACTTCTGCAGCTGCCAGATCGCCATGGAAGAGTGCTCTGGCGAAGAATTAAGCGAGCAGTGCAAACATGTGGATTCGATACTGCTGAAAAATGGCGAAAGGCCAGCTACAATCCATAATGACTAAACCTGATGAAGACGCAGTTAAGGACTGCACACGCTAAAACCGTTCCAAACTAGTCGCAAATCGTGTAGTGACCAAGTAATACGTGAGCCGATCCAAGTAACACAAATGTGGTTTCATTCATAGACCTGTCAATAATAACGAAGAAAAGCCTCTCGTGACTCCACACATAACAAGACAAAAGAATCACATAGAAGGTGCAACATAAGCGATACACGGAACGATTGATGTGAGAGACACAAACTAAAAGAACGTAGTGACATTCAGTCAACAATGCTTCGGCAGTAGGACTTCAAGGACAATACCTTCGTCTTCAATTGCCTTGCTTTTGGGCATCCTTATGGGTTTCAATGAAGTGGAGATAAAGTTCGTTAGTATTTTTTCAAGTTCCTACTCAGTTTTCTGCACTCCTGTGGTGAGGATCTTTGCTGCTGTGTTTTCTCAGGTTCCTGTTCGGGTGCTAATCGTTTTGTAGCTGTCTTGCTGGCATAGTCCTCGACCAGTGCAGGGGTTGTTTGAGTGCTCTTAACACACCTTACTTCTGTTTTCAGTTCCAGAATTTCCATATCGTACTTCTTTAGTATGTGTTTGTACACTGATAATTTGCTGAAGACGAATCTTTTCTTGGTGTTGTTTATTGTATTGTTTTCATTAAACAGGAAAGCCTCCATTTTCGCTGTTACGTTAACCACTGCCCGAGCGTTGGTACATGTCTTTGAACAGTCCTTGGCAGTAGAACTCATCGAATTTCGACCAGGTTCATTCACCTTCTCTACATTCTCCTAGGAGCCATCTGAAGTGACCTCATAGGACAGCTCAGTCGCTTACGGCTGTGAGGCACAGCAGGGGTGAAACATGTTTAGGGACCAGAAACGATTTGCGAAGACAAATATTCTCACAATCCCTGTCGGCCTAAAAAGCACCAGGCGCTGGTTTTGTTTGTTACCAGGCCATGCCACCAGCTATGTGACACAAACGACTTCCGAAACCAGCAAACGTACAAGAAAGGTAAAGACATGTTATAAAAGGGCATGAAACAACCTACGAGGATAATATTCTCAAATTTTTATGAGCTAATCTCTGTTTTATGTCACTGCACATCTGTGCACATCCACCAAGTACTGTGCACTCACGATTTCTACGATTTCACTTTGGCAAAAGATTTCGTAAATAACAAACATACAGTGATAGTAAGGACACGCTATGAAAGGGTGTGAAAAGAGCTGTGGGAAATAATACGCTCACAATTTTTATAATCCTGACAAATAGCAACAGAAACTTTGAGTTCTTTCACTGCAACTACGTACGCGCCCGACATCACTTTACCAATTTGATTTCTTAAATTAACAAAAATAAAAGGGATGGAAGACACATTTTATGAAAAAGCATGAAACGACCTACAAAAAACAACCACAAATTTGACCGAGCAAACAGGCTACAGTGAACAGCTGATCTCTTCAGGGACGCAGGAGCTCGCTACAGATACGCGCGACCGCCAGCCACGTTGCACACATGAATTTGCCTTAACAAATAGATTTCCTACACTGGAGTGCACACATAGTTACTGGAGAGATATTTTGAAAGGGTCTTATGCAACCTACAAACTGGGGACTCGCAAATTCTATCAAGGTAACAGAGTAGCAGCGAAGTGCTGCTTTTTATCACGCTGCAAAAAAGTGGTTATAATTCCTTAACTTCGAAAAGGATATCACTATTTTTTCCTGTAAATTGAGAGCAAAGAGAGCCCTACACAGCAGTATAGTTACTTTTTTCCTACGCTCCGGTGCTTCTTTGCTAGACACTGAGCTCCATAACTGTGGGGTGGCCTCAGACAGTGTCGGTAGAACTGAATTATGTTTTAAACTATCAGAGGAAAATATGCTTTTGTATACTTCATGAAAGTGGTCTTGAGGTTCTCCTAGAGGCTGGAGCTAAGTTGATGGACATGGATATATTCACACAACATGGTGCGCACAGTGGATTTGTGGTGGAGTGTCACCTGTAGGGAGAAAATGATTAACTCCTGCGTTATGCAAAGAAGATCTCTATTTCCTTACAGGGTCTGAAGCTGTGTGGAAAAACATATACAGTAGTGTGCTTGCATATTTTCTAGACACAGGGACTAGCTGATCAGGGTTGAACTCTTAGTCACCATGTGGTGGCTTTGGTATCTCCACTAAGAATGCCTACATCTTTTAAACCATGAAAGGAAGGTGTGTTTCTTTGCACACAACTGAGGATAGAAAGACACAAGAAACACCAATAATTGCTTAGAATTCCCAACTGACTGGTGCTATAAGGAATGGAAACGGATCTCTTAACACGTGCACTGTGTGCATCAATGGGCAGGCACCTTGTAAAACTTCTCCCCCTAGTCCTGCCGTGTGTGTGTGTGTGTGTGTGTGTGTGTGTGTGTGTGTGTGCGTGGCAGAGACAGTGAGAAAAAACTGTTCAGAACTGGACAAGGGGGAGGGGGATGATGGTAGGGGGATGAAGGGGGGGGGGGGCCCTCTCTCTAATCGACCACCGAGGCTAGATGTACATGAATGATTTTTGGATTGGCCAATTTTACGATGTCAACAGCGAGCATTGAGGTATCTTGCAAATTGGTCGATGACATCGCGCATGTGAATGATTTAGTAAATGGTAAACGGTTGACATAAGCAGGGGTTTCAAATGGTTGCAAGTTTTTGTACTTTCCTTATAAAGCGGAGACCAGAAATGATTGCCAAAATATTGGATACATCCACTAATAAGTGTGAGGCAATTAGAACACAGTCAGTAAGTTGTATGAAGAATAATTGACATCACCCTTCAGAATTTTGGGAGTACAAAAGAATGTCTCTCAACAGGTTTGATATATTAGTTGTAATTATTTCACCTCATATTACCTACCAGAATGCTGTTCGCGATGATATTAGAAGTACTGAAAGGCTTTTACTTACCATAAGCTAAATACATTTAAGAAATGCACAGCATCAGCAACAGCTTGCAGTACTTTCATTTTTACTTTTACTTTTCAATGGAAACACCAAAAACAACATAAAATGTGTCTCTTCATCGACAACTTTGTCGCTTTTGCTTTCCGGTATTTGGAAGTGCCATTCTTTGTAAGAAGCTTTTGGAGGCAAAAGTTGACAAAGTCAGACTCTCATCTACATCTACATCTACATCCATACTCCGCAAGCCACCTGACGGTGTGTGGCGGAGGGTACCCTGAGTACCTCTATCGGTTCTCCCTTCTATTCCAGTCTTGTATTGTTCGTGGAAAGAAGGATTGTCGGTATGCTTCTGTGTGGGCTCTAATCTCTCTAATGGTCTCTTCGTGAGATATAGGTAGGAGGGAGCAATATACCGTTTGACTCTTCAGTGAAGGTATGTTCTCGAGACTTTAACAAAAGCCCGTACCGAGCTACTGAGCGTCTCTCCTGCTGAATCTTCCACTGGAGTTTATCTATCATCTCCGTAATGCTTTCGCGATTACTAAATGATCCTGTAATGAAGTGCGCTGCTCTCCGTTGGATCATCTCTATCTCTTCTATCGACCCTATCTGGTACGGATCCCACACTGTTAAGCAGTATTCAAGCAGTGGGCGAACAAGCGTACTGTAACCTACTTCCTACAAGTTGGGAGCAGGAGCTTCAAAGTATTCTTTCAAAGTCCTCAATAGCTAATAAACAGTTGGCTCTTATTTTAGCAGTCTTGGAGAAGTTATAAGAGTACATAGAATTTTAAGTATTTAGATAATCTGATAGAATCAAACTTAGTCAAAACATAGGTATGAAGATTACCGTATTATGTTGAGGCATTAGATATTTTCTGTGCAGGAAGAAATAAACAAATGCAAGAATATAATGGAGGAAGTAATAACTCAGACAATAAATGATTCCCTAACAAATTTTTTAGCAAACAGAATACAAATCTTTGCCAAATCTGTAGTAAAACTAAAACTAGAAGGTCATCTGAGAGTTCACAAAACAGTAACATAGCCTCACAGTTATTCATGCCTAAGGCGGTAGTGAATAGGGAAGACAACGTAACACCAGGAAATCAAACAGGAACAGAGAACGCCATAATTACAACTAATTATCCTATAATAGTTATGGAAAAGGGAAACATCCTGGAATCGGGCCAAGATCCAAGATATAATGAACAGATATTAGGCTGGTTCACAGAAAAAGTACTTTCCTTTACTCATAAAATACCCACAAAGGAATGGTTACTAGAAGAGGTAGGACATTGAGATGATATTCAACAAAAAATATAGTGATAGCAAAAATTTATCAAAAGTCAGTAGATATTTACACCGATACTGGTAGTGAAATATCATTAATTTCACAGCAACTAGTACATACTATGGAAAATTAGCCTATGTTTCTGATATTACCTGTTATAGGAGCATATATAGTAGGGATTACAGGCAAGGCAGTTAAGCATGAAAGAAGAATACCTATACGCAAAGGAGAACAGACCTTTTTAAATAGGATTTTGTATAAATTTACCAATGTTACTTGGTATGGATTGGTTGATAAAATATAAAGTAGTTGTAAATTTTAATACCAAACCACTATTCTGTAGTTTTAAGCCAGATGCCAGAGTAAATCCAACTCTTGTAAGTATTAAAATACAATTAGTTGCAAATGCTCAGACAGCATCACGAGAAGTAACTTCAAATGGTAAATTAACTAATGAAAGTCTAATATATAATAATATTATGAGAAAGACTCTCACAATTAAAGCTTTGATTCCATGGATTGTATAAGGTTTGCCCTTGAACATTCCAACAGTAGAGTCCCATTAATCCTAAAAATGAACTCAAGAGTTTTACATTCTGAGGTTCTGGACACTCCCTGATAACTCTTATTCTCTCTGGGTCTGTTTTTATACCATTTATCCCAAACAAATGTCCTAGAAATTTTAATTCCTTCCTTGCAAAAAGTGGTTTTGACAGCTTGACTGTTGTCCCCTTTTCATAGAAGTTTTTAAAGACTTTCATTAGTGAATGACAATGTTCTTCACAAGCTTTGGATACTACAAGTATGTCATCTATATAGATGGTTCAAATGACTCTAAGCACTATGGTACTTAACATCTGAGGTCATCAGTCCTATAGACCTAGAACTACTTAAACCTAGCTAACCTAAGGACATCAGACACAACCATGCCCGAGGCAGGATTCGAACCTGCATCGGTAGCAGCAGCGTGGTTCCGGACTGTAGCACCACAGCCCCATAATGGACGGCTATCTATATAGACAATCATTTCTTGTAACAGATCATTACCTAATGCTTCATTGAGTGCTCATATAAAAACTGGCACAGAAATGTTTAACCTAAAAGGCAACACTCAAAATTAGTAAGATCGCCAATCAAATAGGGAGTCTTTGTGTAACTTGTATTGCCAGTAAACAGTCTCAGATCCATTAAGTTGAAGTATCTGGCCCGTTCAAATCTGACTAATAATTCTTCAACACAAATGGTTCTGCCCCTTTTTGTTTCAGTATGTTTATTTAATGTATGAGCATCCAATACGAAGCATATGCCTCTTGTAGCTTGCTTCACAACAAGTAATGGGTTGTTATATACACTCAGGGTTCACTCAGTTACTTGGTTATCTACTAATTTGTTAATTTTTGCATGGCCTGCTGTTCTTAAACTTATAGGCACTGGGTATGTTTTACAAAGGATTGGATTTGAATCCTTTACCCTAAATTTACATACAGTCTATAATGATTCCTGGTTTGTCAGAAAATACTTCTTTATATTTAGATAGAATATTATATAACTCTTGTCATTTCTCATTATTTATTAAGAGTGATTCATAAAACTTATTATGTATTAAACAATGGAAAATCCAGGATGGGATGTAACAATATTATGAGAAAGAAAGTTGCAACTCACCATATAGCAGAGATACTGAGTCGCAGTTAGGAACAACAAAAAGACTCTCACAATTAAGTGGGGTAACACAGGACAATAGCTTTCACTAACAGAAGTACAAGAGCATTACATGTATACAGAGAAAGGGTTGTTCGTGACTGTATACAGGCTGAAAATTATTTAAACTGACAGACTCTGGAAGGTTGTAGGGGTCATAAAAACAAATACATTTCCCTAATGTCACTTTCTCCTATGAGGATTATTTAAACCGGTGGAGGCCGTATTACACTCTTCAGTTGTTAGAGGCCATATTACGATATTCAGTTGTTAGAGGGTGTATTATGCTCTTCAGTTGTAGGCAACTGCTGTCCAGCAGTGTAGTAGTGCACTGTCTCTGTTTACTAACGGAGTGATACACCTGGAGTGAGTACACTGATATGGTTGGTGCGTACTACGTAGTGCACCACAATGGATGAGCTGCACAACGGGTTTATCAACAACAATATCCTAATCACCATATCGTGCATCATATGCCCTTTGCTGCTGTGTACGATCGTCTGTGTGAGACTGGGTCATTTAGCAGATTACCTGGACAGGGTTGCTGTCACACGGTAAGAACACTGAAATTTGAGGAAGCTGTCTTGCAGCATGTGGACCGGGATCCTTCAATCAGCACTTGTGCAATTGCACGTAACATGGGGATGAATCAGACAAATGTAAGAACAGTCCTTCGAGAGCAATTGTTATGTCAATTTCACTTACATCATGTCCACAACCTGGAACCGGTTGATTATCCACCCACAGCACAGTTTTTGCAGTGGTACCTGGAACAGTGTGAAATGCATCCTGCTTTCCCATCCTCTGTGTTCTTCACTGAAGAAGCAATGTTTGGTTGTGATGGAGTGTTCAACATGCACAATTCGTATGTTTGGAGTGAGGATAACCCACATGTCACAGTTACTAGCGCTCATCCAGTGCGGTTCTTTATTAATGTGTGGGTTGGTGTTGTTGGGGACTGTTTAATTGGGGCCATATCTGCTACCTAGGCCATTAAATGACAGGCACTATTACAATTTTCTCCCCAGGGCATTGCCAGAATTGCTGAAAGATGTCCCGCTCCCTACAAGATGTTGTTCAAACATGATGGGACGCCGGCACATTTCAGCCATCAGTGCACTGATTCCTGGATTGATGGTTCCCAGAAACGTGGATTGGCAGAGGTGGTCCTGTACCATGGCCTGCTCGATCCCCAGATAAGTCTTCTCTGGACTTTTTTGTGTGGGGAGAGATGCGCAACCTTGTTTACGCAACTCCTGTTGCATCAGAAGAGGATCTGGTTGCCCGGATAGTAGCACCAGCAGGAACAATTCAGGATACTCCTTGGTGTTTGTCCGTGTCAGACAGAACATGATCCGATGGTGTAACCTTTGTTTATGTGTCAATTGAGGCATTTTTGAAAATCTACTGTAACTGAAATTGGGTTGTGTTTATGTGTTGTCTCTTGGTCATAAAAAAATTGGAAAGTGTTTGTTGGCTTAATAATTTGCCACCAGAGAAATCTTCCTCTACTTTAAATACTCCTCATAGGAAAAAACAACATTAGGGAAAAATATTTGTTTTGATGTCCCTCCCAGAGTTTCTTGGTTTAAATACTTTTCACCCTGTACAGAAATTAATTATGTAAAGGGCCCACAGAACATAGTGTATAATGCATTATCACAATTACCTATAGGCATTAGTAAAGTAAAATTAACTGAAAGTCCAGGAATGATTTTTGCAATAAATTTTTTGAGTTTCAGCTATACCAACAATGACATAACACATTAAGCTTTAAGAGTAAAACAAGAGGTGAAGGTAATTTTTCATTTCAGTGATAAGAATAATAGATGTAAAGAACTACCTCAGACAGAGGAATCTCAGTGGATGATAACAAAAGATATATTATCCACAAACTAATCCATGCAAATACATTATAAAAGAATTACTGTTCTATGAAATATATTGCATGGGCACAACTCCTTCCAGAATTTCAGGTAATCCTAAATGAAGTACCACATATGTCAACAGGATTAGCTCCAGTAGAGATTATGTCTCCTCCTCAGGCCACACCACCTTAACATAACACTATCCCTGTGGGCGAGGAGGTTTGCATGCTCTGGATCTGGAGGGCTATACCAGCAGTGGTGTAGCGACCAGCAGGGTCACCCATGCCGGACAGGCCAAAGGGGTGGAACCAGATGAGGTGTGTCCCACAACAACCTGTCATTAGCCTGTCTCCTATCCTATGCTATCCTAAACCCTCTCCTCCCTTCCTTTTTCCTTACCATTATCAACCCTTGCCAGGGATATGACGAAGCCCTTAACAGCTGCTACGGTAGAGAAGACCATCATTGATATGGCCTCCTAAGGGCAAATGAGGAGTGTAACCACTGCCTTGTGGTGAAGAGGGATCTTCAAAGGCTGAGGGATTAAAACTTGAAAGAAAATCCTCAGATGTGTTAGGCTTAGCAGGTCAGCAGATGAGAAAAAGTTGTTATTGCTTTCAATCAAAGAACGAGCCACAGATTAAAAACACCTAATGTAGACAGCACTTCTTGTTGTCCTGGACTGATTGACAGCTCTTCACAGCATGAAGAAAAACCAAGGAACTTAACAAGATACACTAAATAAGAATAGAAAACTAGAACCCATCAAAAAGCCACAAGTGAGTTGAGGGATGGAACATTAAATGTAATAACCTTGACAGGAAATACTGAAGAGATAGTAGACATGATGTTGAGGAGAAAGATTCATATCCTTGGATTGAGGGAGACCAAGCGGAAGGGAAAAACTCTAAATTGCTGAGAGGTGGGTACAAATTATACTGGCAGGGTCATAATAAAGAGGCAAAAAATGGAGAGGGATTAGTGTTTCACAAAGAAATTGACCCAGTTTCAGATGTGAGCTCTGTAAGTGAAAGGATAATTAGAGCAAGAGTGAACTTGGGAAAGAATAGTTTTACTATATTCCAAGTGTATGCACCTCAGCAATTCTACAGTGAGGAAGAAAAAACAAAATTCCTTGAACTGGAAACCAAGTAAGCGAAGATAAAATTATGATTATTGGGGATCTGAATGCTCAGATTGGCATGGATAGAAATGGATATGAGGAGGTGATGGCCCCTTCTGGATACGGAGGCGAAATGTAGAAGGTGAAGAAATTCTAAATCTGTGCATAAGGAATCATCTTTTAGTGAAGAATACATCCTTCAAGAAACAAGATAGCTATAAGATTACTAGATACAGCTGGGATGGCAAATCAAAGACAGTCATAAACTATATATTAACGGAGAAATTAATTGGAGGAAAAGTAAGGGACACTAAAGTCATACCAAGTGAGCACTTGGATAGTGACTACAGGTTACTTGTAGTTGATCTAAATTATAAGATGAAAAGTTTGAATGTTCTGTACAAAGAATGGCAAAAATTAAGGATTGGAAGTTGAAAGAAGAAGAAAATAAGAAAAGTTTCCTAAATGTAGTAGCGCAAAAATTGCCAAAAACTGAAAGGAGTGTAGAGGAAGAGTGGGACCTATTTAAAACATCAGTAGTTAACACTGCTGTGGAGATATGTGGCAAAACAAAGGTAAATTGAAAGACAAAGAAACCAGTTGGTGGAATGATAGAGTAAAAGATGTAATTAAAATAATGTAATATGGCAAGAAAAACACGGAATTTGAAAGAAAGAAATCAGAACCAGGGGCTGGTACCAAAAGATGAACACAAGGTGACAACACTGGAGAAGGAATACAGACAATAGAAACTCCAAGCAAAGAGAATTGTGAAAGAAGAAAAGGAGAAGAGTTGGGAAATATTCACCCAGAAACTAGAGCAGGATAGCAAAGAGAACCAAAAACTGCTATATGGGTTATTAAAAAATAAAAGATGTAATAGAAAAGACATAAAAGTGATTGAAACAGAGGATGGGGTTGTTATCAGGGACATGAAAGGTATCAGAGAAGAGATGAAGAATTATTTTGAAATCTTACTAAATGGGAAGGTGCACAAGATAGACACTGAAGTCAGTGAATAAGAGGAGGAGCATGATCCAGTCTCTTGCTTAGAAACTGAGAATTCACTCAAACAAATGAAAAGTGGGAAGGCACCTGGAGTAGATGAGCTGACAGCAGATATGATTGAAATCACAGGAATCCATGGAATACAGTGGTTACACCAGGTGCTCAGGATAATAAGGAAAAAAAACAAAGTGCCGAATGAATGGAAAAAAGGAATTATAATACCATTGTTCAGAAAAGGTAGTAGAAAGAAATGCACCAACTACCGAGGAATCACACTGCTATCACAGTGCCTTAAGATAATGGAAAAGTCATAGAAAAAAGATTGCAGAAAATTCTAGAACACCAGTTAGAGGAACAACAGCATGGGTTCAGAAGTAATAGGGGAACAATAGATCTCATTTTCTCCCTCCATCAGTTAATGGAGAAGTTCTGGGAAAAAGGAAAGGACTTGATAGTAGTATTCATGGATTTGGAAAAAGCTTATGACAGTGTACAAATGGATAAAATATGAGAATGCTTGAGAAAACATAATGTTTCTGATTCATTAGTTAAAAAGATCCAGATACTGTACCATGGTTGTGAGAGTAGGAGGTGGAAGATCAAAATGGTTTAAGACAAAGAGAGGTGTTCAGCAAGGCAGTTTGCTCTCCCCTTTACTCTTCATTACACTTACGGGCACTGTAATGAAAGAAATCAAGGAAGAAGAAAATGAAGATCTCTATGCATTTGTTTTTGATGATATCACCACCATTTGGGGGGAGACAGAAATGGAGGTTCAGAGGAGACTAGATTACTGGAACACAAAATTTAAAAAATTCAAATTAACTGTGAGTACGAAAAAGACAGTGGCAATGAAGATGAGAAGGACACCCACACCTTGTCACATCATACTGGAGGGGGAGATGGTCGAATGAGTGAAAAGCTTCAATTGTCTGGGTAGCATCATATCATGTGATGGAAGTTCCAAACTAGAAGACTTAAACAGAATAACAAATGGATCTAGCTTTTTCCACCAATATGAAATCTAATCTGGGACAAGGAAATCCCTCAAAGAGCTGAACACACCATCTATAAAACTTATCTCCTGCCAATCATTATGTATAGTCTAGAGGCCTGTGTCATAAATAAGAGAGAAGAGAGTCAAATACAAGCAAGTGAAATGAAGTTCCTTAGCTCAGCTCTACAAAAAACTAGGAGAGACAGAGCCAGGAATATTATGTAAGGAGAGACCTGCAGGTGACGTTGACTACAGAGGAGAGGATGAGTTCTTTTGAGATTGATGTGGTTTGGTCATGTGAAACGAATGCACACGACTCAAACTCCATGCCAGTATTTGCAGATGGAGGAACCACAAAGAAGACCAATTGTGCATCCTAGAAAGAGATGGACAGACCACGTTAAGGAAGATCTCAAGGGGAGAGGAGTAACATGGGATGTAGTAGAGAGGGAAAAGCTATACCAGGACAGAAACCAATGGAGGCATATGATTCACAGAGTTCCTACCCAGCTCACTGGGAGGAAATCCTGATGATGATGACAGATTATGAATGAAACATTCATAGGAGAATCCTTGTGGAAAAGTTTACCTGGCCATTATAGCCAGATACTGACTTACAAAACTCAAGAGAGGGTGCAGGAGAATCTGCATATTTAGGCACTGAAAAGAATCAAGGCCCCGGACAGTTCACATCATTTGTGAATTCAGTGGATTGACAACCACTAGCTGTCCTGGTTAAATTGATTTGGTATTTCTCTTTTTAGTTGCTTTCTTGTTCAACTATCTTATTATCTTTTAATAAAGTAATATTGTTTACTATCACTCCTTCCACGACACAGTGTCTGCCTTCAGAAAGAGTCTAAGTACTGTTAATACAAAAGTATGAAGTTGTGTAGTGACCGATGGTCACAATCTGGAAGTTTTCTGCAAATTAGTTATGAAGCTGAATAGACTTACCTGATGGCCAAGGGGAAGATTGATTTGGGGAAGAGAGGTTCCACACAAGTTGACAAGAGCAGGTAGTGAGATTTTACTCTAGAGATCATGTAATAGAACGTACTGAACAGGCAACTCCTCAGGTAACATGAATGCAAGAAAGTGTCATAAAGTGTGTTCAGACTCACATATTACTTCAAATAAAATATGAATGTAATTCTCATATTATAGATAAACAAAAAGAATTCTGAAAGGTGTACTAGATAAAAGACAATACAGTAGCTAATAGCATAACCACAGAAATCACAGTAAAGAGTTTCAACACTTTTTTAAAATTTAAATCTTGTCAGAAAGATTCATATACATATAAAAATGATACATCTATCTTTTTAGAAAGACTGGTCATTACATACCAGTTTACTGCATTAGATACACAGAATGTTGCATTCTCTTACACCAATCTGAAAACTGCTAAATAGTACAAAAATGTTCTCATTTTAGATCCTTTGGAAAGGTGCTTCATCCTCTTTCATAATTTTCAGGAAGAAAGAGATTAACCAGCCAAATAATATGTTTTACTGTTAAACCAGTGTAAACTTCTACAGTTTCTTACTTAAGTATTTCTTTGGGCTATAGATTTTCCATTTTCACTAAACTCTGCCATTTTCACTGAAAACACTGGGCAAAACTTAACTTCAGGAGAACTCACTCAGCTCAAAGTATCCTACAGAACTTGCTTCAAAATACTGAGAATGTGCACTTGTGAGAAACTTCCTTAGTTTTATTCATATGAAATCATACAAATCCTCTTCATGTTGAGCAACTATCCCCACCCTTTCATTCAAGCTAAGTAAATTTTCAGTTTGAGTATATTCTCCATTCAATTCAAGCAAATCTGAAAATGTTGCTGAAATTTCAGTAATCAGGTACATTCTCCATTTTGTTCATTCTCCCCAATGGTTCACATGAATAAAAAAGATAACATCCTCCAGAGAAAATTCTCAGAGAAAAATAACTTTCTCAGAGAAAGTTCTAAATTTCGTATTATAAGTACCATATTCGCTGACCAGGGAATACTTTCTAGTTACCTCCTCTCCTCTTTGAGTAAGTTCTCAGCAAAGAAGTTAAGAATTAACTTTAATGAATATTATAAAAGATTATCCTGCTATTATTGGCATATCGCAAACTCTGGCCACAAGTAGGGAGAAGGCAAACAGTATAAAAGAAATTCAACATATTACAGGGCTAATTTTGGGAAAGAAATTTTCAATGGGCAGATAATGAAAAAGTTCAGAACATAGAGTAATGCATGAAGTGTAAGACTGACATAAATAATACAGGGAAATTAAGGTCACATTAAGAAAGTGGGAAGAAATGTTTCTGAAGCTTTTAGATGGGGATGACTGCAACCATATGATCCACAGAATTCCTGGTAGGTCATCTTCTCTCAGTTTTTTATTATGCTCTAGACGCTTTGACACTGTGCAGTAACAAAATATTGTATTCTGTGAAGATGAAACAACTTTTGATAAAATGTATCTGTTATTAGACCAATGTTTCATAAAACTAGCATAGTGTAGCATCCATAAAACTGGACAAACCCCTCCCGCATTTCTGCATAAGACTGCTTACTGATAGACTCACTTCAAAAAATGGTGCCACAATAAACATTAGTACTATTGTTTTTTATATTTGTTTTAGGAGCTTCTGCAGTAGGGGTTTACTCCTCTGCCAGCATCTCTTCCCCAGAAGTTAGCTCAGAGTTCCTTGATTCCAACTGTACTTCCTCTCAGCCACAAGAGTTTTTACAGCAAACGCAAATGTTAATAGATGATGCTGCAGAAATAACATTACTCTCTTACTCACCTGTTTTGAGGTCTCAGAGAGCACTGAAACAACAGAGATTAAGCATGGAGACATAAGAGACTGAATTTGTCTAATGCTGAACTGTGGAGACTAGTATTACCATACTAGTTAGGTGCCCTGAACAGGAAGCAGCAGAAATTCGTAAGAGAAGTGAAAGAAACACAATAAACTGAAAATCCCCACAATGATAGAAGTTGGGAATCTTTGAGTATGGACTCTAAAAAAAACTTTACTCGGTTTTATCACTAAAATATCAGTTTTCATTAAATGTAGCAATGTGTTCTGAGTGACAGCCTAGCAACATTCCCACTTTCCACAAGATTCAGATTAACAATCCTTTTTTTTTTAAATAAATCAGTTTTTTTTTCGGGGATTGTGTGCTAAAGAGTTTCTTGCTATCCAGCATCGCTTCACCTCACTTCAAGTACTTTCTGAATCACATTTACATTTATGGTATTTACATACATTACTGAGCTTCTCAGAATAAAATCAGGCACAAATTAGTTAAAGAAAAGGGCAGTGTGGCTCACACGATATTACAAGTGCTGTGAGCCTTGAAATTCAGCTAGTGTGTCGTCCTAGGCTATTGGTAGACATATAGAACCAAACTCAGTTTCATTAATTCGATTTTATCATATCATGCAAGATGTTTTTGTTTGTAGGCAGAGTACCAAAAGCATCTCATAAGGTTCACTCTTCAGGTCCCAGGTTCAGACAGGGACCAACAATAAAACCTCCTGCATTTGACGTAGCCGGCGTGCCAATCGTAGTGAGAATACTGAGGTAGAGGTGTTTTATTTCAAAGCAGTGTACATGCCATTTTCAGTGTACACCATGGCACGGCTTGGTGAGCATCATGCATTTATTGTGGAGGAATCAATTTGTAACAGTAATTAGTACTCAGCAAACGTTTTCAAGACAATTTGAACTTGGCCTACATAGTTGTGTCCTGGATAGAAAAACTATTCAACTGTGAGGATCAAGCTTTAGAAAGACAGGTTCAGCATTGAAAAGGAAACTTACTGGCAGCCCTCAGACTGCAACAATGCGGGAAAATGCGGCATGTGTGAGGGTGTCTGTGCAACAATCACCAGTGCGATCAGCACTGAAACGCGCAGCTGCTGTGGGATTATCTGAAAGGAGTGTAAGAAGAATTCTTCACAGAGAACTTCATATTCACTCCTTAAAAATGATGGAATTAAATGAAAGTGATTTTAAAACTCGCAGAGTTGCGTGTGAGGAAATTCTTCAAAACATGCCACCTGGCACTTTGTTTATTTTCTCAGATGAGGCCAATTTCCACTTATCAGGAACTGTAAACAAACAGAGTTTCCAATACTGGGCTGTAGAAAACCCTCACAAAATTCATCAGCGACCACTACACAGCCCTCCTGTGACAGTTTGGTGCACCGTTGACCGAACACAGCAGCCACAGCTTGCGCTGTATGTGCCCACACATTGTCGTGCAAAATTGTGGGTGAGTTGCGCAGAAAACATCACCACTTCTTTCACAAATCTGGTCACAGGTGATGCTCCAAAAACAAACAGTAATACTGAGCATTGATGGTCTGCCATAGAGGAACATAATGTGTTAGGATAACACCATCACAGTCATACACAAGAATCACCATAACTTTAGACCGCTCAATTTGCACCATCAACAGAACAGGCTCTGCTAATGGTATGCTATGCCTTCCACATCACTGGCAATGGATTCTACATAATGCTGGTGACTACTTTGAAGGACAGTAACAGGTAAATGGAAATGAGCGTTTGGGGTCATTGGCTGGGAAGCCCCATGCAGGACAGGACCAGCTGCCTTGGTGCAGGTCTTATTACATTCAACCCCACCTTAGGCAACCTTAGGCAACCCAGTCCCTGAGTGGAGAACACCCTTGACCCAGCCGGGAATCGAATCCGGGCCCATAGGACGGCAATCCGTCACGCTGACCCATCAGCTATTGGGGCGGACACAGTAACAGGTGCAAACATGTAACTCTTTTGTATCAGGTGTGAATAAATAGTTGCCACTATTTAAGTTCCAACCCTTGTATTTCACTAGGGAATGTTGTCAGCCTAGGTGAAAGGAAGGGGAAAGTTGCTCAACACACAGAACATTCTCCAGTTTCATGTGTATAAAATAAGGAAGTTTCTCACAGTTGGAGATCATTCTTAGTTTTTTTAAGTGAGTTTTGTAGCGTACTTAGAACTGAGTACATTCTGCTGTGGTTAAGTGTTACCAAGTGTATATAGAGAAATTGGCAAAATTTATGATGGCCAAAAGGCAAAAAAGATATATGTAGCATGAAGAAACACAGAAGAAATTAACTGTAGAATTTTATGTAGATTTAAGAGTGCAAAAATTATTTGGCTGGTGAATCACTTTCTTCCTGAAAGTCACAAAAGAGGAGGAGGTGCCCTTTCAAACGAATCTAAAATGAAAATATTTTTGCACTGTTCACTAGACTCACATTTTCAGACTAGTGTAAGGGAAGATTTAGGAATACACTAGACAATCGTGTTGCTGCCTTTTTCATATGCCCTTCAGCAAGTTACCAAAAAAACACCATTGTGGATCTGGCTATTGAAAAACATAGGTGAATTAGAAGCAGCATAAGTTAAGTGGCAGTCAACATACCAGTTTCCATGTGAGATGGGGCTCTCAGTTTCACCTGTGTAACAATAATGAAACCTGCTGCACATGGAGATGGATACATTAATTGAAAGGGCTTTCCTAGTAAAAATGTACTGACAACATGTGATTACAGTGAAATGTTGACTAATTTCAATGCTTTATGGCCTGGGACTGTACATGAGGCTAGGACGTGGAGAAACTCAGAGTATACCAGACATTACGAGAGAACTGATGCAATGCATTAACCTTAGCAGCTGAAGGATAGGGCATTTCACCACGGTTAATGACACCATTATCCTCAAACACATGATAAGAGGGTGTACAACAGACTTCAGCCTAAGGAAATGGTGATAATCAAATGGTTCTTTGCACAGCTGAAAAGGTGTTTCCCAGTTCTGCAAAACAAAATAAGGCTTATGCAAATAAAATTCCACAGTGTAATCATAGACTGTTTTGCTTCGCGCAGCACAGCAAAACAAATTGCAGGTGAGGATTTTGAGGCACCTAGTGACTATGAAAATAATTTTCCAATATTGGGAGAAGAGAAGCAACAAACATACATGTATACGGTACAAACGGAAGATGGGAAATTATTAATGTAATACATCAAATATAATGTGTGGGAGTTTGTTATTAACATCATACGAACAAATCTAATGCATGTATTTTTGTAATGAAAATAATTTTTATCTATTCAGATATAATAAAATTCTGTTTTGATGGAAACAGAACAGTGCTCTGTTGCAACAGAAGAAAATGCAGTTTAGTATTTTTCTTCCTCCACTCACACCTATTTTACTTTTATCAAAAGTTGATTCAAGGATGTGGTGGAGGTATTTGCCAGATACTACAGTAAATAATCACACAAATTTTTTAATCTTCAGCTTTTTAAAGTAGAATGTGTTACAGAAATTTATACTGAATCATTTATTTAAGAGGATATGGAGCTAAGCAAATGCAGAATGTAAACAAACATTTAATCTAAAGAATAAGTTTTAATTAATAAAAAAATGTGCTGTACTGTGACATTACAAAATTAAGTTTATTGTGTTTCTTTCACTTCTCTTATGAATTTCTGCTGCTTCCTGTTCAGGGCACCTAACTAGTATGGTAATACTAGTCTTCACAGTTCAGCATTAGACAAATTCAGTCTCTTATGTCTCCATGCTTAATCTCTGTTGTTTCAGTGCTCTCTGAGACCTCAAAACAGGTGAGTAAGAGAGTAATGTTATTTCTGCAGCATCATCTATTAACATTTGCGTTTGCTGTAAAATCTCTTGTGGCTGAGAGGAAGTACAGTTGGAATCAAGGAACTCTGAGCTAGCTTCTGGGGAAGAGATGCTGGCAGAGGAGTAAACCCCTACTGCAGAAGCTCCTAAAACAAATATAAAAAACAATAGTACTAATGTTTATTGTGGCACCATTTTTTGAAGTGAGTCTATCAGTAAGCAGTCTTATGCAGAAATGCGGGAGGGGTTTGTCCAGTTTTATGGATGCTACACTATGCTAGTTTTATGAAACATTGGTCTAATAACAGATACATTTTATCAAAAGTTGTTTCATCTTCACAGAATACAATATTTTGTTACTGCACAGTGTCAAAGCGTCTAGAGCATAATAAAAAACTGAGAGAAGATGACTTGCCAGGAATTCTGTGGATCATATGGTTGCAGTCATCCCCATCTAAAAGCTTCAGAAACATTTCTTCCCACTTTCTTAATGTGACCTTAATTTCCCTGTATTATTTATGTCAGTCTTACACTTTATGCATTACTCTATGTTCTGAACTTTTTCATTATCTGCCCATTGAAAATTTCTTTCCCAAAATTAGCCCTGTAATATGTTGAATTTCTTTTATACTGTTTGCCTTCTCCCTACTTGTGGCCAGAGTTTGCGATATGCCAATAATAGCAGGATAATCTTTTATAATATTCATTAAAGTTAATTCTTAACTTCTTTGCTGAGAACTTACTCAAAGAGGAGAGGAGGTAACTAGAAAGTATTCCCTGGTCAGCGAATATGGTACTTATAATACGAAATTTAGAACTTTCTCTGAGAAAGTTATTTTTCTCTGAGAATTTTCTCTGGAGGATGTTATCTTTTTTATTCATGTGAACCATTGGGGAGAATGAACAAAATGGAGAATGTACCTGATTACTGAAATTTCAGCAACATTTTCAGATTTGCTTGAATTGAATGGAGAATATACTCAAACTGAAAATTTACTTAGCTTGAATGAAAGGGTGGGGATAGTTGCTCAACATGAAGAGGATTTGTATGATTTCATATGAATAAAACTAAGGAAGTTTCTCACAAGTGCACATTCTCAGTATTTTGAAGCAAGTTCTGTAGGATACTTTGAGCTGAGTGAGTTCTCCTGAAGTTAAGTTTTGCCCAGTGTTTTCAGTGAAAATGGCAGAGTTTAGTGAAAATGGAAAATCTATAGCCCAAAGAAATACTTAAGTAAGAAACTGTAGAAGTTTACACTGGTTTAACAGTAAAACATGTTATTTGGCTGGTTAATCTCTTTCTTCCTGAAAATTATGAAAGAGGATGAAGCACCTTTCCAAAGGATCTAAAATGAGAACATTTTTGTACTATTTAGCAGTTTTCAGATTGGTGTAAGAGAATGCAACATTCTGTGTATCTAATGCAGTAAACTGGTATGTAATGACCAGTCTTTCTAAAAAGATAGATGTATCATTTTTATATGTATATGAATCTTTTTGACAAGATTTGAATTTTAAAAAAGTGTTGAAACTCTTTACTGTGATTTCTGTGGTTATGCTATTAGCTACTGTATTGTCTTTTATCTAGTACACCTTTCAGAATTCTTTTTGTTTATCTATAATATGAGAATTACATTCATATTTTATTTGAAGTAATATGTGAGTCTGAACACACTTTATGACACTTTCTTGCATTCATGTTACCTGAGGAGTTGCCTGTTCAGTACGTTCTATTACATGATCTCTAGAGTAAAATCTCACTACCTGCTCTTGTCAACTTGTGTGGAACCTCTCTTCCCCAAATCAATCTTCCCCTTGGCCATCAGGTAAGTCTATTCAGCTTCATAACTAATTTGGAGAAAACTTCCAGATTGTGACCACCGGTCACTACACAACTTCATACTTTTGTATTAACAGTACTTAGACTCTTTCTGAAGGCAGACACTGTGTCGTGGAAGGAGTGATAGTAAACAATATTACTTTATTAAAAGATAATAAGATAGTTGAACAAGAAAGCAACTAAAAAGAGAAATACCAAATCAATTTAACCAGGACAGCTAGTGGTTGTCAATCCACTGAATTCACAAATGATGTGAACTGTCCGGGGCCTTGATTCTTTTCAGTGCCTAAATATGCAGATTCTCCTGCACCCTCTCTTGAGTTTTGTAAGTCAGTATCTGGCTATAATGGCCAGGTAAACTTTTCCACAAGGATTCTCCTATGAATGTTTCATTCATAATCTGTCATCATCATCAGGATTTCCTCCCAGTGAGCTGGGTAGGAACTCTGTGAATCATATGCCTCCATTGGTTTCTGTCCTGGTATAGCTTTTCCCTCTCTACTACATCCCATGTTACTCCTCTCCCCTTGAGATCTTCCTTAACGTGGTCTGTCCATCTCTTTCTAGGATGCACAATTGGTCTTCTTTGTGGTTCCTCCATCTGCAAATACTGGCATGGAGTTTGAGTCATGTGCATTTGTTTCACATGACCAAACCACATCAATCTCAAAAGAACTCATCCTCTCCTCTGTAGTCAACGTCACCTGCAGGTCTCTCCTTACATAATATTCCTGGCTCTGTCTCTCCTAGTTTTTTGTAGAGCTGAGCTAAGGAACTTCATTTCACTTGCTTGTATTTGACTCTCTTCTCTCTTATTTATGACACAGGCCTCTAGACTATACATAATGATTGGCAGGAGATAAGTTTTATAGATGGTGTGTTCAGCTCTTTGAGGGATTTCCTTGTCCCAGATTAGATTTCATATTGGTGGAAAAAGCTAGATCCATTTGTTATTCTGTTTAAGTCTTCTAGTTTGGAACTTCCATCACATGATATGATGCTACCCAGACAATTGAAGCTTTTCACTCATTCGACCATCTCCCCCTCCAGTATGATGTGACAAGGTGTGGGTGTCCTTCTCATCTTCATTGCCACTGTCTTTTTCGTACTCACAGGTAACTTGAATTTTTTAAATTTTGTGTTCCAGTAATCTAGTCTCCTCTGAACCTCCATTTCTGTCTCTCCCCAAATGGTGGTGATATCATCAAAAACAAATGCATAGAGATATTCATTTTCTTCTTCCTTGATTTCTTTCATTACAGTGCCCGTAAGTGTAATGAAGAGTAAAGGGGAGAGCAAACTGCCTTGCTGAACACCTCTCTTTGTCTTAAACCATTTTGATCTTCCACCTCCTACTCTCACAACCATGGTACAGTATCTGGATCTTTTTAACTAATGAATCAGGAACATTATGTTTTCTCAAGCATTCCCATATTTTATCCATTTGTACACTGTCATAAGCTTTTTCCAAATCCATGAATACTACTATCAAGTCCTTTCCTTTTTCCCAGAACTTCTCCATTAACTGATGGAGGGAGAAAATGAGATCTATTGTTCCCCTATTACTTCTGAACCCATTCTGTTGTTCCTCTAATTGGTGTTCTAGAATTTTCCGCAATCTTTTTTCTATGACTTTTCCATTATCTTAAGGCACTGTGATAGCAGTGTGATTCCTCGGTAGTTGGTGCATTTCTTTCTACTACCTTTCCTGAACAATGGTATTATAATTCCTTTTTTCCATTCATTCGGCACTTTGTTTTTTTTCCTTATTATCCTGAGCACCTGGTGTAACCACTGTATTCCATGGATTCCTGTGATTTCAATCATATCTGCTGTCAGCTCATCTACTCCAGCCGCCTTCCGACTTTCCATTTGTTTGAGTGAATTCTCAGTTTCTAAGCAAGAGACTGGATTCTACTCCTCCTCTAATTCACTGACTTCAGTGTCTCTTTCTTGTGCACCTTCCCATTTAGTAAGATTTCAAAATAATTCTTCATCTCTTCTCTGATACCTTTCATGTCCCTGATAACAACCCCATCCTCTGTTTCAATCACTTTTATGTCTTTTCTATTACATCTTTTACTTTTTAATAACCCATATAGCAGTTTTTGGTTCTCTTTGCTATCCTGCTCTAGTTTCTGGGTGAATATTTCCCAACTCTTCTCCTTTTCTTCTTTCACAATTCTCTTTGCTTGGAGTTTCTATTGTCCGTATTCCTTCTCCAGTGTTGTCACCTTGTGTTCATCTTTTGGTACCAGCCCCTGGTTCTGATTTCTTTCTTTCAAATTCCGTGTTTTTCTTTGCCGTATTACATAATTTTAATTGCATCTTTTACTCTATCATTCCACCAACTGGTTTCTTTGTCTTTCAATTTACCTTTGTTTTGCCACATATCTCCACAGCAGTGTTAACTACTGATGTTTTAAATAGGTCCCACTCTTCCTCTACACTACCCCTTTCAGGTTTTGGCAATTTTTGCGCTACTACATTTAGGAAACTTTTCTTATTTTCTTCTTCTTTCAACTTCCAATCCTTAAATTTTGCCATTCTTTGTGCAGAACATTCAAACTTTTCATCTTATAATTTAGATCAACTACAAGTAACCTGTAGTCACTATCCAAGTGCTCACTTGGTATGACTTTAGTGTCCCTTACTTTTCCTCCAATTAATTTGTCCGTTAATATATAGTCTATGACTGTCTTTGATTTGCCATCCCAGCTGTATCTAGTAATCTTATAGCTATCTTGTTTCTTGAAGGATGTATTCTACACTAAAAGATGATTCCTTATGCACAGATTTAGAATTTCTTCACCTTCTACATTTCACCTTCCGTGTCCAGAAGGGGCCATCACCTCCTCATATCCATTTCTATCCATGCCAATCTGAGCATTCAGATCCCCAATAATCATAATTTTATCTTCTCTTACTTGGTTTCCAGTTCTTCAAGGAATTTTGTTTTTTCTTCCTCACTGTAGCCTTGCTGAGGTGCATACACTTGGAATATAGTAAAACTATTTTTTCCCAAGTTCACTCTTGCTCTAATTATCCTTTCACTTACAGAGCTCACATCTGAAACTGGGTGAATTTCTTTGTGAAACACTAACCCCTCTCCATTTTTTGCCTCTTTATTATGACCCTGCCAGTATAATTTGTACCCACCTCTCAGCAATTTAGAGTTTTTCCCTTCCGCTTGGTCTCACTCAATCCAAGGATGTGAATCTTTCTCCTCAACATCATGTCTACTATCTCTTCAGTCTTTCCTGTCAAGGTTATTACATTTAATGTTCCATCTCTCAACTCGCTTTTGGCTTTTTGATGGGTTCTAGTTTTCTATTCTTATTTAGTGTATCTTGTTAAGGTCCTTGGTTTTTCTTCATGCTGTGAAGAGCTGTCAATCAGTCCAGGAGAACAAGTTGTGCTGTCTACATTGGGTGTTTTTAACCCGTGGCTCGTTCTTTGATTGAAAGCAATAACAACTTTTTCTCATCTGCTGACCTGCTAAGCCTAACACATCTGAGGATTTTCTTTCAAGTTTTAATCCCTCAGCCTTTGAAGATCCCTCTTCACCACAAGGCAGTGGTTACACTCCTCATTTGCCCTTAGGAGGCTATATCAATGATGGTCTTCTCACCCGTAGCTGCTGTTAAGGGCTTCATCATATCCCTGGCAATGGTTGATAATGGTAAGGAAAAAGGAAGGGAGGAGAGGGTTTAGGATAGCATAGGATAGGAGACAGGCTAATGACAGGTTGTTGTGGGACACACCTCATCTGGTTCCACCCCTTTGGCCTGTCCGGCATGGGTGACCCTGCTGGTCGCTACACCATTGCTGGTATAGCCCTCCAGATCCAGAGCATGCAAACCTCCTCGCCCACAGGGATAGTGTTATGTTAAGGTGGTGTGGCCTGAGGAGGAGACATAATCTCTACTGGAGCTAATCCTGTTGACATATGTGGTACTTCATTTAGGATTACCTGAAATTCTGGAAGGAGTTGTGCCCATGTAATATATTTCATAGAACAGTAATTCTTTTATAATGTATTTGCATGGATTAGTTTGTGGATAATATATCTTTTATTATCATCCACTGAGATTCCTCTGTCTGAGGTAGTTCTTTACATCTATTATTCTTATCACTGAAATGAAAAATTACCTTCATCTCTTGTTTTACTCTTAAAGCTTAATGTGTTATGTCATTGTTGGTATAGCTGAAACTCAAAAAATTTATTGCAAAAATCATTCCTGGACTTTCAGTTAATTTTACTTTACTAATACCTATAGGTAATTGTGATAATGTATTATACACTATGCTCTGTGGGCCCTTTACATAATTAATTTCTGTACAGGGTGAAAGGTATTTAAACCAACAAACTCTGGGAGGGACATCAAAACAAATATTTTTCCCTAATGTCGTTTTTTCCTATGAGGAGTATTTAAAGTAGAGGAAGATTTCTCTGGTGGCAAATTATTAAGCCAACAAACACTTTCCCATTTTTTATGACCAAGAGACAACACATAAACACAACCCAATTTCAGTTACAGTAGATTTTCAAAAATGCCTCCATTGACACATAAACAAAGGTTACACTATCAGATCATGTTCTGTCTGACACGGACAAACACCAAAGGAGTATCCTGACTTGTTCCTGCTGGTGCTACTATCTGGGCAACCAGATCCTCTTCTGATGCAACAGGAGTTGCGTAAACAAGGTTGCGCATCTCTCCCCACACAAAAAAGTCCAGAGAAGACTTATCTGGGAATCGAGCAGGCCATGGTACAGGACCACCTCTGCCAATCCACGTTTCTGGGAACCATCAATCCAGGAATCAGTGCACTGATGGCTGAAATGTGCCGGCGTCCCATCATGTTTGAACAACATCTTGTAGGGAGCGGGACATCTTTCAGCAATTCTGGCAATGCCCTGGGGAGAAAATTGTAATAGTGCCTGTCATTTAATGGCCTAGGTAGCAGATATGGCCCAATTAAACAGTCCCCAACAACACCAACCCACACATTAATAAAGAACCGCACTTGATGAGCGCTAGTAACTGTGACATGTGGGTTATCCTCACTCCAAACATACGAATTGTGCATGTTGAACACTCCATCACAACCAAACATTGCTTCTTCAGTGAAGAACACAGAGGATGGGAATGCAGGATGCATTTCACACTGTTCCAGGTACCACTGCAAAAACTGTGCTGTGGGTGGATAATCAACCGGTTCCAGGTTGTGGACATGATGTAAGTGAAATTGACATAACAATTGCTCTCGAAGGACTGTTCTTACATTTGTCTGATTCATCCCCATGTTACGTGCAATTGCACAAGTGCTGATTGAAGGATCCCGGTCCACATGCTGCAAGACAGCTTCCTCAAATTTCAGTGTTCTTACCGTGCGACAGCATCCCTGTCCAGGTAATCTGCTAAATGACCCAGTCTCACACAGACGATCGTACACAGCAGCAAAGGGCATAAGATACAGGATATGGTGATTAGGATATTGTTGTTGATAAACCCGTTGTGCAGCTCATCCATTGTGGTGCACTACGTAGTACGCACCAACCATATCAGTGTACTCACTCCAGTTGTATCACTCCGTTAGTAAACAGAGACAGTGCACTACTACACTGCTGGACAGCAGTTGCCTACAACTGAAGAGCATAATACACCCTCTAACAACTGAATATCGTAATATGGCCTCTAACAACTGAAGAGCGTAATACGGCCTCCAACGGTTTAAATAATCCTCATAGGAGAAAGTGACATTAGGGAAAAGTATTTGTTTTTATGACCCCTACAACCTTCCAGAGTCTGTCAGTTTAAATAATTTTCACCCTGTATACAGTCACGAACAACCCTTTCTCTGTAACCATGTAATGCTCTTGTACTTCTGTTAGTGAAAGCTATTGTCCTGTGTTACCCCACTTAATTGTGAGAGTCTTTTTGTTGTTCCTAACTGCAACTCAGTATCTCTGCTATATGGTGAGTTGCAACTTTCTTTCTCATAATATTGTTACATCCCATCCTGGATTTTCCATTGTTTAATACATAATAAGTTTTATGAATCACTCTTAATAAATAAAGAGCAATGACAAGAGTTATATAATATTCTATCTAAATATAAAGAAGTATTTTCTGACAAACCAGGAATCATTATAGACTGTATGTAAATTTAGGGTAAAGGATTCAAATCCAATCCTTTGTAAAACATACCCAGTGCCTATAAGTTTAAGAACAGCAGGCCATCCAAAAATTAACAAATTAGTAGATAACCAAGTAACTGAGTGAACCCTGAGTGTACATAACAACCCATTACTTGTTGTGAAGCAAGCTACAAGAGGCATATGATTGGTATTGGACGCTCATACATTAAATAAACATACTGAAACAAAAAGGGGCAGATCCATTTATGTTGAAGAATTATTAGTCAGATTTGAACGGGCCAGATACTTCAACTTAATGGATCTGAGACTGTTTACTGGCAATACAAGTTACACAAAGACTCCCTATTTGATTGACGATCTTACTAATTTTGAGTGTTGGCTTTTAGGTTAAACATTTCTGTGTCAGTTTTTATATGAGCGCTCAATGAAGCATTAGGTAATGATCTGTTACAAGAAATGATTGTCTATATAGATGGCCGTCCACTATGGGGCTGTGGTGCTACAGTCCGGAACCACGCTGCTGCTACCGATGCAGGTTCGAATCCTGCCTCGGGCATGGTTGTGTCTGAAGTCCTTAGGTTAGCTAGATTTAAGTAGTTCTAAGTCTAGGGGACTGATGACCTCAGATGTTAAGTACCATAGTGCTTAGAGTCATTTGAACCATCTATATAGACGACATACTTGTAGTATCAAAAGCTTGTGAAGAACATTGTCATTCACTAATGAAAGTCTTTAAAAACTTCTATGAAAAGGGGACAACAGTCAAGCTGTCAAAACCACTTTTTGCAAGGAAGGAATTAAAATTTCTAGGACATTTGGTTGGGATGAATGGTATAAAAACAGACCCAGAGAGAATAAGAGTTATCAGGGAGTGTCCAGAACCTCAGAATGTAAAACACTTGAGTTCATTTTTAGGATTAATGGGACTCTACTGTTGGAATGTTCAAGGGAAAACCTTATACAATCCATGAAATCAAAGCTTTAATTGTGAGAGTCTTTCTCATAATATTATTATATATTAGACTTTCATTAGTTAATTTACCATTTGAAGTTACTTCTCGTGATGCTGTCTGAGCATTTGCAACTAATCGTATTTTAATACTTACAAGAGTTGGATTTACCCTGGCATCTGGCTTAAAACTACAGAATAGTGGTTTGGTATTAAAATTTACAACTACTTTATACTTTATCAACCAATCCATACCAAGTAACATTGGTAAATTTATACAAAATCCTATTTAAAAAGGTCTGTTCTCCTTTGCGTATAGGTATTCTTCTTTCATGCTTAACTGTCTTGCCTGTAATCCCTACTATATATGCTCCTATAACAGGTAATATCAGAAACATAGGTTAATTTTCCATAGTATGTACTAGTTGCTGTGAAATTAATGATATTTCACTATCAGTATCGGTGTAAATATCTACTGACTTTTGATAAATTTTTGCTATCACTATATTTTTTGTTGAATATCATCTTGATGTCCTTCCTCTTCTAGTAACCATTCCTTTGTGGGTATTTTATGAATAAAGGAAAGTACTTTTTCTATGAACCGGCCTAATATCTGTTCATTATATCTTGGATCTTGGGCTGATTCCAGGATGTTTCCCTTTTCCATAACTATTATAGGATAATTAGTTGTAATTATGGCGTTCTCTGTTCATGTTTGATTTCCTGGTGTTACATTGTCTTCCCTATTCACTACCGCCTTAGGCATGAATAACTGTGAAGCTATGTTACTGTTTTGTGAACTCTCAGATGACCTTCTAGTTTTAGTTTTACTACAGATTTGGCAAAGATTTGTATTCTGTTTGCTAAAAAATTTGTTAGGGAATCATTTATTGTCTGAGTTGTTACTTCCTCCATTATATTCTTGCATTTGTTTATTTCTTCCTGCACAGAAAATATCTAATGCCTCAACATAATACGGTAATCTTCATACCTATATTTTGACTAAGTTTGATTCTATCAGATTATCTAAATACTTAAAACTCTATGTACTCTTATAACTTCTCCAAGACTGCTAAAATAAGAGCCAACTGTTTATTAGCTATTGAGGACTTTGAAAGAATACTTTGAAGCTCCTGCTCCCAACTTGTAGGAAGTAGGTTACAGTACGCTTGTTCGCCCACTGCTTGAATACTGCTCAACAGTGTGGGATCCATACCAGATAGGGTTGATAGAAGAGATAGAGATGATCCAACGGAGAGCAGCGCACTTCATTACAGGATCATTTAGTAATCGCGAAAGCATTACGGAGGTGATAGATAAACTCCAGTGGAAGACTCTGCAGGAGAGACGCTCAGTAGCTCGGTACGGGCTTTTGTTAAAGTTTCGAGAACATACCTTCACCGAAGAGTCAAGCGGTATATTGCTCCCTCCTACGTATATCTCACGAAGAGACCATGAGGATAAAATCAGAGAGATTAGAGCCCACACAGAAGCATACCGACAATCCTTCTTTCCACAAACAATACAAGACTGGAATAGAAGGGAGAACTGAAAGAGGTACTCAGAGGTACCCTCCGCCACACACCGTCAGGTGGCTTGCGGAGTATGGATGTAGATGTAGATGTAGATGAGAGTCTGACTTTGTCAACTTTTGCCTCCAAAAGCTTTTTACAAAGAATGGCACTTCCAAATACCGGAAAGCAAAAGCGACAAAGTTGTCGATGAAGAGACACATTTTATGTTGTTTTTGGTGTTTCCATTGAAAAGTAAAAGTAAAAATGAAAGTACTGCAAGCTGTTGCTGATGCTGTGCATTTCTTAAATGTATTTAGCTTATGGTAAGTAAAAGCCTTTCAGTACTTCTAATATCATCGCGAACAGCATTCTGGTAGGTAATATGAGGTGAAATAATTACAACTAATATATCAAACCTGTTGAGAGACATTCTTTTGTACTCCCAAAATTCTGAAGGGTGATGTCAATTATTCTTCATACAACTTACTGACTGTGTTCTAATTGCCTCACACTTATTAGTGGATGTATCCAATATTTTGGCAATCATTTCTGGTCTCCGCTTTATAAGGAAAGTACAAAAACTTGCAACCATTTGGAAGCCCTGCTTATGTCAACAGTTTACCATTTTCTAAATCATTCACATGTGCGCAGTCATCGACCGATTTGCAAGATACCTCAATGCTCACTGTTGACATCGTAAAATTGGCCAATCCAAAAATCATTCATGTACATCTAGCCTCGGTGGTCGAATAGAGAGAGGGCCCCTCCCCTTCATCCCCCTACCATCATCCCCCTCCCCCTTGTCCAGTTCTGAACAGTGTTTTCTCACTGTCTCTGCCACGCACACACACACACACACACACACACACACACACACACACGGCAGGACTAGGGGGAGAAGTTTTACAAGGTGCCTGCCCATTGATGCACACAGTGCACGTGTTAAGAGATCCGTTTCCATTCCTTTTAACACCAGTCAGTTGGGAATTCTAAGCAATTATTGGTGTTTCTTGTGTCTTTCTATCCTCAGTTGTGTGCAAAGAAACACACCTTCCTTTCATGGTTTAAAAGATGTAGGCATTCTTAGGGGAGATACCAAAGCCACCACATGGTGACTAAGAGTTCAACCCTGATCAGCTAGTCCCTGTGTCTAGAAAATATGCAAGCACACTACTGTATATGTTTTTCCACACAGCTTCAGACCCTGTAAGGAAATAGAGATCTTCTTTGCGTAACGTAGGAGTTAATCATTTTCTCCCTACAGGTGACACTCCACCACAAATCCACTGTGCGCACCATGTTGTGTGAATATATCCGTGTCCATCAACTTAGCTCCAGCCTCTAGGAGAACCTCAAGACCACTTTCATGAAGTATACAAAAGCATATTTTCCTCTGATAGTTTAAAACATAATTCAGTTCTACCGACACTGTCTGAGGCCACCCCACAGTTATGGAGCTCAGTGTCTAGCAAAGAAACACCGGAGCGTAGGAAAAAATTAACTATACTGCTGTGTGGGTCTCTCTTTGCTCTCAATTTACAGGAAAAAATAGTGATATCCTTTCCGAAGTTAAGGAATTATAACCACTTTTTTGCAGCGTGATAAAAAGCAGCACTTCGCTGCTACTCTGTTACCTTGATAGAATTTGCGAGTCCCCAGTTTGTAGGTTGCATAAGACCCTTTCAAAATATGTCTCCAGTGTAGGAAATCTATTTGTTAAGGCAAATTCATGTGTGCAACGTGGCTGGCGGTCGCGCGTATCTGCAGCGAGCTCCTGCGTCCCTGAAGAGATCAGCTGTTCCCTGTAGCCTGTTTGCTCGGTCAAATTTGTGGTTGTTTTTTGTAGGTCGTTTCATGCTTTTTCATAAAATGTGTCTTCCATCCCTTTTATTTTTGATAACTTAAGAAATCAAATTGGTAAAGTGATGTCGGGCGCGTACGTAGTTGCAGTGAAAGAACTCAAAGCTTCTGTTGCTATTGGTCAGGATTATAAAAATTGTGTGTGAATTATTTCCCACAGCTCTTTTCACACCCTTTCATAGCGTGTCCTTACTATCACTGTATGTTTGTTATTTAGGAAATCTTTTGCCAAAGTGAAATCGTAGAAATCGTGAGTGCACAGTACTTGGTGGATGTGCACAGATGTGCAGTGACATAAAACAGAGATTAGCTCATAAAAATTTGAGAATTATCCTCGTAGGTTGTTTCATGCCATTTTATAACATGTCTTTACCTTTCTTGTACGTTTGCTGGTTTCGGAAGTCGTTTGTGTCACATAGCTGGTGGCATGGCCTGGTAACAAACAAAACCAGCGCCTGGTGCTTTTTAGGCCGACAGGGATTGTGAGAATATTTGTCTTCGCAAATCGTTTCTGGTCCCTAAACATGTTTCACCCCTGCTGTGCCTCACAGCCGTAAGCGACTGAGCTGTCCTATGAGGTCACTTCAGATGGCTCCTAGGAGAATGTAGAGAAGGTGAATGAACCTGGTCGAAATTCGATGAGTTCTACTGCCAAGGACTGTTCAAAGACATGTACCAACGCTCGGGCAGTGGTTAACGTAACAGCGAAAATGGAGGCTTTCCTGTTTAATGAAAACAATACAATAAACAACACCAAGAAAAGATTCGTCTTCAGCAAATTATCAGTGTACAAACACATAATAAAGAAGTACGATATGGAAATTCTGGAACTGAAAACAGAAGTAAGGTGTGTTAAGAGCACTCAAACAACCCCTGCACTGGTCGAGGACTATGCCAGCAAGACAGCTACAAAACTATTAGCACCCGAACAGGAACCTGCGAAAACACAGCAGCAAAGATCCTCACCATAGGAGTGCAGAAAACTGAGTAGGAACTTGAAAAAATACTAACGAACTTTATCTCCACTTCATTGAAACCCATAAGGATGCCCAAAAGCAAGGCAATTGAAGACGAAGGTATTGTCCTTGAAGTCTTACTGCCGAAGCATTGTTGACTGAATGTCAGTACGTTCTTTTAGTTTGTGTCTCTCACATCAATCGTTCCGTGTATCGCTTATGTTGCACCTTCTATGTGATTCTTTTGTCTTGTTATGTGTGGAGTCACGAGAGGCTTTTCTTCGTTATTATTGACAGGTCTATGAATGAAACCACATTTGTGTTACTTGGATCGGCTCACGTATTACTTGGTCACTACACGATTTGCGACTAGTTTGGAACGGTTTTAGCGTGTGCAGTCCTTAACTGCGTCTTCATCAGGTTTAGTCATTATGGATTGTAGCTGGCCTTTCGCCATTTTTCAGCAGTATCGAATCCACATGTTTGCACTGCTCGCTTAATTCTTCGCCAGAGCACTCTTCCATGGCGATCTGGCAGCTGCAGAAGTCGCATGGATTATCCTAATGCAGCTGCCGCGGTTTGTCGGGATTTCTGAATGATTGACAGCAGCTAGCAGCGTCCACTGACCTGCTCTAAATGCCCTGAAGAATGTTGTAAACTGATCCGTGACCATTTTCACATTTGCCACTATCGTCTGGACTGTCTGCCTTCGAACAGCAGATCTGCCGTTTCTTTTGCGATACCCGGCTCTTCTGGGGCAGATGGTTTGTCACTTCATTCTTCATGATTCAGACTTCTTTGATTTCGCTAGAAGTGTATACGCCATCTAATGACTGTCTCGTAAGATGCTACATCTATGCAACAGTCTTCCGCTAACCCAGCACAGATTATTAGAGTGTTGCCCCCCCCCCCCCTTGAAATGCAGAAAACGGATTACTGCAGGGTGCTGCACTTCACGAAGTGGCCCAGTCGTTATGGTTTTTGTGCCTCTACCGACGTGCTGTGGGTGGTACTTTTGCGCTGAGATTTTATCCTGTTAGACAGACAACGTAAACATTTCTTCGTGATGATTTTAAAAACTTTGTGACTAAGCTTATACAATCATTCTGTTCAGAATAACCATCATTGTTACGAAGGAAGAGAACAAGTAAAACGATAAACTGTGCGAGAAAGTTCGTTGGGATTGCAGTCGTTTGCAGTAATTGTAAAACGATGGCGAGCCACAATAGTTGGTGCTGTTGCAACAATGTGTCTGTAGGTGATTAGTTTCCGCGGAAACGGCATATCTCTTGTGACCCTTCACGAGAGCTGATCGCTATGCTTTGGGACGTTTTGCGATGCGTTCTAGGGGACGTGGTTGACCGCGCCTTCCGGCCGACGGTCAGCCACGTCCGGGGCGACGTGTTGTCGCTTGCGTGGTCGCACCGTGACGTGATCCTGGGGGAGGGGGGTGGGGGGGCGGGTCACCACGGTGCGGTTCACCGCGCAAGCGAGCCGTGCGCGTACAACTTTGCCGCGCACGCGCGGGCCAAATACGTCCGTCCCCTGAGGACGGAACTGTAGGCGGCCCCAACACCTCGCCCCCTTCGGCGCCGCTTCGGCGGCCCCCGGTACAGTATTCCAGTTGCTTCCATTCTCCTTTCCAGAGGTCCGGGAGCGGCAGCGGCCGAAACCTCAGTACTTGCCCGAATGGAAGTTAAGTTGGGGGCAACAAACGAGGACTCTGGTAGCGCCTCTTCCGGACCATCTGGAAACTACTTTCTTGTAGTAGCATTTCATAGCAACAGTTCTATACGAGTTGTAGTAGTTTGCAAAAAAGAAACGACTTTGTGCATGCTCCTCATGATTTCACGTGTGTAGTTCCTGTCGTTAGTAGCAGTAGTCACAAGTGGTTCAGGTGCTACACGGCGTTGTTAGCCCTGATATGTTTTGTTTACATGCCGGCGCCGCTGGCGCTCCCTGACCGCCGACGGCGCCCAGAGGAACCACGCAGACTGTCCCCAGCCGCCTCCCAGTCTGCCTCCTGGTGCTGACGTCACAGCAGGACGCAGAGAGAGAGTGGCGAGTCCCTTCTTGTCTCTGGTGTTTCCTGCAAATAAAATGCTGAGGTAAGGTGTGCTGCCCACTTGCTGGTTACTGGTGAACGAGGTTATAACAGGTGGTAGCATGTTAGTGATCTGGTCAGCAGCTGTTACATTTCTTATGTAGCTATGCCCTATCTTCTTTCCTGAGCTCAATACGAATCGACACCCGGCTGGGTTCGTGCTGGTGTTTGCCGCTAGATGTGACTGCTGTGTGTACTCAACCTCTCCCACTGTATACCACCGAATCACCAACAAATTTGATCATGTATTTTTCGTAGCATACAGTAGACACAAAAAGTATAATTTCATAATTGGTTATCCTTCGTGGGGTGAAATTTAAAGGGCCAGAAATGTATATAGGCTGTACAAAAGAATGTGTCATAACCTTTAGATATGAGTAGTCGGAATCAAAACGTCTCAAATAGTTCATATGAAATAGGTCTGAAAACCCTTCATTTGGGAGGTATGAGAGGAATTTGCTGTAGTGATTCCTCGTTGCATAATTTATTCAAATGCTTAGTTTTACTCACTTACATTTAGTCATGTCATTTCGTTTTTTTATGTGATTGCCATTTGTTCTGTCCTTAACTTCCATCACAGCTCATCACAATGATTCATTCGGTGTCTGAAACGACGTATATCCACTACATGAACAGTCCATCTAGTAGTACAAGGAGAACTCCAAGAACCGATCGAGTTAGTCACATGACGATTTTGAAAATTCTACATGACAATCTTCTTTACCCAGATCACCTTCAACATATATCCAGAATACATCATTGTGATTTTTTATGACAGAGGTTACCGTAGAATGGCACATTTGGGATAAAATATACAGCTCAGAGTCACTACAGGGAATCCCCTTCATACCCCCATAATGAAAGGTTCTTGAGCCCATGTTCATCTGAAGTTTTTGTAATATTTTTTTGTCAAGAATAGATCTCTTAACCGTCTGACAGACGTTATTATACACCATGTTCATAACCAGTTTTTTAGCACATCACATATCCAATTCGCGCATTGCCTGAATGATCCTGTGTCACTTACACAGTAACTCAAACTCACCAGTTTGGTTTTAGGCCACCTAACTGCTAAGGTCGCACACACCACGGGTCAAGTACATTTAATTCAAGCTGGAGGTCCGTATAATACACTACTAGCCATTCAAATTGCTGCACCAAGAAGAAATGCAGTTGATAAACGGGTATTCGTTGGACAAATATATTATACTAGAACTAACCTGTGATTACATTTTCACGCAATTTGGGTGCATAGATCCTGAGAAATCAGTACCCAGAACAACCACTTCTGGCCGTGATAACAGCCTTGACACGCCTGGGCATTGAGTCAAACAGAGCTTGGATGGCGTGTACAGGTACAGCTGCCCATGCAGCTTCAACACGATACCACAGTTCATCAAGAGTAGCAACTGGTGTATTGTGACGACCCAGTTGCTCGGCTACCATTGACCAGACGTTTTCAATTGGGGAGAGATCTGGCGAATGTGCTGGCCAGGGCAGCAGTCGAATATTTTCTGTATCCTGAAAGGCCCGAACAGGACCTGCGACATGCGGCCGTGCATTATCCTGCTGAAATGTAGGGTTTCGCAGGGATCGAATGAAGGGTAGAGCCACGGGCCGTAACACATCTGAAATATAACGTCCACTGTTCAAAGTGCCGTCAATGTGTACAAGAGGTGACCGAGGCGTGTAAACAATGGCACCCCATACCATCACGCCGGGTGATACGCCAGTATGGCGATGACGAATACACGCTTCCAATGTGCGTTCACCGCGATGACGCGAAACGCGGATGCAGCCATCATGATGCTGTAAACAGAACCTGGATTCATCCGAAAAAATGACGTTTTGCCATTCGTGTAGCCAGGTTCGTCATTGAGTACGCCATCGCAAGCGCTCTTGTCTGTGATGCAGCGTCAAGGATAACCGCAGCCATGGTTTCCGAGGTGCTGCATGCTGCTGCAAACGTCGTCGAACTGTTCGTGCAGATGGTTGCTGCCTTCCAAACGTCCCCATCAGGGATCGAGACGTGGCTGCACGATCCATTACAGCCATGTTGATAAGATGCCTGTCATCTCGACTGCTAGTGATACAAGGCCGTTGGGATCCAGCACGGCGTTCCGTATTACCCTCCTGAACCCACCGATTCCATATTCTGCTAACAGTCATTGGATCTCGACCAACGCGAGCAGCAATGTTGCGATACGACAAACCGCAATCGCGATAGGCTACAATCTGACCTGTCGGAAACGTGATGGTACGCATTTCTCATCCTTACACGAGGCATCACAACAACGTTTCACCAGGCAACGCCGGTCAACTGCTGTTTGTGTCTGAGAAATCGGTTGGAAACTTCCCTCATGTCAGCACGTTGTAGGTGACGCCACCGGCAGCAACCTTGTGTGAATGCTCTGAGAAGCTAATCATTTGCAAATCACAGCATCTTCTTCCTGTCAGTTAAATTTCGCGTCTGTAGCACGTCATCTTCGTGATGCAGCAATTTTAACGTCTAGTAGTGTATGTAGACCACCTTTGCTTTCAGTAGGTGTGTTTTCCTCACACGAAAGAAAACGTCAGCAGCCGATATTTTTCCTGATATATTTCGCCGATTTGTCGCTAATGTGTTTCATTTGTAATGAGTAAAATTTTAATTACGGAAGATGCTCATCTCTACAGAATTATTTCGACGAAGTTGTGCATTGTGCCATAGTTTTGAGAAGACTTGTAGGGTGATCACCTGAACTTAATAGATGTACATTATTTCCTGTTTCGCACAAATGCCACGTTGTTTCTACGAGGCATAATGAAACTGCATCTATTAAATACTTTAAGACAGGAATTATTACGTTCTTGGATTTGAACAAACCTGATGTAGCGAATTGTCAGAAGGAAATTCTCACCTGTACTTTTTTTTTGCTTATCTTATTCATTGCAATCAGAAAAAGCACCTGATAATGAGGAAGAGGTTACCTCGAAACAGGCTGTTCAGAATAAAGCAACTTTTAACATATTTGTGCAGTTGTTTGGCGGTCAGTTCTACCAAAAAGAAAAATCTCACATGTAGTTTGACAAGAACTTGTCACTTACCTGTCTCTTGAGGAAGTCAGCGTTGATGCAGTATTATGTTTATGGAATAAGGGCTATTAGTTTTTTTTTGGAAGAACTGCTACATCATTTCAGTGTTTTCCACAATGGAAAAATTACTATGTGGAGTACTGACTGTGTAGTAATTTTTAATAGACATTCACAAGGGTATGAAGTCATAAAAAACACTTTGTCAATATATATATATATATTGGTTTGTGTCTGAAGATGACACTACAAAATGCATAGTCAAAGTTCTGTTTTTTTCCCCATTTTATGCTCACTGTATATTCTGAGTAGCTCCAATATAAAATTCAACATTTACCATCTTGGATTAACACTTTACTTCTCTTCTGGCCCCCTAACTGTCAAAACAGCACCTACATTTACAATTAGAAGGAACTGATGGAGAAGGGACTGAATAAAAGGAAATGAATTTCCAAATTCAAAGGACATTTATAATTTATAAGGGGCCCTGTATCCAGGACAGTAGTATTTAAAACTGTTTTGAATGTACCCACACGTGTTTGTTGGCTTACATCTGCAGCACCTGAGATAAACTATCATCAAAGAGTGTACTACAGGTAGTTTCCACAAATCAGCAACAAGCACTATTTCATAAACATGAAAATTTCTTTAGCTTTATGCTTTCTGTACAACACGAATTTATACCACAGTCTCTCTGTCCTAATAACCCCCCTCCCCCCTTCCCCAAACACACACATATCCATAGACAGAGAGAGAGAGAGAGAGAGAGAGAGAGAGACTTGAATATGCCATGTTTTTCACTTTGCACTTCATTCCTAACTGAAGTGTAGTATAGCTTTCCAGAATTAGTAAGACTTAAATTTTCAACACCAGAGCTACTACTATACTTCTTTTACTGTTTATTAATATTTAAATTTACCATACATTTCTTTGAAAATAACGATGTATTTCTCCGAAAATCTCAAAGTAAAATTATTCAGTATTTAAAAACGTTCTTGAACATTAAAAACAGTTTTATTTTTGACAGTTCACGTCCTCACAAGTTATGAAATTAGGATTGTCAAGCGCGCTATTACAAATTATTATACATTTTAGTGCATAGCATTATTTAATAAAAAATGGTTTCTCTTACATATACATAATACTGATCTGTATTTTCTGCACAATCTTCACATAACTTTACAGAATGGGAGAGACACAGCCACTTTCCACAACTTTTACAAAAATATTTTGTTTTATTGTCTTTGCACTTATAACAACGACCTCGTTTTCCTTCTGGAACAACTTTACACATTTATTTTTCTTTGGCACCAATGACACCAATGTGAAATTGTCGCAAAATGCGAATATGGACGAATGTGAGGCAAGAATTCCAATGGAATTTCTCTTTTATTTTTGCGCAGTGTCCCAACGAGTGTAAGGTTACAGTCTGTGAGCAGTTTTCTTGCAAGAGTGCAGCTTGTGAACCAGTTGTCAAGGGTAGTATTCCTTCCTGTTCCCTTCACTGACTCCACAAGTTTGAGCACAACATCTTCAGCTGCGTTACTCACATGGAAGAAACCTGGAGGTTGTTGCCCTACATACACTTCCAAGTTTTTTTACATAGTACGTTTTTGCATCTGCCAAGATAATTATTTTGATCCCATACATTACGGGTTTTGAAGGAATATACATTCTGGAAGAACAACGTCCCCGAAAAGATAGTAACATCTCGTCCACTGTAAGGTAATCACTTGTTGTGTAATGCCTTGTGCAGTTTTTTGTGAATCCTTCGATAACATCACGTACAGGAGGGAGCGACGGCTGCAGAGATGTCTACGGGCGAATAGAAGTGCGACTATTGAGGAAGCGACTCTACAGATGAGCCGAGGGGCTACCAACAGTGTCTCCTCAACGACCGTCCAGAGAACGTTCCAGCGTATGTTCCTCCGCAGCTGGCACGTGGGTAAGTCGGACTTTGCACGCTTGTACCCAACTGGACGTCAACTTGCAGGTCCGGTCACACAGGTCTGGGACCCGTTAGCACCGAGTGTCGGTCGGCTAATGTCTGTGCTGCACTCCATTCCTCCGGGAACCACAAGTAGCCGAGGTCCATCTGTGTTTCTGTTGTTCCTTGTAGTAGCTCGGAAGTGGTGGCCTGTGTTTGTGATTGAGAAACTTGTAAATGTATTCGCTAATTTTCGTAACGCTGAATGAGGATTTAAAGAGCTTGCTTTTACAAGAAGAATAAAAAGAAGCAGGCCCAAAAAAAGAAGAAGTACGTGGATCCAGAGTGCCTGGAAAACAAGATTAGTACAAGGAGATATTCGCACATTATTTCCTCACCTCATGGACGATGAGACAAAGTAGTATGAATATTTTAAGATAACACAGCACAGCGTCTGTCAACTTTCAGTCAGACTAGAACCAAAGTTTAGAAAATAAACTACAAACAAAGAACGCTTTGTTCTTTTTTTAAGGTAGGTTCAAAAAAGATGTAAACAGAAGGGAAACAAAATTGCGACGGCGGCGTGTGTACTGTGCAAATTTATTCGAAAAATGGAAAGTTATAGGGTGTGCGAGCAGAGAATAGATCAAAAGAAACTGTTGAAAGATGTGAAAGATCATCAAATCTACCTCGAGTTAGTGGGAGATGAGCAGATGCCGCATTCGCTGTACGAGACCAAGCAAAAAAACTTTCTAAATTATCCGCTATGGACTCTGGAATGCAAAGAACACATCGCCTTAGCGATATGTCGATGACATAAAGTAAACCCTATGTGTTTTCAAAGTAAAAACTGAATAAAAAGCCTTTCTGCTATTGCAATTTGTAAAATTTTTATCTAACCTTTGTCTTGCAAATTTGTTACTATTTTCTTCCAGACTCTGTCGGTGTACTCGGCATTCCGGTATTTTTCACTTGTCTGGTGGTAAAGGACACGAAACTTACCAACTTCTTCTATAAGACTTTCCACACTCATTGTTTTGTATGCAAAACAGTCTTGCAGAGTTGCACAGCCAACATAATAATTCTACCGTCTCGTCGTCCTTCACGTGAAAAATGAAACAGAACAAATACCGCTGGCACGCTCTCGTTCCTCAGGCACGGCCCGCTCATGTCAGACGTCTACATTTATCTTAACAGTAGACTCCGTCCTCCGGCTGACGGTCGGTACTTGGACGTGCCTCTGCACGGACAACGCCCAGACACGTGAGACAAGAATCTAATGGCGATTGGCGGCCTTTTCAGATGAATCACGTGTTATGCTCCACGAGTCAGATGCCCGTTGGCGTGCTCGGAGTGAAACATCGTAAAGTGAACACACTGCAACAATCGTTGAAAGGGTCCAGGTCCGAGGAGGGACCGTTACGGTCTGGGGAATGTTTTCGTGACGCCGTCTGTGTGATCTCGCCATTGTGGAACGCACAGTGGGTCAACACAGGTATGCCTCTGTCCAGCCCTACATGCGGTTTGTTTCTCCTCGGCACGACGGCCTCTACCAACAGCACAGTGCAACGCACCACACAGCTTGCAGTGTGTGTGCACTGTGTGAAGAGCGTCAGCAGTTAACTGTGCTCCCCTAGACACCAAAGTCCCCGGATTTAAACCCAATCTGGTATCTGTGGGGCCACACTGATTAGGCTGTACACGCCACGGATCCTCAAGCGAGAAAACTAACGCACCTGGCCATGACACTGGAGTCGACCTGGCTTCATACCCCTGTCGCTGCCTTCCAGAATCTTACTGAATCCTCCCTTCTTCATTTTATTTATTTGTTTACACCTCTAGTTCCGTAGGACCAAATTGAGGACCAAGTCTCAGAGGTCATGCAACGTATCAGAACATAAAATTACAACATAAACGTAATAACAGATAAAAATAAAATGTTTATGAACCAAAAAAAGTCAAGCCATAATTTTAAGTAAACGCAATCAACAATATAACATAAGAATCAGTTTAATTTTTCAAGGACTCCTCAACAGAATAGAAGAAGTGATCCACGAGGAAACTCTCCAGTTTCGATTTGTAAGCGCTTGGATTACTACACGTTTCACCGCGATCTGTGCTGCAAAAGGCAGGTATTCAAGCTCTCGACAGGGGGCCACATTAATGTCACTGGATAGTATAACACAGCTTATAGAACTGCGTGATACACGCCATCTTTAGTGTCACATCCTACACAACTGTGAGTGTATGGCGACGTTCACTGTTTTAAGAGCTACGGTTTCGCAGATGCTTGGTAATACCATCCGTGAAATTTCATATTCACGTGATATGTCCTCAACTCAATGTTGACCTTTTGATGCAAGAAATTTACCTTTAACATCTGGCCGGCCTGCATTGTACCCCTTGAATTAGTGTGGTTGTCATATGTTTCTTTCTCACAGCATGTACCGACTTACATATACACTTGACAGCAAAGAAAGTAAGCCAGTGATGATTGCAACCAACATAACGTAGCTGTGTCGCAGGCCCTCTATACGCCGAAAGTCTGTGGGGTACAGTCGTTCGACTATACGCAGTGTGTACCGCTAGAGAACACTGCTCTTTATTCCAGTCAATCCAGATGTAAACTTAATACCGCCATACAACAAATATTAAAAAAACAAGTTATTAGAGATGAGACAGTCCCTAACGCTTGTAAATTAAACTTCATTATAATAAGTGACACTGGAGAATTCATATCATATTCTTTACATGACGTGATGAGTTTTTTTTTTTCGTGATCCGAATTTGAACCGACTGTCAACCAAATAACTGGCATTGCAGAAGTCTTATCACACTCATTAAATAGCATGATGACTTGTCTATCATCATCCGAATTTGAACTTATTGTTAAACAAACAAAGCTTGTGTGTCTGGTCGATACTCAACCAGGCTTAATAAGACGTAAAGTATCAAAGCGTTCACCAGTAGCAGTTTACGAGGCCGAATGTCCTAACCTGGAAATACGATACGTTTACCACTGCACAGGGAACCCCATGAAGCTTATATTGTCTCTGAGAAGTAACCACGAAACTTGTGTAGTAAAGTCCAACGCACAGATGTGAAACACCATTAAGTTGTGGTGATGGGCGGGGAGTAGAGCCTAGCAGCTATCTGCATTGTCAACTAAGCACAATCAGATGTCAGATATTAAATATGTTTACCAACAGCGTGATACTGGAACCTGAAACGACGATACAAATGATTTTTCCTTGGCAGGGATTCGAACACAGCACCTTTCGCTGTTGTCTTACAGCTATGAATTGACATGAAACATTTATTGTTTCTTTGCCAGTAGCGAGATGTGCACTTGCTCAGCTAGAGGTAATTCAATGACTAGTTGTGTGCTGCGTGGGACTCCAACCCCGTGCATATCGTCGTCGTTGACTCCACGCGAGGAGGCGTCAACCATAAAATTCTCTTTCACTAGTTGTTAGGATCGCGCACTTCGTAGAGACCTGGAGGAGTTTGGCATCGTGAACAAACAATGAAATGATGGGACAGTATCATCTCAAAGGGTCCAAACCAGAGGAAATTAGGGATTGAAGCTGGAATCCCAGTCCAGTGCCAATACTTTCAAAATGTCAAGGCCACTTAAAATAAGAAATGAAGGTCCTACAACCTTCCATGACGACTGGTTCATGAACTAAAATAACATTACTGGTGAAAGGAACCAACCACCGAATTTCACACGTGTTAGCTTCGTGTTTTCGTCATAATGGAGTACGCACCACATAGTAAAAGAAGTGTTGACTTCCACTTCAGCTGTTGTTGTGAATGACCTGTTCGTGGTCTAATAATCAATGTCATGCACTGTGAACACATAGTCGTGGTATCAAACCCATACTTTGCTTTCCTTTTTAAGCCGTATTCTGCCTCTCTGCTAGTAGCATGAGTCTGATAGAACATCGGAGACTGTTTTGTTCATTTTCTAGCCAGCCAGTAATAGGAAAACCTTGCAGAAACATGTTTGTGGAAAGTGCTCGTGGGTAATTGTCATGGTAAGACCAATTACAGCGCCATTTGCCAGTGGCCGGTTGATACAGACTGGCGTCTGCCCACGTGATCGTGGCGCTTAGGGTGTAGAGCCTATGATCTCCAACGGACTTTTGTGCACTTCAATTAGCAAGTATAACATTATGTATTTTTCAGTATGCTCCGTGGCGATTTTGTACGGCATGTTGCTATAAGCGGATATAATTACCGTCTTATTTTGTTCAAGTTTGTAGTACGGGTCGTGCCATGACAGCTTTTATATTTATTATTTTTGACGTTAAGAGGAACGTTCTTTGTGCATTAAAACACAGAGTCTAAAACGCAGTAAAGTCTAATATTTGTCAAATTATGTTCTGTTTGTGTTTAATAAAATGGTGGAAGCAGTGGAGGCAATTCAGAACACCTGTGCCCTGAATGGAATGAGTGCTATTGAAGAGTTGCATAGTTTTGACATAAATTAATCACCAAATCAGGAAGACAAAAATGCGTTCATGAAGGATGTTTCTATGATTTAGTGGGAATCTGGAAATTTGTGGTAAGTTCCTATGGGACGAAACTGCTGAAGTCATTGGTCCCTAGGCTTACACACTACTTACTCAAGCTTGAACTAGCTTACGCTAAGGACGACACACATAGCCTACTACAGGTCAATGTCAATGTAATGGGCCGGTAACTCAGTGGATTACATTTATTGTCTTACATATGTACTGTGGTGGTCTGTGCAACTTTTCATTCTTCTCCCTCATGATAAATACTAGAATACTCCTCGAGCCGTCATAGGAGAAAGTGATTGAACTGTTGCATCTTTGAAGCACAAGATACACACCTAGGTTGTTAGCTGACTCAAGAAAGACATTGTCCTTATAAAGAGAACATGTCTGGTGACGCAGGGATAGTTTTTCTATTTCCTCGAATGACAGAAAAGGATCTTGTCAAGATTCATTTGATATAATCGTGGTATACCAAACAAAGATTCTGAATGAATTCCACCCTGGTGGGTCATACACTTATCTGATATATGTTTACAGACATGTGAGATAACGTGATATGGAACTCAGAATGACATCCTTAGAAATTATTTCGTCAATAGACGTCTCAAATTATTTTTTTTTTTTTTTTTTTTTTTTTTTAGAATTTCAAGAATTTTATTCACCATACATCATTTTACAATGATATTGGCTTCGTCATACAAGATGTACTAGTACATACAGAATAACAAAATAAACTTCTGTCAATACATTATAAATACTTTTGAAGCATGGCAGTGTACCAAATTACAAAGGATAGCTTTTAAAAATTAACGCAACAAGCTATCTTATAATCTAATATAATAAGGTATTTTATTGTTTATAGTATAAACTTTGTAATTACACACGATTAACCACAGCACAAAATAATATGTTTAACTACAGACAACTTTTAAATGCTTATATTCTCCTCAGGCATCTCAAAGAATTCTTTAATGTCATAGAATGGATGATCTGACAGCCAGCTGTACCACTTAATTTTAAAAGAATTTGTATCCATAGACTGAACATGAATTGGCAGTTTATTGAACATTTTGAGTGGGTTAACTTTGTGGGAATTTCCTGTTCTCGCTAATCTGTGGCGCGGTGTGTCTAAATTACCGTTCGCCCTGGTGTTGTGTTCATGTATTTCCTTTCTGGCAATAAATTCTGAAATATTATTTTTAATATAGAGTACAGACACATAGATGTATAGATTTATAATTGTAAGTATTCTGAGTCTGGAGAAAAGAGGACGACAGTGCTCCCTATGACCTCTGTTACATATTATACGTATGACTTTTTTCTGTAATTTCAATACGTTTTTGATGTGAGGGAAGTGCCCCCATATAATAAGACCATATGAAATATGTGACTGGAATAGCCCAAAGTATGTCACCCTGAGGTACTCCAAGCTCACTACCTCCCTTAGTTTCAAGAGAAGGTATGCCACCCGAGATATTTTTTCACATACATGATTGACATGTTCCTCCCAATATAGTTTTGAGTCAATGTGAATACCTAAGAGTTCTACCGCCTTATTGCCTACTTCATTTGATGTTGCCATTAAAAGTTGTTGTGTTTTGTCAGGGTTGCATAGGAGCTTATTGGCTGCAAACCAGTCTAGGGCCTTATCTAGTGTTTCTTTTGTTAGGTTATTCAGATCTTAAATGTTCTGATGTGTGGTAAGTAGTGTTGTAACGTCAGCATAACAAACAACAGGGTGAGCTATATTTTTAGGTAAATCATTAATAGCGACAATGAAGAAGAAGTGTCCAAGGATAGACCCTTGTGGTACACCTGTGCTGATTTCCATGATGGAAGAATTTAAATTTCTGACTGAAACGAATTGTTTTCGGTTACTTAAATAAGAATTTATCACAGATAAAGTGCTCCCTCTCACCCCATAAAACTCTAGTTTCCCCAGTAGTATGTCAACAGGAATGCAATCGAAAGCTTTGCTTAGGTCACATAATACCAGTGATACCATGTTATTATTTTAAAAAGCTGTTAAGGTTTGGTCAATGATTTCCAAGACGGCCCCTGTTGTGTTCTTCCCCTTTCGAAAGCCAAACTGATTGTTACATAGGATATTGTGTTTTTCAAAGAAGTTGCTTATTTGTGTGTCTATCAGCGCCTCAAATACCTTTGAGAATATTGGAACAATGGAGACTGGTCTGTAGCTTTGGGGGAGAAGTTTGTCTCCTTTTTTAAAAACTGGGACAACTTCTGATACCTTGAGTGCATCCGGAAAAACTCAAAATTCTACACATTTATTAAAAATATAAGCTAATGGTATTTGATAACCAATAACAGTCCATACTTTTAGAACCTGAAAATTTGGATACAGCTTTTATTTTCTATGAGGTTACTGAACAAAACAGACACAAATATCAGAGAATTTGTCAACAGTATATTCCACATCGTTATAGAAAACCGTCTGATGATGGGCAGGTAATTATTTGACCCCATGCATGTATAATTTGCTGATTATGACTTAAGCTTCGTTTAAAGTGCAATCGCCATAACTAAACAAAAAAAAAAAAAAGAGGCAAAATAAAAAAAAGAAAAAACATTCTTGGTGGTTGATTGATATGGAGCAGCCAGCTGGTGTGGTCGAGCGGTTCTAGGCACTTCAGTCTGGTACCGCATGACCGCTATGGTCACAGGTTCAAATCCTGCCTCGGGCATGGATGCGTGTGATGTCCTTAGGTTAGTTAGGTGTTTAAGTAGTTCTAAGTTCTAGGGGACTGATGACCTCAGAAATAATTAAGTCCCATAGTGCTCAGAGCCATTTGAACCACAGTCACTGTCATCTATGATGTGGAGCACCGTGTGGACCACGTGAAGCGAGTCATCAAGAACAACCAGAGTAAGGGTTATTGGGATAGAATAAGAGGAAATAATGTGGTACCAGACTGGCTGATGGTCGAAGCTGATGTGGACAAAGCAGCAGATCTGCCTGTGGTAATACGAATGGCAGTAGTGGGCACTGTCCTGTTCATCAGTATGGGAAACATGTGTAAAACACCGTGACCCTGGCGATGCAGCATCTCTTACATGAACGCAGAAGATCGCAGTGGCACCACCAGCACAGTCTCGGCTGGTACAAGCAGGGTACAAGCAGGCCAAGGCAATGTTTAAGCAGAAGTTGAAAGCAGTATGAATTGTGAACTGGCAAGCCTTTGTTAGTGACAGCCTGTACGCAGACCCCCGTAGCATTCCTTACAAGGTTTCAGTTTCAAAGATACTGACACTGACATTTCTGTCAGACTGATGGCAACCACACTAGGAACTGAAGAGAGTCAGTTGAGCTCCTCATGAGCACCTTATTACCTGATGACAGTAGCAAAGACGAGACTGAGAAACAGGAAGTTCTGAAGCAACAGCTTGGCAAAGTGTACACTGACAAGACATCTGTTACCACTTTCACAAAGCAGCAAGAATGGCGACGGTTCAATCTCGTGTCCAGCCATTCTGATTTAGGTTTTCCGTGAATTCCCTAAATCGCATGAGGTAAATGCCAGGATGGTACCTTTGAAAGGGCACGGCCGAATTCCTCACCCATCTTTCCCTAATCCAATGAGACCGATGACTTCGCTGTTTGGTCTCTTCCCCAAAAAACAGAACCCCCAACCACTGCTATCCTAGAATAGCACCACAAAAAAACAATGGGCAGTGATGGAATTACTGCCAAAACTCTCCAAGCTACCTACATGGACATTTACCCTTACTGATGAACGTCTTTAAGGAGTTTCACTGACAGCGACAGGTGGCATTCTTCTGGAAGTTGAGTACAGGGTTCTGTCTGCAGCCTCACATTCTAGGATGCCGCCCTTGAGCCAGTGCTGGAAGAAACAGCAAACTGCTCCATGTGTGTGGTGTGATGGCATATGCAGACAACATATTTCTTATGAGAGAATGTGATTCATGAGTTGTGCTAGAAGCTAGCTGCAATTTCGCACTGCAGCTGTGGTGCCAGAAAGTCCAGCTGCAATTGTCTGCAGAGAAGACAACATACAAGTTGTTATGTGGACATCTGAGGCATCATCCCTGTGCCAATGTGCCTCATTGGTGCATACAGTGCGTCTTCTGACAGTGCTCTAACAGCAACACTCAAGTCGACCTTCTGGTCAGAGAAAGGGTGCACTGTACTGGCTCCAGAAGGGCAATCCAGAAGGAATCACCAACATCTTAGGCTGACTGACCAAAAGCATAGCTGAGGTCTTGAACTGGCCCCTTGATGAGTGGAAGGAGAAGCAGGATGGGCTCCACACCAGCCAGTGCATGCACTGACTATTCCCCAGCATGAGGGATGTCTCAAGGGGTCTGGTGCAATTCTTAGTGGGACATGAGCCTTACTCTGCCTACCTAGACAGGAGAGGCAAGAGAGAAAATGCAGAATGTGACTACTGAGGAAATGAAACTCTGGAACGCACTCTGTGAGACTGCAGACTGCATGATAATTCACGGGAGTGTAGACTGTCTCCAAACAGGGATGTCAGAGTGGTGCTGCAGAGCCGAGCTCACTGACACACTCTTGACTCCCTCGCCTCAGCAATATCTTATGAGGCATCAGACTGACATCTGCAGTAACAAACCTTGGAGCTCATAAGGGTCAGGGCCCCTACACAAATGCAAGGAAAGCAACACGTCAGACAATGACTGAAAGTGACATGATTCTCGGGCAAGAATCCAGGTGCATGACGGGTGGGCCTAGAAAACCTGAGCTCTGCACCTCTGACCCAGCCAAATGCAAGGAAGGCAGGGAATGAGAGTGCTGGGCGATGCCCATTGTACATGGCACCACTTCCACGCAGTTCCCCAAGGGGACCAAACGGCAGGCTGTGAGACCTGACTATCGGTGGCAAAGTGTGCTCCTCTGAGGATATAGAGGGTCCATACCACCACACAAGGGATGGAGTGGAGGTAGTTCTCCCAAGACCGTTTCCTGTCCAGGAAGAGTTGAGGCTAGAGTCATTACTCATCAGAGTGATAGGCAAACACTACGCTGTCTGTAAATACTGTTTACCATGACAGTTACCAAGGCACTGATTAGTAACAGATGAAGTTTGTGACATTACAGGTATCATTAAAACACTAAACAAAATCTTTATTAATAGAATTACTAAATTTTAATCAGATATATTGTTCATCTTTATACATCATAAAATGGAGAAGTAGCAGTAGATACTGCTGAAGCAGGTCCATTGGCATTGAGAGAGGGGCTGTATGAGACACATCTAACGCAGACGCTCATGCCATCTAACAGCTGCAATGATGCAATCCAATTATAAAAATGGGTGGGTTACATATCTCTGTAATGTGCTGCCACTTCATGGTGGAAGTGGCAAACAACCTAAATTACACATTTACTAAACTATTAAAAATAATTAAATAAGTTACATTCTGTTTATTTTCTTAGAAAGCTTAGAGTGCTGAATGATTAGATGTTTTGTGTATTAGAAACAGTCATGACTTTAGAAATAAGTAATGACTGATAAGGGAATTTCAACATATTATTCTGAGGTGTGATATCCCGCCCGTTTTGAGAACAGATAGCTTTCAAACAAAGATTGTCTAAGTAGTCAGTAAGATTGTCTAATTAGACAATATTAGTGTGAGCACTGTGCATGTGTATGGTGTTTGCATGGTAAAAACATAATAAGATTAGCCTCGGAGACTGATGAATGGTGCTACTATCTTCTAAAAAGTTCAGCTAAACTGTGGGTTACAGAAGATGAGGTTTGCTCTGACTTATCGTGGAGTAAAACGCCAGTTGTATTGTGGATCATGGGGCTCTGCGAGCTGCAAGAGATGTAGTGATGACTATATGTACGACTTAAGATCCTGTAGCACCTAGAGCCACAATAGTAGTCTGCAACTTCATTTCAGTAGCATTTCATGTGAAATGCAACAGTTTTATTTGGTCTGTGCTACAACATGTAACAGTCTTATTTTGTTTGTGCTACTACGTAAAGTGGACTTCGAGTAGGGAAGCCATGGTAACAATCCATGACATGACTGCTACTGCAAGCTGAATAGTAATATACTGGTTATTTATAAAGCAAATGGTTATCTCGTGTGTTTATGTATTTAGAAATTAACGTTCTTATAGTTTCAGTGTTTTAAACTAAACAATTTTTACAGTGGTCAAAGCTGGTATGTATTTGAATACAAAATCGTTTACACTGCGGTATCATATATAAATGCAATGGATGCTGTGTGTCGCTGTTACTGTTGAGAAGAAGATACCACAAGGTAAAGTCAAACTTTGTGGTGGCTTGTGTACTTCACAAATTGAAAACAGTGGCGTATGATGAAATCTTAGCTAGTGTTAATAAACGTCACATTTAGGTAGTAATTAAGAGCCGTTACATAATATCTGATTAAATATTACTAAGTGGTTTTAACTTTGTCATACCTTGCCTGAATTTTTTTTAATAATGTCGACATTAAATATTTTACCACTATAGCAGATAAGTATCTTCAATGCTCATCAGGTTACTCATTAAAAGTTTATTATGTTAATTTTGATGAAAAGTGTTGTGACATTCAAAGTAAGTACATAAGTTTGAAAATAGGCACATTAATACTAAGCGTTCCTGTGAATTTGAGCACTTCAAGCTGAACTAACATCCTGTACAATTGTCACCTCAAAGGCAGTTGACATTAAAATTAATAGCTTAGCTCTACGATCATTTGCGTTGACATCTGTTTACTATCATTTGACCAAATTTGTGTGGTAGATTGCAATCTCTCAGAGACAAGAGAAAGTGATTGTCCATCACACAGTTGAACACCTACCGCATGCACCTAAAAATCTCCTGAATTTATAAGTCCCAGCTGCCACACATGGTTGACAAAACACTTATTACATCCTAATTAGGATAAAATAATTTTAATTGAATGGGAACACCGAAAGTGCCATCCGTAGATGATACATGCGAAAAAATATCCTTATGAAACTACCTTTGTGAAGTTTTGGACACCGTTTTTCAGAGTGGCCACATCTAAATGGCAGGATTTGTTGCAACACTTAGTCACTACTAGTGGTGGGCAGGAAATCACGTATCTGTTAGAAATCATAGTGACTGAGAAGTCATAGATATCACAATAACAAGTTTACAGGATTTAATTGTGATTTCAGTCACAATTAGCAGTTGCAAGTAGCATTTCACATTCAACTCCGTGTGCCATCTGTTGGTCAAATTTTGTACTGCTTTCTGTAAACCTGGTATCATGCTATGGAATTAGCTGCGATTTCAGTGACACATCGCAGCTAGAAGTCCCAAGTAGCAACTAAAAAGCACAGTCAACAGTGCCATCTGTTGGCCAACATCCATACTACAACTAAAAGTCACAAATAGCAACTAAAAAGTGTAGTTAATAGTGCCATCTGTTGCCAAAGTTCTACCATACTATACTCTTTCTTTGTGATTTGCTATCGAGTCTAACTGTGATTTCTGTGAAAAGTCACGACTAAAAGTCACAAGCAGCAACTAAAAAGCACAGTTAACATTCTTTGCCTATTGCCATCTCTTGACCGACGTTCGTACTTTGTTATAAGAACCTTGTGCCTCATGAGAACAATGTACTATTTTTTTCCTTAATTGAATTTGGATCCCCCCCTCACCCTCACCCTCCCCCCCCCCTGGCCCCCATCCCCCAAATTGGGAGGGCTGGCAGCAGCTAAGTACACTGCTCTTCAGCCTACAGAATTTTTAAAATATAAGAAGAAGAGAAGAAACAATAAAAGCAGGTGATAAAACGGTGACTTAAATTGTAAAACAGCAGAAAATTGTGGAAAATTAAAACATAAAACAACGGGTTGGCGATGCTAATAAAATACACAGATAATTAAAAAAACATGGCAGCAGTCTGGTTTCTGTTCACAAGAGAGATAAAAATCACATCCGCAATAGTATGATTTCCATTCGCAACACTTCAAAAAAGACACACAACACTTAACATTCACTGGAAACAGTGCACTAGGTGCACTAAAAAGTCGGCCAAGTCAGCCAAGGGCTGATGGGGGGGGGGGGGGGGGGGGGAACCTGGACAGATGAGGAGGGGAAAAGGTGGGGAGGTGAGGAAAGATGAAAGGGGGGGGGGAGACCGACAGGGAGAGGACTCAAAAGGGGGAGGGGCAGGGCAGACGCAAGAGGGAATATGGAAAGGCAGAGGACGGAAATGTAAAAGGACTTGGGGGAGAGAAGGGAAGCAGAGAGAGGGTAAGCAGGAAAAAAACAGTATAAAAGAGGAGGAGAGGGAGCTGAGGAAAAGGACAGAGCAAGGGTGGGGGGGCGACCTGGACAGATGAGGGGGAGGTGAGGAAAGATGAAGGGGGGGGGGACCGACAGGGAGAGGACTCAAAAGGGGGAGGGGCAGGGCAGACGCGAGAGGGAATATGGAAAGGCAGAGGACGGAAATGTAAAAGGATTTGGGGGAGAGAAGGGCAGCAGAGAGAGGATAAGCAGGAAAAAAAACAGGATAGAAGAGGAGGAGAGGGAGCCGAGGAAAAGGACAGAGCAAGGGAGGGGGGGCGACCTGGACAGATGATGGGGAGGTGAGGAAAGATGAAGGGGGGGGGGGCCGACAGGGAGAGGACTCAAAAGGGAGAGGGGCAGGGCAGACGCGAGAGGGAATATGGAAAGGCAGAGGACGGAAATGTAAAAGGATTTGGGGGAGAGAAGGGAGGCAGAGAGAGGATAAGCAGGAAAAAAACGGGATAGAAGAGGAGGAGAGGGAGCAGAGGAAAAGGACAGAGGAAGGGAGAGGGAGATGAGGATCAGAGTTGATAGAAGGGATAAATGGAGGGACAGAGGGCATCATCCAGGAGGGGGAGACAACGGAAGCCATCTTGGGAAAGGAGATGAAGGGTGTAGAGATGGAGGGTAGAGGGACACAATGGTGAAGGCGCAGCAGAGGGTGTGGGTTGGAGAGGAGAGGAGCAACCAGGGGATTAGGGGGATCAAGGTGGTGGGAGGTGTAGAGTATGTGGATATGTTCGAGGAATAGGAGCAGATGGGGGAAATGAATCATGTCGTAGATGATCTGCGTGGGGGACAGAAGGCACATACGGAAGGCGAGGCAGAGTGCATGGTGCACAAGGATGTGCAGGGTCTTCTAGAATTTGGGGGGGGGATATCCAGGTGGGACTGGCATAACAGAGGATGGGACAAATTAAGGACTTGTAGGTGTGGAGAATGGATGTTAGTGAGGTTCAACCCCTATGTCCGGCCAGAGAGGAGCTTGAGGAGTCAGAGGCGGTTGTGGGCTTTGGAATGGATAGAGTGGAGATGCAGGATCCAGGTGAGGTGTCAGTCAATGGTGAGTCAAGGTAGGTGAGGGTGGGGGAGAGGGAGACAGTAAGGGAGAAATCAAGGTGTTGGAAGGAGCAAGTGGTACAACCTAAGGAATGCGGTGTCATCAGCATACTGCAAGAGGAGTACTGGCGGGGGGGGGGGGGGGGGGAGAGTGGCCATATCTGCCATATACAGGAGGCAGAGGATAGAGAAGAGGGGAGAGAACATGGCCCTGGGGCAAACCTGCAGAGGGGTAGAAGGTGTGGGAATTGGCATTATGGATGGTAACATAGGAGGGGCAGCGGGAGAGGAAGGAAGCAATCTGATGGATGTAGTTGACAGGAAGAACATAGGTCTGGAATTTAAACAGGAGACCAGGATGCCAGACATGGTCATAGGCCTTTTCGAGGTCAAGGGAGAGAAAAATGGTGGGGAGTTAAGCCGGAGGGAGAGGAGATGAGTGAGGTGCAGGAGCTGGTCATCAGCAGAGAAGGAAGGTTGAAAGGCACATTGGGTGTTGGAGAGAAGGTGGCGTTGGTGGAGGTGGTGATGTGATGGATGCACTGGGTAAGGTTGGATTCCAAGAGATTGCTGAACACTGAGGTGAGACATACAGGGCGATAGGAAGAGGCATCAGATGGAGGCTTGTTGGGTTTGAAGAACATCAGGATATGAGAGGTTTTCCACAGGTCGGGGTAGAAGCCGGTGGCAAGGATTATGTTGTAAAGGGTGGCAAGGACTGCACGCAAGGAGGGAGGGCAGTGTTTGAGGTGGTGGTAGGTAACGCGGTCGTGGCCGAGAGCAGTGTTGTGTTTAGTGCATAGTGTGAGGCTTATGTCCTGTGTAGTGATGGGAGTGTTAAGTTCAGATGGTGGTGTGTGGCCCAAGTACTGGAAATCAGTGTACTTTGTGTGCATATTATATGACAACCTGCACATTCAGCACAAGTTATGGCTACATGGCAACTGCACACACAAGAACTTTTTGCCGACAGGCTACATGGCAACTGCACACACAAGAACTTTTTGCCAACAGGCTACATAGCAACTGCACACATAAGAACTTTTTGCCAACACTACAACCACCTACAACAAGTAAGCTTTTCCTGCATTACCTTCAAGAACTGTACTTAAAATATTCCTGATTTAACTGCAAGATCTGTACTTCCTACTTTCATATCAACAGCCTGAAAACGCATACTCTAGACCTCCGGCTATGTCACAGGTCAGCATCATCACACCAAGATCACGTAGAAAGCAGGGATTGCCACTCTCCAACAAGCCTTTACCAATAATTAAATGGCAGGAAATTTAAGCGTATAGGATGGCTTAACATAGGGAAAATGAGATTTTAATTATTCACTCACTGTATTTAACATTTATTTATCATTCCTTTAAATTGCGTAATAACTTCAATTAAACACAGTTTGATCACTCATTCTGCACACTTATTTCATAATTATGGCACTTTTAAACTGCAAATCCTCTAAAAGTTGTCTTGAATCTTCGTGATTCTCTCTCAAGGGCCTTGATGTGGATAGATATGTACAGCAACCAATAAGCAGAGTCAGAACTGCATCTGCAAAATCACAAGGACTGTTAAACATTTTTGCTGTCACTAATTCAAGCAATGTAATTGACAGAGTAGTATTGCTATTATTTCCTGTAATGAAAGCCACTCAAGTGGGGATGTTTTGCATTTGCAAGAATGATATCACTTAAGTAATTAGGTTCTTTGAAACACTTAGAAACTAATCTCTCATCTGACAAAGACAATCTAAAGACACAGTGGCAATTTCTCCAGATCTCTTGACAATGATATTTTGAATTATTGCTACATTCACTGACTGAAATGTAGTTCAAGTACCTGTGAACATAACAATACGTTAGAATTGGATTTCTAAACATGAACTATTATGGTTCTGTATTGGTACTTACATATTAATGAACTATTAATATTTTCACAATTGTTTCTTTGATACAAAATGAAAGCCAATGGAAGAAAAAATGTAAAACATACTTACTAATGACAGTTTTGTAGAGATGCAATTTTCTGTGTGGACAAGTGTAACTTTTTTGTATGGTGATAAATCACAAAAATCAAATGAGCTGCAGAAATTACAGGAGTCAAAGAAATTACAGCAGCTGCAGAAATCTCAGAAATTGCAGAAGTAGCAGGAGTCACAGAAACAGCAGTGGCAGATTGCAGAGGGATACAAGACATGGATTCAAGAACTATGATTCTTAACTGTGACAAATCACAGTTAAGATTAACAGATACTGAAAAGTAGTATTCACAGAAATCACTGATATTGGAAAACCACAGTTTAGCCCATCACTAGTCACGACACTCATTGCTACAGAAGTTGTTACTTTTTGACAACCAGAGTGACATTAGCAATCCAAGTGGCAAGAAAGGAGAATGTCAGATGTGTCGTAAGTATAATATTTCTCTTGCATCCCTTTCCTACATGATTTACAAAATATTTGAATTATTCTTTTGCATCCAAGACTTTGTGCAATATCAGAAGATGTAGTGGTTTCTAAAAAGATTCTAAAATGAGCACAAGTAGGGATAAAAATCACGAATCCAGCAGCATGAACAACACATTTGTGAAGAAACACTTGTGACGTTGGTGGAACTGCAGCTTACCACATTTATATCAAAAGAATGTAAACACAGATTCACACATAAGAAGCCCCCGACCATGACCACATTATCTACTGCCATCTCAAACACTGCCCTCCCTCCTTCCTTGCAATACTTTCCGCCCTCTACAATGTAATCCTTGCCACTGGCTTCTACCCCAACCTGTGGAAAACCTCCTGTATCCTAATGTTCCACAAACCTAACAAGCCTCCATCTGATGCCTCTTCCTATCGCCCTGTACATCTCACCTCAGTGTTCAGCAAGCTCTTGGAATCCATCCTTATCTGGCGCATCCATCACCAGCAACACCACCTCCTCCCCAACACACGATGTCGCTTTCAACCTTCCTTCTCTGCCAGCGCCAACCCCAATGCCTTACCCATCTCCTCTCCCTCCAACTTAACTCCCGTCGCTCTGCCATTTTTGTCTCCATAGACCTCAAAAAGCCCTATGACTGCGAATGGCATCCCAGTCTCCTGTTTAAACTACAGACCTACTCCTTTCCTATCAACTATGTCCATCTGATTGCCTCCTTCCTGTCCCACCACACCCCCTATGTTACCATCCATAACACCAATTCATGCACCTTCTACCCCTCCATGAGTGTGCCCCAGGGCTGTGTCCTCTATTCCCTCCTCTACCTCCTGTACACAGCAGATATGCCCCAAAAATCCCCCTCCAGTCCACCTTCTGCAGTACAGTGATGACATCGCCTTCCTTGCCCTTCCTCCTTCCCTTCAACAGTCCCAACACCTTCTCAAGAATCCCTTGACCTTTTTGTCATGTGGTGTAATCAGTGGCTCCTCAAAATCAATCCTTCCGAGACCCAGGCAAACATCGTAGGTTGTACCACTTGCTCCTTCCAACACCTTGATTTCTCCCTTACTGTCTCCCTCTCCACCACCCTCACCTACCTTGACTCACCATTGACTGACACCTCACCTGGATCCCTCATCTCCACTCTATCCAATTCAAAGCCCACAATCATCTCTGTCTCCTTAAACTCCTCTCTGGCCAGACATGGGGGTTGAAGCCCTCTACCATCCTACATCTACATCTACATCTACATTTATACTCCGCAAGCCACCCAAGGGTGTGTGGCGGAGGGCACTTTACGTGCCACTGTCATTACCTCCCTTTCCTGTTCCAGTAGCGTATGGTTCGCGGGAAGAACGACTGTCTGAAAGCCTCTGTGCGCGCTCTAATCTCTCTAATTTTACATTCGTGATCTCCTCGGGAGGTATAAGTAGGGGGAAGCAATATATTCGATACCTCATCCAGAAACGCACCCTCTCGAAACCTGGCGAGCAAGCTACACCGCGATGCAGAGCGCCTCTCTTGCAGAGTCTGCCACTGGAGTTTGTTAAACATCTCCGTAACGCTATCACGGTTACCAAATAACCCTGTGACGAAATGCGCCGCTCTTCTTTGGATCTTCTCTATCTCTTCCGTCAACCCGATCTGGTACGGATCCCACACTGATGAGCAATACTCAAGTATAGGTCGAACGAGTCTTTTGTAAGCCACCTCCTTTGTTGATGGACTACATTTTCTAAGGACTCTCCCAATGAATCTCAACCTGGTACCCGCCTTACCAACAATTAATTTTATATGATCATTCCACTTCAAATTGTTCCGCACGCATACTCCCAGATATTTTACAGAAGTAACTGCTACCAGTGTTTGTTCCGCTATCATATAATCATACAATAAAGGATCCTTCTTTCTATGTATTCTCAATACATTACATTTGTCTATGTTAAGGGTCAGTTGCCACTCCCTGCACCAAGTGCCTATCCGCTGCAGATCTTCCTGCATTTCGCTACAATTTTCTAATGCTGCAACTTCGCTGTATACTACAGCATCATCCGCGAAAAGCCGCATGGAACTTCCGACACTATCTACTAGGTCATTTATATATATTGTGAAAAGCAATGGTCCCATAACACTCCCCTGTGGCACGCCAGAGGTTACTTTAACGTCTGTAGACGTCTCTCCGTTGAGAACAACATGCTGTGTTCTGTTTGCTAAAAACTCTTCAATCCAGCCACACAGCTGGTCTGATATTCCATAGGCTCTTACTTTGTTTATCAGGCGACAGTGCGGAACTGTATCGAACGCCTTCCGGAAGTCAAGAAAAATAGCATCTACCTGGGAGCCTGTATCTAATATTTTCTGGGTCTCATGAACAAATAGAGCGAGTTGGGTCTCACACGATCGCTGTTTCCGGAATCCATGTTGATTCCTACATAGTAGATTCTGAGTTTCCAAAAACGACATGATACTCGAGCAAAAAACATGTTCTAAAATTCTACAACAGATCGACGTCAGAGATATAGGTCTATAGTTTTGCGCATCTGCTCGACGACCCTTCTTGAAGACTGGGACTACCTGTGCTCTTTTCCAATCATTTGGAACCTTCCGTTCCTCTAGAGACTTGCGGTACACAGCTGTTAGAAGGGGGGCAAGTTCTTTCGCGTACTCTGTGTAGAATCGAATTGGTATCCCGTCAGGTCCAGTGGACTTTCCTCTGTTGAGTGATTTCAGTTGCTTTTCTATTCCTTGGACACTTATTTCGATGTCAGCCATTTTTTCGATTGTGCGAGGATCTAGAGAAGGAACTGCAGTGCGGTCTTCCTCTGTGAAACAGCTTTGGAAAAAGGTGTTTAGTATTTCAGCTTTACGCTTGTCATCTTCTGTTTCAATGCCATCATCATCCCGGAGTGTCTGGACATGCTGTTTCGAGCCACTTACTGATTTAACGTAAGACCAGAACTTCCTAGGATTTTCTGTCAAGTCGGTACCTAGTATTTTACTTTCGAATTCACTAAACGCTTCACGCATAGCCCTCCTTACGCTAACTTTGACATTGTTTAGCTTCTGTTTATCTGAGAGGTTTTGGCTGCGTTTAAATTTAGAGTGAAGCTCTCTTTGTTTTCGCAGTAATTTCCTAACTTTGTTGTTGTACCACGGTGGGTTTTTCCCGTCCCTCACAGTTTTACTCGGCACGTACCTGTCTAAAACGCATTTTACGATTGCCTTGAACTTTTTCCATAAACACTCAACATTGTCAGTGTCGGAACAGAAATTTTCGTTTTGATCTGTTAGGTAGCCTGAAATCTGCCTTCTATCACTCTTGCTAAACAGATAAACCTTCCTCCCTTTTTTTATATTCCTATTAACTTCCATATTCAGGGATGCTGCAACGGCCTCATGATCACTGATTCCCTGTTCTGCGCTTACAGAGTCGAAAAGTTCAGGTCTGTTTGTTATCAGTAGGTCCAAGATGTTATCTCCACGAGTTGGTTCTCTGTTTAATTGCTCGAGGTAATTTTCGGATAGTGCACTCAGTATAATGTCACTCGATGCTCTGTCCCTACCACCCGTCCTAAACATCTGAGTGTCCCAGTCTATATCTGGTAAATTGAAATCTCCACCTAAGACTATAACATGCTATGAAAATTTATGTGAAATGTATTCCAAATTTTCTCTCAGCTGTTCTGCCACTAATGCTGCTGAGTCGGGGGGTCGGTAAAAGGAGCCAATTATTAACCTAGCTCGGTTGTTGAGTGTAACCTCCACCCATAATAATTCACAGGAACTATCCACTTCTACTTCACTACAGGATAAACTACTACTAACAGCAACGAACACTCCACCACCGGTTGCATGCAATCTATCCTTTCTAAACACCGTCTGTACGTTTGTAAAAATTTCGGCAGAATTTATCTCTGGCTTCAGCCAGCTTTCTGTACCTATAACGATTTCAGCTTCGGTGCTTTCTATCAGCGCTTGAAGTTCCGGTACTTTACCAACGCAGCTTCGACAGTTTACAATTACAATACCGATTGCTGCTTGGTCCCCGCATGTCCTGACTTTGCCCCGCACCCGTTGAGGCTGTTGCCCTTTCTGTACTTGCCCAAGGCCATCTAACCTAAAAAACCGCCCAGCCCACGCCACACAACCCCTGCTACCCGTGTAGCCGCTTGTTGCGTGTAGTGGACTCCTGACCTATCCAGCGGAACCCGAAACCCCACCACCCTATGGCGCAAGTCGAGGAATTTGCAACCCACACGGTCGCAGAACCGTCTCAGCCTCTGATTCAGACCCTCCACTCGGCTCTGTACCAAAGGTCCGCAGTCAGTCCTGTCGACGATGCTGCAGATGGTGAGCTCTGCTTTCATCCCGCTAGCGAGACTGGCAGTCTTCACCAAATCAGATAGCCGCTGGAAGCCAGAGAGGATTTCCTCCGATCCATAGCGACACACATCATTGGTGCCGACATGAGCGACCACCTGCAGATGGGTGCACCCTGTACCCTTCATGGCATCCGGAAGGACCCTTTCCACATCTGGAATGACTCCCCCCGGTATGCACACGGAGTGCACTTTGGTTTTCTTCCCCTCCCTTGCTGCCATATCCCTAAGGGGCCCCATTATGCGCCTGACGTTGGAGCTCCCAACTACCAGTAAGCCCACCCTCTGCGACCGCCCGGATCTTGCAGACTGAGGGGCAACCTCTGGAACAGGACAAGCAGCCATGTCAGGCCGAAGATCAGTATCAGCCTGAGACAGAGCCTGAAACCGGTTCGTCAGACAAACTGGAGAGTCCTTCCGCTCAGCCCTCCGGAATGTCTTTCGCCCCCTGCCACACCTTGAGACGACCTCCCACTCTACCACAGGTGAGGGATCAGCCTCAATGCGGGCAGTATCCCGGGCAACCACAGTCGTAGTCCGATCGGGGGATGCGTGGGACGAGCTGGCTGTCCCCGACAAACCCCCATCCGGACCCCCACAGTGATGACCATTGGCAACAGCCTCAAGCTGTGTGACCGAAGCCAACACTACCTGAAGCTGGGAGCGAAGGGATGCCAACTCAGCCTGCATCCAAACACAGCAGTTGCAGTCCCTATCCATGCTAAAAACTGTTGTGCAAAGAACGTCTGAACTAATCTACAGAGCGCAAACAAATCGACAAAAAATTTAAACGGTTATTAAAATACAAGATTGCCTAGTAAATGCAGTAATGCTGCCACTTGAGCACTGCTGACACACTGCTCGGCGGCGGAAGGAGACTACGCGATTTTACACTATTCAGGTACTAAAACGCGATGCTGCAACTATCAAATACTATAATACGCCCAAAATTTATGAATTAAACAATGCAAGTACCAAAAACACGCAAAGAAATTAAGAATTAAACTATGTAACAAATGAGTGAGCTAGGAGTATACAACTTGCTGCTGCAGCTGCTTATCCAACGGCGGCAGGGAGCACACTGACTGTGACCAACCGACACTGGCCGTTCAAAACAAAAACAGAAGACAGACGACTACGCGAATTTACACTATTCAGGTACTAATACGCGATGCTACAACTCTCAAATACTATAATACGCCCGAAATTTATGATTTAAACAATGCAAGTACCAAAAACACGCAAAGAAATTAAGAATTAAACTATGTAACAAATGAATGAGCTAGGAATATACGACTTGCTGCTGCAGCTGCTTATCCAACGGCGGCAGGGAGCACACCTACAAATCCTTAATCTGTCCCATCCTCTGTTATACCAGTCCCGCCTTGATATCTGACCTTCTCCCCCAAATTCTGTAAGTCCCTCGAGATCCTCAAGCACCGTGCACTCCACCTCACCTTCCATATATGCCACCCATCCTTCATGCAGATCCTCTATGACCTGATTCCTTTCCACCATCTGCTCCTTTTCCTTGAACATATCCTGAGTCCTCTACACCTCCCGCTGGCTTGATCCCCCCCATGCCCTGGTTGCTCCTCTCCTCTCCAACCCCTCCCCCCTCCCACTGCTGTGCCTTCACCTCTGTGTCCCATCTATCCATCTACTCTACGTCCTTCATCTCCCTGCCCAAGATGGCTTCTGTCAGCTCCCCTCCCAGATGATGCCCTCTCTCCTTCCATTTATCCTTCCTATCAAGTCTGATCCTCACCTCTGTCTGATCTTTTCCTGTATTCCCTCCCCCCCCCCCCTTCCACCCTGGTTTTTCCCTGCCTACCCTCTCTTTGACTCCATTCTCTCCCATGAGTCCTTTTGCTTTCCTCTCCACTTCCTTCCCCACTCCTTCTCGCGTCCACCCTGCCCCCCCCCCCCTTTTCTGTGTCCTCTCCCTCCGTCGGCTCCCCACTTTTTGCTTTCCCTCTCCTCCCCTCCTTTCTCTCCCTCATCTGACTGAGTCTCGCCCCCTCCCCCTTCCCATCTTCCTTCATGTCTACTCTATTGTGCAGTTTTTTTTGTAAGTGTTCAGCGTTAAGCATCCCCATTTTAAGTATTATGTTTTAATCAGCATCACCAATCCTTTGTTTTTTATTTTTTCACTTTGCAACTTTTCACCATGTTACAGTTTTACAAGTTGCCATTTCATCCCCTGTTTTTATAGTTTTGTTATTTCCTCATCATGTTTTCAACTCTTCTATAGGCTGCAGAGCCACAGGTGGGAGGAGGGGATCGAAATTCAATAATGGACAACACATAAGAAGCACAGACATTTACCCCTATGTGGAAAAGGGATTGACGCCCCATTTCTCGTTCCGTAGCCCTACTGTGTTTTAGTCATTGTCGTCTGTTGCCACAAATACTACCTTCATCTTTATATTATTCTGAGTGGGACAAGCAACTGCCAAATAGTGGGAGAAATATGCTGTGCATGTAAACCCCAAGTCCTCAAAGCCAATAACACTATCAGAAGTGCTGTCATAAGTTAAATTTGCCATTAGAGACAATCCATCCAATGACATATTAAGTAGTTTATCAGTATCGGAGAAATGTGGTACGTTCTGCTTTAAAGGGTGGAATACATATATTGTCGCTTATCCCACATTTTATTTGTATACCTTCCACATACCTCTGTAATGCATGCACTGATGGAAGCATAAACATTGACAAAACCTGTATGCCAGAGCGCTTTAATATAATAAATATTTTAAATATCAGGGTCCTATAGTCTTCAGAATTTGTTTGTCCTTCTTCACTTGATCATTATGATACAGTTTCTGTTGCTGTCTGTACTTAAAATGATGAGCACTTTTCGTTTCCTGTAATAGTTTGCACAAAGTCTAGTGAGCTGCACATTCTGACACTTCACACCCCTTTGGAAGGCACAGACAACTGCACATAATCTAACCTCTTCATTGTCAAAGCAAGTCTGTGTTGATGATTCAGATGAATCTGACACTGATATATGGAGAGTTGGATGGCTGCTTCTGTTCATAGGACTGTTTTATAGCTTCAGACAGCTTGTCAAACATTTTTCCCAGTTTCCTCTTCATCGTTAGTTGAGGTGGGCTATTTGGGATTTCAAACAGCTTGGGCACTGCATTCCATATGATTTTATTATTATTGTCTGTGTTCATGGACAGGTTTGGTTCAAGAGAACAAAATTTAACATTATTATAAAGGTAAAGAGATTATTTTTTCAAACGGTCTTCTTGTCTGCTATTCGCTAGTCATTTTCTGCCCCTTAAACGAAACATTAATCATTAATACACACGTAGTTTACAAGCAAATCCTGACAAAACAGTTCAGTAACATGATGGAATATACCTCTCAGGGTCCTTAGGAAACCTAAAAAAAGACAGATGTTGTGTCTTCTTCTTGTTGTTGCTGCAATTTATAGTGCTACAGATGCTCCCATTTGTAAAAATCTTATACAAACCAAAATAAACTACTACTATTCAATTTCGCTTTCACGACCACATCAAACTCAACTGTTTTACTTACTGGCCAATTGGTGTGTTGCTGATGCTGTAGGCAACAAAACTGAGGAGAAGTGTCATGACTGTTATGTTAGACTGTGATAGTGACCTTGAAGATGAACTGACTAAGGAAAGCTTAGAAAGAGACTTTGCCATGTGATTTAGGACAGGATCAATGGGATGAAAGCATCGCTCGTGTGAAACTCAGCTTGCCCTTTTCTCACATGATATACTGAGAACTACAGATGATGGGCAACAGACAGATTCCATATGTCTAAGCTTATGGAAAGCATATGACACAGTGAACAAAAGCAAAATGAGGATAATGGAATGTAGTCGAATTAAGTCGGGTGATGCTGAGGGAATTAGATTAGGAAATGAGACACTTAAAGTAGTAAAGGAGTTTTGCTATTTGGGGAGCAAAATAACTGATGATGGTCGACGTAGAGAGGATATAAAATGTAGATTGGCAATGGCAAGGAAAGCGTTTCTGAAGAAGAGAAATTTGTTAACACCGAGTATAGATTTAAGTGTCAGGAAGTCGTTTCTGAAAGTATTTGTATGGAGTGTAGCTATGTATGGAAGTGAAACATGGATGATAAATAGTTTGGACGAGATGAGAATAGAAGCTTTTGAAATGTGGTGATACAGAAGAATGCTGAAGATTAGATGGGTAGATCACATAACTAATCAGGAGTTATTGAATAGAATTGGGGAGAAGAGGAGTTTGTGGCACAACTTGACAAGGAGAAGGGACCGGTTGGTAGGACATATTCTGAGGCATCAAGGGATCACAAATTTAGCATTGGAGGGCAGCATGGAGGGTGAAAATCATAGAGGGAGACGAAGAGATGAATACACTAAGCAGATTCAGAAGGATGTAGGTTGCAGTAGGTACTGGGAGATGAAGAAGCTTGCACAGGATAGAGTAGCATGGAGAGCTGCGTCAAACCAGTCTCAGGACTGAAGACAACAACAACAACAATGACACAGTGCACCATTGCAGACTGTTAATGAAGATATGAGCATAATATGGAATAAGTTCACAGATACGTGAGATTGCACTTAAGGACCACAAGAATAAGATATGAGAAATTGGGTGGGAAACAATTGTTGCATGGGCAGCAACTGAAAAGGCTGCTTCTCCTCTTCAGGAACCACACATTTGTCTGGCCTCTCAACAGATACCCCTCCATTGTGGTTGCGCCTGTGGCAGTGCTATCTGTATTGCTGAGGCATGAAAGCCTCCCCACCAATGGTAAGACCCACGGTTCAATGTCAAATGGCCATTCCCCTAATAAATAGCTAAGAACTGTGCCGTAGCCACTTTAAAACAATAATTCTTAGGACTTCCCAAAAAGTCACGTCACATCATGTCAAAACATTCTGAAACGCATTTCAAATGGTGGCATCTGCACTGGCTGTACCATCATGCATGTCACGGCACTGTCAAGGTTCCTCTTGAAGAAACATTTGACAGCTGACATCATCTGTCCATTATTGATCACATGACCTCCAAGCTCATTTCCTCCCGAAACACGGCCATGCACAGATCTCCATATTTCATCTCATCATGGTTGATATTAGTTGTTTGTTGTTCATTATTTCTTATAAAGAGTTTCATTCATTATTCTTTTGTTAAAATTTATGGTAAATGATGAAAGATTAATTGAAGCAGTAAGGCAGCAATCTGAATTGTATGACATGAGCACACTCAATTAGATGGCCCTCTACTATATTTATCAAGTGGATTTTTACACATATTGGTAGCATATTTAACATTTTACAATGAAATGGATTGCAATATGGCTGCAACTTGAAGTGAAAAAAAAGTACTGTTGGTAGAATCAGGCAGACTAGTGAGTGGAATTTATTTGTATGTTGTCAGGCATTTGTGATGTCTCATAAAGAAGTGGACAGAAACCTTCAGACACAGCAACAGTGGCAAAATGCATCATTTGTGAACTATAAACAAAGTATTAGAGTTGCTTGTCTAAATAAGCATCTATGGCAGGCTTATTTATTGTTAAGTAGCTCTCTGGACTTTGTTAAACAGTTGTGTAAGCATCAGTGGTCATTAGTTATGTCGTTTCACTAGGTAACCCCAGTAAAAATAAGGCACTTGAACTGTTAAAAGCGAAATACAAGTAGTAAAGAAAACCTATAAATGTTGAATGGAAAGGTATTGCTGGAGATATAACTGTTGAACAAAAATTTGTGCTTGACTGGCAACTAAACTTAACCTTATACAAACCCATTTTCCACTCTATGTGATTGGCAGCTCATAACACTGTGTTCCTTTTAGTAATTTGGGCTACAATTTGACTTCTGCACCATGTAATGACATTTTTTGGACCCACACTCTTTTTTGAGTTATTTTGCACTTCTGCCTTTCTTCTTTAATATACAGGCTATCCCTGCAAGCTGCTAATCATTTGAGTGCAATAAATTTTATTTTCATACAAAAGTATACTCCAGCATCATACTGTATATGTGCACTTTGCGCATAAAAATAGTTGAAAATCATCTAGTGAAGATAACAATTCCCATAAAAAAGCAATTGAGGGCAGCCATGTACATTGAGATCACGTGACCGGAATTGACTTGACATGCTGTGACGGACTGTGTGAATACACCTTGATGTGACAATGCTGTAATGTGACAGTGCCTTGGTGGCTAGTGTCAATTGCCTTTAATTTTATAAGGAATATCAAACCCTTGTTTGGTAGAAGCTGCAAAATAGCAATCAGATACATATATCTCTGCAACATTATTTGACTGAAGGCTTTAAAAAGCAATCAAATATAATATGTATCTTTGCAGCATTCTTTGAATAAAGTCTTATGAGAACAGACTCAGCTTCTTCATCAAGGTTTGTGGCAAGGAGGATCCAATCTGGTATAAGAGGTAAACTCCATCTATTATTTCAACATTGATTTGTATCAGCTGAACAGGTGGACCATAGAGTAGAAATATCCCTGGAATAAGCATTCGGATGTGGAGAACAGATTTTGTGTTGCCAATATGCATTGCCACCCAGGCCTTATGATCTTGGGATACCATAGATTTGCCTGTAAAACATCTTTCCATTTAGCATGTCATTAAATAACTAGTACAAAAAGATTCTCTTGATAGGTACTGTAGATTGGTATAGACTGGTATAGACACTTTGTAAACATCATAACAATTTGCAATTGACACCTGGAATAAACTGGACTCTTTATCTTTGAAGAAAGAAATGAAGAGGCTCCGTTGCTTTTTTGCAAGTGTCACAGGCCAGATGCACTCATTTCTTGATATCTGGGAGAGCCATCACTATCTTTGGGTTTTCTGTCAAAGATTATTGTATTGCCGAGTCTGTTGTGGAAGATTTTGCTGTGACAGCATTACAAAATGGGTTAATAATAAACCAGTGCCTTTGAAAGTGTTCCAAAAAATACCTAATTTGCCACATGTTAGCGATCATACCACCTGCTTCTTTGCCATTTGTTTCAGTTTTTCAATAATTATGTTCCTCTTCCATGTCGGCTACATCACAGTTTTGCTTGCTGGTAATGCTTTGACATTTTGATCTTCTGGAGAAATACAGGCATGGCAGAACAAACTTTCAGACTTCAAAAAGAGGGCTGTCAGAATAAGGAAAGAAGCTCACTGCAGAGATCTATGCAAGGAAATATTTAAAGAACTTAACATAATGGCTCTTCTTGGCTTATACATTTATGAATGTATGCACTTTCTGAAACCACACCAGGAATTTTCAACACTGAACAATCAGGTTAATAACTAAAAAACAAGAAACAGATGACTCTCACAGATACACCCACAAAATAAGCTACTGTAACGTCCCTTAGCAAAAGACATATTTTGCAGTAAAGAGAAAATATTTTGCATTGTATTCAGTTATTGTATGGAATTATGTATTTTTTTATTATTATTTATATTAGATAATATCTCTGTCGGCGAGTACTGAAACCGCACAGACGATAAATATCATACAGAGATGAAAAATATCCCTAGTATAAATAATACAGAACGAACAGTAATTTCTTTGTCTTCTTCTTGGATTTACGTGAGAAGGATAGCCTGTGACGTGATATTGTATGCTAGCGTAGCATTCTTTTGTCAAGTTTGTAAGAGGGACGCCATTAGGCAAGATTGTTAATAAGGTGTGTACTACTCAAATTGTTTAAATGTTTGAATAGAGTTATTTAGTGAAACCTTGCATTATGATTCATGTCAAGCTTGCCTGGTATTTTATCCCATCCCTTTAAGACATTTTCAGTTGTTTAAATATTATTCGTGGTGCAGAGCGGCGCTACGAACGAGCCAGCCGCTGCCGCGGTTCATTTAAATTGCAGTACATGAAACCTATCATACCGCAAAGAAGCGGTCAGGTAACAGTGAAGTGAAAAATTATTTCTTTCAGCTTTCGAAGTTGCAGAGCAGAGCAGCAGATTTTATGATGTGTTTTACAGGCTGACGCGGGCTGCTGATAATATAGTACTAATAGTGAAAAGAGATAATTTATTTTCATCACATGAAAGAAATCTTGCTGTGCGTAGTTCTGGTCTGGCAACCTTATAGTAAAAAACATCATTTTTCTCCGATAATAGTCTCATGTTCTTGTGCTAGTCGTGGTAATTATTGGTGTTTTACGCTTAACAAAAATCCACTGCAAAATTATGATGTTGAACAGTCATTGCGTACTATAACTGCTTTAATAGAAAGCCAGATACAGAACAATAAGAACCCAATATATTCTGTTTTGTTGAAAATTAATGATTATAAAGAAATTCTTGGCACAGCATTACTAAAAGGTATTTCGCGGCTCTTTTCGTAGTAACATATCTCATTTAATATATGAGTTGTTACGCGAATAATAATAATCACAATAATAATAAAACAAAAACAAAATAAATAGAAAAGAGTAATTTACGAGATACGCGAAATTGGCTCCCAAAAACGCGGGGCCCGAATTTGCAGTGGCCACGAAAATAAAAATATTTTATGTACTTTCTTTCAGTGTTTATTGTTATATATATATGTATGTATTTAGTGATAAATGTATGTATGTGTATCATGATTAATGCCATGTATTAATGAATGTACAAAAATTTTTCATGAAAAACCGCACCACTGCAAGCAAGTTAGAGGAAACGATCCTGATAGTACTGAGAAACTGTAACGACTACATAATCCGGGGGCAGCCGATCCCCGAGATCAGATAAATTAAAGGTTAGACTACAGTGTAGTTGTCCTGTTTGTAGAAGCTTAACTCCAGTGAAGTGATCTCATATCGCTAGTGGTGTGTAGTTTGATGTTAGTGTTTATGACAGGACAAAGTTGATTGTAGATAGTAATTCTTAGTGTGCAGTGTATTGTAGATAAACTAACATATTTTTGTGTGCAAGTGAAAAAACTGTCAGATCTTGTGTTCGAGTAGGTAATTTATGAATATGGTTAAATTGCGTAGTCAACGTCCGAGCAATATGGATACTGAGGAACAGCAATTAGTGAGTGCAGGAAATGTAGAAACGGGTGCATTAAGCAGTACAAGTACTCTCTTTGAGGATATACCATGCGAAAATGTGGGGGCAGGGGCACAGGAAGTGGTGCCACCGCCCACCAGTGCTCAAGGAGAGGTAGATAAAGAAATTGCACCACCTCCAGAAGAGCAGGAACCAGAGAGTGGTAATCTGCCTGGTTGGATATTCACTTCAGGCGATATTAGAGCGCGTGCTGGATTACCAGACAAAATTTGCGCAACAGCAAGCCGAGCGAGATCGCCAGCAAGCTGAGCGAGATCGCCAGCAAGCTGAGCGAGATCGCCAGTTAGCAGAAAATTTACTTGCCCAGCAAGCTGAGCGAGATCGCCGGCTAGAGGAAAAGTTTCTCGCACAGCAAGCTGAGCGAGATTGCCAGTTAGCAGAAAATTTACTTGCCCAGCAAGCTGAGAGGGACCAGCAACTTGTGCAATCGTTAGAAAATATGAAAAAAGAGATTGCCTGTATGAAACAGAATTATGAGTCGATACCTAAGGCTGTGCAGGAGTTGACGGTACAGGTCAACAACCTGCAAGTCGCAAACACTAACAGGGTAGACGAAATAGGTGTCTTAGCCAACCGAGTAGAAAAGCTAGAAATAGATTCCACACAGCTTGTAGAGCAGAAGTGGAACGAACAAGCGACTAAAATTGAAACCGAATTCAACTCATGGCTAGAAGCGAAGGAGAGTGAGATTGACAAAAATATTAATTCTAAGGTACAAGCAGCCATAGCAGATAGAGATTCCGAATCGTCCAGTACCGCAGTAAATAGTCAGGTACAGAACGACGTGCAAACCATCAAACAAATACTCAGTGAGGATATTCCACAGTGGCAAGTGAATATTAACAAACGGATATCCGACTTGGAAAAGGGTTTAGCACAAAGTAGCAAACATCTTGAACATGAAACTATGTCGCCAACAGCCAATGTGTTTGGCAACGCACAAACTTATATGCGACGCAACAGTGGTGAATCTTTAGGCGATAATGCGAAGAGCTGTAGCCTCGGTTCGGAGCACACAGCCTATGTCCCAGGAGCGAACCAGTATAGTCCAAAAATATTAGTTGAAGAAAGTTTGATAAAAAATAGGCAATTTCAAACGTTTACTACTGAACGGAAGTCAGTACACCCAGTAGTATTCATAAAAAGCTTTAAAAATATCTTGCCTAGTGTGTGGAATGAAGCACAGAAAATTCAATACATAATGTCATACATTCAGGGTGATGCAGCGTTGTGGGCTACGGAAGTAGCAGACAGCTGCATGACATATGAATAATTCGAGAGGGCATTTTTGTCGAAATACTGGTCGCCTTGTATACAAGAGCGGCTAAGAAAAGAAGTATACAATCCCGAACCGTACTCACCCCGTCTTGGGAATCTGAGACGGTATTTCGAGAAGTACATAAACAAAACGCGCTACTGGGACGAGCCGATCTCACCAAGAGACATAATAAGACTCCTAAAATCACATTTACCCCTTCATATCAAAGAGAAATTAATACACGTACCAGAAAGCGACATGGAACATTTCCTGTCTGTTCTAGATTCAATAGACTTAATCCAGGAAGACGCAAAAGCAGCGTGTGATCACTCGCGGAACAATGGATCAGGGTGTAAACATGACAGAAATAGTAGTGCACAAAACCACAACCATGGAAATGGTGGGGGTGGTAACAAGCGGCTAGAGCATTCGCAAAATTGTAATAATGGGAGAAGTCAGAACGGGTATGGGCAGCCGTTCCACAATAAAAAGCGTCGATTTGACGACCGGTACGATTCCGGATTGCCAGGGACCAACCGCTGGAAAAATGCGCGAGGTCAGTGGCATAACAATTTCAATGACGGTAATTGTAATTGGAATCAGAATCAGCGACCAAGCCCAGAGCGGCAGGGTAATGACCGGTACGATAACAACAGACCACCACTGCAGAACGCGCCTATTGCGCAGTCGTGGCGGCCCACAAACCAAAGCGTAAACATAGTAGAGGTCGCGGATAATAGCCGTCCAAGTACCTCGCAAGCAAGCCATCCGACAAACTAGAATCGGCCTCGATATGCTCTCCATCGCTGGCCGAGGGGTGGAGTGAGAGCAACACGAATAACAATAGTATCCCTGGAATACATATGCTGCGATACAACGACGGTATCAGTATGGATAAAGATCTACTGACCGAACCGCATGAATGTAAGAAAGATAGCAACGAAAATGTGCAAGCCAGAATAGAAGCGAAAAGCAATGATGTTGCAGTGAATATAATCATTGACACAGGTGCCTCAGTGAGTGTAATGAGTACAGAGTTGTTTAAAGCGCTAGGGAAAGGACGTAGTATACCGACTTTCCCGGTTAATAATTGCAAGGTGTCTGGAGCTATAAGTGCACAGAGCCAGTTAGTTAAGTACCAAGTGCAGGTGGAGATTTGTAAGGAGGGCGAAGCCATAGTGAGCTCATTCCTCATTGTTAAAGGGTTAAAGGTGGCCTGCATTCTGGGAGTAGATTTTCTCCGTGAGAGGGACGCAGTGATCGACCTCTCCTCGGGAGTTAATAAAGGTAGGAGGGTTGAGTTGTCTATGATGAAATCGAAGGAGGTACTTGTGACATGTTGTAATCGAATTAATATCAAAGGTAGGAACCCCTGGGTACTACACTTTAATGATTATTCACCTGTGACGGATCTCTATTATCCGAATATAGGAGATAGAAATTTTGAACCAAATGTTGATGAATTTCGAACCAAAGTACAGGAATCTGAAAGTTTAAGCAACATACAAAAGCAACAGTTGACGCAGCTGTTATCGGAATATACCATGGTATTTACCGACCGACCAGGAATAGTCAAAGGGTACCACTATCACATAGAGGTGATGCCTCACAAAACATACTGTCGCGCATCTTACTCCATCCCTTGGTCGAGGAGGGAAGTAGTGGCTAAAGAGATTTGAAAGATGTTAGAGTGGAATAGTAAAATTATTTATTCAATGACATGTCAAATGTAAACAGTGGTAGTAGTAAGAAGATTTCAATTGTGTTTTAGAGTATAAGTATGTTAGTTTTAAGAAAGAATTTATGTATAGTTACAATTTTGAGGAAGTAGAATCAGTAAACTGAGCAATAATATGCAAATGGAAGACTTTGTTTACAGACAGTTAGTGTCATTAAAATACTACATGCTCTTCAAGCAATGAATAATCTTTTGTTGATAAAATAATGATTAATTTCTTGAATCATTTTGTAGTAAGTAAGTACAATTAATGATGAAATCTCATATAAATATGCAGCAGATGTAATTGTGTTAGAATTAAAGAACCCTGAGAGAGAGTCTATACTAGCCAAAAATTGACTTTGTAGTACGAAATAATTATGTGATGTAATGTTTAATGCCAATAGTGATCTGAGAACGACACTGGAGCAGAATCCAATAAAAAATAAAACCGTTCCGTGTAACCTATGCTTTGTATGTATTAATGCTTCAATTGAAGCCTGTGTACTTGGTACACGTTCTTGAATATTAATTACACGGTACGCGAGTCAAGTTACGCGGAAACTACACTGTAGTCCTGTAGGACGGACCGTTAGAAATAATACTAGTACTAAATGAAGTATTTATTGAACAATATGCCCAAGTCAAGCTGTCATGCACATGGTAAAATCTGTTTGCTGGATGGGTGATAACCTGGCAAGCTACACTAAAAGAGGAAAAGAAAGCTATGTACAAAAAAAAAAAAAAAATCACACACCTTAAAATAATTACAAAAAAGCAATATATGCCTAGTAATAGTATTAAAAGTGTGTAATGAGAAGGTAACACAATGGACTCAATGTAGATGAGAGTGATTATGCTAAGAACAGTTGTTATGCATTAAAAATAAACTGTGCGCATAAACAATCTAGTAAAGGACGGAATATTGTGTGTAGTAGACAGAAAATGACTGTTGTATCTGCACCAATATATACGTCGGTATAAGTTAAGTGTTGAGTGACTAACTGTCATAGCGCAGTGCTCAACGAACAGTACACTGTGAGTAAAAACGGTAGTTAGTGATCCGTTCGGAGTCGATTCAAACAAACATCGCTCGACGGAGACATTTAGTATGTGTGTACCGAAATATTTTCGCGTGTTGAAAGACGCTCTGGCAGTGTATCAACCGTGAGAACAAGTGAAAGTGTGTAGTACAATGTGCGTGTGACGAACCCTGAATACCAGTGTCACAATGCCACAAGAAACCTGTTATCACGCCAAAACGTCCTGTGCATACCAGCGAAGCGGCGGCGTAATGAACAATAAACGCTTTTAACCAAAGGGCATTTTCTTCCACAGCTAATAAGTTGTATCCTTAAAGACAGTACACTGTTGTAGAATATTTGTTTCATGCGTTACGACGGGGAGCCATGCGGAGAAGCAGAGACGGTTGCCGTGCCGCCAGCCAGCCGGTCGCAGGAAACCACTGCAACACGCCGACATTGGTGAATGGTTTGGCGCGGTTCGTGACTGCTCGGGCGCCACAGCAGCACGCCATCGATGTTGCTGCTAGCAGGTCGTCGACCTCAGCGGTCGTTGGCACGCCGCGCTCCAGACGACGCTACGCAACAATTGCTTTGCGCCGCCCGCTCCGTACGACATTGTTGACGTTCAACCGAACATTACCAACTACGTTGTTCATGTACTAATATGAAAATGATTTATTGAACACGAAATTACGTGACAAACATTTTTTTTGCTGAGTATAACTCAAAACATTCACTTGTTCGATGATATATGTCATATGTTTTCGTCATATTAGTGACACAGACTGACACGAATGCCATACAACGGTAGAACATTTGTCGTGAGTAAGTGTAGACAAAATCCACTACATTGCTATCGAACTATTTAATGATTGACCTTAATTGTGACACAGAAAACAAATGTGAAAAAGTGTAGAAGGTACATTTTTAATAGAGAGGCTAAAAGGTTTAACACTTTGACATAAATAATCATTGTTATCTGTGAACATTGGACAAAGTCCACCCTTGTTTGATGAACAAAACCGTGCATTAAGACAAACCAGGTGAGATGACCATGGCTCCGGCGCAGTTTTCCCAGGTTTTCTGATCGCACGTAGCCCAAATGGGGGAGCCAGAAAACTGTAATGACCCTGGGACTAGGTTTACGGTCACCTCGCAAAGTGTGAAAAAATATAAAAAATGTAATTAAAACTATAATGTAAAAGAGCAAAGAAGTGAACAGTGAATATTCCAAACAAGGTGATAGACAATGACAAAACGGACGTTAGTGGCAGCATATTGCCGAACATTCTTAACGTTAGTCAATTGCTGCCAGGGGGCATTGTAACGTCCCTTAGCAAAAGACATATTTTGCAGTAAAGAGAAAATATTTTGCATTGTATTCAGTTATTGTATGGAATTATGTATTTTTTTTTATTATTATTTATATTAGATAATATTTGTGTCGGCGAGTACTGAAACCGCACAGACGATAAATATCATACAGATATGAAAAATGTCCCTAGTATAAATAATACAGAACGAACAGTAATTTCTTTGTCTTCTTCTTGGATTTACGTGAGAAGGATAGCCTGTGACGTGATATTGTATGCTAGCGTAGCATTCTTTTGTCAAGTTTGTAAGAGGGACGCCATTAGGCAAGATTGTTAAAAAGGTGTGTACTACTCAAATTGTTTAAATGTTTGAATAGAGTTATTTAGTGAAACCTTGCATTATGATTCATGTCAAGCTTGCCTGGTATTTTATCCCATCCCTTTAAGACATTTTCAGTTGTTTAAATATTATTCGTGGTGCAGAGCGGCGCTACGAACGAGCCAGCCGCTGCCGCGGTTCATTTAAATTGCAGTACATGAAACCTATCATACCGCAAAGAAGCGGTCAGGTAACAGTGAAGTGAAAAATTATTTCTTTCAGCTTTCGAAGTTGCAGAGCAGAGCAGCAGATTTTATGATGTGTTTTACAGGCTGACGCGGGCTGCTGATAATATAGTACTAATAGTGAAAAGAGATAATTTATTTTCATCACATGAAAGAAATCTTGCTGTGCGTAGTTCTGGTCTGGCAACCTTATAGTAAAAAACATCATTTTTCTCCGATAATAGTCTCATGTTCTTGTGCTAGTCGTGGTAATTATTGGTGTTTTACGCTTAACAAAAATCCACTGCAAAATTATGATGTTGAACAGTCATTGCGTACTATAACTGCTTTAATAGAAAGCCAGATACAGAACAATAAGAACCCAATATATTCTGTTTTGTTGAAAATTAATGATTATAAAGAAATTCTTGGCACAGCATTACTAAAAGGTATTTCGCGGCTCTTTTCGTAGTAACATATCTCATTTAATATATGAGTTGTTACGCGAATAATAATAATCACAATAATAATAAAACAAAAACAAAATAAATAGAAAAGAGTAATTTACGAGATACGCGAAACTACAATAAAGAATATTAAAGATTTTCATAAATTAAGAGTAGAGCTAAAACAATTCTTAGTAATTCATCTGAATGTGGTAAAGTAAAATTATTTATGTATACTGATGTAACATAATTGTATTTCTACATATGATTGTAAGGAACATACATATAAGAAATTTTATTGTAACTAGCTCTGCCTAGGGATTTACTAGATCCATGCAATGTATATTGTAAATGGATGAATAAAGAAGATGAATTGATGTACATACTCCCACTCCATTAGAGAGTAAGTAGAACTGAAAAAAAATCTGATTGCTGGTTAAAATATACTAGAAAGCCAAATGTATCCCAAATATTAAAGACACATGACCATTTCACTCTCCTTTCACTGCCCCCCCTCCCCCCCCCCCCCTCCTCACCCCAAACTCTCTCAACACACTGAAGATTACATGAATTTACAATACGGTTGCATCATTAATATTTATTTTAGCTGCTCAGTGTCATCCCTTGAGCAGTAAACCATTTAACAGCATGATGGACAATGACACACATGAAGGAGTTTGATGGCATCTTATGTACCAATATTATACACCTGTTAATCAAATGGGAAAGACAATAACTTGGGGAATTCCAAAAAGGCAGCTGCGTGTGTGTGTGTGTGTGTGTGTGTGTGTGTGTGTGTTTGTGTGTGTGTGTGTGTGTGTGTGTGTGTGTGTGTTTGTGTGTGTTTGAGAGAGAGAGAGAGAGTGAGAGAAAGAGGGTGTGTGTGTGTGTGTGTGAGAGAGAGAGAGAGAGAGAGAGAGAGAGGGAGATTTTTGCTCCCCATTATTATGGTTCACATTCAGTCTTATCAATTTACTTGCAAACCAGAGTATACAAACGAAGTGTGAGGATGCTAGTGTTGGGATGAAAATGAAGTGTTCTGTTTCAGATTTGTGCAAAAAATGTATTTAAGATAAATGCCAAAATTTCATTCAATGAATCTCCCTCCTCCACCCCCCCCCCCAATAACATTCTTAATGGCTTAATGGTAGTACTCATCAAAACAAGAAAAGTAAGTCCAACAAACATTGAAGCAGAAATGCATATTTTCTGAGACAAACAAATATTTATCAGAAGGGCTTCACAACATTTGATTGCAGATATTAGCAGAGTCATTGCACTGACATTGCCTCAAATGTGTCGACAGGGTATTATGATGTCTTACTCACAGCACTCTAACCACCAATAGGTGGTCTGTAGTCAGATGTATGGTTTGCGTTGTGTTGTAGGCTAAGGAAGTTTCTGTCATGTTCATGTGTCTTATTCTACAGTACTGTCAACTGTGTGTACATTATACTTCCTCCCAAACATGGATCCTCTTCTATATTTTCTGTCATTGCACTGTTCATATGTACAAATGGTGTAGTACATTTATATTTTCTTTCTTCAGCCACTTGTTAGCAATGGAACCCTACTACTCAACAAAAGAAGTGTCAGATATTATTCTGCTATGGTTTAGCAAATGAACGTAGCCTGTGAGCCCATGCCCTCTACACTGAAAAATATCCACAGTGCAGGGTGCCCTCTGCTAAGATGTTTGGCAGACTTTCCCAGCATCTGAGGGACATAGGTGCCATTGCACCTCAGAAGACTGACAGTGGAAGGCCCTGTGCTATCTGCATGCCTGACATGGAGGAGTGTATACTACATTCAGTGAACGAAAACAATGGAACCATTGTGTGATGATTAGCAGCAGCAGAAGGTGTGTCTCGCTCCTTGCTTCACCCATATCACCTACAGTGCATTCAGGGCCCTAAGGCCACAGGATCATGATGGCACACATTGAAGAAGTGTGCTGCAAATCCACTGTTCACACCCAAGATGTTATTTACTGATGAGGTAGGGTTTGCAAGAGATGGTGGTGTGAATTTCTATAAACAGTGTATTCAGTCAGATGTAAATCCCCAAGCAATTCAGGAAAGAGGGGTAAATCCCCAAGCAATTCAGGAAAGAGGGCACCAACACTGATTCTCAGTAAATGTATGGGCAGGCATAGTTGGCAAAAGATTATTAAGGTCATATACGCTACCCCAGAGGTTAACTGTGGGTGTATTATCTCCAGGACTTTCTCATTAATGTATTTCCCATCTTCCTGGAGGCTGTGCCGTCACAGCAATGAATATAAATGAGGCTCATTCATGATGGGACACCAGCACACTTTTGTCAAAATTTTGGTTATGGAGTCACTTAAAGGAATTGTTCTATTTCTTGCCAATCAATGAAGTGCATACTCTACAGGGCTGTGTCTTCAATGCGTGCCAGCAGATACAACAACAACAACTGGGTACACTTCAAATGGTGTGTCATTCCTTATGCTGGAGGACATCCCTTCCAGCCAAGAGTGGAAAATTTTATGAACATATTTATTTTGAATAAAACACAAAACCTTCCTTCATGTTATAGTGACCTATTGGAAGCATACAAACAAACTGATCATAAATTACCCCTGTGTGAGCTATCAGAAATGTAGAAATAGGAAAAGAGCTTAACTTCTACAAGTCTTTTTTGAGATTTACCACTGTCAAAAGAAAAGACCATTTTTTTGAACTGTGGGTTTCTTGCCTTTTATTTGTATGAATATCAAGAGATGACTGCTGCAGACAACCAAAGACTTTGCTCAACAATCCTAGACCATTTGCACACATAATAATAGATTTAAATCATTTATTCAAAAATGTAACCAAAGCAGCACATATGGTGTTGGTACATCAAAGTATTCATAAAACACCAACTTTTGCTCCTTTCATAGATTTGTCTTTGCACCCAGAGCAGTAATTCTCTATTGTCATTACTAATTTAACAAACTGTGGAAATGCAACAAATACATGTAGCTTTAGATGTTTTGCACTCTCTCATAAGCACAAAAATACAGCTTCATCCTGAGATCAAGTGACACAGTGTAATGTTGACAAGATGCCCAGAACATAGTGTTGACTCCAGAGATGTATCTACTTGATTCAGACTTGAGATTTGACTGTCTTGGCTAATGTGGACTTCTCTCCCATCAACATTTCACTGGTACACAATAAAAGAGCAGGCAGCACTGGTGCTAGTGGACATGACAAACAATGTTCTACACTTATTTTTTGTCGAGGTTAATTGCAAGTAGCCGACCAAAGACGTCTCATTCCATTTTAAGTACTTCTTGATTATCTTTATTTATTTGAACTCCGTAGGTGCACTGTGATGTGAAATTAAAAATTCTGTTTCACAATATCAGTTTCACATTTTAATACTACTGTGAAGTCATTTAAAAAAAAAAAAAAAAAAAAAAAAAGAACATGCGTGACAATTGTGACAATCCAAGATTTATTGTGATAGTAGTCAATATTTTTATTTTCATACTATGGCTGAGAGCTCATCTTTCATGGGCATTTATGGAGTCTGCAATAAGATTATTAGCTGGGTGTAGAAAATAAAAGAATTTACAGTGGAGCTGGTGTTGTGGCAAAGTAATCTGACAAGGCAATATCACAGACAAGTCAGTTACAGAAGGTAGTGAGTACATCCACAACAGCAGTAGCAGGTGAAGGAGTCAAAAAATGTATTTGGTTACATCACTCATTAGATGAATTAGTTGAAGTGCCAACTCTTTATGTTGACAATGTCATTGCATTAAAATTGGCAAAATCCCTAAATATCATCATCTTTCAAAATATGTAGAGGTCCAACTCTTCTATGCTAGTAAGACCATATGGTGACATACTGCTGCGGGTTTGTTGGACTGTAGCTCAAGTGCACTGAAGGTGGCTGTTTATAGCTAAAAACTAGATATGCAAGTGTAATAGAAACTAATAGGATTGTGACAGATTGCTGTGTGCCTCTCCTTCCTTGCCATTATACAGGGTTAAGATATCAAACACCCAAGAAAGTGTGTGCTGCAATTATATTGGCTATAGATTGCAAGCAACACAAAACAATAAAAAAGAGGAAATGGTCAAAGGGTGGTTGAAAAAAAAAAAGAAGCTACTTGTCATGTGTTACTTTATAGACAAATCAGAAACATGGGTCTGAAAGATTTCACATATTATTTTTGATGAGCTGTGCATCATAGAGCATGCTATTAATATTGATATGAGGAGGAAGTTCGGGTGGTTACACCAAACAACACTCCTATTTTGCAGTAGTTTGTTTATTCACCTAAACACATCAAAGGCTTACAAAAGAACTGGACATGGCAGAAGAGAGCAAAGATAATCTTAGCTTAGCGTCCAAAGACGGTGCTCGTAGTCTAGAGACAAATGTATATCGATGCTGGTGTCGATCTCATTGGCGCCACATAGCTCCCCCCCCCCTCCCCCCGCAGTGCGGAGCACTCTTGAGTGGCCCGGGGGGGGGGGGATGGGGGGATGGTCTGTGGGAGCTGGACCATGGTCAGCTCGACAGTGTCATCAGAGAGCTGCGTGGGTAGATGTCGTGAAGGAAGGTTCGGCCACGGAACCTGGAAGTTGTCGAAGTGTGGCGGGCGACGTACTGGACATGCTGGTCGTGCGGCGACAGGGAGGCCAGCAGTTTGCGGGTGGAAAGGAGCAATGACGACTATGCCTCTGGTGGGCGTGGCGAACACACGAAGCATCTCTAGGTCGACATCGGGTGAGAGGGGAACACATTTCACCAGGTGGCAGGGGATGGCAGAGGTTGTGTCATGAGCACCGGATGAAGGGAAACACACGACGAAGAGTGTATCATCATGTAGTATTATAGAGATGTCGTGGATTATGTCCGGGGGGACAGGCACAAACACCTCGAGCGAGGGCAAGTTCAAGATAGGGGGTGTGATAAACCTCGACAGAGCAAGGCAGGCGATGGAGAAAAGGTCGAAGGGACCGCCGAAGGGCCCAGCGACAAGGGTGTGATCATAGGTAAGCTCAACATGGGGAGCATGTGATCACCCGATGGAGTGTGTGAGACTGGAGTAGAGGGCAAGGTTGGAGAAGAGCTCGACAATTAGAGCTGGAAGTCACTCAACCGAGTGTGTAAGTCTGACGTAGAGGAGTGGCTGGAGCATTGTGAGCCACGATAGTGAGTGGCGTGGTCATGGCCTGGGGGTAGAAACGGGCTCAACATGAGCAGGCTTAAATCTGTTGAGAGAGACTGTAACAGCTGAATCTTTTATCTGGATGTCATAATTGTTGGCTGAGCGTAACATCCAAAGTTTCACAAAGGCCTTTTCTCGCCCCTGCAGGTTGGGGTTAGAATAAGCCCGAGGTATTCCTGCCTGATGTAAGAAGTGACTAAAAGGAGCCTCACATGTTTCAGCCTTTATGTGATGGTCCCCTGTCAGGTTTGACCTCCATCTTTCTAAATTTTCCCGAAGAGCCAATTGGGGAAGGGCACCTTACATTGTACATCGTGTCCCTCATGCACTGAGATCTTTAGCCAACTTTCTCATCGTCGCATTGCAGTTCCACTCATTCTCCATCTCTTGGGAAAGGACACCTTCCTGGGTGCATTTTCCATCATGCATTATTCAGTATCGCTTTCTGCACCGATGATGACCATGAACTTCTACGCATCTCATATCCAGCATGGTAGCCAGTCCGTTGTGATGGGACCACCATGTACCCTGTTGGTTGTAGCTCTCTGACAACACAGGGATCACTCTGCTGATGCCTGTGCCATTAACTCCCTATGTATGCCATGGAGTAGATGCCCATCTCCCTGGGGCATCAGCACTCCTGGCAATGGTCATCCTGCCAGGTGGCCCTTGCTGAAGCTGGGTGGTGCTCATGGGGAGGGCCCCTGTTAGGAGTGGGTGGCATCAGGGCAGATGATACACCATGAAGTGTAGTATGTCATCACTTGCTGGTGGTCTGCCACCAGCAGTCTCTAAGCACACAAACTCTAACTTCCATGCTAAGAAATATGACCCCAAATCATTCCCCTCACTGGCCACACCATGGGAGGAACGCCAGGCTAAGAATGGCAGTGAAGCGTATTTGCCCTGGTACCTCGTACGTACAGGAGTTGATGGGGAATCTTTCATGTCCATGAAGCCTCAATTTTTTGTGGAGCATTTGGAGGATAAGTTTTGGGAGTGGAGTGCTTGTCCAAAATGTGCTCTTAGTTAGTCTTGATAAGAACAGCATCCTCAGCCCAGTCATGGGCATTACTCTCTTGTGACAAGTTGGGAGATGTTTCTGTTACCACCATACCCCATAAGAGCTTAAATAAGGTCCAGGTGTATTACGTACCACAGGGACCTTCTTTTGCAAACTGATGACGAGCTGTGCTGTGTTCATTTCATCCGGCACCTCCATCGGGGTCTGAGGGATAATCAGGTTGCCACTGGTGCCTTCATCTTGGCCTTTGAGGATGGCATATTGCCCAAGAAGGTCAAGGTGATGGTCTACTGCTGTGCCGTCAAGCCATATATCTCTCCCTCGATGTGGTGCTTTAAGTGCTGGAAGTTTGGCCATCAGCCATATGTCTTCCCACTGTACTTCCAGCATCACATGTCAAGATTGTGGATGTCCATCACATCCCAATACTCCATGTGATCCGCCTTCCATCTGTGTCAACTGCAGAGGGCAACATTCATCTTGTTCACCAGACTGCAGGATTTTACAGAAAGAGAGGAAAATCATGGAATATAAGATCCAGGACTGACTGAACTACACTGAGACCAAGAGGAAATTTGAGCACCTACATCCTATGGCTAAGACCTCCTCTTACGCCGCTGCTATGAGAACAGTTGTCACCCCATCAGTTCCTCGCATTCCTGTCACCTCTCAGAACCAGAAGACTACACCTGCCCCTTGACGGTGGGGGGTACTTCGCTCCCTGTTCCTCCCGCACCACCTATATTGGGAGCAACCCCCCCCCCCCCCCAGCCCTCAGGGATATAAATCCCCATTTCTGAGCCCAAGAAGCATAAGTCTTCTTCTGCTCCTCTTGCTAGGAAGGGGTCCCTTGGATCATTCCCTTCCCAGGTTTCTGCTAGTTGGAAGAAGACACCTGCCAGTGGCTGAAGAGCCCAAAAGCGGCTGGTCATATGGCTTCACACTCATCCTCAGTCCCGGAGACTGAATCAGTGAAGTCCTCCCAGCCCAGGAAACCCAAGGAGTAGAGAGAGAAATCCAAAAAGAAGGTCCCCAAGACCAAAGAAATTGCAGTGTCACCCACACCACCACTACCTACAAGCTCTGCATCTGCAGATGAGGTGGAGATTCTGGCATCCGCTGAGGACGAAGATCTTGCCAGATCCTCAGACACAATGGATATAGACTGCTCAGGCAAGAAATCAGTGGCAGCAGGTGCCCCTGAGGCATAAACTGCCTCATTAAATGTTCCATGCCTTCCCAGTCTCACGATGATGTCATCTTCCAGAGGAATTGTGGCGATTTTTTTCACTGCCTGGCTGAGCTACGGCAACTGTTAAGCTTTACACCTGCTTTATGCATTGCCTTCCGCAGCTATAAGGGATACTACAGGAACTGTAGCAACTATAACCGAATGTCTGGCGGAGTTTTCTTTTATGTCCTAAAGTCAGTCTGTAGTGAACCTGTGCCCCTTCAAACCCCTCTTGAAGCTGTGGCTGTCAGAATAATGACGATGCAAGAAATAACGGTCTGCAATGTATATCTTCCTCCAGATGGTGCAGTATCCCTGAATGTATTAACTGCACTGGTTGACAACTCCCTAAACCTTCCCTACTTTTGTGAGATTTTAATGCCCATAATTCCTTGTGGGGTGCCACTGTGCTTCCTAGCTGGCAGAGATGTTGAAACTTTACTGTCTCAGTTAGACCTTTGCCTCTTAAATATTGGGGCTGCCAAATATTTGTGTGGCTCATGGTAGTTACTCAGCCATTGATTTATCAATTTGCAGCCCAGGACTTCTCCCATCTATCCACTGGAGAGCACACGACGACAGCTGTGGTAGTGACCACTTCCTGTCACTGCCCCGGCATCAGGCCCACAGACGCGTGGCTAGAGCCCATGACTGAACCTTGTGGATGGCTCCCTGTAGGTGCCGCTCAGCAACACCAGTACTGGGGGAGCAGTACAAAATGCAGAAGTCATCTGCATACAGAGAAGGTGAGTTGGACGGCCCTACAGCTGCTGTTAGACCATTAATGCCACAAAAAATAGAGATTCAATACAGAGCCCTGTGGGACCCCATTCTCCTGGATATGGGGGGAACAGTGGGAGGCACCAATTTGGACACAGTATGAATCAACAGAAAATTTCGGATAAAAATTGGGAGCAGGCCTGTAGCAGGGCTCTAGCCCATGGTTTCCAGTTTTCGTCCGCAAAGTTGTGTGTTATGCACTTCTGTCAGCATTGTACCTTTCATCCATTACCAGAACTTTACCTTAATGATGATCCACTCACTGTAGTGGAGACATATTGATTCTTAGGACTGACTTTCGATGGCTGAATGACTCAGCTACCTCACCTTCATCAGCTTAAGTGGAAGTGCTGGCAGCACCTCAATGCCCTCCGCTGCCTGAAACACCAACAGGGGTGCAGATCGCTCTACTCTGCTGCAGCTCTACAAAGCCCTTATTCAATCCTGCCTTGACTATGGGAGTCTGATTTATGCTACAGATTTGTGCAACGTAACTGGCCAGCAGTTGTGCATGCCTAACCTGCAATGGGTGACACATGGCTACCTCCTGTGCTGTGACGATCCATCTCAGGTTCAGTGTGGTGCCCGTTGACAGTAGCTCATATCTGGGTGAGCTGTCCTTCTTTAGCTGCCCTGTGATGAACTCTTCAGTTACCAGATTCATTTCCATTAATTTTAGGTGACAATGCCTCATCAGCTAATTTAGTTTTACGTTTTATACATGACAGTGGGTTTCATCATTCTATATAAATTTTAGCACATGTCCTTTGTCCCTTTGTGTTCTCCACTCTAATGCTTTTGGGTGGATGTTTTAATGTGTCGCAGAGTGGCTGGCTTTTCCTTTTTATTCTCGTGGTCGGCCAGGCATGGTCATCTGCTCTCTTGTTTTTACCCCTTCTACGTGTTTCTTGCTTCTCTCTGTGGTTTGCTTTTCCTGTTTTGTCCATAGTAGTGTAGGTTTGCCTTCTGTCATTCTTGTGGTTCTTCTTTCCTCCTGTTATTGTGTTGTATATCTCCTTTCTTTTCTTCTTTCCCTTGTGTAATTATTTTACTGGGAACACGGGACCAATGCCCTCGCAGTTTGGTCCCTTCCCACCTCTTTTAAACCAACCAACCAAAGGCATTTTCTAGGAGAGCAATCATTACTTGGGTTTCTTATAGCTTCTGTGATTGATGATGGACCATATAAATTGTAAATGACCTACCTTCCACCACTGCTCTTAAGTGCCACACAGCCTTGTAAGTGACCAAGAGCTCCTGGTCACATTTGGAACATTTTTGTTGAGTGGGGGTAAATTTTTGTGAAAAAAGAATGTAACAGCTGCTGTTGGCCATTTAGTAGTGTTACACGACTGCCCCAACTGCTGTTCTGCTGGCATGAACTGTGATTGACAAGGGGTTGTTCTTGACAGTGTGAGCCATGATGACAGCCTATTGGAGAAACAGTTTGACACTGTCAAATGCTCTTTGCATCTCCTTCATCTATGCTAGTAAGTTAGTAAGTGGAACTTGTATGCCACAGCTTGGGGTAGATGCCTTCTGTAAAAGTTAATAGGGCAAAGAAATCTCCTTAATCCATGATAGTTGCTTTGATGCAGCAATGAGCATAATAGTTTGATCCTTTCTGCTGGAATTCCTGTATAACTGGCTGAGTGACCAAGGAATGTAACTTCTTTCTGTTTGAGTTAACACTTCCCATTATTGACCACAACACTGTGTTTTTCTTGTGTGTTGAAAATACAGCCGGGGTTTTTTTGTGTTCTCATTGTGATGGTGAGAAAACCAATATGTTGTCAATACGCAAGAAACAGAAAAGGAATTGCAACAGTACTTTGTCTATAAAATTTTTCTATGTTTAGGCAGCATTTTTTAAACCACAATGCATGAATAGAAATTTGTATAATCTGAGCAGTGTTATTATGGAAATTTTGGATATCTCCACTTGCCATGGGAATCTGTAAATATACTCTTTTGCAATCTGTGATGCTAAGGGCAGTAGCACCAGCCAAGGCATGTGAAAAGTTCTGTATGTTAAGTAGTGATTACCGGTACAGTATCATACATTCATTCAACAAATAATAGTCACCAAGGAGTCCATAAGAATCATCTTTCTTTGGTACTAAATGGATCATTGGGGCCCATGAACTTTCAGGTGGTATGACAATCTTGGCACACAGCATTTTGTCTGTAATGTTTTAAGCAGCACCTAGTCTATCAGATACTAAGTGCTGCAGTTTGTAATGGGCTGATGGTCCTGGTGTGATACTGATATGATGAACAGTGTAGTGATTTACACCATGTTGTTTAATTTGCATGCCCTCTTTGTGAGTGCCAGGGGTATCACTCAGGGGGATTTGGTGATGTGTGTGTCACTCTTTTCCATTTCTGCTTGTGGGAAGTCAGTGGTAGGTGCTGCTGTTGTTGCTTTTGTTGCAGATGTGTAGAGGACCCTGTGGACCCATAAATAGCTGACTGATTCTCCTGGTGTGGAGCTTGCTGCTGATGATGGTGATGTAACCTCTGATGTTGTTGATGTGTGAGTTGAGCTTGTTTGTTCTTGAGATTGGTTCCTAACGCAAGCAATTTTTCGCTCAAAAAAAAGAGTTTTGAATGAACATGGAAACTCTTTCAGTTTCCTTGAACTTCTTGCTCATGCCCTGAAGGTCATGTTATAGAGCTAGTTGTATGATGAGAAGGGTCTTAATTGTTTGTCTGTTGGTGGGAATTCAATGTTTCCTGGCAGAGATTCCCCCAGTAATAGTCTGGCAAAGGAGCCCTGCACCCAAGTTGAGGCAAAGGTGGAATCTTTTAAGGAAGTTTGTTCCCAGTATTGGGTCACACTCATTGGCTATAACAAACTGCCAAGCCCATATAGGCCTATGTCTACTGTCTGTTTCACTGTTCTGAAATATTTGATGGAACTGTCATTGGTGATGGATACTTGTGTGCCTGAAATTTCACATGATGAATTAAATAAATGAGCAAGTATTGTGCTCACCATGGAGCCAGTGTCAATTAGGAAGGGTATGTTGGAGGTGTAGTGCTGAACATGAGTGCATCATGAACTAATATGATGTTGCTTACTCTCTCATGACTGGAACAAAATCAACACATGAAGTGTTGCTATCCACTGTGGATATGGTCTCCCCAGCTGGCTGCAGGTCAGTGTACATCAGTTGGTCATTGTCAGACGTGTTCATGAGCACTCGAGTGTCAGAGTCCCTGCCTGTCTGTTGAGCACCTCCTATGGCCACAAAATTCAAGTGGGGAACTTTACTGTTATTATTCTGCTCCCTGTTGTTGTGGAATTGCAAAAAGGATATCAGCAGAACATAAATTAATATCCTTTGAATCATATTCCCTCAAAATCAAGGCACATGGTTGAGGTAGTTTGAGTAGCTAGATTGACCAAAGGCTGTTGTATAACATGATGTTTGGTGCTTGGAGAGACAGTCTCTTGTAGGTGCCACTATAGTTGTGAAGGTGTTTTGCTACCAATTCTTTCTTTGTGAATAACCTGACACAGTGGTTGTTCAGATTCCAGCAAAATCATTGAAGTAGCACCAATTTTGCAGTGTCGAAGTTTGCCTCGCTTGTTGGAGCATAGATGATATCACTGATTACATGAGCATAGTTTGCAACATAACCCAATAAGACCAAAAATTTGTGGTGTGTTTTCTACAATGCTGTGGCTTAGTAAAATAAGTTCAGCAATCTTGTTGAGGTGCCAATAATTTATGTATGGCACCAGGTTGTAGCAGAACTGCATTGAAGTCCAGATTGCACTGTGGTGGCATGTTCAGTCTGAGCTCATGGCACATTCACAAAATAGAAGTAAAATCTGAACACACCTCATGAAGCCCAGCCAGCTGGACCACATATTGTGTAACAGACCGACTCAACTGGAACAGAGCCAACATGGAAGAACCAGTAAACATCTGTGTGCATTTCACTGTGTTGTCCTGCACATCATCTGAAGTGAATAATTGTGATAAGCAGCACCAGAATCTTGGGGAGTTACCTTGATGAGTAGGACTGTTTGGTACAAATGTTGTTTGTGCCTTTGTCTATCATTTGCATTGTTGGCAAATGGATGCTTCAGCACAACACACTTTCATATTTCACTTTTACCATACATTGTTCAGAGAGCCAAGAATGTTTGTCCATTCATTGTGGAAGGGGTTGCCCTGAAGTATTTGCATAAATAACAGGTGTTCTTGTAGATTCTCCATAGCTGGTGTAGGCTGTAGAGCACACTTTGAAGGTGGAATCTAAATTTGTTGCAGTTATCGCCGTAAAGACTCCATTCAGGAAGCACTCTGAATAATGTTGCAGTACTCTGTTTATTAATACACTTGATTTATTGAACACTTTAGTACAAGCTAATTACATGCCTGTGTCAAACATGGAAGTTACTAGACAATAAAACAAAAGAAAATTTGGAGTAGGAACTAAAATCCATGGAGAAGAAATAAAAACTTTGAGGTTCGCTGATGAAATTGTAATTCTGTCAGAGACAGCAAAAGACCTGGAAGAGCAGCTGAATGGAATGGACAGTGTCTTAAAAGGAGGATGTAAGATGAACATAAAAAAAAGCAAAACAACAATAAAGGAATGTAGTTGAATTAAATCAGGTGATGCTGTGGGAATTAGATTAGGAAATGAGGTGCTTAAAGTAGTAAATGAGTTTTGCTATTTGGGGAGCAAAATAACTCATGATGGTCAAAGTAGAGAGGATGTAAAATGTAGACTGGCAATGGCAAGGAAAGCGTTTCTGAAGAAGAGAAATTTGTTAACATCGAGTATAGATTTAAGTGTCAGGAAGTCGTTTCTGAAAGTATTTGTATGGAGTGCAGCCATATATGGAAGTGAAATGTGGATGATAAATAGTTTAGACAAGAAGAAAATAGAAGCTTTCGAAATGTGGTGCTACAGAAGAATGCTGAAGATTAGATGGTTAGATCACATAACTAATCAGGAGGTATTGAACAGAATTGGGGAGAAGAGAAATTTGTGGCACAACTTGACTAGAAGAAGGGATCGGTTGGTAGGACATATTCTGAGGCATCAAGGGATCACCAATGTAGTATTGGAGGGCAGCGTGCAGGGTAAAAATTGTAGAGGGAGACCAAGAGATGAATACACTATACAGATTCAGAAGGATGTAGGTTGCAGTAGGTACTGGGAGATGAAGAAGCTTGCACAGGATAGAGTAGCATGGAGAGCTGCATCAAACCAGTCTCTGGACTGAAGACCATAACAACAACAAAACAAAAGACAAAGATAAAAGATAATATACGTCACCAAAGAACAAGGGTGTTATTAATTCAAGAACCATTATTTCTGATGGAAAGAGTTTCCACACATCTATTGTGCAGTCCTCTTTTTAGACATTGCAGATGTATGACATTTACAGAGAACACTAAAACATAAACAAGATGAAAAAAACAACAGACTGACACTTCCAATAAATATGATCAACCATAGGCAAAACATCCACGACCTGGATGTGCTATGCAAGTCATCAAAGCTGCAGATTTTTAGTGATAAGTATAATGAAGCCAAGAAAATCTTTCAGAAAGAGCTTTCAAATCTAAGAAAACATATATACAGCTGTGAAATAGCTCCATCAGCCAATACAGCCAAGACTTCAGTTAAAATAATAAATAAGTTTCCCCAAGTCACTCCAAAGCCCTGAACTGAAATTGTAAACATCAGATGGGAAGGAAATATAGTTAAAGATCTCAATGAAGACTGCAATATTTTTAATAAATATTTAATATCTGCACCTGTCAATCCAGTTAATCCTACAACTATGAGTGAGTGGTAAGATAAAGCTCCACCCCTTCAAAGTCAAAGGAGTGAGTGAACATGAAATAGATAGGATAATAAATAACCTAAAGAACAAGTACTCATCAATTTGGGATGGTTTGTGTAGTGTCATGATTAAAAACTGTAATAAAGAATTATTAAACATAATTACTCATCTGAATAACTATAATGTAAGAGAACACAACTGTCGAAATGTATTGCAATGGAGGACCAGTGCGTAAAAAGAGGAACCAAGGAAGAGATTTCAAACTTAAGGCCTATATAATTAATACCCATATTCAGTAAAGTATTTGAAGTTGTAGTACTGACACAGTTCAGTGATTTCAGTGATTATTTCTCAAAAGTAAGTTGCTAACAGAGATGCAGCATGTCTTCTGAAAGTATCACCATATTATCACAGTAATTACAGGGTTTCTTCATAAACTGTATGGTGTCCTCGATTAAGGTATGCAAACAGCAGTCATATTACCAGACCTCAGGAGAGCTTTTGACTCTGTTAGTCTTAAGTGAACTTGAGGCCTGTCATATAAATGCTGTATCCCTGCAAAGTCTGAGTACATACCTAGTTAACCATAAGCATTGCACAAAGCTGGCTTTCAAAAGCAATGATCAGGTTGTAAGTTTCCAGTCCAGGTAGGAACCAGCCATATAAAGTATACCCCAGAGCTCAGTGTTGGGGTTCTTTAAAGTACACCCCAGAGCTCAGTGTTGGGGTTCTTTCCACTTCCTTGTGTTCATAAATGATACAGAGCCATCTTTCAACTCCCAACTGGTAGCCAATGCAGATGATACCACATTTATTTGTAAGCAATAAAAATGATGTGTTAACACTAGTTGCAACTGATGGACTTTGTTCTACGTTCAAGATTTTTGCACCAAACCCGTGTCAGTAAAATTGGTTGTGATTGAAGCAGTAGATACAGAAGACTGCAAATTTCTTGGTATTTACCTACATGAAAATCTTCAAAGGGTAAACTGTATCAATTTTATATGTAATAAAATCAATAGTTCTCTGCATCTAATTAGTCAGCTATCAAAAGTAGTTTCCGATCAGACATAAGAAACAGTTATGGAACAATTTTTGCTGCTAAGATACACATGAACAGGATATTAACCCTGCAGAAAAGAGCAATCAAGATTATCCATGGATTAGGGTACAGAGACTCCTGTAGTGAGATCTCTGTCTGTCATAAAAATCTCACCCTCTATTCACTGTATCTTTACAAATTAATTACATTTTTTTGTGACAGATAAAAACAATCCAGCCAAGTGCTCTGATACACTTGTCTATAATATAGTCCAATATGCTGGAGTTGTTGGTCATGCATGTGTGACCTGTGCTCGCTTCTGTGTATGAGTGGTGGGTGGCTCTTTTTTTGCAGATGAAGGTAGTGGCTGAAAGCCTTATGTCAGTGTCTTTTAATTGTGCCTGTGTGCAAAGTAACATCTCTTCTTCATGGTAAGCAGCAATTTGTGTTCCCAACATTTTTGATTTAAGAAAGAAAGACTGCTACTACATACAAATAATTAAGCTATAAACAAGAGACCATAGTCCAAGCATTAATGGCCAGATATGGTATAGCATATATGGTATAGAATATATCATGGGCATAAAATTCTTTCCCCCAACAAAATCCTCTATGCCATTAGTCAATAGCCATAGAGAATCTGTAGCAGCCATTTAAAGTGGTAAATTGTAATGACAGATTTGATCGTGTATGTATACTGTGCAGTGTCAAAGTTTGTATGCATGCTTCAGCAGTGTGCATAAAGTATAGTGAAATGTGAGAGGTAAAGTTAAGTGCCCCAAGGATGACGGCTGCTTTTAAGATAAGTTGGGATTACATCTGCAGGAAGAGCATGTTGTTGCAATATTCAAAGAAAAGATTTTGTCCCAAGTCATGAGACAGTAAGCAACATCATATTAGTTCATGATGCACACATTTTTGTTGTAATTCTATTTTTCACTACAACTTGTTAAGAACAGCGAAAAGTATTTTGGTACGTTCATGGACTTTCATCCTTTGTACCCATTAATTTAATGCAATCTTAAATGGAGAGTTTACTTCAATGGATTTATAAAGACATTGCTTTGTATTAATGGACTTTTCTTAAGAGAATTTACATTGGATCTTGATTGCAATTACTAACATCCTGATCCATGCAATAATATACTGTTTATTCTTATTGGTCACAAACTATTAACAAATTTAGTATGGCTTGAATATTAACTTTCAGGGATACTTTGCTGTGCACAATAATACTTCTGAATGTTCAAAATTATAGGTCTTTAGTGACTTGTAAGATTCACACAAGAAAGTTTAAGTTTGATCAAAACATAATTTACAAAGAAAGCTGTTAACATTTTGTCACAGTGTGACCTTCCTATTCAGTGCTGCCTAATGAATGACTAATAATATTTTTGTCAGGTTCTATTGTTCCCCAAAAAAATGTGAAGTGATACTAACTTGCCATAACAAAACTGCACTACAAAATACTTGAGGCTGATACAAAATACACTGATGAAGTTAATGAACAGAACAGATCATAAATCACCATTGTTGATGTTAAATGTTGTCAGACTGTTACCACAAACTGTCTGTCTCAAGACAGTTTTATTTAGGCTGCCCTATAGTAATTGTCTTGCCCCAACTAGTGTCACTCTTTTTTCCATATATTATTTCCCTGAAGCAGACTAAGTACATTACTCAAGGGGTATATTCTTTGTATAGTACCTCAATAGAGGTATCCTCCAAATTCATGTGACACATTATATACCCTCAAACATATAAGTTCTTTCTGTGTGTCTAACACAGATCAAAAGTAAAAATATGTGTACCATTTAGTTTTGTTAAACATAATTTCTACATAGCCTACTTAAATTAAAATGTGTTTGTGTTGTCCTCGCTGAACTGCAGAAAACTTTATACCTCGCATCAGTTATGCATTGTGTTAACTGTTCAGTTCAGGCCATTGTTTTGCTGTCACATAGGATGCAGCTTGACAGAATGATATAAAGTGTAGAATGCCATGCATAGTCAGTAGTATTTATTTAGTGGTGTGTTTGTGTTTTAACGTCAAGTTGAACACATATATTTCAGAACGACACAACACATATGTCACTAAGCAAGTTGACAAAGCAAGACATGTGAACACGGTAACATTCAAATGAGCACTGAGTCCAAGTCTAGCGGCCGCTGGCTGGCTGGCCGCTTAGGTGGCACGGCTGCTGCATGGCTGGCAGACAGCGCCGCATGTAGAGGACACGCGTAATTGCGTGGTGACACTTTGAATGATCGGCGAGTCACAACACTTTTCTCCCTTTGAATTCTTTGCACTGGTCTTGATGGAGGTGGCCTGTCAATTGCTAACGTCCATAGGTGTTGTCTGACTGGCTGTAAAGTCTCGAGGAGGAGGCTTCCTGTACGGACGGAAGTGTCCCCAATGATAACGGGTCGAGATGACAGGAGACGTAGGGGTCGAATCTGCTGGGGACCCATGCAGCAATTTGCCCATTGTGGCAAGCCCAGTTGATATAACAGTAGACATGGGCAATGTGTCGGCGTCCGTAGGAGAGGGAGGCAAGTAGTTTGGCTCCGACAGATGAGGTATCCGGTTCCTGCATGGGCACGTCTCCTGGTGGCGTCCGTTCTTGTACTGGCACCGAGATGACAGTGAGAGGGCTGAGTTGTGAGTAATGAGAGATGCCAAGATCCTGAGCATCAGGTAGAGCCGAAGGTGGTGTAGCGGCATTTGGAACAGGCGTTGCCATCACCCGAGGCTGAAGTTGGTCCGAATGATGCACTGCAACACCCAAGTCCATCTGGATTTCATATAGGCGTTGGCCATGGTGTCGTAAGATGTGGCCCGGACTCCATTGTGGCCACCTGCCATATCCCCGTACCCAGACAAGGTCATTGGCGGTGAACCAGCCAAGCAAAGGCACCCATGGCCGTGATGTGGAAGGCCGCAGAAGAAGAAGCAGCGTGTGGGGCTGTCGGCCATGTAAGAGCTCAGCAGGGCTGTGGTCGCCCATGGGGGTAAAATGGTAAGAAGCCAGAAATTGGAGAAGTGCATCACCAGCAGCAGAAGAAGTAAGGAGTTTCCGCATCTGAGCATTAAATGTGCTGACCAGTCATTCAGCCTCACCATTTGATTGTGGATGGAATGTAGGGGCGTGACATTGCATGGGGGCTTAATTATAATAAAGATATATGAATGCAATGCAAATACTTTTTAATTTTCTGTCGCTGTATGTCCGATTACGCAAGTCTCGTAAACGGCTGGCCCTGACTAGTTTTAGTACGCAATCTGACTGCTTAGAATGACAACAAAGAATGTAAGCAAATTTTCGTTAACACAGTTAATTAATTAAGTCCCCAGCAAATATAAAACCTACGAAACCAACAAAGCACAAGTGTAGCTGTTCTGTATGTGGTAGTATGACTCAACGCACATCTGGCACGGTTCTTCTTCAACAAGACAAGAATTTTTAAATAGCAATTATACTGACATGATAAAAGAAAATTACAAATACCATAACTGTGCAAGAAAATCAAAATTACACTCTAATACAAGAACACAAGCCAGATGCTTTGTTGACTGAACCTGTAATGACACATTATTCAGGACACACAAATAAATAAACAACATAATATTTATTACCTTCATATATATTGACGAAAAGCACTCTGACCATTACAATATCTCCATTGGAATAACATCTGCTATCTCTCCCATCAAACCACTGCATAAAACATGGAACAACACTCTCCACTACCACATCTCCATCTGACTTCACGACAAGCAGTGTCCACCACAACTTCTCGGTAAGAACTGCTTGCCGCTACCTCTCAATAATCACTGCCAGTGGAGGCGGCGGAACAATACTCTCTGGCGCGATTTCTGGCGCTGTGGCTCAGTGTAGCCACCTTTCATATGACCTTCCCCCACGGGCTAGAATTTGATGGTATTTTTGCCAGCATTGGTGGTGAAAATACCACCAAATTCGTCAAAAAAAATACAGACAAAAATAAAAGATAATATTAATACGTAAGTATCATATAACTAGATAAAATTTTGGCTTTGCACTGACCTTACAATAGCCTAATATATAAAACATATGAAAGGTGGCTACACTGAGCCACAGCGCCAGAAAACGCGCCAGAGAGTATTGTTCCGCCGCCTCCACTGGCAGTGATTATTGAGACGCAGCGACAGGCAGTTCTTGCCGAGAAGTTGTGGTGGACACTGCTTGTAGCTGAAGTTGGAGTGAGATGGGGTAGTAGTGAGTGTTTGTTCCATGTTTTATGCAGCTATTTGATGGGAGAGATAGCAGATGTTATTCTAATGGAGACACTGTAATGATCAGAGTGCATTTCGTCAACATAAATTAAGGTAACAAACTACTTTTATTTTTCTCATTATTTCAGTGATCTAAATAATGCATCATTACAGGTTCAGTCAACAAAGCATCTGGCTTGTGTTCTTGTATTAGAGTGATAATTGGTATTTAAAAACTCTTGTCTTGTTGAAGAAGAACCGTGCCAGATGTGCGTTGAGTCATACTACCACATAAAGAACAGCTACACTTATGCTTTGTTGGTTTCGTAGGTTTTATAGTTGCTGGGGACTTAATTAATTAACTGTGTTAACGAAAATTTTCTTACATTCTTTGTTGTCATTCTAAGCAGTCAGATTGCGTACTAATACTAGTCAGGGCCAGCCGATTACGAGACTTGCGTAATCGGACTTACAGCTACTAAAATTATTTGCATTTGCATTTCATGATTTAATTAAGCCCCCATGCACGTGACGAAAAGCACTCAGATCATTACAATATCTCCATTGGAACAACATCTGCTATCTCTCCCATCAAATAACTGCATAAACATGGAACAACACTCTCCACTACCGCATCACACTCTGACTTCAGCCACAAGCAGTGTCCACCACAACTTCTCGGCAAGCACTGCTTGCCGCTACGTCTCAATAATCACTGCCAGTGGAGGCGGCGGAACAATACTCTCTGGCGCGATTTCTGGCGCTGTGGCTCAGTGTAGCCACCTTTCAACAGTAAACCTGCTGTGGTGCATTGGAGTCTAACACTGGGCCCCCAGGGGAGAGCCAAAGTACATACTCTTCTAAACCGTACTCCTGTGGACAGAAATCGGCATTGCGAATTTTGTATTGAATAGGGATGAAATTTCAGTGTTTCATCGTCAATGGGATGGTGGAAGGGTAACAGTAAACCTGCTGTGGTGCATCGTAGTCTAACACTGGGCCCCCAGGGCAGAGCCCAAAAACGGGCTCCCCGAAACGTTACTCTCGTCAATATAAATCGACATTGCGAATTTTGTATTGAATCCGGATGCAATTTCTGTGTTTCATCGTCAATGTGATGGTCGAAGTGTAACAGTAAACCTGCAGTGGTGCATTGGAGTCTAACACTGGGCCCCCAGGGAAGTGCCAAAGTAAATACTATTCTAAACCGTACTCCTGTGGACAGAAATCGGCATTGCGAAATTTGTATTGAATCGGGATGCAATATCTGTGTTTCATCGTCAAAGTGATGGACGAAAGGGTTACAGTAAACCTGCTGTGGTTCATTGGAGTATAACTCTGGGGTCCCAGGAAAGAGCCAAAGTACATACTCTTCTAAACCGTACTCCTGTGGAGAGAAATCGGCATTGCGAATTTTGTATTGAATCCGGATGCAATTTCTGTATTTCATCGTCAATGTGATGGTCGAAGAGTTACAGTAAACAAGCTGTGGTGCATCGGAGTCTAACACTGAGCCCCCAGGGAAGAGCCAAAGTACATACTCTTCTAAACCATACTCCTGTGGACAGAAATCGGAATTGTGAATTTTTTATTGAATGCGGATGCAATTTATTTGTTTCATCGTCAATGTGATGGTCGAAGGGTTACAGTAAACCTGCTGTGGTGCATCGTAGTCTAACACTGGGCCCCCAGGGAAGAGCCCAAAAACGGGCTCCCCGAAACGTTACTCTCGTCAATATAATTCGATATTGCGAATTTTGTATTGAATCCGGATGCAATTTCTGTGTTTCATCGTCAAAGTGATCGTCGAAGGGTTACAGTAAACCTGTTGTGGTGCATCGGAGTCTAACACTCAGCCCCCAGGGAAGAGCCCAAAAACGGCCTCCCCGAAACGTTACTCTCGTCAATATAAATCGACATTGAGAATTTTGTATTGAATCCGGATGCAATTTCTGTGTTTCATCGTCAATGTGATGGTCGAAGGGTTACAACAAACCACCTGTGGTGCATCGGAGTCTAACACTCAGCCCCCAGGGAAGAGCCCGAAAACGGCCTCCCCGAAACGTTACTCTCGTCAATATAAATCGACATTTCGGATTTTGTATTGAATCCGAATGCAATATCTGTGTTTCATCGTCAATGTGATGATTGAAGGGATACAGTAAACCTGCTGTGGTGTATCTGAGTCAAACACTGAGCCCCCATGGAAGAGCCAAAAAACAGACTTCTCGAAACGTTACTCTCGTCAATATAAATCGGCATTGCGAATTTTGTATTGAATCGGGATGCAATTTCTGTGTTTCATCGTCAATGTGATGGTCGAAGGGATACAGTAAACCTGCTCTGGTGCATCGGAGTCTTACACTGGGCCCCCAGGGAAGAGCCCAAAGACGGACTACCCGAAACGTTACTCTCGTCAATATAAATCGTTATTGCGAATCTTTTATTGAATCCGGATGCAATTTCTGTGTTTCATCGTCAATGTGATGGTCGAAGGGTAACAGTAAACTTGCTGTGGTGCATCGGAGTGTAACACTGAGCTGTTAGGGAAGAGCCCAAATAGGGGCTCCCCGAAATGTTACTCTCGTTAATATAAATCGACATTTCGAATTTTGTATTGAATCCGGATGCAATTTCTGTGTTTCAACGTCAATGTGATGGTCGAAGGGTAACAGAAAACCGGCTGTGGTGCATCGGAGTTTAACACTGAGCCCCCAGGTATGAGCCCAAAAACGGGCTCCCCGAAACGTTACTCTCGTCAATATAAATCGACATTGCTAATTTTGTATTGAATCTGGATGCAATTTTTGTGTTTCATCGTCAATGTGATGGACGAAGAGTAACAGTGAACCTGCTGTGGTGCATCGGAGTCTAACATTGAGCCCCCAGGGAAGAGCCCAAAAACAGGCTCCCCGAAACGTTACTCTCGTCTTTATAAATCGGCATTGCGAATTTTGTATTGAATCCGCATGCAATATCTGTGTTTCATTGACAATGTGACGGTCGAAGGGTAACAGTAAACCTGCTCTGGTGCATCGGAGTCTAACACTGGGCCCCCAGGCAAGAGCCAAAGTACACACTCTTCTAAACCGTACTCCTGTGGACAGAAATCGGCGTTGTGAGATTTGTATTGAATCGGGATGCAATTTCTGTGTTTCATCGTCAATGTGATGGTCGGAAGGTAACAGTAAAACTGCTATGGTGCATCGGAGTCTAACACTGGGCCCCCAGGAAAGAGCCAAAGTACATACTCTTCTAAACCGTACTCCTGTGGACAGAAATCGGCATTGCGATATTTGTATTGTATCGGGATACAATGTCTGTGTTTCATCGTCAATGTGATGGTCGAAGGGATACAGTAAACCTGCTGTGGTGCATCGTAGTCTAACACTGGGCCCCCAGGGAAGATCCAAAGTACATACTTTTTTTAACCCTACTCCTGTGGACAAAAATCGGCATCGCGAATTTTGTATTGAATCTGGATGCAATTTCTGTGTTTCATCGTCAATGTGATGGCCGAAGAGTAACAGTAAACTTGCTGTGGTGCATCAGAGCCTAACACTGAGCCCCAAGGGATGAGCCCAAAAACGGGCTCCCCGAATCGTTACTCTCTTCAATATTAATCGACATTGCGAATCATGTATTGAATCTGGATGCAATTTCTGTGTTTTATCGTCAATGTGATGGTCGAAGGGTAACAGTAAACCTGCTGTGCTGCATCGGAGTCTAAGACTGAGTCCCCAGGGAAGAGCCCAAAAACGGGCGCCCCGAAACGCTACCCTCCTGAATATAAATCGGCATTGTGAATTTTCTATTCAATCTGGATGCAATTTCTGTGTTTCATCGTGAATTTGATGTTCGACGGGTAACAGTAAACATGCTGTGGGCCATGGGAGTCTAACACTGAGCCCCCAGGGAAGAGGCCAAATTCGGGCTCCCCGAAACGTTACTCTCTTCAATATAAATCGACATTGCGAAATTTGTATTGAATTGGGATGCAATTTCTGTGTTTCATCGTCAATGTGATGGTCGAAGGGATACAGTAAACATGCTGTGGTGCATTGGAGTCTAACACTGGGCCGCCAGGGAAGAGGCAAAGTACTTACTCTTCTAAACCGTATACCTGCGGACAGAAATAAGCATTGTGAATTTTGTATTGAATCCGGATGCAATTTCTGTGTTTCATCGTCAATGTGATGGTCGAAGGGATACAGTAAACATGCTGTGGGCCATCGGAGTCTAACAATGGGCCCCCAGGGAAGAGCCAAAGTACATACACTTCTAAACCGTACTCCTGTGGACAGAAATCGGCATTGTGAGTTTTGTATTGAATCGGGATGCAGTTTCTGTGTGTCATCGTCAATGTGATGGTCGAAAGGTAACAGTAAAACTGCTATGGTGCATCGGAGTCTAACACTGGGCCCCCAGGGAAGATCCAAAGTACATACTTTTCTTAACCGTACTCCTGTGGACAGAAATCGGCATCGCGAATTTTGTAATGAATCGGGATGCAATTTCTGTGATTCATCGTCAATGTGATGGTCGAAGGGTAACAGTAAACTGGCTGTGGTGCATCGGAGTCTAACACTGAGCCCCCAGGGATGAGCCCAAAAACGGGCTCCCCGAAACGTTACTCTCGTCAATATAAATCGACATTGCCAATTTTGTATTGAATCTGGATGCAATTTCTGTGTTTCATCGTCAATATGAGGGCCGAAGAGTAACAGTAAACCGGCTGTGGTGCATCAGAGTCTAACACTGACCCCTCAGCGAAGTGCCCAAAAACGGGGTCCCCGAAACATTACTGCCGTCAATATAAATCGGCATTGCGAATATTGTATTGAATCCGGATGCAATATCTGTGTTTCATTGTAAATGTGACGGTCGAAGGGTAACAGTAAACCTGCTCTGGTGCATCGGAGACTAACAATGGACCCCCAGGGAAGAGCCAAAGTACATACTCTTCTAAACAGTACTCCTGTGGGCAGAAATCGCCATTGCGAATTTTGTATTGAATCGAGATGCAATTTCTGCGTTTCATCGTCAATGTGATGGTCTAAGGTTAACAGTAAACCTTTTGTTGTGCATCGGAGTCTAACACTGAGCCCCCAGGGAAGAGCACAAAAACCGGCTCCCGGAAACGTTACTCTCGTCAATATAATTCGACATTGCGTATTTTGTATTGAATCCAGATGCAAATTCTGTGTTTCATCGTCAATGTGATGGTCGAAGGGTAACAGTAAACCTGCTGTGGTGCATAGGAGTCTAACACTGGCCGCCCAGGGAAGAGTCAAAGTACATACTCTTCTAAACCGTACTCCTGTGGACAGAAATCGGCATTGCGAATTTTGTATTGAATCGGGATGCAATTTCTGTGTTTCATCGTCAATGTGATGGTCGAAAGGGTACATTAAATCTGCTGTGGTGCATTGGAGTCTAACACTCGGCCCCGAGGGAAGAGCCAAATTACATACTCTTCTAAACCGTATTCCTGTGGACAGAAATCGGCTTTGTGAATTTTGTATTGAATCCGGATGCAAATTTCTGTGTTTCATCGTCAATGTGATGGTCGAAGGGTAACAGTAAACCGGCTGTGGTGCATCGGAGTCTAACACTGAGCCCCCAGGGATGAGCCCAAAAACGGGCTCACCGAAACGTTACTTTCGTCAATATAAATCGGCATTGCGAATTTTGTATTGAATCGGGATGCAATTTCTGTGTTTCATCGTCAATGTAATGGTCGAAGGGATACAGTAAACCTGCTGTGGTGCATCGGAAACTTACACTGGGCCCCCAGGGGAGAGCCAAAGTACATACTCTTCTAAACCGTACTCTTGTGGACAGAAATCGGCATTGCGAATTTTGTATTGAATCGGGATGCAATTTCTGTGTTACATCGTCAACGTGATGGTCGAAGGGTAACAGTAAACTTTTTGTGGTGCATCGGAGTCTATCACTGGGCCCCCAGGGAAGAGCCAAAGTACATACTCTTCTAAACCGTACTCCGGTGGACAGAAATCGGCATTGCGAATTTTGTATTGAATTGGGATGCAATTTCTGTGTTTCATCGTCAATCTGATGGTCGAAGGGTAACAGTAAACCGGCTGTGGTGCATCGGAGTCTAACACTGAGCCCCCAGGGATAAGCACAAAAACGGGCTCCCCGAAACGTTACTCTCGTCAATAGAAATCGACATTGCCAATTTTGTATTGAATCTGGATGCAATTTCTGTGTTTCATCGTCAATGTGGAGGCCGAAGAGTAACAGTAAACCTGCTGTGGTGCATCGGAGTCTAACACTGAGCCCCCAGGGAAGTGCCCAAAAACGGTGTCCCCGAAACGTTACTGTCGTCAATATAATTCGACATTGCTTATTTTGTATTGAATCCAGATGCAAATTCTGTGTTTCATCGTCAATATGATGGTCGAAGGGTAACAGTAAACCTGCTGTGGTGCATCGGAGACTAACACTGGACCCCCAGGGAATAGCCAAAGTACATATTCTTCTAAACAGTTCTCCTGTGGGCAGAAATCGCCATTGCGAATTTTGTATTGAATCGGGATGCAATTTCTGCGTTTCATCGTCAATGTGATGGTCTAAGGTTAACAGTAAACCTTTTGTTGTGCATCGGAGTCTAACACTGAGCCCCTAGGGAAGAGCACAAAAACCGGCTCCCCGAAACGTTACTCTCGCAAATATAATTCGACATTGCGTATTTTGTATTGATTCCAGATGCAAATTCTGTGTTTCATCGTCAATGTGATGGTCGAAGGGTAACAGTAAACCTGCTGTGGTGCATAGGAGTCTAACACTGGCCCCCCAGGGAAGAGCCAAAGTACATACTCTTCTAAGCTGTACTCCTGTGGACAGAAATCGGCATTGCGAATTTTGTATTGAATCGGGATGCAATTTCTGTGTTTCATCGTCAATGTGATGGTCGAAAGGATACAGTAAATCTGCTGTGGTGCATTGGAGTCTAACACTCGGCCCCGAGGGAAGAGCCAAATTACATACTCTTCTAAACCGTACTCCTGTGGACAGAAATCGGCTTAGTGAATTTTGTATTGAATCCGGATGCAATTTCTGTGTTTCATCGTCAATGTGATGGTCGAATGGATACAGTAAACAGCTGTGGTGCATCGTTTTCTAACACTGGGACCCCAGGGAAGAGCGAAATTACATACTCTTCTTAACCGTACTCCTGTGGACAGAAATCGGCATTGCGAATTTTGTATTGAATCGGGATGCAATATCTGTGTTTCATCGTCAATGTGATGGTCAAAGGGATACAGTAAACCTGCTGTTGTGCATCGGAGTCTAACACTCAGCCCCCAGGGAAGAGCCTAAAAACGGACTCCCCGAAACGTTACTCTCGTCATTATAAATCGAATCGCGAATCTTGTATTGAATCCGGATGCAACTTCTGTGTTTCATCGTAAATGTGATGGTCGAAGGGTAACAGTAAACCTGCTGTGGTGCATCAGAGTCTAAGAGTGAGCTGCCGGGGAAGAGCCCAAATAGGGACTCCGCGAAATGTTACTCTCGTTAATATAAAACGACATTTCGAATTTTGTATTGAATCCGGATGCAATTTCTGTGTTTCATCGTCAATGTGATGGTCGAAGGGTAACAGTAAACCGGCTGTGGTGCATCGGATTCTAACACTGAGCCCCCAGGGATGAGCCCAAAAACGGCTAACCGAAACGTTACTCTCGTCAATATAAATCGACATTGCTAATTTTGTATTGAATCTGGATGCAATTTCTGTGTATCATCGTCAATGCGATGGCCGAAGAGCAACAGTAAACCTGCTGTGGTGCATCGGAGTCTTACATTGAGCCCCCAGGGAAGAGCCCAAAAACAGGCTCCACGAAACGTTACTCTCGTCAATATGAATCGGCATTTCGAATTTTGTATTGAATCCGCATGCAATATATGTGTTTCATTGTCAATGTGACGGTCGAAGGGATACAGTAAACCTCTTGTGGTGCATCGTAGTCTAACACTGGGCCCCCAGAGAAGAGCCATAGTACATACTTTTCTTAAACGTACGCCTGTGGACAGAAATCAGCATCGCGAATTTTGTATTAAATCGGGATGCAATTTCTGTGGTTCATCGTCGATGTGATGGTCGAATGGTAACAGTAAACCTGCTGTGGTGCATCGGAGTCTAACACTGAGCCCCCAGGGAGGAGCCCAAAAACGGGCTCCCGGAAACGTTACTCTCGTCAATATAAATCGACATTGCGAATCATGTATTGAATCTGGATGCAATTTCTGTGTTTCAATGTCAATGTGATGGTCGAAGGGTAACAGTAAACCTGCTGTGGCGCATCGGAATCTAATACTGAGCTGCCAGGGAAGAGCCCAAGAAAGGGGCTCCCCGAAACGTTACTCTCGCCAATATAAATCGGCATTTAAAATTTTGTATTGAATCCGGATGCAATTTCTGTGTTTCATCGTCGATGTGATGGTCGAAGGGTAACAGTAAACCGGCTGTGGTGCATCGGAGTCCAACACTCAGCCCCCAGGGAGAAGCCCAGAAACGGGCGCCAAGAAACGTTACTGTCGTCAATATGAATCGACATTGCGAATTTTGTATTGAATACGGATGCAATTTCTGTGTTTCATCGTCGATGTGACGGTCGACGGGATACAGTAAACCTCTTGTGGTGCATCGGAGTCTAACACTGGGCCCCCAGAGAAGAGCCAAAATACATACTCTTCTAAACCGTACTCCTGTGGACAGAAATCGGCATTGCGAATTTTGTATTGTATCGGGATGCAATTTCTGTGTTTCATCGTCAATGTGATGCTGGAAGTGATACAGTGAACCTGCTGTGGTGCATCGGAGTCAAACACTGGGCCCCCAGGGAAGAGCCCAAAAACGGACTCCCCGAAACGTTACTCTCGTCAATATAAATCGGCATTGCGAATGTTGTATTGAATCCGCATGCAATATCTGTGTTTCATTGGCAATGTGACGGTCGAAGGGTAACAGTAAACCTGCTCTGGTGCATCGGAGTCTAACACTGGGCCCCCAGGGATGAGCCAAAGTACATACTCTTCTAAACCGTACTCCTGTGGACAGAAATCCGCATTGCGAATTTTGTATTGTATCGGGATGCGATTTCTGTTTTTCATGGTCAATGTGATGGTGGAAGGGATACAGTAAACTTGCTGTGGTGCATCGGAGTCCAACACTGAGCCCCCAGGGAAGGGCCAAAAAACAGACTCCCCGAAACGTTACTCTCGTCAATATAAATCGGCATTGCGAATTTTGTATTGAATCCGGATGCAATTTCTCTGTGACGGTCGAAGGATAACAGCAAACCGGCTGTGGTGCATCGGAGTCTAACACTGAAACCCCAGGGAAGAGCACAAAATCGGTCTCCCCGAGACGTTACTCTCGTGTATATAAATCGACATTGCGAATTTTGTATTGAATACGGATGCAATTTCTGTGTTTCATCGTCAATGTGATGGTCGAAGGGATACAGTAAACCTGCTGTGGTGCATCGGAGTCTAATACTGGGCCCCCAGGGAAGAGCTAAAGTACATACTCTTCTAAACCGTACTCCTGTGGACAGAAATCGGCATTACGAATTTTGTATTGAATCGGGATGCAATTTCTGTGTTTCATCGTCAATGTGATGGTCGAAGGGACACAGTAAACCTGCTGTGGTGCATCGGAGTCTAACACTGGGCCCCCAGGGAATAGCCAAAGTGCATACTCTTCTAAACCGTACTCCTGTGGACAGAAATCGGCATTGCGAATTTTGTATTGAATTGGGATACAAATACTGTGTTTCATCGTCAATGTGATGGTCGAAGGGATACAGTAAACCTGCTGTGGTTCATCGGAGTCTAACACTGGGCCCCAGGGAGGAACCAAAGTACATACTCTTCTAAACCGTACTCCTGTGGACAGAAATCGGCATTGTGAATTTTGTATTGAATCGGGATGAAATTTCTGTGTTTCATCGTCAATGTGATGGTCGAAAGGTATCAGTAAAACTGCTGTGGTGCATCGGAGTCTAACACTGGGCCCCCAGGGGAGAGCCAAAGTACATACTTTTCTTAACCGTACTCCTGTGGCCAGAAATCGGCATTGCGAATGTTGTATTGAATTGGGATGCAATTTCTGTGTTTCATCGTCAATGTGATGGTCGACGGGTAACAGTAAACCTGCTGTGGTGCGTCGGAGTCTAACACTGAGCCCCCAGGGAAGAGCCAAAAAACGGGCTCCCCGAAACGTTACTCTCCTCAATATAAATCGACATTCCGAATCTTGTATTGAATCTGGATGCAATTTCTGTGTTTCATCGTCAATGTGATGGTCGAAGGGATACTGTAAACCTGTTGTGGTGCATCGGAGTCTAACACTGGGCCCCCAGGGAATGGCCAAAATACACCCCTGGAAATTGAAATAAGAACACCGTGAATTCATTGTCCCAGGAAGGGGAAACTTTATTGACACATTCCTGGGGTCAGATACATCACATGATCACACTGACAGAACCGCAGGCACATAGACACAGGCAACAGAGCATGCACAATGTCGGCACTAGTACAGTGTATATCCACCTTTCGCAGCAATGCAGGCTGCTATTCTCCCATGGAGACGGTCATAGAGATGCTGGATGTAGTCCTGTGGAACGGCTTGCCATGCCATTTGAACCTGGCGCCTCAGTTGGACCAGCGTTCGTGCTGGATGTGCAGACCGCGTGAGACGACGCATCATCTAGTCCCAAACATGCTCAATGGGGGACAGATCCGGAGATCTTGCTGGCCAGGGTAGTTGACTTACACCTTCTAGAGCACGTTGGGTGGCACGGGATACATGCGGACGTGCATTGTCCTGTTGGAACAGCAAGTTCCCATGCCGGTCTAGGAATGGTAGAACGATGGGTTCGATGATGGTTTGGATGTACCGTGCACTATTCAGTGTCCCCTCGACGACCACCAGTGGTGTACGGCCAGTGTAGGAGATCGCTCCCCACACCATGATGCCGGGAGTTGGCCCTGTGCGCCTCGGTTGTATGCAGTCCTGATTGTGGCGCTGAACTGCACGGCGCCAAACACGCATACGACCATCATTTGCACCAAGCCAGAAGCGACTCTCATCGCTGAAGACGACACGTGTCCATTCGGCCCTCCATTCACGCCTGTCGCGACACCACTGGAGGCGGGCTGCACGAAGTTGGGGCGTGAGCGGAAGACGGCCTAACGGTGTGCGAAACCGTAGCCCAGCTTCATGGAGACGGTTGCGAATGGTCCTCGCCGATACCCCAGGAGCAACAGTGTCCCTAATTTGCTGGGAAGTGGCGGTGCGGTCCCCTACGGCACTGCGTAGGATCCTACGGTCTTGGCGTGCATCCGTGCGTCGCTCCGGTCCGGTCCCAGACCGACGGGCACGTGCACCTTCCGCCGACCACTGGCGACAACATCGATGTACTGTGGAGACCTCACGCCCCACGTGTTGAGCAATTCGGCGGTACGTCCACCCGGCCTCCCGCATGCCCACTATACGCCTTCGCTCAAAGTCCGTCAACTGCACATACGGTTCACGTCCACGCTGTCGCGACATGCTACCAGTATTAAAGACTGCGATGGAGCTCCGTATGCCACGGCAAACTAGCTGACACTGAAGGCGGCGGTGCACAAATGCTGCGCAGCTAGCGCCATTCGACGGCCAACACCGCAGTTCCTGGTGTGTCCGCTGTGCTGTGCGTGTGATCATTGGTTGTACAGCCCCCTCGCAGTGTCCAGAGCAAGTATGGTGGGTCTGACACACCGGTGTTAATGTGTTCTTTTTCCCATTTCCAGGAGTGTAAATACTCTTCTAAACCGTACTCCTGTGGACAGAAATCGGCATTGCGAATTTTGTACTGAATCGGGATGCAAATTCTGTGTTTCATCGTCAATGTGACCGTCAAAGGGATACAGTAAACCTGCTGTGGTGCATCGGAGTCTAACACTGGGCCCCCAGGGAAGAGCCAAGGTACATACTCCTCTAAACCGTACTCCTGTGGACAGAAATCGGCATTGTGAATTTTGTATTGAATCGGGATGCAATTTCTGTGTTTCATCGTCAATGTGATGGTCGAAAGGTAACAGTAAACCTGCTGTGGTGCATCGGAGTCTAACACTGAGCCCCCAGGGAAGAGCCCAAAAACGGGCTCCCCGAAACGTTACTCTCCTCAATATAAATCGACATTGCGAATCTTGTATTGAATCTGGATGAAATTTCTGTGTTTCATCGTCAATGTGATGGTCCAAGGGTAACAGTAAACCTGCTGTGGTGCATCGGAGTCTAACACTGAGCTGCCAGGGAAGAGCCCAAAAACGGACTCGCCGAAACGTTACTCTCGTCAATATAAATCGACATATCGAATCTTGTATTGAAACCGGATGCAATTTCTGTGTTTCATCGTCAATGTGATGGTCGAAGGGTAACAGTAAACCTGCTGTCGTGCATCGGAATGTGACAATGTGCTGCCAGAAAAGAGCCCAAATAGGGGCTCCCCGAAATGTTACTCTCGTTAATATAAATCGAAGTTTCGAATTTTGCATTGAATCCGGATGTAATTTCTGTGTTTCATCGTCAATGTGATGGTCGAAGGGTAACAGTAAACCGGCTGTGGTGCATCGGAGTCTAACACTGAGCCCCCAGGGATGAGCCCAAAAACGGGCTCCCCGAAACGTTACTCTCGTCAATATAAATCGGCATTGCGAATTTTGTATTGATTCCGCATGCAATATCTGTGTTTCATTGTCAATGTGACGGTCGAAGGGTAACAGTAAACCTGCACTGGTGCATCGGAGTCTGACACTGGGCCCCCAGGGAAGAGCCAAAGTACATACCCTTCTAAACTGTACTCCTGTGGACAGAAATCGGCATTGCGAATTTTGTATTGAATCGGGATGCAATTTCTGTTATTCATCGTCAATGTGATGGTTGAAGGGATACAGTAAACCTGCTGTGGTGCATCGGAGTCTAACACTGAGCCCCCAGGGAAGAGCCCAAAAACGGCCTTCCCGAAACGTTACTCTCTTCAATATAAATCGACATTGCGAATCTTGTATTGAATCTGGATTCAATTTCTGTGTTTCATCGTCAATGCGATGGTCCAAGGGTAACAGTGAACCTGCTGTGGTGCATCGGAGTCTAACACTCAGCCCCCAAGGGAAGAGCCCAAAAACGGTCCCTCCGAAACGTTACTCTCATCAATATCAATCGACATTACGAATTTTGTATTGAATCCGGATGCAATTTCTGTGTTTCGTCGTCAATGTGATGGTCGAAGGCTAAGAGTAATCTTGCTTTGGTGCATCGGAGTCTAACACTGGGCCCCCAGAGGAGAGCCAAAGTACATACTCTCCTAAACCGTACTCCTGTGGACAGAAATCGGCATTGCGAATTTTGTATTGAATCCGGATGCAATTTCTGTGTTTCATCGTCAATGTGATGGTCGAAGGGTAACAGTAAACTTGCTGTGGTGCATCGGAGTCTAATACTGAGCTGCCAGGGAAGAGCCCAAAAACGGATTCCCCGAAACGTCACTCTCGTCAATATAAATCGACATTGCGAATCTTGTATTGAATCCGGATGCAATTTCTGTGTTTCATCGTCAATGTGATGGTCGAAGGGTAACAGTAAACCTGCTGTCATGCATCGGAGTGTAACACTGAGCTCCCAGGTAAGAGCCCAAATAGGGGCTCCCCGAAATGTTACTCTCGTTAATATAAATCGACATTTCGAACTTTGTATTGAATCCGGATGCAATTTCTGTGTTTCATCGTCAATGTGACGGTCGAAAAATAACAGTAAAGCGGCTGTGGTGCAACGGAGTGTTACACTGAATCCGCAGGGAAGAGCCCAAAATTGGTCTCCCCGATACGTTACTCTCGTCAATATAAATCGACATTCCGAATTTTGTATTGAATACGGATGCAATTTCTGTATTCATCATCAATGTGATGGTCGAAGGGTTACAGTAAACCTGCTGTAGTGCATCGGTGTCTAACACTGGGCCCCCAGGGAAGAGCCAAAGTACATACTCTTCTAAACCGTACTCCTGTGACAGAAATCGGCATTGCGAATTTTCTATTGAATCGGGATGCAATTTCTGTGTTTCATCGTCAATGTGAAGGTCGAAGGGTAACAGTAAACCTTCTGTTGTGCATCGGAGTCTAACACTGAGCCCCTGGGTAGAACCCAAAAACGGGATCCGAAACGTTACTCTCGTCAATATAAATCGACATTGCGACTTTTGTATTGAATCCGGATGCAAATTCTGTGTTTCATCGTCAATGTGATGGCCGAAGGGTAACAGTAAACCTGCTGTGGTGCATCGGAGTCTAACATTGGGCCCCCAGGGAAGAGCCAAAGTACATACTCTTCTAAACTGTACTCCTGTGGACAGAAATCGGCATTGCGAATTTTGTATTGAATTGGGATGCAATTTCTGTGTTACATCGTCAATTTGACGGTCGAAGGGATACAGTAAACCTGCTGTGGTGCATCGTAGTCTATCACTGGGCCCCTAGGGAAGAGCCAAAGTACATACTTTTCTTAACCGTACTCCTGTGGACAGAAAACGGCATTGCGAATTATGTATTGAATTGGGATGCAATTTCTGTGTTTCATCGTCAATGTGATGGTCGAAGGGATACCGTAAACCAGCTGTGGTACATCGGAGTCTAACACTGAGCCCCCAGGGAAGAGCCCATAAACGGTATCCCCGAAAAGTTACTCTCGTCAATATAAATCGACATTGCGAATCTTGTATGAAATCTGGATGCAATTTCTGTGTTTAATCGTCAATGTGATGGTCGAAGGGTAACACTAAACCTGCTGTGCTGCATTTGAGTCTAACACTGAGTTGCCAGGGAAGAGCCCAAAAAAGGGCTCCCCAAAACGTTACTCTCGTCAAAATAAATCGACATTTCGAATTTTGTATTGAATCCGGAAGCAATTTCTGTGTTTCATCGTCAATGTGATGGTCGATGAATAACAGTAAACCTGCTGTGGTGCATCGGAGTCTAACACTGAGCTGCCAGGGAAGAGCCCAAGAACGGGCACCCCGAAACGTTACTCTCGTCAATATAAATCGGCATTTAAAATTTTGTATTGAATCCGGATGGAATTTCTGTGTTTCATCGTCAATGTGATGGTCGAAGGGTAACAGTAAACCGGCTGTGGAGCATCTGAGTCTAACACTGAGCCCCCAGGGAAGAGACCAAATTCGGTCTCCCCGAAACGTTACTCTCGTCAATATAAATCGACATTGCGAATTTTGTATTGAATCCGGATGCAATTTCTGTGTTTCATTGTCAATGTGATGGTCGAAGGGTAACAGTAAACCTGCTGTGGTGCATCTCAGTCTAACACTGGGCCCATGGGAAGAATCAAAGTACATACTCTTCTAAACCGTACTCCTGTGGACAGAAATCGGAATTGCGGATTTTGTATTGAATCGGAATGCAATTTCTGTGTTTCATCGTCAATGTGATGATCGAAGGGTTACAGTAAACCTGCTGTGCTGCATCGGAGTCTAACACTGAGAAGCCAGGGAAGAGCCCAAGAAAATGCTCCCCGAAATGTTTCTCTCGGCAATATAAATCGACATTTCGAATTTTGTATTGAATCCGGATGCAATTTCGGTGTTTCATCGTCTATGTGATGGTCGAAGTGTAACAGTAAACCTGCTGTGGTGCATCGGAGTCTAACACTGAGCTGCCAGGGAAGAGCCCAAGAACGGGCTCCCCAAAACGTTACTTTCGTCAATATAAATCGGCATTTAAAATTTTGTATTGAATCCGGATGCAATTTCTGTGTTTCATCGTCAATGTGATGCTCGAATGGTAACAGTAAACCTGCTGTGGTGCATCGGAGTCTAACACTGGCCCCCCAGGGAAAAGCCAAAGTACATACTCCTCTAAACCGTACTCCTGTGGACAGAAATCGCCATTGCGAATTTTGTATTGAATCGTGATACAATCTCTGTGTTTCATCGTCAATGTGATGGTCGAAGGGATACAGTAAACCTGCTGTGGTGCATCGGAGTCTAACACTGGGCCCCTAGGGAAGAGCCAAAGAACATACTCTTCTAAACCGTACTCCTGTGGACAAAAATTGGCATTGTGAATTTTGTATTGAATCCGGATGCAATTTCTGAGTTTCATCGTCAATGTGATGGTCGAAGGGATACAGTAAACCTGCTGTGGTACATCGTAGTCTAACACTGGGCCCCTAGGGAAGAGCCATAGTACTTACTCTTCTAAACCGTACTCCTGTGGACAGAAATCGGAAATGCGAATTTTGTATTAAATCGGGATTCAATTTCTGTGTTTCATCGTCAATGTGACGGTCGAAGGCTTACAGTAAACCTGCTGTGGTACATCAGAGTCTAACACTCAGTCCCCATGGAACAGCCAAAGTACATACTCTTCTAAACCGTACTCCTGTGGACAGAAATCGGCATTGCGAATTTTGTATTGAATCGGGATGCAATTTCTGTGTTTCATCGTCAATGTGATGGTCGGAGGGTAACAGTAAACCTGCTGTGGAGCATCTTAGTCTAACACTGGGCCCCCAGGGAAGAGCCAAAGAACATACTCTTCTAAACCGTACTCCTGTGGAAAGAAATCGACATTGCGAATTTTGTATTGAATCGGGATGCAATTTCTGTGTTTCATCGTCAATGTGATGGTCGAAGGGATACAGTAAACCGGCTTGGTGCATCGGAGTCTAACACTCAGCCCCCAGGGAACAGCCAAAGTACATATTCTTCGATACCGTACTCCTGTGGACAGAAATCGGCTTAACGAATTTTGTATTGAATCCGGAAGCAATTTTTGTGTTTCATCGTCAATGTGATGGTCGAAGGGTAACAGTAAACCTGCTGTGGTGCATCGGAATTCAACACAGGGCCCCCAGGGAAGAGCCAAATTAAATTTTCTACTAAACCGTACTACTGTGGACAGAAATCGGCATAGTGAATTTTGTATTGAATCCGGATGCAGTTTCTGTGTTTCATCATCAATGTGATGGTCGAAGGGTAACAGTAAACCTGCTGTGGTGCATCGTAGTCTAACACTGGGCCACCAGGGAAGAGCCAAAGCACATAGTCTTCTAAACCGTGCTCCTGTGGACAGAAGTCGGCATTGCGAATTTTGTATTGAATCGGGATGCAATTTCTGTGTTTCATCGTCAATGTGATGGTCGAAGGGTTACAGTAAACCAGCTGTGGTGCGTCGGAGTCTAACACTCAGCCACCAGGGAAGAGCCCAAATACGATCTCCCCAAAACGTTACCTTCGTCAATATAAATCGACATTGCGAATTTAGTATTGAATCCGGATGCAATTTTTGTGTTTCATCTTCAATGTGATGCTCGAAGGGTAACAGTAAACCTGCTGTGGTGCATCGGAATTCAACACAGGGCCCCCAGGGAAGAGCCAAATTGAATATTCTTCTAAACCGTACTCCTGTGGACAGAAATCGGCATTGTGAATTTTGTATTGAATCCGGATGCAGTTTCTGTGTTTCATCGTCAATGTGATGGTCGAAGGGTAACAGTAAACCTGCTGTGGTGCATCGTAGTCTAACACTGGGCCACCAGGGAAGAGCCAAAGCACATAGTCTTCTAAACCGTGCTCCTGTGGACAGAAGTCGGCATTGTGTATTTTGTATTGAATTGGGATGCAATTTCTGTGTTTCATCGTCAATGTGATTGTCGAAGGGTTACAGTAAACCAGCTGTGGTGCATCGGAGTCTATCAGTGGGCCCCCAGGGAAGAGCCAAAGTACATACTCCTCTAAACCGTAATCCTGTGGACAGAAATCGGCATTGCGAATTTTGTATTGAATAGTGATACAATCTCTGTGTTTCATCGTGAATGTGATGGTCGAAGGGATACAGTAAACCTGCCGTGGTGCATCGGAGTCAAACACTGGGCCCTAGAGAAGAGACAAAGTACATACTCTTCTAAACCGTACTCCTGTGGACAGAAATCGGCATAGTGAATTTTGAATTGAATCCGGATGCAATAACTGTGTTTCATCGTTAATGTGATCGTCGAAAGGATACAGTAAACCTGCTGTGGAGCATCGTAGTCTAACACTGGGGCCCCAGGGAAGAGCCAAAGTACATACTCTTCTAAACCGTACTCCTGTGGACAGAAATCGGCATTGTGAATTTTGTATTGAATCCGGATGCAGTTTCTGTGTTTCATCGTCAATGTGATGGTCGAAGGGTAACAGTAAACCTGCTGTGGTGCATCGTAGTCTAACACTGGGCCACCAGGGAAGAGCCAAAGCACATAGTCTTCTAAACCGTGCTCCTGTGGACAGAAGTCGGCATTGTGTATTTTGTATTGAATTGGGATGCAATTTCTGTGTTTCATCGTCAATGTGATTGTCGAAGGGTTACAGTAAACCAGCTGTGGTGCATCGGAGTCTATCAGTGGGCCCCCAGGGAAGAGCCAAAGTACATACTCCTCTAAACCGTAATCCTGTGGACAGAAATCGGCATTGCGAATTTTGTATTGAATAGTGATACAATCTCTGTGTTTGATCGTGAATGTGATGGTCGAAGGGATACAGTAAACCTGCCGTGGTGCATCGGAGTCAAACACTGGGCCCTAGAGAAGAGACAAAGTACATACTCTTCTAAACCGTACTCCTGTGGACAGAAATCGGCATAGTGAATTTTGAATTGAATCCGGATGCAATAACTGTGTTTCATCGTTAATGTGATCGTCGAAAGGATACAGTAAACCTGCTGTGGAGCATCGTAGTCTAACACTGGGGCCCCAGGGAAGAGCCAAAGTACATACTCTTCTAAACCGTACTCCTGTGGACAGAAATCGGCATTGTGAATTTTGTATTGAATCCGGATGCAGTTTCTGTGTTTCATCGTCAATGTGATGGTCGAAGGGTAACAGTAAACCTGCTGTGGTGCATCGTAGTCTAACACTGGGCCACCAGGGAAGAGCCAAAGCACATAGTCTTCTAAACCGTGCTCCTGTGGACAGAAGTCGGCATTGTGAATTTTGTATTGAATTGGGATGCAATTTCTGTGTTTCATCGTCAATGTGATTGTCGAAGGGTTACAGTAAACCAGCTGTGGTGCATCGGAGTCTATCAGTGGGCCCCCAGGGAAGAGCCAAAGTACATACTCCTCTAAACCGTAATCCTGTGGACAGAAATCGGCATTGCGAATTTTGTATTGAATAGTGATACAATCTCTGTGTTTCATCGTCAATATGATGATCGAAGGGTAACAATAAACCTGCTGTGGTGCATCGTAGTCTAACACTGGGCCACCAGGGAAAAGCCAAAGAAAATACTCTTCTGAACCGCACTCCTGTGGACAGAAATCCTCATTGCGAATTTTGTATTCAATCAGGATGCAATTTCTGTGTTTCATCGTCAATGTGATGGTCGAAAGGTAACAGTAAACCCGCTGTGGAGCATCGTAGTCTAACACTGGGCCCCCAGGGAAGAGCCATAGTACTTACTCTTCTAAACCGTACTCCTGTGGACAGAAATCGGAATTGCGAATTTTGTATTAAATCGGGATTTAATTTCTGTGTTTCATCGTCAATGTGACGGTCGAAGGGATACAGTAAACCTGCTGTGGTGCATCGGAGTCTAACACTGGGCCCCTAGGGAAGAGTCAAAGTACATACTCTTCTAAACCGTACTCCTGTGGACAGAAATCGGCATAGTGAATTTTGTATTGAATCCGGATGCAATTTCTGTGTTTCATCGTCAATGTGATGGTCGAAGGGCAACAGTAAACCTGCTGTGGTACATCGTAGTCTAACACTGGGCCCCCAGGGAAGAGCCATAGTACTTACTCTTCTAAACCGTACTCCTGTGGACAGAAATCGGAATTGCGAATTTTGTATTGAATCGGGATTCAATTTCTGTGTTTCATCGTCAATGTGACGGTCGAAGCGTTACAGTAAACCTGCTGTGGTGCATCGGAGTCTAACACTCAGCCCCCAGGGAAGAGCCCAAAAACGGTCTCCCCGAAACGTTACCTTTGTCAATATAAATCGACATTGCGAATTTAGTATTGAATCCGGATGCAATTTTTGTGTTTCATCATCAATGTGATGCCCGAAGTGTAACAGTAAACCTGCTGTGGTGCATCGGAGTCTAACACTGGGCCCCTAGGGAAGAGTCAAAGTACATACTCTTCTAAACCGTACTCATGTGGACAGAAATCGGCATAGTGAATTTTGTATTGAATCGGGATGCAATTTCTGTGTTTCATCGTCAATGTGATGGTTGAAGGGCAACAGTAAATCTGCTGTGGTACATCGTAGTCTAACACTGGGCCCCCAGGGAAGAGCCATAGTACTTACTCTTCTAAACCGTACTCCTGTGGACAGAAATCGGAATTGCGAATTTCGTATTGAATCGGGATTCAATTTCTGTGTTTCATCGTCAATGTGACTGTCGAAGGGTTACAGTAAACCTGCTGTGGTGCATCGGAGTCTAACTCTCAGCCCCCAGGGAATAGCCCAAAAACGGTCTCCCCGGAACGTTACCTTCGTCAATATAAATCGACATTGCGAATTTAGTATTGAACCCGGATGCAATTTTTGTAATTCATCGTGAATGTGATGCCCGAAGTGTAACAGTAAACCTGCTGTGATACATCGTAGTCTAACACTGGGCCCCACAGGGAAGAGCCATAGTACTTACTCTTCTAAACCGTACTCCTGTGGACAGAAATCGGAATTGCGAATTTTGTATTGAATCGGGATTCAATTTCTGTGTTTCATCGTCAATGTGACGGTCGAAGGGTTACAGTAAACCTGCTGTGGTGCATCGGAGTCTAACACTCAGCCCCCAGGGAAGAGCCCAAAAACGGTCTCCCCGAAACGGTACCTTCGTCAATATAAATCGACATTGCGAATTTAGTATTGAATCCGGATGCAATTTTTGTGTTTCATCGTGAATGTGATGCCCGAAGTGTAACAGTAAACCTGCTGTGTTGCATCGGAGTCTAACACTGGGCCCCCAGGGAAGAGCCAAAGTACATACTCCTCTAAACCGTACTCCTGTGGACAGAAATCAGCATTGCGAATTTTGTATTGAATCGTGATACAATCTCTGTGTTTCATCGTCAATGTGATAGTCGAAGGGATACAGTAAACCTGCTGTGGTGCATCGGAGTCTAACACTGGGCCCCTAGGGAAGAGTCAAAGTACATACTCTACTAAACCGTACTCCTGTGGACAGAAATCGGCATAGTGAATTTTGTATTGAATCCGGATGCAATTTCTGTGTTTCATCGTCAATGTGATGGTCGAAGGGCAACAGTAAACCTGCTGTGGTACATCGTAGACTAACACTGGGCCCCCAGGGAAGAGCCATAGTACTTACTCTTCTAAACCGTACTCCTGTGGACAGAAATCGGAATTGCGAATTTTGTATTGAATCGGGATTCAATTTCTGTGTTTCATCGTCAATGTGACGGTCGAAGGGTTACAGTAAACCTGCTGTGGTGCATCGGAGTCTAACACTCAGCCCCCAGGGAAGAGCCCAAAAACGGTCTCCCCGAAACGTTACCTTCGTCAATATAAATCGACATTGCGAATTTAGTATTGAATCCGGATGCAATTTTTGTGTTTCATCATCAATGTGATGCCCGAAGTGTAACAGTAAACCTGCTGTGGTGCATCGGAGTCTAACACTGGGCCCCTAGGGAAGAGTCAAAGTACATACTCTTCTAAACCGTACTCATGTGGACAGAAATCGGCATAGTGAATTTTGTATTGAATCGGGATGCAATTTCTGTGTTTCATCGTCAATGTGATGGTCGAAGGGCAACAGTAAACCTGCTGTGGTACATCGTAGTCTAACACTGGGCCCCCAGGGAAGAGCCATAGTACTTACTCTTCTAAACTGTACTCCTGTGGACAGAAATCGGAATTGCGAATTTTGTATTGAATCGGGATTCAATTTCTGTGTTTCATCGTCAATGTGACGGTCGAAGGGTTACAGTAAACCTGCTGTGGTGCATCGGAGTCTAACACTCAGCCCCCTGGGAAGAGCCCAAAAAATGTCTCCCCGAAACGTTACCTTTGTCAATATAAATCGACATTGCGAATTTAGCATTGAATCCGGATGCAATTTTTGTGTTTCATCGTCAATGTGATGCTCGAAGGGTAACAGTAAACGTGCTGTGGTGCATCGGAGTCTAACACTGGGCCCCCAGGGAAGAGCCAAAGTACATACTCCTCTAATCCGTAATCCTGTGGACAGAAATCGGCATTGCGAATTTTGTATTGAATAGAGATACCATCTCTGTGTTTCATCGTCAATGTGATGGTCGAAGGGATACAGTAAACCTGCTGAGGAGCATCGGAGTCAAACACTGGGCCCCTAGAGAAGAGACAAATTTCATACTCTTCTAAACCGTACTCCTGTGGACAGAAATCGGCATAGTGAATTTTGTATTGAATCCGGATGCAATTTCTGTGTTACATCGTTAATGTGATCGTCGAAAGGATACAGTAAACCTGCTGTGGAGCATCGTAGTCTAACACTGGGGCCCCAGGGAAGAGCCAAAGTACATACTCTTCTAAACCGTACTCCTGTGGACAGAAATCGGCAGTGAATTTTGTATTGATTCGGGATGCAATTTCTGTGTTTCATCGTTAATGTGATCGTCGAAAGGATACAGTAAACCTGCTGTGTAGCATCGTAGTCTAACACTGGGGCCCCAGGGAACAGCCAAAGTACATACTCTTCTAAAGCGTACTCCTGTGGACAGAAATCAGCATTGCGAATTTTGTATTGAATCGTGATACAATCTCTGTGTTTCATCGTCAATGTGATGGTCGAAGGGATACAGTAAACCTGCTGTGGTGCATCGGAGTGTAACACTGGGCCCCTAGGGAAGAGTCAAAGTACATACTCTTCTAAACCGTACTCCTGTGGACAGAAATCTGCATAGTGAATTTTGTATTGAATCCGGATGCAATTTCTGTGTTTCATCGTCAATGTGATGGTCGAAGGGTAACAGTAAACCTGCTGTGGTACATCGTAGTCTAACACTGGGTCCCCAGGGAAGAGCCAAAGTACATACACTTCTAAACCGTACTCCGGTGGACAGAAATCGGCATTGCGAATGTTGTATTGAATCGGGATGCAATTTTAATGTTTCATCGTCAATGTGATGGTTGAAGGGATACAGTAAACCTGCTGTGGTGCATCGGAGTCTAACACTCAGCCCCCAGGGAACAGCAAAAGTACATATTCTTCTAAACTGTAATCCTGTGGACAGAAACCGGCTTAGTGAATTTTGTATTGAATCCGGATGCTGTTTCTGTATTTCGTCGTCAATATGATGGTCGAAGGGTAACAGTAAACCTGCTGTGGTGCATCGTAGTCTAACACTAAGCCACCAGGGAAGAGCCAAAGTACATACTCTTCTAAACCGTACTCCTGTGGACAGAAATCGTCATTGCGAATTTTGTATTGAGTCGGGATGCAATGTTTGTGTTTCATCGTCAATGTGATCGTTGAAGTGATACAGTAAACCTGCTGTGGTGCATCGTAGTCTAACACTGGGCTCCCTGGGAAGAGCCAAAGTACATACTCTTCTAAACCGTACTCCTGTGGACAGAAATCGGCATTGCGAATTTTATATTGAATCGGGATGCAATTCCTATATTTCATCGTCAATGTGATTGTCGAAGGGATACAGTAAACCTGCTGTGGTGCATCGGAGTCTAACACTCAGCCCCCAGGGAACCGCCAAAGTACATATTCTTCTAAACCGTACTCCTGCGGACAGAAACTGGCTTAGTGAAATTTGTATTGAATCCGGATGCAGTTTCTGGGTTTCATCGTCAATATGATGGTCGAAGGGTAACAGTAAACCTGTTGTGCTGCATCGTAGTCTAACACTAAGCCACCAGGGCAGAGCCAAAGTACATACTCTTCTAAACCGTACTCCTGTGGACAGAAATCGGATTTGCGAATTTTGTATTAAATCGGGATTCAATTTCTCTGTTTCATCGTCAGTGTGACGGTCGAAGGGTTGCAGTAAACATACAGTGGTGCATCGGAGTCTAACACTCAGTCCCCAGGGAACAGCCAAAGTACAATCTCTTCTAAACCGTACTCCTGTGTACAGAAATCGGCATAGTGAATTTCGTATTGAATTGGGATGCAATTTCTATGTTTCATCGTCAATGTGATGGTCGAAGGGATACAGTAAACCTGCTGTGGTGCATCGGAGTCTAACACTGGGCCCCCAGGGAAGAGCCAAATTACATACTCCTCTAAACCGTACTCCTGTGGACAGAAATCAGCAGTGCGAATTTTGTATTGAATCGTGATACAATCTCTGTGTTTCATCGTCAATGTGATGGTCGAAGGGATACAGTAAACCTGCTGTGGTGCATCGGAGTCTAACACTGGGCCCCTAGGGAAGAGTCAAAGTACATACTCTTCTAAACCGTACTCATGTGGACAGAAATCGGCATAGTGAATTTTTTATTGAATCCAGATGCAATTTCTGTGTTTCATCGTCAATGTGATGGTCGAAGGGTAACAGTAAACCTGCTGTGGTACATCGTAGTCTAACACTGGGCCCCCAGGGAAGAGCCATAGTACTTTCTCTTCTAAACCGTACTCCTGTGGACAGAAATCGGAATTGCGAATTTTGTATTGAATCGGGATTCTATTTCTGTGTTTCATCGTCAATGTGACGGTCGAAGGGTTACAGTAAACCTGCTGTGGTGCATCGGAGTCTAACTCTCAGCCCCCTGGGAAGAGCCCAAAAACTGTCTCCCCGAAACGTTACCTTTGTCAATATAAATCGACATTGCAAATTTAGTATTGAATCCGGATGCAATTTTTGTGTTTCATCGTCAATGTGATGCTCGAAGGGTAACAGTAAACGTGCTGTGGTGCATCGGAGTCTAACACTGGGCCCCCAGGGAAGAGCCAAAGTACATACTCCTCTAAACCGTAATCCTGTGGACAGAAATCTTCATTGCGAATTTTTTATTGAATAGAGATACAATCTCTGTGTTTCATCGTCAATGTGATGGCCGAAGGGATACAGTAACCCTGCTGTGGTGCATCAGAGTCAAACACTGGGCCCGTAGAAAAGAGACAAAGTACATGCTCCTCTTAACCGTACTCCTGTGTACAGAAATCGGCATAGTGAATTTCGTATTGAATTGGGATGCAATTTCTATGTTTCATCGTTAATGTGATGGTCGAAGGGATACGGTAAACCTGCTGTGGTGCATCGGAGTCTAACACTCAGTCCCCAGGGAACAGCAAAACACATATTCTTCTAAACCGTACTCCTGTGGACAGAAATCGGCTTAGCGAATTTTGTATCGAATCCGGAAGCAATTTCTGTGTTTCATCGTCAATGTGATGGTCGAAGGGTAACAGTAAACCTGCTGTGGTGCATCGGAATTCAACACATGGCCCCCAGGGAAGAGCCAAATTACATATTCTTCCAAACCGTACTCCTGTGGACAGAAATCGGCATAGTGAATTTTGTATTGAATCCGGATGCAGTTTCTGTGTTTCATCGTCAATGTGATGGTCGAAGGGTAACAGTAAATCTGCTTTGGTGCATCGTAGTCTAACACTGGGCCACCAGGGAAGAGCCAAAGTACATAGTCTTCCAAACAGTGCTCCTGTGGACAGAAGTCGGCATTGCGAATTTTGTATTGAATCGGGATGCAATTTCTGTGTTTCATCGTCAATGTGATGGTCGAAGGGTTACAGTAAACCAGCTGTGGTGCGTCGGAGTCTAACACTCAGCCCCCAGGGAAGAGCCCAAAAACGGTCTCCCCGAAACGTTACCTTCGTCAATATAAATCGACATTGCGAATTTAGTATTGAATCCGGATGCAATTTTTGTGTTTCATCGTCAATGTGATCGTCGAAAGGATACAGTAAACCTGCTGTGGTGCATCGGAGTCTAACACAGGGGCCCCAGGGAAGAGCCAAAGTACATACTCCTCTAAACCGTAATCCTGTGGACAGAATTCGGCATTGCGAATTTTGTGTTGAATAGTGATACAATCTCTGTGTTTCATCGTCAATGTGATGGTCGAAGAGATACAGTAAACCTGCTGTGGTGCATCGCAGTCTAACACTGGGCCCCTAGAGAAGAGCCAAAGTACATACTCTTCTAAACCGTACTCCTGTGGACTGAAATCGGCATAGTGAATTTTGTATTGAATCCGGAAGCAATTTCTGTGGTTCATCGTCAATGTGATCGTCGTAAGGATACAGTAAACCTGCTGTGGTGCATCGTAGTCTAACACTGGGCCCCCAGGGAAGAGCCAAAGTACATACTTTTCAATATCGTACTCCTGTGGACAGAAATCGGCATAGTGAATTTTGTATTGAATCAGGATGCAATTTCTGTGTTTCATCGTCAATGTAATGGTCGAAGGGTAACAGTAAACCTGCTGTGGTGCATCGGAGTCAAACACTGGGCCACCAGGGAAGAGCCAAAATACATTCTCTTCTAAACCGTACACCTGTGGACAGAAACCGGCATTGCAAATTTTGTATTGAATCGGGATGCAATTTCTGTGTTTCATCGTTAATGTGATGGTCGAAGGGTTACAGTAAACCTGCTGTGGTGCATCGGAGTCTAACATTCAGCCCCCAGGGAAGAGCCCAAAAACGGTCTCCCCGAAACGTTACATTCGTCAATATAAATCGACATTGCGAATTTAGTATTGAATAGAGATACAATCTCTGTGTTTCATCGTCAATGTGATGGTCGAAGGGATACAGTAAACCTGCTGTGGTGCATCGGAATTCAACACAGAGCCCCCAGGAAAGAGCCAAATTACATATTCTTCCAAACCGTACTCCTGTGGACAGAAATCGGCATAATGAATTTTGTATTGAATCCGGATGCGATTTCTGTGTTTCATCGTCAATGTGATGGTCGAAGGGATACAGTAACCCTGCTGTGGTGCATCAGAGTCAAACACTGGGCCCGTAGAAAAGAGACAAAGTACATACTCCTCTTAACCGTACTCCTGTGTACAGAAATCGGCATAGTGAATTTCGTATTGAATTGGGATGCAATTTCTATGTTTCATCGTCAATGTGATGGTCGAAGGGATACAGTAAACCTGCTGTGGTGCATCGGAGTCTAACACTCAGTCCCCAGGGAACAGCAAAACACATATTCTTCTAAACCGTACTCCTGTGGACAGAAATCGGCTTAGCGGATATTGTATTGAATCCGGAAGCAATTTCTGTGTTTCATCGTCAATGTGATGGGCGAAGGGTAACAGTAAACGTGCTGTGGTGCATCGGAATTCAACACAGGGCCCCCAGGGAAGAGCCAAATTACATATTCTTCCAAACCGTACTCCTGTGGACAGAAATCGGCATAGTGAATTTTGTATTGAATCCGGATGCAGTTTCTATGTTTCATCGTCAATGTGATGGTCGAAGGGTGACAGTAAATCTGCTGTGGTGCATCGTAGTCTAACACTGGGCCACCAGGGAAGAGCTAAAGTACATAGTCTTCTAAACAGTGCTCCTGTGGACAGAAGTCGGCATTGCGAATTTTGTATTGAATCGGGATGCAATTTCTGTGTTTCATCGTCAATGTGATGGTCGAAGGGTTACAGTAAACCAGCTGTGGTGCGTCGGAGTCTAACACTCAGCCCCCAGGGAAGAGCCCAAAAACGGTCTCCCCGAAACGTTACCTTTGTCAATATAAATCGACATTGCAAATTTAGTATTGAATCCGGATGCAATTTTTGTGTTTCATCGTCAATGTGATGCTCGAAGGGTAACAGTAAACGTGCTGTGGTGCATCGGAGTCTAACACTGGGCCCCCAGGGAAGAGCCAAAGTACATACTCCTCTAAACCGTAATCCTGTGGACAGAAATCTTCATTGCGAATTTTTTATTGAATAGAGATACAATCTCTGTGTTTCATCGTCAATGTGATGGTCGAAGGGATACAGTAACCCTGCTGTGGTGCATCAGAGTCAAACACTGGGCCCGTAGAAAAGAGACAAAGTACATGCTCCTCTTAACCGTACTCCTGTGTACAGAAATCGGCATAGTGAATTTCGTATTGAATTGGGATGCAATTTCTATGTTTCATCGTTAATGTGATGGTCGAAGGGATACGGTAAACCTGCTGTGGTGCATCGGAGTCTAACACTCAGTCCCCAGGGAACAGCAAAACACATATTCTTCTAAACCGTACTCCTGTGGACAGAAATCGGCTTAGCGAATTTTGTATCGAATCCGGAAGCAATTTCTGTGTTTCATCGTCAATGTGATGGTCGAAGGGTAACAGTAAACCTGCTGTGGTGCATCGGAATTCAACACATGGCCCCCAGGGAAGAGCCAAATTACATATTCTTCCAAACCGTACTCCTGTGGACAGAAATCGGCATAGTGAATTTTGTATTGAATCCGGATGCAGTTTCTGTGTTTCATCGTCAATGTGATGGTCGAAGGGTAACAGTAAATCTGCTTTGGTGCATCGTAGTCTAACACTGGGCCACCAGGGAAGAGCCAAAGTACATAGTCTTCCAAACAGTGCTCCTGTGGACAGAAGTCGGCATTGCGAATTTTGTATTGAATCGGGATGCAATTTCTGTGTTTCATCGTCAATGTGATGGTCGAAGGGTTACAGTAAACCAGCTGTGGTGCGTCGGAGTCTAACACTCAGCCCCCAGGGAAGAGCCCAAAAACGGTCTCCCCGAAACGTTACCTTCGTCAATATAAATCGACATTGCGAATTTAGTATTGAATCCGGATGCAATTTTTGTGTTTCATCGTCAATGTGATCGTCGAAAGGATACAGTAAACCTGCTGTGGTGCATCGGAGTCTAACACAGGGGCCCCAGGGAAGAGCCAAAGTACATACTCTTCTAAACCGTACTCCTGTGGACTGAAATCGGCATAGTGAATTTTGTATTGAATCCGGAAGCAATTTCTGTGGTTCATCGTCAATGTGATCGTCGTAAGGATACAGTAAACCTGCTGTGGTGCATCGTAGTCTAACACTGGGCCCCCAGGGAAGAGCCAAAGTACATACTTTTCAATATCGTACTCCTGTGGACAGAAATCGGCATAGTGAATTTTGTATTGAATCAGGATGCAATTTCTGTGTTTCATCGTCAATGTAATGGTCGAAGGGTAACAGTAAACCTGCTGTGGTGCATCGGAGTCAAACACTGGGCCACCAGGGAAGAGCCAAAATACATTCTCTTCTAAACCGTACACCTGTGGACAGAAACCGGCATTGCAAATTTTGTATTGAATCGGGATGCAATTTCTGTGTTTCATCGTTAATGTGATGGTCGAAGGGTTACAGTAAACCTGCTGTGGTGCATCGGAGTCTAACATTCAGCCCCCAGGGAAGAGCCCAAAAACGGTCTCCCCGAAACGTTACATTCGTCAATATAAATCGACATTGCGAATTTAGTATTGAATAGAGATACAATCTCTGTGTTTCATCGTCAATGTGATGGTCGAAGGGATACAGTAAACCTGCTGTGGTGCATCGGAATTCAACACAGAGCCCCCAGGAAAGAGCCAAATTACATATTCTTCCAAACCGTACTCCTGTGGACAGAAATCGGCATAATGAATTTTGTATTGAATCCGGATGCGGTTTCTGTGTTTCATCGTCAATGTGATGGTCGAAGGGATACAGTAACCCTGCTGTGGTGCATCAGAGTCAAACACTGGGCCCGTAGAAAAGAGACAAAGTACATACTCCTCTTAACCGTACTCCTGTGTACGGAAATCGGCATAGTGAATTTCGTATTGAATTGGGATGCAATTTCTGTTTCATCGTCAATGTGATGGTCGAAGGGATACAGTAAACCTGCTGTGGTGCATCGGAGTCTAACACTCAGTCCCCAGGGAACAGCAAAACACATATTCTTCTAAACCGTACTCCTGTGGACAGAAATCGGCTTAGCGAATATTGTATTGAATCCGGAAGCAATTTCTGTGTTTCATCGTCAATGTGATGGGCGAAGGGTAACAGTAAACGTGCTGTGGTGCATCGGAATTCAACACAGGGCCCCCAGGGAAGAGCCAAATTACATATTCTTCCAAACCGTACTCCTGTGGACAGAAATCGGCATAGTGAATTTTGTATTGAATCCGGATGCAGTTTCTGTGTTTCATCGTCAATGTGATGGTCGAAGGGTGACAGTAACTCTGCTGTGGTGCATCTTAGTCTAACACTGGGCCACCAGGGAAGAGCTAAAGTACATAGTCTTCTAAACAGTGCTCCTGTGGACAGAAGTCGGCATTGCGAATTTTGTATTGAATCGGGATGCAATTTCTGTGTTTCATCGTCAATGTGATGGTCGAAGGGTTACAGTAAACCAGCTGTGGTGCGTCGGAGTCTAACACTCAGCCCCCAGGGAAGAGCCCAAAAACGGTCTCCCCGAAACGTTACCTTCGTCAATATAAATCGACATTGCGAATTTAGTATTGAATCCGGATGCAATTTTTGTGTTTCATCGTCAATGTGATCGTCGAAAGGATACAGTAAACCTGCTGTGGTGCATCGGAGTCTAACACAGGGGCCCCAGGGAAGAGCCAAAGTACATACTCCTCTAAACCGTAATCCTGTGGACAGAAATCGGCATTGCGAATTTTGTATTGAATAGTGATACAATCTCTGTGTTTCATCGTCAATGTGATGGTTGAAGGGATACAGTAAACCTGCTGTGGTGCATCGCAGTCTAACACTGGGCCCCTAGAGAAGGGCCAAAGTACATACTCTTCTAAACCGTACTCCTGTGGACAGAAATCGGCATAGTGAATTTTGTATTGAATCCGGAAGCAATTTCTGTGTTTCATCGTCAATGTGATCGTCGAAAGGATACAGTAAACCTGCTGTGGTGCATCGTAGTCTAACACTGGGCCCCCAGGGAAGAGCCAAAGTACATACTTTTCAAAATCGTACACCTGTGGACAGAAATCGGCATAGTGAATTTTTTATTGAATCCGGATGCAATTTATGTGTTTCATCGTCAATGTGATGGTCGAAGTGTAACAGTAAAGCTGCTGTGGTGCATCATAATCTAACACTCTGCCCCCAGGGAAGAGCCAAAGTACATACTCTTCTGAACCGTACTCCGGTGGACAGAAATCGTCATTGTGAATTTTGTATTGAATCAGGATGCAATTTCTGTGTTTCATCGTCAATGTAATGGTCGAAGGGTAACAGTAAACCTGCTGTGGTGCATCGGAGTCAAACACTGGGCCCCCAGGGAAGAGCCAAAATACATTCTGTTCTAAACCGTACACCTGTGGACAGAAACCGGCATTGCAAATTTTGTATTGAATCGGGATGCAATTTCTGTGTTTCATCGTTAATGTGATGGTCGAAGGGTTACAGTAAATTTGCTGTGGTGCATCGGAGTCTAACACTGGGACCCCCGGGAAGAGCCAAATTACATACTCCTCTAAACCGTACTCCTGTGGACAGAAATCAGCAGTGCGAATTTTGTATTGAATCGTGATACAATCTCTGTGTTTCATCGTCAATGTGATGGTCGAAGGGATACAGTAAACCTGCTGTGGTGCATCGGAGTCTAACACTGGGCCCCTAGGGAAGAGTCAAAGTACATACTCTTCTAAACCATACTCATGTGGACAGAAATCGGCATAGTGAATTTTTTATTGAATCCAGATGCAATTTCTGTGTTTCATCGTCAATGTGATGGTCGAAGGGATACAGTAAACCTGCTGTGGTGCATCGGAGTCTAACACTGGGCCCCTAGGGAAGAGTCAAAGTACATACTCCTCTAAACCGTAATCCTGTGGACAGAAATCGGCATTGCGAATTTTTTATTGAATAGAGATACAATCTCTGTGTTTCATCGTCAATGTGATGGTCGAAGGGATACAGTAACCCTGCTGTGGTGCATCAGAGTCAAACACTGGGCCCGTAGAAAAGAGACAAAGTACATACTCCTCTTAAACGTACTCCTGTGTACAGAAATCGGCATAGTGAATTTCGTATTGAATTGGGATGCAATTTCTATGTTTCATCGTTAATGTGATGGTCGAAGAGATACAGTAAACCTGCTGTGGTGCATCGGAGTCTGACACTCAGTCCCCAGGGAACAACAAAACACATATTCTTCTAAACCGTACTCCTGTGGAGAGAAATCGGCTTAGCGAATTTTGTATTGAATCCGGAAGCAATTTCTGTGTTTCATCGTCAATGTGATGGTCGAAGGGTAACAGTAAACCTGCTGTGGTGCATCGGAATTCAACACATGGCCCCCAGGGAAGAGCCAAATTACATATTCTTCCAAACCGTACTCCTGTGGACAGAAATCGGCATAGTGAATTTTGTATTGAATCCGGATGCAGTTTCTGTGTTTTATCGTCAATGTGATTGTCGAAGGGTAACAGTAAATCTGCTTTGGTGCATCGTAGTCTAACACTGGGCCACCAGGGAAGAGCCAAAGTACATAGTCTTCTAAACAGTGCTCCTGTGGACAGAAGTCGGCATTGCGAATTTTGTATTGAATCGGGATGCAATTTCTGTGTTTCATCGTCAATGTGATGGTCGAAGGGTTACAGTAAACCAGCTGTGGTGCGTCGGAGTCTAACACTCAGCCCCCAGGGAAGAGCCCAAAAACGGTCTCCCCGAAACGTTACCTTCGTCAATATAAATCGACATTGCGAATTTAGTATTGAATCCGGATGCAATTTTTGTGTTTCATCGTCAATGTGATCGTCGAAAGGATACAGTAAACCTGCTGTGGTGCATCGGAGTCTAACACAGGGGCCCCAGGGAAGAGCCAAAATACATACTCCTCTAAGCCGTAATCCTGTGGACAGAAATCGGTATTGCGAATTTTGTGTTGAATAGTGATACAATCTCTGTGTTTCATCGTCAATGTGATGGTCGAAGGGATACAGTAAACCTGCTGTGGTGCATCGCAGTCTAACACTGGGCCCCTAGAGAAGAGCCAAAGTACATACTCTTCTAAACCGTACTCCTGTGGACTGAAATCGGCATAGTGAATTTTGTATTGAATCCGGAAGCAATTTCTGTGTTTCATCGTCAATGTGATCGTCGAAAGGATACAGTAAACCTGCTGTGGTGCATCGTAGTCTAACACAGGGCCCCCAGGGAAGAGCCAAAGTACATACTTTTCAATATCGTACTCCTGTGGACAGAAATCGGCATAGTGAATTTTGTATTGAATCAGGATGCAATTTCTGTGTTTCATCGTCAATGTAATGGTCGAAGGGTAACAGTAAACCTGCTGTGGTGCATCGGAGTCAAACACTCGGCCCCCAGGGAAGAGCCAAAATGCATTCTCTTCTAAACCGTACACCTGTGGACAGAAACCGGCATTGCAAATTTTGTATTGAATCGGGATGCAATTTCTGTGTTTCATCGTTAATGTGATGGTCGAAGGGTTACAGTAAACCTGCTGTGGTGCATCGGAGTCTAACATTCAGCCCCCAGGGAAGAGCCCAAAAACGGTCTCCCCGAAACGTTACCTTCGTCAATATAAATCGACATTGCGAATTTAGTATTGAATAGAGATACAATCTCTGTGTTTCATCGTCAATGTGATGGTCGAAGGGATACAGTAAACCTGCTGTGGTGCATCGGAATTCAACACAGGGCCCCCAGGGAAGAGCCAAATTACATATTCTTCCAAACCGTACTCCTGTGGACAGAAATCGGCATAATGAATTTTGTATTGAATCCGGATGCGGTTTCTGTGTTTCATCGTCAATGTGATGGTCGAAGGGATACAGTAACCCTGCTGTGGTGCATCAGAGTGAAACACTGGGCCCGTAGAAAAGAGACAAAGTACATACTCCTCTTAACCGTACTCCTGTGTACAGAAATCGGCATAGTGAATTTCGTATTGAATTGGGATGCAATTTCTATGTTTCATCGTCAATGTGATGGTCGAAGGGATACAGTAAACCTGCTGTGGTGCATCGGAGTATAACACCCAGTCCCCAGGGAACAGCAAAACACATATTCTTCTAAACCGTACTCCTGTGGACAGAAATCGGCTTAGCGAATTTTGTATTGAATCCGGAAGCAATTTCTGTGTTTCATCGTCAATGTGATGGTCGAAGGGTAACAGTAAACCTGCTGTGGTGCATCGGAATTCAACACATGGCCCTCAGGGAAGAGCCAAATTACATATTCCTCCAAACCGTACTCCTGTGGACAGAAATCGGCATAGTGAATTTTGTATTGAATCCGGATGCAGTTTCTGTGTTTCATCGTCAATGAGATGGTCGAAGGGTAACAGTAAATCTGCTTTGGTGCATCGTAGTCTAACACTGGGCCACCAGGGAAGAGCCAAAGTACATAGTCTTCTAAACAGTGCTCCTGTGGACAGAAGTCGGCATTGCGAATTTTGTATTGAATCGGGATGCAATTTCTGTGTTTCATCGTCACTGTGATGGTCGAAGGGTTACAGTAAACCAGCTGTGGTGCGTCGGAGTCTAACACTCAGCCCCCAGGGAAGAGCCCAAAAACGGTCTCCCCGAAACGTTACCTTCGTCAATATAAATCGACATTGCGAATTTAGTATTGAATCCGGATGTAATTTTTGTGTTTCATCGTCAATGTGATCGTCGAAAGGATACAGTAAACCTGCTGTCGTGCATCGGAGTCTAACACAGGGGCCCCAGGGATGAGCCAAAATACATACTCCTCTAAACCGTAATCCTGTGGACAGAAATCGGCATTGCGAATTTTGTGTTGAATAGTGATACAATCTCTGTGTTTCATCGTTAATGTGATGGTCGAAGGGATACAGTAAACCTGCTGTGGTGCATCGCAGTCTAACACTGGGCCCCTAGAGAAGATCCAAAGTACATACTCTTCTAAACCGTACTACTGTGGACTGAAATCGGCATAGTGAATTTTGTATTGAATCCGGAAGCAATTTCTGTGTTTCATCGTCAATGTGATCGTCGAAAGGATACAGTAAACCTGCTGTGGTGCATCGTAGTCTAACACTGGGCCCCCAGGGAAGAGCCAAAGTACATACTTTTCAATATCGTACCCCTGTGGACAGAAATCGGCATAGTGAATTTTGTATTGAATCAGGATGCAATTTCTGTGTTTCATCGTCAATGTAATGGTCGATTGTTAACAGTAAACCTGCTGTGGTGCATCGGAGTCAAACACTGGGCCCCCAGGGAAGAGCCAAAATACATTCTCTTCTAAACCGTACACCTGTGGACAGAAACCGGCATTGCAAATTTTGTATTGAATCGGGATGCAATTTCTGTGTTTCATCGTTAATGTGATGGTCGAAGGGTTACAGTAAAACTGCTGTGGTGCATCGGAGTCTAACATTCAGCCCCCAGGTAAGAGCACAAAAACGGTCTCCCCGAAACGTTACCTTCGTCAATATAAATCGACATTGCGAATTTAGTATTGAATAGAGATACAATCTCTGTGTTTCATCGTCAATGTGATGGTCGAAGGGATACAGTAAACCTGCTGTGGTGCATCGGAATTCAACACAGGGCCCCCAGGGAAGAGCCAAATTACATATTCTTCCAAACCGTACTCCTGTGGACAGAAATCGGCATAGTGAATTTTGTATTGAATCCGGATGCGGTTTCTGTGTTTCATCGTCAATGTGATGGACGAAGGGTAACAGTAAATCTGCTGTGGTGCATCGTAGTCTAACACTGGGACCACCAGGGAAGAGCCAAAGTACATAGTCTTCTAAACAGTGCTCCTGTGGACAGAAGTCGGCATTGCGAATTTTGCATTGAATCGGGATGCAATTTCTGTGTTTCATCGTCAATGTGATATTCGAAGGGTTACAGTAAACCAGCTGTGGTGCGTCGGAGTCTAACACTCAGCCCCCAGGGAAGAGCCCAAAAACGGTCTCCCCGAAACGTTATCTTCGTCAATATAAATCGACATTGCGAATTTAGTATTGAATCCGGATGCAATTTTTGTGTTTCATCGTCAATGTGATCGTCGAAAGGATACAGTAAACCTGCTGTGGTGCATCGGAGGCTAACACAGGGGCCCAGGGAAGAGCCAAAGTACATACTCCTCTAAACCGTAATCCTGTGGACAGAAATCGGCATTGCGAATTTTGTATTGAATAGAGATACAATCTCTGTGTTTCATCGTCAATGTGATGGTCGAAGGGATACAGTAAACCTGCTGTGGTGCATCGGAGTCAAACACTGGGCCCCTAGAGAAGAGACAAAGTACATACTCCTCTTAACCGTACTCCTGTGGACAGAAATCGGCATAGTGAATTTTGTATTGAATCCGGATGTAATTTCTGTGTTTCATCGTTAATGTGATCGTCGAAAGGTTACAGTAAACCTGCTGTGGAGCATCGTAGCCTAACACTGGGGCCCCCGGGAAGAGCCAAAGTACATACTCTTCTAAACCATACTCCTGTGGACAGAAATCGGCATAGTGAATTTTGTATTGATTCGGGATGCAATTTCTGTGTTTCATCGTCAATGTGATGGTCGAAGGGATACAGTAAACCTGCTGTGGTGCATTGTAGTCTAACACTGGGCCTCCAGGGAAGAGCCAAAGTACATACTCTTCTAAACCGTAATCCTGTGGACAGAAATCGACATTGCGAATTTTGTATTGAATAGTGATACAATCTCTGTGTTTCATCGTCAATGTGATGGTCGAAGGGATACAGTAAACCTGCTGTGGTGCATCGGAGTCTAACACTGGGCCCCTAGGGAAGAGTCAAAGTACATACTCTTCTAAACCGTACTCCTGTGGACAGAAATCGGCATAGTGAATTTTGTATTGAATCCGGATGCAATTTCTGTGTTTCATTGTCAATGTGATGGTCGAAGGGTAACAGTAAACCTGCTGTGGTACATCGTAGTCTAACACTGGGCCCCCAGGGAAGAGCCATAGTACTTACTCTTCTAAACCGTACTCCTGTGGACAGAAATCGGAATTGCGAATTTTGTATTGAGTCGGGATTCAATTTCTGTGTTTCATTGTCAGTGTGACTGTCGAAGGGTTACAGTAAACCTGCTGTGGTGCATCGGAGTCTAACATTCAGTCCCCAGGGAACAGCCAAAGTACATACACTTTTAAACTGTACCCCTGTGGACAGAAATCGGCATTGCGAATGTTGTATTGAATCGGGGTTCAATTTCTATGTTTCATCGTCTACGTGATGGTTGAACGGATACAGTAAACCTGCTGTGGTGCATCGGAGTCTAACACTCAGCCCCCAGGGAACAGCAAAGGTACATATTCTTCTAAACCGTACTCCTGTGGACAGAAACCGGCTTAGTGAATTTTCTATTGAATCCGGATGCTGTTTCTGTATTTCGTCGTCAATATGATGGTCGAAGGGTAACAGTAAACCTGCTGTGGTGCATCGTAGTCTAACACTAAGCCACCAGGGAAGAGCCAAAGTACATACTCTTCTAAACCGTACTCCTGTGGACCGAAATCGTCATTGCGAATTTTGTATTGAGTCGGGATGCAATTTTTGTGTTTCATCATAAATGTGATCGTCGAAGGGATACAGTAAACCTGCTGTGGTGCATCGGAGTCTAACACTCAGCCCCCAGGAAACCGCCAAAGTACATATTCTTCTAAACCGTACTCCTGTGGACAGAAACCGGCTTAGTGAAATTTGTATTGAATCCGGATGCAGTTTCTGTGTTTCATCGTCAATATGATGGTCGAAGGGTAACAGTAAACCTGTTGTGGTGCATCGTAGTCTAACACTAAGCCACCAGGGCAGAGCCAAAGTACATACTCTTCTAAACCGTACTCCTGTGGACAGAAATCGGATTTGCGAATTTTGTATTAAATCGGGATTCAATTTCTGTGTTTCATCGTCAATGTGACGGTCGAAGGGTTGCAGTAAACATACTGTGGTGCATCGGAGTCTAACACTCAGCCCCAGGGAACAGCGAAAGTACATTTTCTTCTAAACCGTACTCCTGTGGACAGAAATCGGCTTAGCGAATTTTGTATTGAATCCGGAAGCAATTTCTGTGTTTCATCGTCAATGTGATGATCGAAGGGTAACAGCAAACCTGCTGTGGTGCATCGTAATTCAACACAGGGCCCCCAGGGAAGAGCCAAATTACATATTCTTCCAAACCGTACTCCTGTGGACAGAAATCTGCATAGTGAATTTTTTATTGAATCCGGATGCAGTTTCTGTGTTTCATCGTCAATGTGATGGTCGAAGGGATACAGTAAACCTGCTGTGGTGCATCGCAGTCTAACACTGGGCCCCTAGAGAAGAGCCAAAGTACATAATCTTCTAAACCGTACTCTTGTGGACAGAAATTGGCATAGTGAATTTTGTATTGAATCCGGAAGCAATTTCTGTGTTTCATCGTCAATGTGATCGTCGAAAGGATACAGTAAACCTGCTGTGGTGCATCGTAGTCTAACACTGGGCCCCCAGGGAAGAGCCGAAGTACATACTTTTCAATATCGTACTCCTGTGGACAGAAATCGGCATAGTGAATTTTAAATTGAATCCGGATGCAATTTATGTGTTTCATCGTCAATGTGATGGTCGAAGTGTAACAGTAAAGCTGCTGTGGTGCATCATAATCTAACACTCTGCCCCCAGGGAAGAGCCAAAGTACATACTCCTCTGAACCGTACTCCTGTGGACAGAAATCGTCATTGTGAATTTTGTATTGAATCAGGATGCAATTTCTGTGTTTCATCGTCAATGTAATGGTCGATGGGTAACAGTAAACCTGCTGTGGTGCATCGGAGTCAAACACTGGGCCCCCAGGGAAGAGCCAAAATACATTCTGTTCTAAACCGTACACCTGTGGACAGAAACCGGCATTGCAAATTTTGTATTGAATCGGGATGCAATTTCTGTGTTTCATCGTCAATGTGATGGTCGAAGGGTAACAGTAAAACCGCTGTGGAGCATGGGAGTCTAACACTCAGCCCCCAGGGAAGAGCGCAAAAACGGGCTCCCCGAAACGTTACCTTCGTCAATATAAATCGACATTGCGAATTTTGTATTGAATCCGGATACAATTTTTGTGTTTCATCGTCAATGTGATGCCCGAAGTGTAACAGTAAACCTGTTGTGGTGCATTGTAGTCTAACACTGCGCCCCTAGGGAAGAGTCATAGTATATACTCTTCTAAACCGTAATCCTGTTTACAGATATCGGAATTGCGAATTTTGTATTAAATCGGGATTTAATTTCTGTGTTTCATCGTCAATGTGACGGTTGAAGGGTTACAGTAAACATGCTGTGGTGCATCGGAGTCCTACACTCAGTCCCCAGGGAACAGCCAAAGTACATACTCTTCTAAACCGTACTCCTGTGGACAGAAATCGGATTTGCGAATTTTGTATTAAATCGGGATTCAATTTCTGTGTTTCATCGTTAATATGATGGTCGAAGGGTAACAGTAAACCTACTGTGGTGCATCGTAGTCTAACACTAAGCCACCAGGGAAGAGCCAAAGTACATACTCTTCTGAACCGTACTCCTGTGGACAGAAATCGTCATTGCGAATTTTGTATTGAGTCGGGATGCAATTTTTGTGTTTCATCGTCAATGTGATCGTCGAAGGGATACAACAAACCTGCTGTGGTGCATCGTAGTCTAACACTGGGCCCCCAGATAAGAGCCAAAGTACATACTCTTCTAAACCGTACTCCTGTGGACAGAAATCGGCATTGCGAATTTTGTATTGAATCGGGATGCAATTTCTATGTTTCATCGTCAATGTGATGGTCGAAAGGATACAGTAAACTTGCTGTGGTGCATCGGAGTCCAACTCTCAGCCCCTAGGGAACAGCCAAAGTACAAAAAATTTTCTAAACCGTACTCCTGTGGACAGAATCCGGCTTAGTGAATTTTGTATAGAATCCGGATGCAGTTACTGTGTTTCATCGTCAATATGATGGTCGAAGGGTAACAGTAAACCTGCTGTGGTGCATCGTAGTCTAACACTAAGCCACCAGGGCAGAGTCAAAGTACATACTCTTCTAAACCGTACTCCTGTGGACAGAAATCGGATTTGCGAATTTTGCATAAATCGGGATTCAATTTCTGTGTTTCATCGTCAATGTGGTGGTCGAAAGGTTACAGTAAACCTGCTGTGGTGCATCTGAGTCTACACTCAGCCCCCAGGGAAAAGGCCAAAGACGGGCTCCCCGAAACGTTACCTTCGTCAATATAAATCGACATTGCGAATTTTGTATTGAATCCGGATGCAATTTTTGTGTTTCATCGTCAATGTAATGCTCGAAGTGTAACAGGAAACCTGCTGTGATGCATCGGAGTCTAACATTGGGGCCCCAGGGAAGAGCCAAAATACATACTCCATTAAACCGTAGTCCTGTGGACAGATATCGGCATAGTGAATATTGTATTGAATCGGGATGCAGTTTCTGTGTTTCATCGTCAATATGATGGTCGAAGGGAACAGTAAACCAGCTGTGGTGGATCGTAGTCTAACACTAGGCCACCAGGGAAGAGCCAAAGTACATACTCTTCTAAAACGTGCTCCTGTGGACAGAAATCGGCATAGTGAATATTGTATTGAATCGGGATGCAGTTTCTGTGTTTCATCGTCAATGTGATGGTCGAAGGGAACAGTAAACCCGCTGTGGAGCATCGGAGTCTAACACTGGGCCCCTAGGGAAGAGCCAAAGTACATACTCCTCTAAACCGAACTCCTGTGGACAGATATCGGCATTGCGAATTTTGTATTGAATCGTGATACAATCTCTGTGTTTCATCGTCAATGTGATGGTCGAAGGGATATAGTAAACCTGTTGTGGTGCATCGGAGTCTAACACTGGGCCCCCAGGGAAGAGCCAAAACACATATTTTTCCAAACCGTACTCCTGTTGACAGAAATCAGCATAGTGAATTTTGTATTGAATCTGGATGCAGTTTCTGTGTTTCATCGTCAATATGATGGTCGAAGGGTAACAGTAAACCAGCTGTGGTGCATCGTAGTCTAACACTGGGCCACCAGGAAAGAGCCAAAGTAAATACTCTTCTGAACCGTACTCCTGTGGACAGAAATCGTCATTGCGAATTTTGTATTGAATCAGGATGCAATTTCTGTGTTTCATCGTCAATGTGATGGTCGAAGGGTAACAGTAAAACCGCTGTGGAGCATCGGAGTCTAACACTCAGCCCCCAGGGAAGAGCGCAAAAACGGGCTCCCCGAAACGTTACCTTCGTCAATATAAATCGACATTGCGAATTTTGTATTGAATCCGGATACAATTTTTGTGTATCATCGTCAATGTGATGCCCGAAGTGTAACAGTAAACCTGTTGTGGTGCATTGTAGTCTAACACTGCGCCCCTAGGGAAGAGTCATAGTACATACTCTTCTAAACCGTACTCCTGTTTACAGAAATCGGAATTGCGAATTTTGTATTAAATCGGGATTTAATTTCTGTGGTTCATCGTCAATGTGACGGTCGAAGGGTTACAGTAAACATGCTGTGGTGCAGCGGAGTCCTACACTCAGTCCCCAGGGAACAGCCAAAGTACATACTCTCCTAAACCGTACTCCTGTGGACAGAAATCGGCATTCCGAATTTTGTATTGAATCGGGATGCAATTTTTGTTGTTTCATCGTCAATGTCATCGTCGAAAGGATACAGTAAACCTGCTGTGGTGCATCGGAGTCTAACACTCAGCCCCCAGGGAACAGCCAAAGTACAAAAAATTTTGTAAACCGTACTCCTGTGGACAGAATCCGGCTTAGTGAATTTTGTATTGAATCCGGATGCAGTTACTGTGTTTCATCGTCAATATGATGGTCGAAGGGTAACAGTAAACCTGCTGTGGTGCATCGTAGTCTAACACTAAGCCACCAGGGCAGAGTCAAAGTACATACTCTTCTAAACCGTACTCCTGTGGACAGAAATCGGATTTGCGAATTTTGTATTAAATCGGGATTCAATTTCTGTGTTTCATCGTCAATGTGGTGGTCGAAAGGTTACAGTAAACCTGCTGTGGTGCATCTGAGTCTACACTCAGCCCCCAGGGAAGAGCCGAAAGACGGGCTCCCCGAAACGTTACCTTCGTCAATATAAATCGACATTGCGAATTTTGTATTGAATCCGGATGCAATTTTTGTGTTTCATCGTCAATGTGATGCTCGAAGTGTAACAGGAAACCTGCTGTGATGCATCGGAGTCTAACATTGGGGCCCCAGGGAAGAGCCAAATACATACTCCATTAAACCGTAGTCCTGTGGACAGAAATCGGCATTGCGAATTTTGTATTGAATCGTGATACAATCTCTGTGTTTCATCGTCAATGTGATGGTCGAAGGGATACAGTAAACCTGCTGTGGTGCATCGGAGTCTAACACTGGGCTCCTAGGGAAGAGTCAAAGTACATACTCTTCTAAACCGTACTCCTGTGGACAGAAATCGGCATAGTGAAATTTGTATTGAATCCGGATGCAATTTCTGTGTTTCATCGTCAATGTGATGTTCGAAGGGTAACAGTAAACCTGCTGTAGTACATCGTAGTCTAACACTATGCCCCCAGGGAAGAGCCAAAGTACATACTCTTCTATACCGTACACCTGTGGACAGAAACCGGCATTGCGAAATTTGTATTGAATCGGGATGCAATTTCTGTGTTTCATCGTCAATGTGATGGTCGAAAGGTTACAGTAAACCTGCTGTGGTGCATCGGAGGCTAACACTCAGTCCCCAAGGAACAGCCAAAGTACATACTCTTCTAAAACGTACTCCTGTGGACAGAAATCGGCATAGTGAATTTTGTATTGAATCGGGATGCAATTTCTGTGTTTCAGCGTCAATGTGATGGTCGAAGGGTACAGTAAACCTGCTGTGGTGCATTGTAGTCTAACACTGGGCCCCCAGGGAAGAGCCAAATAACATACTCTACTAAACCGTACTACTGTGGACAGATATTGGCATTGCGAATTTTGTATTGAATTGGGATGCAATTTCTATGTTTCATCGTCAATGTGATGGTCGAAGGGATACAGTAAACCTGCTGTGGTGCATCGGAGTCTAACACTCAGCCCCCAGTTAACAGCCAAAGTACTTATTCTTCTAAACCGTACTCCTGTGGACAGAAACCGGCGTAGTGAATTTTGTATTGAATCCGGATGCAGTTTCTGTGTTTCATCGTCAATATGATGGTCGAAGGGTAACAGTAAACCTGCTGTGGTGCATCGTAGTCTAACACTAGGCCACCAGGGAAGAGCCAAAGTACATACTCTTCTAAAACGTGCTCCTGTGGACAGAAATCGGCATAGTGAATATTGTATTGAATCGGGATGCAGTTTCTGTGTTTCATCGTCAATGTGATGGTCGAAGGGTAACAGTAAACCCGCTGTGGAGCATCGGAGTCTAACACTGGGCCCCTAGGGAAGAGCCAAAGTACATACTCCTCTAAACCGAACTCCTGTGGACAGATATCGGCATTGCGAATTTTGTATTGAATCGTGATACAATCTCTGTGTTTCATCGTCAAAGTGATGGTCGAAGGGATATAGTAAACCTGTTGTGGTGCATCGGAGTCTAACACTGGGCCCCCAGGGAAGAGCCAAAACACATATTTTTCCAAACCGTACTCCTGTTGACAGAAATCAGCATAGTGAATTTTGTATTGAATCTGGATGCAGTTTCTGTGTTTCATCGTCAATATGATGGTCGAAGGGTAACAGTAAACCAGCTGTGGTGCATCGTAGTCTAACACTGGGCCACCAGGAAAGAGCCAAAGTAAATACTCTTCTGAACCGTACTCCTGTGGACAGAAATCGTCATTGCGAATTTTGTATTGAATCAGGATGCAATTTCTGTGTTTCATCGTCAATGTGATGGTCGAAGGGTAACAGTAAAACCGCTGTGGAGCATCGGAGTCTAACACTCAGCCCCCAGGGAAGAGCGCAAAAACGGGCTCCCCGAAACGTTACCTTCGTCAATATAAATCGACATTGCGAATTTTGTATTGAATCCGGATACAATTTTTGTGTTTCATCGTCAATGTGATGCCCGAAGTGTAACAGTAAACCTGTTGTGGTGCATTGTAGTCTAACACTGCGCCCCTAGGGAAGAGTCATAGTACATACTCTTCTAAACCGTACTCCTGTTTTCAGAAATCGGAATTGCGAATTTTGTATTAAATCGGGATTTAATTTCTGTGGTTCATCGTCAATGTGACGGTCGAAGGGTTACAGTAAACATGCTGTGGTGCATCGGAGTCCTACACTCAGTCCCCAGGGAACAGCCAAAGTACATACTCTCCTAAACCGTACTCCTGTGGACAGAAATCGGCATTCCGAATTTTGTATTGAATCGGGATGCAATTTTTGTTGTTTCATCGTCAATGTCATCGTCGAAAGGATACAGTAAACCTGCTGTGGTGCATCGGAGTCTAACACTCAGCCCCCAGGGAACAGCCAAAGTACAAAAAATTTTGTAAACCGTACTCCTGTGGACAGAATCCGGCTTAGTGAATTTTGTATTGAATCCGGATGCAGTTACTGTGTTTCATCGTCAATATGATGGTCGAAGGGTAACAGTAAACCTGCTGTGGTGCATCGTAGTCTAACACTAAGCCACCAGGGCAGAGTCAAAGTACATACTCTTCTAAACCTTACTCCTGTGGACAGAAATCGGATTTGCGAATTTTGTATTAAATCGGGATTCAATTTCTGTGTTTCATCGTCAATGTGGTGGACGAAAGGTTACAGTAAACCTGCTGTGGTGCATCTGAGTCTACACTCAGCCCCCAGGGAAGAGCCCAAAGACGGGCTCCCCGAAACGTTACCTTCGTCAATATAAATCGACATTGCGAATTTTGTATTGAATCCGGATGCAATTTTTGTGTTTCATCGTCAATGTGATGCTCGAAGTGTAACAGGAAACCTGCTGTGATGCATCGGAGTCTAACATTGGGGCCCCAGGGAAGAGCCAAATACATACTCCATTAAACCGTAGTCCTGTGGACAGAAATCGGCATTGCGAATTTTGTATTGAATCGTGATACAATCTCTGTGTTTCATCGTCAATGTGATGGTCGAAGGGATACAGTAAACCTACTGTGGTGCATCGGAGTCTAACACTGGGCTCCTAGGGAAGAGTCAAAGTACATACTCTTCTAAACCGTACTCCTGTGGACAGAAATCGGCATAGTGAAATTTGTATTGAATCCGGATGCAATTTCTGTGTTTCATCGTCAATGTGATGGTCGAAGGGTAACAGTAAACCTGCTGTAGTACATCGTAGTCTAACACTATGCCCCCAGGGAAGAGCCAAAGTACATACTCTTCTATACCGTACACCTGTGGACAGAAACCGGCATTGCGAAATTTGTATTGAATCGGGATGCAATTTCTGTGTTTCATCGTCAATGTGATGGTCGAAAGGTTACAGTAAACCTGCTGTGGTGCATCGGAGTCTAACACTCAGTCCCCAAGGAACAGCCAAAGTACATACTCTTCTAAAACGTACTCCTGTGGACAGAAATCGGCATAGTGAATTTTGTATTGAATCGGGAGGCAATATCTGTGTTTCAGCGTCAATGTGATGGTCGAAGGGTACAGTAAACCTGCTGTGGTGCATTGTAGTCTAACACTGGGCCCCCAGGGAAGAGCCAAATAACATACTCTACTAAACCGTACTACTGTGGACAGATATTGGCATTGCGAATTTTGTATTGAATTGGGATGCAATTTCTATGTTTCATCGTCAATGTGATGGTCGAAGGGATACAGTAAACCTGCTGTGGTGCATCGGAGTCTAACACTCAGCCCCCAGTTAACAGCCAAAGTACTTATTCTTCTAAACCGTACTCCTGTGGACAGAAACCGGCGTAGTGAATTTTGTATTGAATCCGGATGCAGTTTCTGTGTTTCATCGTCAATATGATGGTCGAAGGGTAACAGTAAACCTGCTGTGGTGCATCGTAGTCTAACACTAAGCCACCAGGGAAGAGCCAAAGTACATACTCTTCTAAAACGTGCTCCTGTGGACAGAAATCGGCATAGTGAATATTGTATTGAATCGGGATGCAGTTTCTGTGTTTCATCGTCAATGTGATGGTCGAAGGGTAACAGTAAACCCGCTGTGGAGCATCGGAGTCTAACACTGGGCCCCTAGGGAAGAGCCAAAGTACATACTCCTCTAAACCGAACTCCTGTGGACAGATATCGGCATTGCGAATTTTGTATTGAATCGTGATACAATCTCTGTGTTTCATCGTCAATGTGATGGTCGAAGGGATATAGTAAACCTGTTGTGGTGCATCGGAGTCTAACACTGGGCCCCCAGGGAAGAGCCAAAACACATATTTTTCCAAACCGTACTCCTGTTGACAGAAATCAGCATAGTGAATTTTGTATTGAATCTGGATGCAGTTTCTGTGTTTCATCGTCAATATGATGGTCGAAGGGTAACAGTAAACCAGCTGTGGTGCATCGTAGTCTAACACTGGGCCACCAGGAAAGAGCCAAAGTAAATACTCTTCTGAACCGTACTCCTGTGGACAGAAATCGTCATTGCGAATTTTGTATTGAATCAGGATGCAATTTCTGTGTTTCATCGTCAATGTGATGGTCGAAGGGTAACAGTAAAACCGCTGTGGAGCATCGGAGTCTAACACTCAGCCCCCAGGGAAGAGCGCAAAAACGGGCTCCCCGAAACGTTACCTTCGTCAATATAAATCGACATTGCGAATTTTGTAATGAATCCGGATACAATTTTTGTGTTTCATCGTCAATGTGATGCCCGAAGTGTAACAGTAAACCTGTTGTGGTGCATTGTAGTCTAACACTGCGCCCCTAGGGAAGAGTCATAGTACATACTCTTCTAAACCGTACTCCTGTTTTCAGAAATCGGAATTGCGAATTTTGTATTAAATCGGGATTTAATTTCTGTGGTTCATCGTCAATGTGACGGTCGAAGGGTTACAGTTAACATGCTGTGGTGCATCGGAGTCCTACACTCAGTCCCCAGGGAACAGCCAACGTACATACTCTCCTAAACCGTACTCCTGTGGACAGAAATCGGCATTCCGAATTTTGTATTGAATCGGGATGCAATTTTTGTTGTTTCATCGTCAATGTCATCGTCGAAAGGATACAGTAAACCTGCTGTGGTGCATCGGAGTCTAACACTCAGCCCCCAGGGAACAGCCAAAGTACAAAAAATTTTGTAAACCGTACTCCTGTGGACAGAATCCGGCTTAGTGAATTTTGTATTGAATCCGGATGCAGTTACTGTGTTTCATCGTCAATATGATGGTCGAAGGGTAACAGTAAACCTGCTGTGGTGCATCGTAGTCTAACACTAAGCCACCAGGGCAGAGTCAAAGTACATACTCTTCTAAACCGTACTCCTGTGGACAGAAATCGGATTTGCGAATTTTGTATTAAATCGGGATTCAATTTCTGTGTTTCATCGTCAATGTGGTGGTCGAGAGGTTACAGTAAATCTGCTGTGGTGCATCTGAGTCTACACTCAGCCCCCAGGGAAGAGCCCAAAGACGGGCTCCCCGAAACGTTACCTTCGTCAATATAAATCGACATTGCGAATTTTGTATTGAATCCGGATGCAATTTTTGTGTTTCATCGTCAATGTGATGCTCGAAGTGTAACAGGAAACCTGCTGTGATGCATCGGAGTCTAACATTGGGGCCCCAGGGAAGAGCCAAAATACATATTCCATTAAACCGTAGTCCTGTGGACAGAAATCGGCATTGCGAATTTTGTATTGAATCGTGATACAATCTATGTGTTTCATCGTCAATGTGATGGTCGAAGGGATACAGTAAACCTGCTGTGGTGCATCGGAGTCTAACACTGGGCCCCTAGGGAAGAGTCAAAGTACATACTCTTCTAAACCGTACTCCTGTGGACAGAAATCGGCATAGTGAAATTTGTATTGAATCCGGATGCAATTTCTGTGTTTCATCGTCAATGTGATGGTCGAAGGGTAACAGTAAACCTGCTGTAGTACATCGTAGTCTAACACTCTGCCCCCAGGGAAGAGCCAAAGTACATACTCTTCTATACCGTACACCTGTGGACAGAAACCGGCATTGCGAAATTTGTATTGAATCGGGATGCAATTTCTATGTTTCATCGTCAATGTGATGGTCGAAAGGTTACAGTAAACCTGCTGTGGTGCATCGGAGTCTAACACTCAGTCCCCAAGGAACAGCCAAAGTACACACTCTTCTAAAACGTACTACTGTGGACAGAAATCGGCATAGTGAATTTTGTATTGAATCGGGATGCAATTTGTGTGTTTCATCGTCAATGTTATGGTCGAAGGGTACAGTAAACCTGCTGTGGTGCATTGTAGTCTAACACTGGGCCCCCAGGAAAGAGCCAAATAACATACTCTACTAAACCGTACTACTGTGGACAGATATCGGCATTGCGAATTTTGTATTGAATCGGGATGCGATTTCTATGTTTCATCGTCAATGTGATGGTCGAAGGGATACAGTAAACCTGCTGTGGTGCATCGGAGTCTAACACTCAGCCCCCAGTTAACAGCCAAAGTACTTATTCTTCTAAACCGTACTCCTGTGGACAGAAACCGGCTTAGTGAATTTTGTATTGAATCCGGATGCAGTTTCTGTGTTTCATCGTCAATATGATGGTCGAAGGGTAACAGTAAACCTGCTGTGGTGCATCGTAGTCTAACACTAAGCCACCAGGGAAGAGCCAAAGTACATACTCCTCTAAACCGAACTCCTGTGGACAGAAATCGGCATTGCGAATTTTGTATTGAATCGTGATACAATCTCTGTGTTTCATCGTCAAAGTGATGGTCGAAGGGATATAGTAAACCTGTTGTGGTGCATAGGAGTCTAACACTGGGCCCCCAGGGAAGAGCCAAAACACATACTTTTGTAAACCGTACTCCTGTTGACGGAAATCGGCATAGTGAATTTTGTATTGAATCTGGATGCAATTTCTGTGTTTCATCGTCAATATGATGGTCGAAGGCTAACAGTAAACCCGCTGTGGAGCATCGGAGTCTAACACTGATCCCCCAGGGATGAGCCAAAGTACATACTCTTCTAAAGCGTACTCCTGTGGACAGAAATCGGCATTACGAAATTTGTATTGAATCGGGATGCAATTTCTATGTTTCATCGTCAATGTGATGGTCGAAGGGGTACAGTAAACCTGCTGTGGTGCATCGGAGTCTAACACTCAGCCCCCAGGGAACAGCCAAAGTACATATTTTTCTACACCGTACTCCTGTGGACAGAAACCGGCTTAGTGAATTTTGTATTGGATCCGGATGCAGTTTCTGTGTTTCATCGTCAATATGATGGTCGAAGGGTAACAGTAAACATGCTGTGGTGCATCGTAGTCTAATACTGGGCCACCAGAGAAGAGCCAAAGTACATACTCTTCTGAACCGTACTCCTGTGGACAGAAATCGTCATTGCGAATTTTGTATTGAATCGGGATGCAATTTCTGTGTTTCATCGTCAATGTGATGGTCGAAGGGTGACAGTAAACCCGCTATGGAGCATTGGAGTCTAACACTGGGCCCCCAGGGAAGAGCCAAAGTACATACTCTTCTAAACCATACTCCTATGGACAGAAATAAGAATTGCGAATTTTGTATTAAATCGGGATTCAATTTCTTTGTTTCATCGTCAATGTGACCGTCGAAGGGTTACAGTGAACATGCTGTGGTGCATCGGAGTCTAACACTCAGTCCCCAGGGAACAGCCAAAGTACATACTCTTCTAAACCGTACTCCTGTGGACAGAAATCGGCATAGTGAATTTGTATTGAATCGGGATGCAATTTCTGTGTTTCATCGCCAATGTAATGGTCGAAGGGTTACAGTAAACCTGCTGTGGTGCATCGGAGTCTAACACTGGGCCCCCAGGGAACAGCCAAAGTACATACTCTTCTAAACCGTACTCCAGTGGACAGAAATCGGCATTGCGAATTTTGCATTGAATCGGGATGCAATTTCTGTGTTTCATCGTCAATGTGATGGTCGAAAGGTTACAGTAAACCTGCTGTGGTGCATCGGAGTCTAACACTCAGCCCCCAGGGAAGAAACAAAAATGGGCTCCCCGAAACGTTACCTTCGTCAATATAAATCGACATTGCGAATTTTGTATTGAATCCGGATGCAATTTTTGTGTTTCATCGTGAATGTGATGCCCGAAGTGTAACAGTAAACCCGCTGTTGTGCATCGGAGTCTAACACTGGGCCCCCAGGGAAGAGCCAAAATACATTCTCTTCTAAACCGTACTCCTGTGGACAAAAATCGGCATTGCGAATTTTATATTGAATCGGGATGCAATTTCTATATTTCATCGTCAATGTGATGGTCGAAGGGATACAGTAAACCTGCTGTGGTGCATCGGAGTCCAACACTCAGCCCCCAGGGAACAGCCAAAGTACTAATTCTTCTAAACCGTACTCCTGTGGACTGAAACCGGCTTAGTGAAATTTGTATTGAATCCGGATGCAGTTTCTGTGTTTCATCGTCAAAATGCTGGTCGAAGGGTAACAGTAAACCTGTTGTGGTGCATCGTAGTCTAACACTAAGCCACCAGGGACGAGCGAAAGTACATACTCTTCTAAACCGTACTCCTGTGGACAGAAATCGTCATTGCGAATTTTGTATTGTGTCGGGATGCAATTTTTGTGTTTCATCGTCAATGTGATCGTCGAAGGGATACAGTAAACCTGCTGTGGTGCATCGTAGTCTGACAATGGGCCCCCAGGGAAGAGGCAAAGTACATACTCTTCTAAACCGTACTCCTGTGGACAGAAATCGGCATAGTGAAATTTGTATTGAATCCGGATGCAATTTCTGTGTTTCATCGTCAATGTGATGGTCGAAGGGTAACAGTAAACCTCCTGTAGTACATCGAAGTCTAACACTCTGCCCCCAAGGAAGAGCCAAAGTACATACTCTTCTATACCGTACACCTGTGGACAGAAACCGGCATTGCGAAATTTGTATTGAATCGGGATGCAATTTCTATGTTTCATCGTCAATGTGATGGTCGAAAGGTTACAGTAAACCTGCTGTGGTGCATCGGAGTCTAACACTCAGTCCCCAAGGAACAGCCAAAGTACACACTCTTCTAAAACGTACTCCTGTGGACAGAAATCGGCATAGTGAATTTTGTATTGAATCGGGATGCAATTTGTGTGTTTCATCGTCAATGTGATGGTCGAAGGGTACAGTAAACCTGCTGTGGTGCATTGTAGTCTAACACTGGGCCCCCAGGAAAGAGCCAAATAACATACTCTACTAAACCGTACTACTGTGGACAGATATCGGCATTGCGAATTTTGTATTGAATCGGGATGCAATTTCTATGTTTCATCGTCAATGTGATGGTCGAAGGGATACAGTAAACCTGCTGTGGTGCATCGGAGTCTAACACTCAGCCCCCAGTTAACAGCCAAAGTACTTATTCTTCTAAACCGTACTCCTGTGGACAGAAACCGGCTTAGTGAATTTTGTATTGATTCCGGATGCAGTTTCTGTGTTTCATCGTCAATATGATGGCCGAAGGGTAACAGTAAACCTGCTGTGGTGCATCGTAGTCTAACACTAAGCCACCAGGGAAGAGCCAAAGTACATACTCCTCTAAACCGAACTCCTGTGGACAGAAATCGGCATTGCGAATTTTGTATTGAATCGTGATACAATCTCTGTGTTTCATCGTCAATGTGATTGTCGAAGGGATATAGTAAACCTGTTGTGGTGCATAGGAGTCTAACACTGGGCCCCCAGGGAAGAGCCAAAACACATACTTTTGTAAACCGTACTCCTGTTGACAGAAATCGGCATAGTGAATTTTGTATTGAATCTGGATGCAATTTCTGTGTTTCATCGTCAATATGATGGTCGAAGGCTAACAGTAAACCCGCTGTGGAGCATCGGAGTCTAACACTGATCCCCCAGGGAAGAGCCAAAGTACATACTCTTCTAAAGCGTACTCCTGTGGACAGAAATCGGCATTACGAAATTTGTATTGAATCGGGATGCAATTTCTATGTTTCATCGTCAATGTGATGGTCGAAGGGGTACAGTAAACCTGCTGTGGTGCAGCGGAGTCTAACACTCAGCCCCCAGGGAACAGCCAAAGTACATATTTTTCTAAACCGTACTCCTGTGGACAGAAACCGGCTTAGTGAATTTTGTATTGGATCCGGATGCAGTTTCTGTGTTTCATCGTCAATATGATGGTCGAAGGGTAACAGTAAACCTGCTGTGGTGCATCGTAGTCTAATACTGGGCCACCAGAGAAGAGCCAAAGTACATACTCTTCTGAACCGTACTCCTGTGGACAGAAATCGTCATTGCGAATTTTGTATTGAATCGGGATGCAATTTCTGTGTTTCATCGTCAATGTGATGGTCGAAAGGTGACAGTAAACCCGCTATGGAGCATTGGAGTCTAACACTGGGCCCCCAGGGAAGAGCCAAAGTACATACTCTTCTAAACCATACTCCTATGGACAGAAATAGGAATTGCGAATTTTGTATTAAATCGGGATTCAATTTCTTTGTTTCATCGTCAATGTGACCGTCGAAGGGTTACAGTGAACATGCTGTGGTGCATCGGAGTCTAACACTCAGTCCCCAGGGAACAGCCAAAGTACATACTCTTCTAAACCGTACTCCTGTGGACAGAAATCGGCATAGTGAATTTGTATTGAATCGGGATGCAATTTCTGTGTTTCATCGTCAATGTAATGGTCGAAGGGTTACGGTAAACCTGCTGTGGTGCATCGTAGTCTAACACTGGGCGCCCAGGGAACAGCCAAAGTACATACTCTTCTAAACCGTACTCCAGTGGACAGAAATCGGCATTGCGAATTTTGCATTGAATCGGGATGCAATTTCTGAGTTTCATCGTCAATGTGATGGTCGAAGGGATACAGTAAACCTGCTGTGGTGCATCGTAGTCTAACACGGGGCCCCCAGGGAAGAGCCAAAGTACATACTCTTCTAAACCGTACTCCTGTGGACAGAAACCGGCATTGCGAATTTTGTATTGAATCGGGATGCAATTTCTGTGTTTCATCGTCAATGTGATGGTCGAAAGGTTACAGTAAACCTGCTGTGGTGCATCGGAGTCTAACACTTAGCCCCCAGGGAAGAAACAAAAATGGGCTCCCCGAAACGTTACCTTCGTCAATATAAATCGACATTGCGAATTTTGTATTGAATCCGGATGCAATTTTTGTGTTTCATCGTGAATGTGATGCCCGAAGTGTAACAGTAAACCCGCTGTGGTGCATCGGAGTCTAACACTGGGCCCCCAGGGAAGAGCCAAAATAAATTCTCTTCTAAACCGTACTCCTGTGGACAAAAATCGGCATTGCGAATTTTATATTGAATCGGGATGCTATTTCTAAATTTCATCGTCAATGTGATGGTCGAAGGGATACAGTAAACCTGCTGTGGTGCATCGGAGTCCAACACTCAGCCCCCAGGGAACAGCCAAAGTACTAATTCTTCTAAACCGTACTCCTGTGGACTGAAACCGGCTTAGTGAAATTTGTATTGAATCCGGATGCAGTTTCTGTGTTTCATCGTCAAAATGCTGGTCGAAGGGTAACAGTAAACCTGTTGTGGTGCATCGTAGTCTAACACTAAGCCACCAGGGACGAGCGAAAGTACATACTCTTCTAAACCGTACTCCTGTGGACAGAAATCGTCATTGCGAATTTTGTATTGTGTCGGGATGCAATTTTTGTGTTTCATCGTCAATGTGATCGTCGAAGGGATACAGTAAACCTGCTGTGGTGCATCGTAGTCTGACAATGGGCCCCCAGGGAAGAGGCAAAGTACATACTCTTCTAAACCGTACTCCTGTGTACAGAAATCGGCATAGTGAATTTTGTATTGAATTGGGATGCAATTTCTATGTTTCATCGTCAATGTGATGGTCGAAGGGATACAGTAAACCTGCTGTGGTGCATCGGTGTCTAACACTCAGCCCCCAGGGAACAGCTAAAGTACATATTCTTCTAAACCGTACTCCTGTGGACACAAATCGGCTTAGCGAATTTTGTATTGAATCCGGAAGCAATTTCTATGTTTCATCGTCAATGTGATGGTCGAAGGGTAACAATAAACCTGCTGTGGTGCATCGGAATTCAACACAGGGACCCCAGGGAAGAGCCAAATTACATATTCTTCAAAACCGTACCCCTGTGGACAGAAATCGGCATAGTGAATTTTGTATTGAATCCGGATGCAGTTTCTGTGTTTCATCGTCAATGTGATGGTCGAAGGGTAACAGTGAACCTGCTGTGGTGCATCGTAGTCTAACACTGGGCCACCAGGGATGAGCCAAAGTACATAGTCTTCTAAACCGTGCTCCTGTGGACAGAAGTCGGCATTGCGAATTTTGTATTGAATCGGGATGCAATTTCTGTGTTCCATCGTCAATGTGATGGTGGAAGGGTTACAGTAAACCTGCTGTGGTGCATCGGAGTCTAACACAGGGGCCCCTAGGGAAGAGCCAAAGTACATACTCCTCTAAACCGTAATCCTGTGGACAGAAATCGGCATTGCGAATTTTGTATTGAATAGAGATACAATCTCCGTGTTTCATCGTCAATGTGATGGTCGATGGGATACAGTAAACCTGCTGTGGTGCATCGCAGTCTAACACTGGGCCCCTAGAGAAGAGCCAAAGTACATACTCTTCTAAACCGTACTCCTGTTTACAGAAATCGGCATAGTGAATTTTGTATTGAATCCGGAAGCAATTTCTGTGTTTCATCGTCAATGTGATCGTCGACAGGATACAGTAAACCTGCTGTGGTGCATCGTAGTCTAATACTGGGCCCCAGGGAAGAGCCAAAGTACATACTCTTCAAAATCGTACTCCTGTGGACAGAAATCGGCATAGTGAATTTTGTATTGAATCCGGATGCAATTTATGTGTTTCATCGTCAATGTGATGGTCGAAGTGTAACAGTAAAGCTGCTGTGGTGCATCATAATCTAAGACTCTGCCCCCAGGGAAGAGCCAAAGTACATACTCGTCTGAACCGTACTCCTGTGGACTGAAATCGTCATTGCGAATTTTGTATTGAATCAGTATGTAATTTCTGTGTTTCATCGTCAATGTAATGGTCGAAGGGTAACAGTAAACCTGCTGTGGTGCATCGGAGTCAAACACTGGGCCCCCAGGGAAGAGCCAAAATACATTCTCTTCTAAACCGTACACCTGTGGACAGAAACCGGCATTGCAAATTTTGTATTGAATCGGGATGCAATTTCTGTGTTTCATCGTTAATGTGATGGTCGAAGGGTTACAGTAAACCTGCTGTGGTGCATCGGAGTCTAACACTCAGCCCCCAGGGAAGAATTAAAGTACATACTCTTCTAAACCATACTCCTGTGGACAGAAATCGGCATAGTGAATTTTATATTGAATCGGGATGCAATTTCTGTGTTTCATCGTCAATGTGATGGTCGAAGGGATACAGTAAACCTGCTGTTGTGCATTCTAGTCTAACACTGGGCCCCCAGGGAAGAGCCAAAGTACATACTCTTCTAAACTGTACTCCTGTGGACAGAAATCGGCATTGCGAATTTTGTATTGATCTGGGATGCAATTTCTATGTTTCATCGTCAATGTGATGGTTGAAGGGATACAGTAAACCTGCTGTGGTGCATCGTAGTCTAACACTGGGCCCCCAGGGAAGAGCCAAAGTACATATTCTTCTAAACCGTTCTCCTGTGGACAGAAACCGGCTTAGTGAATTTTGTATTGGATCCGGATGCAGTTTCTGTGTTTCATCGTCAATATGATGGTCGAAGGGTAACAGTAAACCTGCTGTGGTGCATCGTAGTCTAATACTGGGCCACCAGAGAAGAGCCAAAGTACATACTCTTCTGAACCGTACTCCTGTGGACAGAAATCGTCATTGCGAATTTTGTATTGAATCGGGATGCAATTTCTGTGTTTCATCGTCAATGTGATGGTCGAAGGGTGACAGTAAACCCGCTATGGAGCATTGGAGTCTAACACTGGGCCCCCAGGGAAGAGCCAAAGTACATACTCTTCTAAACCATACTCCTATGGACAGAAATAGGAATTGCGAATTTTGTATTAAATCGGGATTCAATTTCTTTGTTTCATCGTCAATGTGACCGTCGAAGGGTTACAGTGAACATGCTGTGGTGCATCGGAATCCAACACTCAGTCCCCAGGGAACAGCCAAAGTACATACTCTTCTAAACCGTACTCCTGTGGACAGAAATCGGCATAGTGAATTTGTATTGAATCGGGATGCAATTTCTGTGTTTCATCGTCAATGTAATGGTCGAAGGGTTACAGTAAACCTGCTGTGGTGCATCGGAGTCTAACACTGGGCCCCCAGGGAACAGCCAAAGTACATACTCTTCTAAACCGTACTCCAGTGGACCGAAATCGGCATTGCGAATTTTGCATTGAATCGGGATGCAATTTCTGAGTTTCATCGTCAGTGTGATGGTCGAAGGGATACAGTAAACCTGCTGTGGTGCATCGTAGTCTAACACTGGGCCCCCAGGGAAGAGCCAAAGTACATACTCTTCTAAACCGTACTCCTGTGGACAGAAACCGGCATTGCGAATTTTGTATTGAATCGGGATGCAATTTCTGTGTTTCATCGTCAATGTGATGGTCGAAAGGTTACAGTAAACCTGCTGTGGTGCATCGGAGTCTAACACTGGGCCCCCAGGGAAGAGCCAAAATACATTCTCTTCTAAACCGTACTCCTGTGGACAAAAATCGGCATTGCGAATTTTATATTGAATCGGGATGCAATTTCTATATTTCATCGTCAATGTGATGGTCGAAGGGATACAGTAAACCTGCTGTGGTGCATCGGAGTCCAACACTCAGCCCCCAGGGAACAGCCAAAGTACTAATTCTTCTAAACCGTACTCCTGTGGACTGAAACCGGCTTAGTGAAATTTGAATTGAATCCGGATGCAGTTTCTGTGTTTCATCGTCAAAATGCTGGTCGAAGGGTAACAGTAAACCTGTTGTGGTGCATCGTAGTCTAATACTAAGCCACCAGGGACGAGCGAAAGTACATACTCTTCTAAACCGTACTCCTGTGGACAGAAATCGTCATTGCGAATTTTGTATTGTGTCGGGATGCAATTTTTGTGTTTCATCGTCAATGTGATCGTCGAAGGGATACAGTAAACCTGCTGTGGTGCATCGTAGTCTGACAATGGGCCCCCAGGGAAGAGGCAAAGTACATACTCTTCTAAACCGTACTCCTGTGTACAGAAATCGGCATAGTGAATTTTGTATTGAATTGGGATGCAATTTCTATGTTTCATCGTCAATGTGATGGTCGAAGGGATACAGTAAACCTGCTGTGGTGCATCGGTGTCTAACACTCAGCCCCCAGGGAACAGCTAAAGTACATATTCTTCTAAACCGTACTCCTGTGGACACAAATCGGCTTAGCGAATTTTGTATTGAATCCGGAAGCAATTTCTATGTTTCATCGTCAATGTGATGGTCGAAGGGTAACAATAAACCTGCTGTGGTGCATCGGAATTCAACACAGGGACCCCAGGGAAGAGCCAAATTACATATTCTTCAAAACCGTACCCCTGTGGACAGAAATCGGCATAGTGAATTTTGTATTGAATCCGGATGCAGTTTCTGTGTTTCATCGTCAATGTGATGGTCGAAGGGTAACAGTGAACCTGCTGTGGTGCATCGTAGTCTAACACTGGGCCACCAGGGATGAGCCAAAGTACATAGTCTTCTAAACCGTGCTCCTGTGGACAGAAGTCGGCATTGCGAATTTTGTATTGAATCGGGATGCAATTTCTGTGTTCCATCGTCAATGTGATGGTGGAAGGGTTACAGTAAACCTGCTGTGGTGCATCGGAGTCTAACACAGGGGCCCCTAGGGAAGAGCCAAAGTACATACTCCTCTAAACCGTAATCCTTTGGACAGAAATCGGCATTGCGAATTTTGTATTGAATAGAGATACAATCTCCGTGTTTCATCGTCAATGTGATGGTCGATGGGATACAGTAAACCTGCTGTGGTGCATCGCAGTCTAACACTGGGCCCCTAGAGAAGAGCCAAAGTACATACTCTTCTAAACCGTACTCCTGTTTACAGAAATCGGCATAGTGAATTTTGTATTGAATCCGGAAGCAATTTCTGTGTTTCATCGTCAATGTGATCGTCGACAGGATACAGTAAACCTGCTGTGGTGCATCGTAGTCTAATACTGGGCCCCAGGGAAGAGCCAAAGTACATACTCTTCAAAATCGTACTCCTGTGGACAGAAATCGGCATAGTGAATTTTGTATTGAATCCGGATGCAATTTATGTGTTTCATCGTCAATGTGATGGTCGAAGTGTAACAGTAAAGCTGCTGTGGTGCATCATAATCTAAGACTCTGCCCCCAGGGAAGAGCCAAAGTACATACTCGTCTGAACCGTACTCCTGTGGACTGAAATCGTCATTGCGAATTTTGTATTGAATCAGTATGTAATTTCTGTGTTTCATCGTCAATGTAATGGTCGAAGGGTAACAGTAAACCTGCTGTGGTGCATCGGAGTCAAACACTGGGCCCCCAGGGAAGAGCCAAAATACATTCTCTTCTAAACCGTACACCTGTGGACAGAAACCGGCATTGCAAATTTTGTATTGAATCGGGATGCAATTTCTGTGTTTCATCGTTAATGTGATGGTCGAAGGGTTACAGTAAACCTGCTGTGGTGCATCGGAGTCTAACACTCAGCCCCCAGGGAAGAATTAAAGTACATACTCTTCTAAACCATACTCCTGTGGACAGAAATCGGCATAGTGAATTTTATATTGAATCGGGATGCAATTTCTGTGTTTCATCGTCAATGTGATGGTCGAAGGGATACAGTAAACCTGCTGTTGTGCATTCTAGTCTAACACTGGGCCCCCAGGGAAGAGCCAAAGTACATACTCTTCTAAACTGTACTCCTGTGGACAGAAATCGGCATTGCGAATTTTGTATTGATCTGGGATGCAATTTCTATGTTTCATCGTCAATGTGATGGTTGAAGGGATACAGTAAACCTGCTGTGGTGCATCGTAGTCTAACACTGGGCCCCCAGGGAAGAGCCAAAGTACATATTCTTCTAAACCGTTCTCCTGTGGACAGAAACCGGCTTAGTGAATTTTGTATTGGATCCGGATGCAGTTTCTGTGTTTCATCGTCAATATGATGGTCGAAGGGTAACAGTAAACCTGCTGTGGTGCATCGTAGTCTAATACTGGGCCACCAGAGAAGAGCCAAAGTACATACTCTTCTGAACCGTACTCCTGTGGACAGAAATCGTCATTGCGAATTTTGTATTGAATCGGGATGCAATTTCTGTGTTTCATCGTCAATGTGATGGTCGAAGGGTGACAGTAAACCCGCTATGGAGCATTGGAGTCTAACACTGGGCCCCCAGGGAAGAGCCAAAGTACATACTCTTCTAAACCATACTCCTATGGACAGAAATAGGAATTGCGAATTTTGTATTAAATCGGGATTCAATTTCTTTGTTTCATCGTCAATGTGACCGTCGAAGGGTTACAGTGAACATGCTGTGGTGCATCGGAATCCAACACTCAGTCCCCAGGGAACAGCCAAAGTACATACTCTTCTAAACCGTACTCCTGTGGACAGAAATCGGCATAGTGAATTTGTATTGAATCGGGATGCAATTTCTGTGTTTCATCGTCAATGTAATGGTCGAAGGGTTACAGTAAACCTGCTGTGGTGCATCGGAGTCTAACACTGGGCCCCCAGGGAACAGCCAAAGTACATACTCTTCTAAACCGTACTCCAGTGGACCGAAATCGGCATTGCGAATTTTGCATTGAATCGGGATGCAATTTCTGAGTTTCATCGTCAATGTGATGGTCGAAGGGATACAGTAAACCTGCTGTGGTGCATCGTAGTCTAACACTGGGCCCCCAGGGAAGAGCCAAAGTACATACTCTTCTAAACCGTACTCCTGTGGACAGAAACCGGCATTGCGAATTTTGTATTGAATCGGGATGCAATTTCTGTGTTTCATCGTCAATGTGATGGTCGAAAGGTTACAGTAAACCTGCTGTGGTGCATCGGAGTCTAACACTGGGCCCCCAGGGAAGAGCCAAAATACATTCTCTTCTAAACCGTACTCCTGTGGACAAAAATCGGCATTGCGAATTTTATATTGAATCGGGATGCAATTTCTATATTTCATCGTCAATGTGATGGTCGAAGGGATACAGTAAACCTGCTGTGGTGCATCGGAGTCCAACACTCAGCCCCCAGGGAACAGCCAAAGTACTAATTCTTCTAAACCGTACTCCTGTGGACTGAAACCGGCTTAGTGAAATTTGAATTGAATCCGGATGCAGTTTCTGTGTTTCATCGTCAAAATGCTGGTCGAAGGGTAACAGTAAACCTGTTGTGGTGCATCGTAGTCTAACACTAAGCCACCAGGGACGAGCGAAAGTACATACTCTTCTAAACCGTACTCCTGTGGACAGAAATCGTCATTGCGAATTTTGTATTGTGTCGGGATGCAATTTTTGTGTTTCATCGTCAATGTGATCGTCGAAGGGATACAGTAAACCTGCTGTGGTGCATCGTAGTCTGACAATGGGCCCCCAGGGAAGAGTCAAAGTACATACTCTTCTAAACCGTGCTCCTGTGTACAGAAATCGGCATAGTGAATTTTGTATTGAATTGGGATGCAATTTCTATGTTTCATCGTCAATGTGATGGTCGAAGGGATACAGTAAACCTGCTGTGGTGCATCGGTGTCTAACACTCAGCCCCCAGGGAACAGCTAAAGTACATATTCTTCTAAACCGTACTCCTGTGGACACAAATCGGCTTAGCGAATTTTGTATTGAATCCGGAAGCAATTTCTGTGTTTCATCGTCAATGTGATGGTCGAAGGGTAACAATAAACCTGCTGTGGTGCATCGGAATTCAACACAGGGACCCCAGGGAAGAGCCAAATTACATATTCTTCAAAACCGTACCCCTGTGGACAGAAATCGGCATAGTGAATTTTGTATTGAATCCGGATGCAGTTTCTGTGTTTCATCGTCAATGTGATGGTCGAAGGGTAACAGTGAACCTGCTGTGGTGCAACGTAGTCTATCACTGGGCCACCAGGGAAGAGCCAAAGTACATAGTCTTCTAAACCGTGTTCCTGTGGACAGAAGTCGGCATTGCGAATTTTGTATTGAATCGGGATGCAATTTCTGTGTTTCATCGTCAATGTGATGGTCGAAGGGTTACAGTAAACCTGCTGTGGTGCATCGGAGTCTAACACTCAGCCCCCAGGGAAGAGATAAAGTACATACTCTTCTAAACCATACTCCTGTGGACAGAAATCGGCATAGTGAATTTTGTATTGAATCGGGATGCAATTTCTGTGTTTCATCGTCAATGTGATGGTCGAAGGGATACAGTAAACCTGCTGTTGTGCATTCTAGTCTAACACTGGGCCCCCAGGGAAGAGCCAAAGTACATACTCTTCTAAACTGTACTCCTGTGGACAGAAATCGGCATTGCGAATTTTGTATTGATCTGGGATGCAATTTCTATGTTTCATCGTCAATGTGATGGTTGAAGGGATACAGTAAACCTGCTGTGGTGCATCGTAGTCTAACACTGGGCCCCCAGGGAAGAGCCAAAGTACATACTCTTCTAAACCGTTCTAATGTGGACAGAAACCGGCTTAGTGAATTTTGTATTGTATCCGGATGCAGTTTCTGTGTTTCATCGTCAATATGATGGTCGAAGGGTAACAGTAAACCAGCTGTGGTGCATCGTAGTCTAACACTTGGCCACAAGGGAAGAGCCAAAGTAAATACTCTTCTGAAACGTACTCCTGTGGACAGAAATCGTCATTGCCAATTTTGTATTGAATCAGGATGCAATTTCTGTATTTCATCGTCAATGTGATGGTCGAAGGGTAACAGTAAAACCGCTGTGGAGCATCGGAGACTAACACTCAGCCCCCAGGGAAGAGCCCAAATACGGGCTCCCCGAAACGTTACCTTCGTCAATATAAATCGACATAGCGAATTTTGTATTGAATCCGGATACAATTTTTGTGTTTCATCGTCAATGTGATGCCCGAAGTGTAACAGTAAACCTGCTGTGGTGCATCGGAGTCTAACACTGGGTCCCCAGAGAAGAGCCAAAGTACATACTCCTCTAAACCGTACTCCTGTGGACAGAAATTAGCATTGCGAATTTTGTGTTGAATCGTGATACAATTTCTGTGTTTCATCGTCAATGTGATGGTCGAAGTGTAACAGTAAACCTGCTGTGGTGCATCGTAATCTAACACTGGGCCCCCAGGGAAGAGCCAAAGTACATACTCTTCTAAACCGTACTCCTGTGGACAGAAATCGTCATTGCGAATTTTGTATTGAGTCGGGATTCAATTTTTGTGTGTCATCGTCAATGTGATCGTCGAAGGGATACAGTAAACCTGCTGTGGTGCATCGTAGTCTAACACTGGGCCCCCAGGGAAGAGCCAAAGTACATACTCTTCTATACCGTACACCTGTGGACAGAAACCGGCATTGCGAATTTTGTGTTGAATCGGGATGCAATTTCTGTGTTTCAACGTCAATGTGGTGGTCGAAAGCTTACAGTAAACCTGCTGTGGTGCATCTGAGTCTAACACTCAGCCCCCAGGGAAGAGCACAAAAACGGGCTCCCGGAAACGTTACCTTCGTCAATATAAATCGACAATGCGAATTTTGTATTGAATCCGGATGCAATTTTTGTGTTTCATCGTCAATGCGATGCCCGAAGTGTAACAGGAAACCTGCTGTGGTGCATCGGAGTCTAAGACTGGGCCCCCAGGGAAGAGCCAAAGTACATACTCCTCTAAACCGTACTCCTGTGGACAGAAATCAGCATTGCGAATTTTGTATTGAGTCGGGATTCAATTTTTGTGTGTCATCGTCAATGTGATCGTCGAAGGGATACAGTAAACCTGCTGAGGTGCATCGTAGTCTAACACTGGGCCCCCAGGGAAGAGCCAAAGTACATACTCTACTAAACCGTACTCCTGTGGACAGAAACCGGCTTAGTGAATTTTGTATTGTATCCGGATGCATTTTCTGTGTTTCATCGTCAATATGATGGTCGAAGGGTAACAGTAAACCTGCTGTGGTGCATAGTAGTCTAACACTAAGCCACCAGGGAAGAGATAAAGTACATAGTCTTCTGAACCGTACTCCTGTGGACAGAAATCGTCATTGCGAATTTTGTATTGAATCGGGATGCAATTTCTGTGTTTCATCGTCAATGTGATGGTCTAAGGGTTACAGTAAACCAGCTGTGGTGCGTCGGAGTCTAACACTCAGCCCCCAGGGAAAAGCCCAAAAACGGTCTCCCCGAAACGTTACCTTCGTCAATATAAATCGACATTGCGAATTTAGTATTGAATCCGGATGCAATTTTTGTGTTTCATCGCCAATGTGATCGTCGAAAGGATACAGTAATCCTGCTGTGGTGCATCGGAGTCTAACACTGGGCCCCCAGGGAAGAGCCAAAGTACATACTCTTTTAAACCGTACTCCAGTGGACAGAAATCGGCATTGCGAATTTTGTATTGAATCGGGATGCAATTTCTGAGGTTCATCGTCAATGTGATGGTCGAAGGGATACAGTAAACCTGCTGTGGTGCATCGTAGTCTAACACTGGGCCCCCAGGGAAGAGCCAAAGTACATACTCTCCTAAATCGTACTCCTGTGGACAGAAATCGGCATAGTGAATTTTGTACTGAATCCGGATGTAGTTTCTGTGTTTCATCGTCAATGTGATGGTCGAATGGTAACAGTAAACCTGCTGTGGTGCATCGTAGTCTAACACTGGGCCCCCAGGGAATAGCCAAAGTACATACTCTTCGAAAATGTACTCCTGTGAACAGAAATCGGCATTGCGAATTTTGTATTGAATCGGGATGCAATTTCTGTGTTTCATCGTCAATGTGATGGTCGAAGGGATACAGTAAACCTGCTGTTGTGCATTCTAGTCTAACACTGGGCCCCCAGGGAAGAGCCAAAGTACATACTCTTCTAAACTGTACTCCTGTGGACAGAAATCGGCATTGCGAATTTTGTATTGATCTGGGATGCAATTTCTATGTTTCATCGTCAATGTGATGGTTGAAGGGATACAGTAAACCTGCTGTGGTGCATCGTAGTCTAACACTGGGCCCCCAGGGAAGAGCCAAAGTACACTCCTGGAAATGGAAAAAAGAACACATTGACACCGGTGTGTCAGACCCACCATACTTGCTCCGGACACTGCGAGAGGGCTGTACAAGCAATGATCACACGCACGGCACAGCGGACACACCAGGAACCGCGGTGTTGGCCGTCGAATGGCGCTAGCTGCGCAGCATTTGTGCACCGCCGCCGTCAGTGTCAGCCAGTTTGCCGTGGCATACGGAGCTCCATCGCAGTCTTTAACACTGGTAGCATGCCGCGACAGCGTGGACGTGAACCGTATGTGCAGTTGACGGACTTTGAGCGAGGGCGTATAGTGGGCATGCGGGAGGCCGGGTGGACGTACCGCCGAATTGCTCAACACGTGGGGCGTGAGGTCTCCACAGTACATCGATGTTGTCGCCAGTGGTCGGCGGAAGGTGCACGTGCCCGTCGACCTGGGACCGGACCGCAGCGACGCACGGATGCACGCCAAGACCGTAGGATCCTACGCAGAGCCGTAGGGGACCGCACCGCCACTACCCAGCAAATTAGGGACACTGTTGCTCCTGGGGTATCGGTGAGGACCATTCGGAACCGTCTCTATGAAGCTGGGCTACGGTCCCGCACACCGTTAGGCCGTCTTCCGCTCACGCCCCAACATCGTGCAGCCCGCCTCCAGTGGTGTCGCGACAGGCGTGAATGGAGGGACGAATGGAGACGTGTCGTCTTCAGCGATGAGAGTCGCTTCTGCCTTGGTGCCAGTGATGGTCGTATGCGTGTTTGGCACCGTGCAGGTGAGCGCCACGATCAGGACTGCATACGACCGAGGCACACAGGGCCAACACCCGGCATCATGGTGTGGGGAGCGATCTCTTACACTGGCCGTACACCACTGGTGATCGTCGAGGGGACACTGAATAGTGCACGGTACATCCAAACCGTCATCGAACCCATCGTTCTACCATTCCTAGACCGGCAAGGGAACTTGCTGTTCCAACAGGACAATGCACGTCCGCATGTATCCCGTGCCACCCAACGTGCTCTAGAAGGTGTAAGTCAACTACCCTGGCCAGCAAGATCTCCGGATCTGTCCCCCATTGAGCATGTTTGGGACTGGATGAAGCGTCGTCTCACGCGGTCTGCACGTCCAGCACGAATGCTGGTCCAACTGAGGTGCCAGGTGGAAATGGCATGGCAAGCCGTTCCACAGGACTACATCCAGCATCTCTACGATCGTCTCCATGGGAGAATAGCAGCCTGCATTGCTGCGAAAGGTGGATATACACTGTACTAGTGCCGACATTGTGCATGCTCTGTTGCCTGTGTCTATGTGCCTGTGGTTCTGTCAGTGTGATCATGTGATGTATCTGACCCCAGGAATGTGTCAATAAAGTTTCCCCTTCCTGGGATAATGAATTCACGGTGTTCTTATTTCAATTTCCAGGAGTGTACATATTCTTCTAAACCGTTCTCCTGTGGACAGAAACCGGCTTAGTGAATTTTGTATTGTATCCGGATGCATTTTCTGTGTTTCATCGTCAATATGATGGTCGAAGGGTAACAGTAAACCTGCTGTGGTGCATAGTAGTCTAACACTAAGCCACCAGGGAAGAGATAAAGTACATAGTCTTCTGAACCGTACTCCTGTGGACAGAAATCGTCATTGCGAATTTTGTATTGAATCGGGATGCAATTTCTGTGTTTCATCGTCAATGTGATGGTCGAAGGGTTACAGTAAACCAGCTGTGGTGCGTCGGAGTCTAACACTCAGCCCCCAGGGAAAAGCCCAAAAACGGTCTCCCCGAAACGTTACCTTCGTCAATATAAATCGACATTGCGAATTTAGTATTGAATCCGGATGCAATTTTTGTGTTTCATCGCCAATGTGATCGTCGAAAGGATACAGTAATCCTGCTGTGGTGCATCGGAGTCTAACACTGGGCCCCCAGGGAAGAGCCAAAGTACATACTCTTTTAAACCGTACTCCAGTGGACAGAAATCGGCATTGCGAATTTTGTATTGAATCGGGATGCTATTTCTGAGGTTCATCGTCAATGTGATGGTCGAAGGGATACAGTAAACCTGCTGTGGTGCATCGTAGTCTAACACTGGGCCCCCAGGGAAGAGCCAAAGTACATACTCTCCTAAATCGTACTCCTGTGGACAGAAATCGGCATAGTGAATTTTGTATTGAATCCGGATGTAGTTTCTGTGTTTCATCGTCAATGTGATGGTCGAATGGTAACAGTAAACCTGCTGTGGTGCATCGTAGTCTAACACTGGGCCCCCAGGGAATAGCCAAAGTACATACTCTTCGAAAATGTACTCCTGTGAACAGAAATCGGCATTGCGAATTTTGTATTGAATCGGGATGCAATTTCTGTGTTTCATCGTCAAGGTGATGGTCAGAGGGTAACAGTAAACCTGCTGTGGAGCATCTTAGTCTAACTCTGGGCCCCCAGGGAAGAGCCAAAGTACATACTATTCTAAACCGTACTCCTGTGGACAGAAATCGAACATTGCGAATTTTGTATTGAATCGGGATGCAATTTCTATGTTCCACCGTCAATGTGATGGTCGAAGGGGTACAGGAAACCTGCTGTGGTGCATCGGAGTCTAACACTCAGCCACCAGGGAACAGCCAAAGTACATATTCTTCTAAACCGTACTCCTGTGGACAGAAACCGGCTTAGTGAATTTTGTATTGGATCCGGATGCAGTTTCTGTGTTTCATCGTTAATATTATGGTCGAAGGGTAACAGTAAACCTCCTGTGGTGCATCGTAGTCTAATACTGGAGCACCAGAGAAGAGCCAAAGTACATACTCTTCTGAACCGTACTCCTGTGGACAAAAATCGTCATTGCGAATTTTGTATTGAATCGGGATGCAATTTCTGTGTTTCATCATCAATGTGATGGTCGAAGGGTAACAGTAAACCCGCTATGGAGCATTGGAGTCTAACACTGGGCCCCCAGGAAACAGCAAAGTACATACTCTTTTAATCCATACTCCAGTGGACAGAAATCGGCATTGCGAATTTTGTATTGAATCGTGAAGCAATTTCTGAGTTTCATCGTCAATGTGATGGTCGAAGGGATACAGTAAACCTGCTGTGGTGCATCGTAGTCTAACACTGGGCCCCCAGGGAAGAGCCAAAGTACATAATCTTCTAAACCGTACTCCTGTGGACAGAAACCGGCATTGCGAATTTTGTATTGAATCGGGATGCAATTTCTGTGTTTCATCGTCAATGTGATGGTCGAAAGGTTACAGTAAACCTGTTGTGATGCATCGGAGTCTAACACTCAGCCCCCAGGGAATAGCCCAAAAATGGCCTCCCCGAAACGTTACCTTCGTCAATATAAATCGACATTGCGAATTTTGTATTGAATCCGGATGCAATTTTTGTGTATCATCGTGAATGTGATGCCCGAAGTGTAAGAGTAAACCTGCTGTAGTGCATCGGAGTCTAACACTCAGCCCCCAGGGAACAGCCAAAGTACATATTCTTCTAAACCGTACTCCTGTGGACAGAAATCGGCTTAGGGAATTTTGCATTGAATCCGGAAGCAGTTTCTGTGTTTCATCGTCAATGTGATGGTCGAAGGGTAACAGTAAACCTGCTGTGGTGCATCGGAATTCAACACAGGGACCCCAGGGAAGAGCCAAATTACATATTCTTCCAAACCGTACCCCTGTGGACAGAAATCGGCATAGTGAATTTTGTATTGAATCCGGATGCAGTTTCTGTGTTTCATCGTCAATGTAATGGTCGAAGGGTAACAGTAAACCTGCTGTGGTGCATCGTAGTCTAACACTGGGCCACCAGGAAAGAGCCAAAGTACATAGTCTTCTAAACCGTGCTCCAGTGGACAGAAGTCGGCATTGCGAATTTTGTATTGAATCGGGATGCAATTTCTGTGTTTCATCGTCAATGTGATGGTCGAAGGGTTACAGTGAACCAGCTGTTGTGCGTCGGAGTCTAACACTCAGCCCCCAGGGAAGAGCCCAAAAACGGTATCCCCGAAACGTTACCTTCGTCAATATAAATCGACATTGCGAATTTAGTATTGAATCCGGATGCAATTTTTGTGTTTCATCGTCAATGTGATCGTCGAAAGGATACAGTAAACCTGCTGTGGTGCATCAGAGTCTAACACAGGGGCCCCAGGGAAGTGCCAAAGTACATACTCCTCTAAACCGTAATCCTGTGGACAGAAATCGGCATTGGGAATTTTGAATTGAATAGTGATACAATCTCTGTGTTTCATCGTCAATGCGATGGTCGAAGGGATACAGTAAACCTGGTGTGGGGCATCGCAGTTTAACACTGGGCCCCTAGAGAGGAGTCAAAGTACATACTCTTCTAAACCGTACTCCTGTGGACCGAAATCGGCATAGTGAATTTTGTATTGAATCCGGATGCAATTTATGTGTTTCATCGTCAATGTGATGGTCGAAGTGTAACAGTAAAGCTGCTGTGGTGCATCATAATCTAACACTCTGCCCCCAGGGAAGAGTCAAAGTACATACTCTTCTAAACCGTACTCCTGTGGACAGAAATCGTCATTGCGAATTTTGTATTGAATCAGGATGCAATTTCTGTGTTTCATCGTCAATGTAATGGTCGAAGGGTAACAGTAAACCTGCTGTGGTGCATCGGAGTCAAACACTGGGCCCCCAGGGAAGAGCCAAAATACATTCTCTTCTAAAACGTAGACCTGTGGACAGAAACCGGCATTGCAAATTTTGTATTGAATCGGGATGCAATTTCTGTGTTTCATCGTAAATGGGATGCTCGAAGGGTTACAGTAAACTTGCTGTGGTGCATCGGAGTCTAACACTCAGCCCACAGGGAAGAGCCAAAGTACATACTCTTCTAAACCGTACTCCTGTGGACAGAAATCGTCATTGCGAATTTTGTATTGAGTCGGGATTAAATTTTTGTGTGTCATCGTCAATGTGATCGTCGAAGGGATACAGTAAACCTGCTGTGGTGCATCGTAGTCTAACACTGGGCCCCCAGGGAAAAGCCAAAGTACATACTCTACTAAACCGTACTCCTGTGGACAGAAACCGGCTTAGTGAATTTTGTATTGAATCCGGATGCAGTTTCTGTGTTTCATCGTCAATATAATGGTCGAAGGGTAACAGTAAACCTGCTGTGGTGCATCGTAGTCTAACACTAAGCCACCAGGGAAGAGCCAAACTACATAGTCTTCTGAACCGTACTCCTGTGGAGAGAAATCGTCATTGCGAATTTTGTATTGAATCGGGATGCAATTTCTGTGTTTCATCGTCAATGTGATGGTCGAAGGGTAACTGTAAACCCGCTGTGGAGCATCGGAATCTAACACTGGGCCCCTAGGGAAGAGCCAAAGTACATACTCCTCTAAACCGTACTCCTGTGGACAGAAATCGGCATTGCGAATTTTGTATTGAATCGTGAAGCAATTTCTATGTTTCATCGTCAATGTGATGGTCGAAGGGGTACAGTAAACCTGCTGTGGTGCATCGGACTCTAACACTCAGCCCCCAGGCAACAGCCAAAGTACATATTCTTCTAAACCGTACTCCTGTGGACAGAAACCGGCAGAGTGAATTTTGTATTGGATCTGGATGCAGTTTCTGTATTTCATCGTCAATATGATGGTCGAAGGGTAACAGTAAACCTGCTGTGGTGCATCGTAGTGTAATACTGGGCCACCAGAGAAGAGCCAAAGTACATACTCTTCTGAACCGTACTCCTGTGGACAGAAATCGTCATTGCGAATTTTGTATTGAATCGGGATGCAATTTCTATGTTCCATCGTCAATGTGATGGTCGAAGGGTAACAGTAAACCCGCTGTGGAGCATTGGAGTCTAACACTGGGCCCCCAGGGAAGAGCCAAAGTACATACTCTTCAAAACCATACTCCTGTGGACAGAAATAGGAATTGCGAATTTTGTATTAAATCGGGTTTCAACTTCTGTGTTTCATCGTCAATGTGACGGTCGAAGGGTTACAGGAAACATGCTGTGGTGCATCGGAGTCTAACACTCAGTCCCCAGGGAAGAGCCAAAGTACATACTCTTCTAAACCGTATTCCTGTGGACAGAAATCAGCATAGTGAATTTTGTATTGAATCGGGATGCAATGTCTGTGTTTCATCGTCAATGCAATGGTCGAAGGGTAACAGTAAACCTGCTGTGGTGCATCGGAGTCTAACACTGGGCCCCCAGGGAAGAGCCAAAGTACATACTCTTTTAAACCGTACTCCACTGGACAGAAATCGGCATTGCGAATTTTGTATTGAATCGGGATGCTATTTCTGAGGTTCATCGTCAATGTGATGGTCGAAGGGATACAGTAAACCTGCTGTGGTGCATCGTAGTCTAACACTGGGCCCCCAGGGAAAAGCCAAAGTACATACTCTTCTAAAATGTACTCCTGTGAACAGAAATCGGCATTGCGAATTTTGTATTGAATCGGGATTCAATTTCTGTGTTTCATCGTCAAGGTGATGGTCAGAGGGTAACAGTAAACCTGCTGTGGAGCATCTTAGTCTAACTCTGGGCCCCCAGGGAAGAGCCAAAGTACATACTATTCCAAACCGTACTCCTGTGGACAGAAATCGGCATTGCGAATTTTGTATTGAATCGCGATGCAATTTCTATGTTTCATCGTCAATGTGATGGTCGAAGGGGTACAGCATACCTGCTGTGGTGCATCGGAGTCTAACACTCAGCCACCAGGGAACAGCCAAAGTACATATTCTTCTAAACCGTACTCCTGTGGACAGAAACCGGCTTAGTGAATTTTGTATTGGATCCGGATGCAGTTTCTGTGTTTCATCGTTAATATTATGGTCGAAGGGTAACAGTAAACCTGCTGTGGTGCATCGTAGTCTAATACTGGGCCACCAGAGAAGAGCCAAATTACATACTCTTCTGAACCGTACTCCTGTGGACAGAAATCGTCATTGCGAATTTTTTATTGAATCGGGATGCAATTTCTGTGTTTCATCATCAATGTGATGGACGAAAGGTAACAGTAAACCCGCTATGGAGCATTGTAGTCTAACACTGGGCCCCCAGGGAAGAGCCAAAGTACATACTCTTCTAAACCATACTCCTGTGGACAGAAATAGGAATTGCGAATTTTGTATTAAATCGGGATCCAATTTCTGTGTTTCATCGTCAATGTGACGGTCGAAGGGTTACAGTAAACATGCTGTGGTGCATCGGAGTCTAACACTCAGTCCCCAGGGAACAGCCAAAGTACATACTCTTCTAAACCGTACTCCTGTGGACAGAAATCGGCATAGTGAATTTTGTATTTAATCGGGATGCAATTTCTGTGTTTCATCGTCAATGTAATGGTCGAAGGGTAACAGTAAACCTGCTGTGGTGCGTCGGAGTCTAACACTGGGCTCCCAGGGAACAGCCAAAGTACATACTCTTTTAAACCGTACTCCAGTGGACAGAAATCGGCATTGCGAATTTTGTATTGAATCGGGATGCAATTTTTGAAATTCATCGTCAATGTGATGGTCGAAGGGATACAGTAAACCTGCTGTGGTGCATCGTAGTCTAACACTGGGCCCCCAGGGAAGAGCCAAAGTACATAATCTTCTAAACCGTACTCCTGTGGACAGAAACGGGCATTGCGAATTATGTATTGAATCGGGATGCAATTTCTGTGTTTCATCGTCAATGTGATGGTCGAAAGGTTACAGTAAACCTGCTGTGATGCATCGGAGTCTAACACTCAGCCCCCAGGGAAGAGCCCAAAAATGGCCTCCCCGAAACGTTACCTTCGTCAATATAAATCGACATTGCGAATTTTGTATTGAATCCGGATGCAATTTTTGTGTATCATCGTGAATGTGATGCCCGAAGTGTAACAGTAAACCTGCTGTGGTGCATCGGAGTCTGACACTCAGACCCCAGGGATCAGCCAAAGTACATATTCTTCTAAACCGTACTCCTGTGGACAGAAATCGGCTTAGCGAATTTTGTATTGAATCCGGAAGCAGTTTCTGTGTTTCATCGTCAATGTGATGGTCGAAGGGTAACAGTAAACCTGCTGTGGTGCATCGGAATTCAACACAGGGACCCCAGGGAAGAGCCAAATTACATATTCTTCCATACCATACCCCTATGGACAGAAATCGGCATAGTGAATTTTGTATTGAATCCGGATGCAGTTTCTGTGTTTCATCGTCAATGTGATGGTCGAAGGGTAACAGTAAACCTGCTGTGGTGCATCGTAGTCTAACACTGGGCCACCAGGAAAGAGACAAAGTACATAGTCTTCTAAACCGTGCTCCTGTGGACAGAAGTCGGCATTGCGAATTTTGTATTGAATCGGGATGCAATTTCTGTGTTTCATCGTCAATGTGATGGTCGAAGGGTTACAGTGAACCAGCTGTGGTGCGTCGGAGTTTAACACTCAGCCCCCAGGGAAGAGCCCAAAAACGGTATCCCCGAAACGTTACCTTCGTGAATATAAATTGACATTGCGAATTTAGTATTGAATTCGGATGCAATTTTTGTGTTTCATCGTCAATGTGATCGTCGAAAGGATACAGTAAACCTGCTGTGGTGCATCGGAGTCTAACACAGGGGCCCCAGGGAAGAGCCAAAGTACATACTCCTCTAAACCGTAATCCTGTGGACAGAAATCGGCATTGCGAATTTTGTATTGAATAGTGATACAATCTCTGTGTTTCATCGTCAATGTGATGGTCGAAGGGATACAGTAAACCTGCTGTGGGGCATCGCAGTCTAACACTGGGCCCCTAGAGAAGAGCATAAGTACGTACTCTTCTAAACCGTACTCCTGTTTACAGAAATCGGCATAGTGAATTTTGTATTGAATCCGGAAGTAGTTTCCGTGTTTCATTGTCAATGTGATCGTCGAAAGGATACAGTAAATCTGCTGTGGTGCATCGTAGTCTAACACTGGGCCCCCAGGGAAGAGCCAAAGTACATACTCTTCAAAATCGTACTCCTGTGGACAGAAATCGGCATAGTGAATTTTGTATTGAATCCGGATGCAATTTATGTGTTTCATCGTCAATGTAATGGTCGAAGGGTAACAGTAAACCTGCTGTGGTGCATCGGAGTCAAACATTCAGTTGCCACTGAACAGCCAAAGTACATACTCTTCTAAATCGTACTCCTGTGGACAGAAATCGGGATAGTGAATTTTGTATTGAATCGGGATGCTATTTCTGTGTTTCATCGTCAATGTAATGGTCGGAGGGTAACAGTAAACCAGCTGTGGTGCGTCGGAGTCTTACACTGGGCCCCCAGGGAATAGCCAAAGTACATACTCTTCTAAACCGTACTCCAGTGGACAGCAATCGGCAATGCGAATTTTGTATTGAATCGGGATGGAATTTCTGTGTTTCATCGTCAATGTGATGGTCGAAAGGTAACAGTAAACCCGCTGTGGAGCATCGGAAACTAACACTGGGCCCCCAGGGAAGAGCCAAAGTACATAAACTGCTCAACCGTACTCCTGTGGACAGAAATCGGAATAGCGAATTTTGTATTGAATCGCGATGCAATTTCTGTGTTTCATCGTCAATGTGATCGTCGAAAGGATACAGTAAACCTGCTGTGGTGCATCGGAGTCTAACACAGGGGCCCCAGGGAAGAGCCAAAGTACATACTCCTCTAAACCGTAATCCTGTGGACAGAAATCGGCATTGCGAATTTTGTATTGAATAGTGATACAATCTCTGTGTTTCATCGTCAATGTGATGGTCGAAGGGATACAGTAGACCTGCTGTGGTGCATCGGAATGTAACACTGGGCCCCCAGAGAAGAGCCAAACTCCATACTCTTCTAAATCGTACTCCTGTGGACTAGAATCGGCATAGTGAATTTTGTATTGAATCCGGATGCAGTTTCTGTGTTTCATCGTCAATGTGGTGGTCGAAGGGTAACAGTAAACCTGCTGTGGTGCATCGTAGTCTAACACTGGGCCCCCAGGTAAGAGCCAAAGTACATACTGTTCTAAACCGTACTCCTGTGGACAGAAATAGGCATTGCGCATTTTCTATTGAATCGAGATGCAATTGCTGTGTTACATCGTCAATGTGATGGACGAAGGGATACAGTAAACCTGCTGTGGTGCATCGGAGTCTAACACTGGGCCCCAGGGAAGAGACAAAGTAGATACTCTTATAAACAGTACTCCTGTGGACAGAAATCGGCATAGGGAATTTTGTATTGACTCCGGATGCAGTTTCTGTGTTTCATCGTCAATGTGATGGTCGAAGGGTAACAGTAATCCTGCTGTGGTGCATCGTAGTCTAACACTGGGGCCCCAGGTAAGAGCCAAAGTAGATACTGTTCTAAACCGTACTCCTGTGGACAAAAATCGGCATTGCGAATTTTGTATTGAATCGGGACGCTATTTCTCTGTTTCATCGTCAATGTGATGGTCGAAGGGTTACGTTAAACCTGCTGTGGTGCATCGTAGTCTAACACTGGGGCCCCAGGTAAGAGCCAAAGTACATTCTCTTCTAAACCGTACTCCTGTAGACAGAAATCAGAATAGCGAATTTTGTATTGAATCAGGATGCAATTTCTGTGTTTCATCGTCAATTTGATGGTCGAAGGGTTACAGTAAACCTGCTGTGGTGCATCGGCGTCTAACACTCAGCCCCCAGGGAACAGCCAAAGTACATAGTCTTCTAAACCGTACTCCTGTGGAGAGAAATCGGCATTGCGAATTTTGTATTGAATCGGAATGCAGTTTCTGTGTTTCGTCGTCAAAGTGATGGTCGAAGGGACACAGTAAACGTGCTGTGGTGCATCGTAGTCTAACACTGGGCCCCCAGGGAATAGCCAACGTACATACTCTTTTAAACTGTACTCCCGTGGACAGAAATAGGCATAGTGAATTTTGTATTGAATCCAGATGCAGTTTCTGTGTTTCATCGTCAATGTGATGGTCGAAGGGTAACAGTAAACATGCTGTGGTGCAACGTAGTCTAACACTGGGCCACCAGGGAAGAGCCAAATTACATACTCTTCTAAACCGTACTCCTGTGGACCGAAATCGGCATTGCGAATTTTGTATTGAATCGTGATACAATGTCTGTGTATCATCGTCAATGTGATTGTCTAAGGGATACATTAAACCTGCTGTGGTGCATCGGAGTCTAACACTGGGCCCCTAGCGAAGGGCCAAAATACATACTCTTCTAAACCGTACTCCTTTGGACAAAGATAGCCTAGTGAATTTTGTAAAGAATCCGGATGCAATTTCTGTGTTTCATCGCAATGTGATGGTCGAAGGGTAACAGTAAACCTGTTGTGATACATCGTAGTGTAACACTGGGCCCCCAGGGAATAGCCAAAAGTACATACTCTTCTAAACCGTACTCCTGTGGACAGAAATCGGCATTGCGAATTTTGTATTGAATCGGGATGCAATTTCTGTGTTTCATCGTCAATGTGATGGTTGAAGGGTTTCAGTAAAGCTGCTGTGGTGCATCGTAGTCTAACACTGGGCCCCCCGGGAAGAGCCATGATAAATACTCTTCTAAACCGTACTCCTGTGGACAGAAATCGGCATAGTGAATTTTGTATTGAATCCGGATGCAGTTTCTGTGTTTCATCGTCAATGTGATGGTCGAAGGGTAACAGTAAACCTGCTGTGGTGCATCGTAGTCTAACACTGGGCCCCCAGGTAAGAGCCAATATACATACTGTTCTAAACCGTACTCCTGTGGACAGAAATCGGCATTGGGAATTTTGTATTGAATTGGGATGCAATTTCTGTGCTTCATCGTCAATGTGTTGGTCGAAGGGATACAGTAAACCTGCTGTGGTGCATCGTAGTCTAACACTGGGCCCCCAGGGAAGAGCCAAAGTACATACTCTTCTAAACCGTACTCCTGTGGACATAAATAGTAATTGCGCATTTTGTATTGAATCGTGATGCAATTTCTGTGTTTCATCGTCAATGTGGTGGACGAAGGGATACAGTAAACCTGCTGTGGTGCATCGTAGTCTAACACTGGGCCCCCAGGGAAGAGCCAAAGTACATACTCTTCTAAACTGTATTCCTGTGGAGAGTAATTGGCATTGCGAATTATGTATTGAATCTTGATGCAATTTCTGTGTGTCATCGTCAATGTGATGGTCGAAGGGATACAGTAAACCTGCTGTGGTGCATCGTAGTCTAACACTGGGCCCCCAGGGAAGAGCCAAAGTGCATACTCTTCCAAACCGTACTCCAGTGGACAGAAATCGGCATAGTGAATTTTGTATTGAATCCAGATGCAATTTCTGTGCTTCATCGTCAATGTGATGGTCGACGGGATACAGTAAACCTGCTGTGGTGCATTGTAGTCTAACACTGGGTCCCCAGGCAAGAGAAGAAGTACATACTCTTGTAAACAGTATTCCTGTGGACAGAAATCCGCATAGTGAATTTTGAATTGAATCAGGATGCAATTTCTGTGTTTCATAGTCAATGTGATGGTCGAAGGGATACAGTAAACCTGCCGTGGTGCATCGTAGTCTAACATTGGGCTCCCAGGGAAGAGAAAAAGTACATACTCTTGTAAACCGTACTCCTGTGAGCAGAAATCGGCATAGTGAATTTTGTATTGAATCGGGATGCAATTTCAGTGTGTCACCACAAATTTGATGGTCGAAATGTTACAGTAAACCTGCTGTGGTGCATCGTTGTCTAGCACTGGGCGCCCATGGAAGAGCCAAATTACAGTCTCCTCTAAACCGTACTCCTAAAAACAGAAATCGGAAATGCGAATTTTGTATTGAATCGGGATGCAATTTCTGTGTTTCATCGTCAATGTCATGGTCGAAGGGTTACAGTAAACGTGCTGTGGTGCATCTTAGTCTGACACTGGGCCTCCAGGGATGAGCCATAGTACATACTCTTCTAAACTGTACACCTAAGGACATAAATCGGAATTCCGAATTTTGTATTGAATCGAGATGCAATTTCTGTGTTTCATCGTCAATGTGATGGTCGAAGGGATATAGTAAACCTGTTGTGGTGCATCGGAGTCTAACACAGGGCCGCCAGGGATGAGCCGAAGTACATACTCTTCTAAACCGTACTCCTGTGGACAGAAATCGGCATTACGAATTTTGTATTGAATCGGGATGCAATTTCTGTGTTTCATTGTCAATGTGATGGTCGAAGGGTAACAGTAAACCTGCTGTGGTGCATCGGAGTCTAACACTGGTATCCCAGGGAAGAACCAAAGTACATACTCTTGTAAACCGTACTCCTGTTGATAGAAATCGTTATTGCGAATTTTGTATTAAATCGGGATGGAATTTCTGTGCTTCATCGTCAATGTGATGGTCTAATGGTTACAGTAAACCTGCTGTGGTGCATCGGAGTCTAACCCTGGGCCCCCAGGGATGATCCAAAGTACATACTCTTTCAAACCGTGCTCCTGTGGACAGAAATCGGCATTGTGAATTTTGTATTGAATCGGGATGCAATTTCTGTGTTTCATCGTCAATGTGATGGTCGAAGGGTAACAGTAAACCTGCTATGGTTCTTCGTAGTTTAACACGGGGCCCCAGGGAATAGCCAAAGTGCATACTCTTCTGTAATGTACTAAGGTGGACGAAATAGGCATTGCGAATTTTGTATTGAATCGGGATGCAATATCTGTGTTTCATCGTCAATGTGATGGTTGAAGGGATACAGTAAACATGCTGTGGTGCATCGTAGTCTAACACTGGGCACCCAGGGAATAGCCGAAGTACATACTCTTCTAAGCCGTAATCCTGTGGACAGAAATCGGCATTGCGAATTTTGTATTGAATCGGGATGCATTTTCTGTGTTTCTTCGTCAATGTGATGGTCGAAAGGTTACAGTAAACCTGCTGTGGTGCATCGGAGTCTAACATTTTGCCCCCAGGGAAGAGCCAAAGTACTTAATTTTCTAAACCATACTCATTAGGACAGAAATCGGAATTGCGAATTTTGTATTGAATCGGGATGCAATTACTGTGCTTCATCGTCAATGTGATGGTCTGAGGGTTACAGTAAACCTGCTGTGGTGCATCGGAGTCTAACCCTGGGCCCCCAGGGAAGATCCAAAGTACATACTCTTCTAAACCGTGCTCCTGTGGACAGAAATCGGCAATGTGAATTTTGTATTGAATCGGGATGCAATTTCTGTGTTTCATCGTCAATGTGATGTTCGAAGGGTAACAGTAAACCTGCTGTGGTTCATCGTAGTCTAACACGGGGCCCCAGGGAGTAGCCAAAGTACATACTCTTCTGAACCGTACTCCTGTGGACCGAAATGGGCATTGCGAATTTTGAATTGAATCGGGAAGCAATTTCTGTGTTTCATCGTCAATGTGATGGTCATAGGGTTACAGTAAACCTGCTGTGGAGCATCGTAGTCTAACACTGGGCCCCGAGGGAAGAGCCAAAATACATACTCTTCTAAACCGTACTCCTGTGGACAGAAATCGGCATTGGGAATTTGTTTTGAATCGGGATGCAATTTTTATGTTTCATCGTGAATGTGATGGTTGAAGGGATACAGTAAACCTGCTGTGGTGCATCGGAGTCTAACACTGGGCCCCCAGGGCAGAGCCAAAGTAAATACTCTTCTAAACCGTTATCTTCTGGACAGAAATCGGCATTGCGAATTTTGTATTGAATCAGGATGCAATTTCTGTGTTTCATCGTCAATGTGATGCTTGAAGGGTAACAGTAAACTTGCTGTGTGGCATCGTAGTCTAACACTGGGCACCCAGGGAATAGCCGAATTACATACTCTTCTAAGCCGTAATCCTGTGGACAGCATTCAGCATTGCGAACTTTGTATTGAATCGGGATGCATTTTCTGTGTTTCTTCGTCAATGTGATGGTCGAAAGGTTACAGTAAACCTGCTGTGGTGCATCGGAGTCTAACATTTTGCCCCCAGGAAAGAGCCAAAGTACTTAATTTTCTAAACCATACTCATTAGGACAGAAATCGGAATTGCGAATTTTGTATTGAATCGGGATGCAATTTCTGTGTTTCATCGTCAATGTGATAGTCGAAGGGATACAGTAAACTTGCTGTGGTGCGTCGGAGTCTAACACTGTTCCACCAGGGAAGCGCAGAAAGTACATACTCTTCTTAGCGGTACTGTTGTGGACAAAAATCGGCATTGTGAATTTTGTATTAAATCGGGATGCAATTTCTGTGTTTCATCGTCAATGTGATGGTCGATGGGTTACAGAAAACCTGCTGTGGTGCATCAGAGTCTAACACTGGGCCCCCAGGGAAGAGCATAAGTACATAGTCTTCTAAACCGTACTCATAAGGGCAGAAATCGGAATTGCGAATTTTATAATCAATATGGAAGCAATTTCTGTGTTTCATCGTCAATGTGATAGTCGAAGGGATACAGTAAACCTGCTGTGGTGCGTCGGAGTCTAACACTGGGCCACCAGGGAAGCGCAAAAAGTACATACTCTTCTTTGCGGTACTCTTGTGGACAAAAATCGGCATTGTGAATTTTGTATTAAATCGGGATGCAATTTCTGTGTTTCATCGTCAATGTGATGGTCGAAGGGTTGCAGTAAACCTGCTGTGGTGCATCGGAGTCTAACACTGGGCCCCAAGGAAAAGACAAAGTACATACTCTTCTTAGCCGTACTCTTGTGGTCAAAAATCGGCATTGTGAATTTTGTATTAAATCGGGATGCAATTTCTGTGTTTGATCGTTAATGTGATGTTCGAAGGGTTACAGTAAACCTACTGTGGTGCATCGTAGTCTAACACTGGGCCCCCAGGGAAGAGCCAAAGTACATACTCTTCTAAACCGTAAATCTAAGGACAGAAATCGGAATTGCTAATTTTGTATTGAATCGGGATGCAATTACTGTGTTTCATCGTCAATGTGATGGTCTGAGGGTTACAGTAAACCTGCTGTGGTGCATCGGAGTCTAACCCTGGGCCCCCAGGGAGGATCCAAAGTACATACTCTTCTAAAACGTGCTCCTGTGGACAGAAATCGGCAATGTGAATTTTGTATTGAATCGGGATGCAATTTCTGTGTTTCATCGTCAATATGATGTTCGAAGGGTAACAGTAAACCTGCTGTGGTTCATCGTAGTCTAACACGGGGCCCCAGGGAGTAGCCAAGGTACATACTCTTCTGAACCGTACTCCTGTGGACCGAAATGAGCATTGCGAATTTTGTATTGAATCGGGATGCAATTTCTGTGTTTCATCGTCAATGTGATGGTCATAGGGTTACAGTAAACCTGCTGTGGAGCATCGTAGTCTAACACTGGGCCCCGAGGGAAGAGCCAAAATACATACTCTTCTAAACCGTACTCCTGTGGACAGAAATCGGCATTGGGAATTTGTTTTGAGTCGGGATGCAATTTCTATGTTTCATCGTGAATGTGATGGTTGAAGGGATACAGTAAACCTCCTGTGGTGCATCGGAGTCTAACACTGGGCCCCCAGGGCAGAGCCAAAGTAAATACTCTTCTAAACCGTACTCTTCTGGACAGAAATCGGCATTGCGAATTTTGTATTGAATCGGGAAGCAATTTCTGTGTTTCATCGTCAATGTGATGGTCATAGGGTTACAGTAAACCTGCTGTGGAGCATCGTAGTCTAACACTGGGCCCCGAGGGAAGAGCCAAAATACATACTCTTCTAAACCGTACTCCTGTGGACAGAAATCGGCATTGGGAATTTGTTTTGAATCGGGATGCAATTTTTATGTTTCATCGTGAATGTGATGGTTGAAGGGATACAGTAAACCTGCTGTGGTGCATCGGAGTCTAACACTGGGCCCCCAGGGCAGAGCCAAAGTAAATACTCTTCTAAACCGTTATCTTCTGGACAGAAATCGGCATTGCGAATTTTGTATTGAATCAGGATGCAATTTCTGTGTTTCATCGTCAATGTGATGCTTGAAGGGTAACAGTAAACTTGCTGTGTGGCATCGTAGTCTAACACTGGGCACCCAGGGAATAGCCGAATTACATACTCTTCTAAGCCGTAATCCTGTGGACAGCATTCAGCATTGCGAACTTTGTATTGAATCGGGATGCATTTTCTGTGTTTCTTCGTCAATGTGATGGTCGAAAGGTTACAGTAAACCTGCTGTGGTGCATCGGAGTCTAACATTTTGCCCCCAGGAAAGAGCCAAAGTACTTAATTTTCTAAACCATACTCATTAGGACAGAAATCGGAATTGCGAATTTTGTATTGAATCGGAATGCAATTTCTGTGTTTCATCGTCAATGTGATAGTCGAAGGGATACAGTAAACTTGCTGTGGTGCGTCGGAGTCTAACACTGTTCCACCAGGGAAGCGCAGAAAGTACATACTCTTCTTAGCGGTACTGTTGTGGACAAAAATGGGCATTTTGAATTTTGTATTAAATCGGGATGCAATTTCTGTGTTTCATCGTCAATGTGATGGTCGATGGGTTACAGAAAACCTGCTGTGGTGCATCAGAGTCTAACACTGGGCCCCCAGGGAAGAGCATAAGTACATAGTCTTCTAAACCGTACTCATAAGGGCAGAAATCGGAATTGCGAATTTTATAATCAATATGGAAGCAATTTCTGTGTTTCATCGTCAATGTGATAGTCGAAGGGATACAGTAAACCTGCTGTGGTGCGTCGGAGTCTAACACTGGGCCACCAGGGAAGCGCAAAAAGTACATACTCTTCTTTGCGGTACTCTTGTGGACAAAAATCGGCATTGTGAATTTTGTATTAAATCGGGATGCAATTTCTGTGTTACATCGTCAATGTGATGGTCGAAGGGTTGCAGTAAACCTGCTGTGGTGCATCGGAGTCTAACACTGGGCCCCAAGGAAAAGACAAAGTACATACTCTTCTTAGCCGTACTCTTGTGGTCAAAAATCGGCATTGTGAATTTTGTATTAAATCGGGATGCAATTTCTGTGTTTGATCGTTAATGTGATGTTCGAAGGGTTACAGTAAACCTACTGTGGTGCATCGTAGTCTAACACTGGGCCCCCAGGGAAGAGCCAAAGTACATACTCTTCTAAACCGTAAATCTAAGGACAGAAATCGGAATTGCTAATTTTGTATTGAATCGGGATGCAATTACTGTGTTTCATCGTCAATGTGATGGTCTGAGGGTTACAGTAAACCTGCTGTGGTGCATCGGAGTCTAACCCTGGGCCCCCAGGGAGGATCCAAAGTACATACTCTTCTAAAACGTGCTCCTGTGGACAGAAATCGGCAATGTGAATTTTGTATTGAATCGGGATGCAATTTCTGTGTTTCATCGTCAATGTGATGTTCGAAGGGTAACAGTAAACCTGCTGTGGTTCATCGTAGTCTAACACGGGGCCCCAGGGAGTAGCCAAGGGACATACTCTTCTGAACCGTACTCCTGTGGACCGAAATGGGCATTGCGAATTTTGTATTGAATCGGGATGCAATTTCTGTGTTTCATCGTCAATGTGATGGTCATAGGGTTACAGTAAACCTGCTGTGGAGCATCGTAGTCTAACACTGGGCCCCGAGGGAAGAGCCAAAATACATACTCTTCTAAACCGTACTCCTGTGGACAGAAATCGGCATTGGGAATTTGTTTTGAGTCGGGATGCAATTTCTATGTTTCATCGTGAATGTGATGGTTGAAGGGATACAGTAAACCTGCTGTGGTGCATCGGAGTCTAACACTGGGCCCCCAGGGCAGAGCCAAAGTAAATACTCTTCTAAACCGTACTCTTCTGGACAGAAATCGGCATTGCGAATTTTGTATTGAATCGGGAAGCAATTTCTGTGTTTCATCGTCAATGTGATGGTCATAGGGTTACAGTAAACCTGCTGTGGAGCATCGTAGTCTAACACTGGGCCCCGAGGGAAGAGCCAAAATACATACTCTTCTAAACCGTACTCCTGTGGACAGAAATCGGCATTGGGAATTTGTTTTGAATCGGGATGCAATTTTTATGTTTCATCGTGAATGTGATGGTTGAAGGGATACAGTAAACCTGCTGTGGTGCATCGGAGTCTAACACTGGGCCCCCAGGGCAGAGCCAAAGTAAATACTCTTCTAAACCGTTATCTTCTGGACAGAAATCGGCATTGCGAATTTTGTATTGAATCAGGATGCAATTTCTGTGTTTCATCGTCAATGTGATGCTTGAAGGGTAACAGTAAACTTGCTGTGTGGCATCGTAGTCTAACACTGGGCACCCAGGGAATAGCCGAATTACATACTCTTCTAAGCCGTAATCCTGTGGATAGCATTCAGCATTGCGAACTTTGTATTGAATCGGGATGCATTTTCTGTGTTTCTTCGTCAATGTGATGGTCGAAAGGTTACAGTAAACCTGCTGTGGTGCATCGGAGTCTAACATTTTGCCCCCAGGAAAGAGCCAAAGTACTTAATTTTCTAAACCATACTCATTAGGACAGAAATCGGAATTGCGAATTTTGTATTGAATCGGGATGCAATTTCTGTGTTTCATCGTCAATGTGATAGTCGAAGGGATACAGTAAACTTGCTGTGGTGCGTCGGAGTCTAACACTGTTCCACCAGGGAAGCGCAGAAAGTACATACTCTTCTTAGCGGTACTGTTGTGGACAAAAATCGGCATTGTGAATTTTGTATTAAATCGGGATGCAATTTCTGTGTTTCATCGTCAATGTGATGGTCGATGGGTTACAGAAAACCTGCTGTGGTGCATCAGAGTCTAACACTGGGCCACCAGGGAAGAGCATAAGTACATAGTCTTCTAAACCGTACTCATAAGGGCAGAAATCGGAATTGCGAATTTTATAATCAATATGGAAGCAATTTCTGTGTTTCATCGTCAATGTGATAGTCGAAGGGATACAGTAAACCTGCTGTGGTGCGTCGGAGTCTAACACTGGGCCACCAGGGAAGCGCAAAAAGTACATACTCTTCTTTGCGGTACTCTTGTGGACAAAAATCGGCATTGTGAATTTTGTATTAAATCGGGATGCAATTTCTGTGTTTCATCGTCAATGTGATGGTCGAAGGGTTGCAGTAAACCTGCTGTGGTGCATCGGAGTCTAACACTGGGCCCCAAGGAAAAGACAAAGTACATACTCTTCTTAGCCGTACTCTTGTGGTCAAAAATCGGCATTGTGAATTTTGTATTAAATCGGGATGCAATTTCTGTGTTTGATCGTTAATGTGATGTTCGAAGGGTTACAGTAAACCTACTGTGGTGCATCGTAGTCTAACACTGGGCCCCCAGGGAAGAGCCAAAGTACATACTCTTCTAAACCGTAAATCTAAGGACAGAAATCGGAATTGCTAATTTTGTATTGAATCGGGATGCAATTACTGTGTTTCATCGTCAATGTGATGGTCTGAGGGTTACAGTAAACCTGCTGTGGTGCATCGGAGTCTAACCCTGGGCCCCCAGGGAGGATCCAAAGTACATACTCTTCTAAAACGTGCTCCTGTGGACAGAAATCGGCAATGTGAATTTTGTATTGAATCGGGATGCAATTTCTGTGTTTCATCGTCAATGTGATGTTCGAAGGGTAACAGTAAACCTGCTGTGGTTCATCGTAGTCTAACACGGGGCCCCAGGGAGTAGCCAAGGGACATACTCTTCTGAACCGTACTCCTGTGGACCGAAATGAGCATTGCGAATTTTGTATTGAATCGGGATGCAATTTCTGTGTTTCATCGTCAATGTGATGGTCTGAGGGTTACAGTAAACCTGCTGTGGTGCATCGGAGTCTAACCCTGGGCCCCCAGGGAGGATCCAAAGTACATACTCTTCTAAAACGTGCTCCTGTGGACAGAAATCGGCAATGTGAATTTTGTATTGAATCGGGATGCAATTTCTGTGTTTCATCGTCAATATGATGTTCGAAGGGTAACAGTAAACCTGCTGTGGTTCATCGTAGTCTAACACGGGGCCCCAGGGAGTAGCCAAGGTACATACTCTTCTGAACCGTACTCCTGTGGACCGAAATGAGCATTGCGAATTTTGTATTGAATCGGGATGCAATTTCTGTGTTTCATCGTCAATGTGATGGTCATAGGGTTACAGTAAACCTGCTGTGGAGCATCGTAGTCTAACACTGGGCCCCGAGGGAAGAGCCAAAATACATACTCTTCTAAACCGTACTCCTGTGGACAGAAATCGGCATTGGGAATTTGTTTTGAGTCGGGATGCAATTTCTATGTTTCATCGTGAATGTGATGGTTGAAGGGATACAGTAAACCTCCTGTGGTGCATCGGAGTCTAACACTGGGCCCCCAGGGCAGAGCCAAAGTAAATACTCTTCTAAACCGTACTCTTCTGGACAGAAATCGGCATTGCGAATTTTGTATTGAATCGGGAAGCAATTTCTGTGTTTCATCGTCAATGTGATGGTCATAGGGTTACAGTAAACCTGCTGTGGAGCATCGTAGTCTAACACTGGACCCCGAGGGAAGAGCCAAAATACATACTCTTCTAAACCGTACTCCTGTGGACAGAAATCGGCATTGGGAATTTGTTTTGAATCGGGATGCAATTTTTATGTTTCATCGTGAATGTGATGGTTGAAGGGATACAGTAAACCTGCTGTGGTGCATCGGAGTCTAACACTGGGCCCCCAGGGCAGAGCCAAAGTAAATACTCTTCTAAACCGTTATCTTCTGGACAGAAATCGGCATTGCGAATTTTGTATTGAATCAGGATGCAATTTCTGTGTTTCATCGTCAATGTGATGCTTGAAGGGTAACAGTAAACTTGCTGTGTGGCATCGTAGTCTAACACTGGGCACCCAGGGAATAGCCGAATTACATACTCTTCTAAGCCGTAATCCTGTGGACAGCATTCAGCATTGCGAACTTTGTATTGAATCGGGATGCATTTTCTGTGTTTCTTCGTCAATGTGATGGTCGAAAGGTTACAGTAAACCTGCTGTGGTGCATCGGAGTCTAACATTTTGCCCCCAGGAAAGAGCCAAAGTACTTAATTTTCTAAACCATACTCATTAGGACAGAAATCGGAATTGCGAATTTTGTATTGAATCGGAATGCAATTTCTGTGTTTCATCGTCAATGTGATAGTCGAAGGGATACAGTAAACTTGCTGTGGTGCGTCGGAGTCTAACACTGTTCCACCAGGGAAGCGCAGAAAGTACATACTCTTCTTAGCGGTACTGTTGTGGACAAAAATGGGCATTTTGAATTTTGTATTAAATCGGGATGCAATTTCTGTGTTTCATCGTCAATGTGATGGTCGATGGGTTACAGAAAACCTGCTGTGGTGCATCAGAGTCTAACACTGGGCCCCCAGGGAAGAGCATAAGTACATAGTCTTCTAAACCGTACTCATAAGGGCAGAAATCGGAATTGCGAATTTTATAATCAATATGGAAGCAATTTCTGTGTTTCATCGTCAATGTGATAGTCGAAGGGATACAGTAAACCTGCTGTGGTGCGTCGGAGTCTAACACTGGGCCACCAGGGAAGCGCAAAAAGTACATACTCTTCTTTGCGGTACTCTTGTGGACAAAAATCGGCATTGTGAATTTTGTATTAAATCGGGATGCAATTTCTGTGTTACATCGTCAATGTGATGGTCGAAGGGTTGCAGTAAACCTGCTGTGGTGCATCGGAGTCTAACACTGGGCCCCAAGGAAAAGACAAAGTACATACTCTTCTTAGCCGTACTCTTGTGGTCAAAAATCGGCATTGTGAATTTTGTATTAAATCGGGATGCAATTTCTGTGTTTGATCGTTAATGTGATGTTCGAAGGGTTACAGTAAACCTACTGTGGTGCATCGTAGTCTAACACTGGGCCCCCAGGGAAGAGCCAAAGTACATACTCTTCTAAACCGTAAATCTAAGGACAGAAATCGGAATTGCTAATTTTGTATTGAATCGGGATGCAATTACTGTGTTTCATCGTCAATGTGATGGTCTGAGGGTTACAGTAAACCTGCTGTGGTGCATCGGAGTCTAACCCTGGGCCCCCAGGGAGGATCCAAAGTACATACTCTTCTAAAACGTGCTCCTGTGGACAGAAATCGGCAATGTGAATTTTGTATTGAATCGGGATGCAATTTCTGTGTTTCATCGTCAATGTGATGTTCGAAGGGTAACAGTAAACCTGCTGTGGTTCATCGTAGTCTAACACGGGGCCCCAGGGAGTAGCCAAGGGACATACTCTTCTGAACCGTACTCCTGTGGACCGAAATGGGCATTGCGAATTTTGTATTGAATCGGGATGCAATTTCTGTGTTTCATCGTCAATGTGATGGTCATAGGGTTACAGTAAACCTGCTGTGGAGCATCGTAGTCTAACACTGGGCCCCGAGGGAAGAGCCAAAATACATACTCTTCTAAACCGTACTCCTGTGGACAGAAATCGGCATTGGGAATTTGTTTTGAGTCGGGATGCAATTTCTATGTTTCATCGTGAATGTGATGGTTGAAGGGATACAGTAAACCTGCTGTGGTGCATCGGAGTCTAACACTGGGCCCCCAGGGCAGAGCCAAAGTAAATACTCTTCTAAACCGTACTCTTCTGGACAGAAATCGGCATTGCGAATTTTGTATTGAATCGGGAAGCAATTTCTGTGTTTCATCGTCAATGTGATGGTCATAGGGTTACAGTAAACCTGCTGTGGAGCATCGTAGTCTAACACTGGGCCCCGAGGGAAGAGCCAAAATACATACTCTTCTAAACCGTACTCCTGTGGACAGAAATCGGCATTGGGAATTTGTTTTGAATCGGGATGCAATTTTTATGTTTCATCGTGAATGTGATGGTTGAAGGGATACAGTAAACCTGCTGTGGTGCATCGGAGTCTAACACTGGGCCCCCAGGGCAGAGCCAAAGTAAATACTCTTCTAAACCGTTATCTTCTGGACAGAAATCGGCATTGCGAATTTTGTATTGAATCAGGATGCAATTTCTGTGTTTCATCGTCAATGTGATGCTTGAAGGGTAACAGTAAACTTGCTGTGTGGCATCGTAGTCTAACACTGGGCACCCAGGGAATAGCCGAATTACATACTCTTCTAAGCCGTAATCCTGTGGATAGCATTCAGCATTGCGAACTTTGTATTGAATCGGGATGCATTTTCTGTGTTTCTTCGTCAATGTGATGGTCGAAAGGTTACAGTAAACCTGCTGTGGTGCATCGGAGTCTAACATTTTGCCCCCAGGAAAGAGCCAAAGTACTTAATTTTCTAAACCATACTCATTAGGACAGAAATCGGAATTGCGAATTTTGTATTGAATCGGGATGCAATTTCTGTGTTTCATCGTCAATGTGATAGTCGAAGGGATACAGTAAACTTGCTGTGGTGCGTCGGAGTCTAACACTGTTCCACCAGGGAAGCGCAGAAAGTACATACTCTTCTTAGCGGTACTGTTGTGGACAAAAATCGGCATTGTGAATTTTGTATTAAATCGGGATGCAATTTCTGTGTTTCATCGTCAATGTGATGGTCGATGGGTTACAGAAAACCTGCTGTGGTGCATCAGAGTCTAACACTGGGCCCCCAGGGAAGAGCATAAGTACATAGTCTTCTAAACCGTACTCATAAGGGCAGAAATCGGAATTGCGAATTTTATAATCAATATGGAAGCAATTTCTGTGTTTCATCGTCAATGTGATAGTCGAAGGGATACAGTAAACCTGCTGTGGTGCGTCGGAGTCTAACACTGGGCCACCAGGGAAGCGCAAAAAGTACATACTCTTCTTTGCGGTACTCTTGTGGACAAAAATCGGCATTGTGAATTTTGTATTAAATCGGGATGCAATTTCTGTGTTTCATCGTCAATGTGATGGTCGAAGGGTTGCAGTAAACCTGCTGTGGTGCATCGGAGTCTAACACTGGGCCCCAAGGAAAAGACAAAGTACATACTCTTCTTAGCCGTACTCTTGTGGTCAAAAATCGGCATTGTGAATTTTGTATTAAATCGGGATGCAATTTCTGTGTTTGATCGTTAATGTGATGTTCGAAGGGTTACAGTAAACCTACTGTGGTGCATCGTAGTCTAACACTGGGCCCCCAGGGAAGAGCCAAAGTACATACTCTTCTAAACCGTAAATCTAAGGACAGAAATCGGAATTGCTAATTTTGTATTGAATCGGGATGCAATTACTGTGTTTCATCGTCAATGTGATGGTCTGAGGGTTACAGTAAACCTGCTGTGGTGCATCGGAGTCTAACCCTGGGCCCCCAGGGAGGATCCAAAGTACATACTCTTCTAAAACGTGCTCCTGTGGACAGAAATCGGCAATGTGAATTTTGTATTGAATCGGGATGCAATTTCTGTGTTTCATCGTCAATGTGATGTTCGAAGGGTAACAGTAAACCTGCTGTGGTTCATCGTAGTCTAACACGGGGCCCCAGGGAGTAGCCAAGGGACATACTCTTCTGAACCGTACTCCTGTGGACCGAAATGGGCATTGCGAATTTTGTATTGAATCGGGATGCAATTTCTGTGTTTCATCGTCAATGTGATGGTCATAGGGTTACAGTAAACCTGCTGTGGAGCATCGTAGTCTAACACTGGGCCCCGAGGGAAGAGCCAAAATACATACTCTTCTAAACCGTACTCCTGTGGACAGAAATCGGCATTGGGAATTTGTTTTGAGTCGGGATGCAATTTCTATGTTTCATCGTGAATGTGATGGTTGAAGGGATACAGTAAACCTGCTGTGGTGCATCGGAGTCTAACACTGGGCCCCCAGGGCAGAGCCAAAGTAAATACTCTTCTAAACCGTACTCTTCTGGACAGAAATCGGCATTGCGAATTTTGTATTGAATCGGGAAGCAATTTCTGTGTTTCATCGTCAATGTGATGGTCATAGGGTTACAGTAAACCTGCTGTGGAGCATCGTAGTCTAACACTGGGCCCCGAGGGAAGAGCCAAAATACATACTCTTCTAAACCGTACTCCTGTGGACAGAAATCGGCATTGGGAATTTGTTTTGAATCGGGATGCAATTTTTATGTTTCATCGTGAATGTGATGGTTGAAGGGATACAGTAAACCTGCTGTGGTGCATCGGAGTCTAACACTGGGCCCCCAGGGCAGAGCCAAAGTAAATACTCTTCTAAACCGTTATCTTCTGGACAGAAATCGGCATTGCGAATTTTGTATTGAATCAGGATGCAATTTCTGTGTTTCATCGTCAATGTGATGCTTGAAGGGTAACAGTAAACTTGCTGTGTGGCATCGTAGTCTAACACTGGGCACCCAGGGAATAGCCGAATTACATACTCTTCTAAGCCGTAATCCTGTGGATAGCATTCAGCATTGCGAACTTTGTATTGAATCGGGATGCATTTTCTGTGTTTCTTCGTCAATGTGATGGTCGAAAGGTTACAGTAAACCTGCTGTGGTGCATCGGAGTCTAACATTTTGCCCCCAGGAAAGAGCCAAAGTACTTAATTTTCTAAACCATACTCATTAGGACAGAAATCGGAATTGCGAATTTTGTATTGAATCGGGATGCAATTTCTGTGTTTCATCGTCAATGTGATAGTCGAAGGGATACAGTAAACTTGCTGTGGTGCGTCGGAGTCTAACACTGTTCCACCAGGGAAGCGCAGAAAGTACATACTCTTCTTAGCGGTACTGTTGTGGACAAAAATCGGCATTGTGAATTTTGTATTAAATCGGGATGCAATTTCTGTGTTTCATCGTCAATGTGATGGTCGATGGGTTACAGAAAACCTGCTGTGGTGCATCAGAGTCTAACACTGGGCCCCCAGGGAAGAGCATAAGTACATAGTCTTCTAAACCGTACTCATAAGGGCAGAAATCGGAATTGCGAATTTTATAATCAATATGGAAGCAATTTCTGTGTTTCATCGTCAATGTGATAGTCGAAGGGATACAGTAAACCTGCTGTGGTGCGTCGGAGTCTAACACTGGGCCACCAGGGAAGCGCAAAAAGTACATACTCTTCTTTGCGGTACTCTTGTGGACAAAAATCGGCATTGTGAATTTTGTATTAAATCGGGATGCAATTTCTGTGTTTCATCGTCAATGTGATGGTCGAAGGGTTGCAGTAAACCTGCTGTGGTGCATCGGAGTCTAACACTGGGCCCCAAGGAAAAGACAAAGTACATACTCTTCTTAGCCGTACTCTTGTGGTCAAAAATCGGCATTGTGAATTTTGTATTAAATCGGGATGCAATTTCTGTGTTTGATCGTTAATGTGATGTTCGAAGGGTTACAGTAAACCTACTGTGGTGCATCGTAGTCTAACACTGGGCCCCCAGGGAAGAGCCAAAGTACATACTCTTCTAAACCGTAAATCTAAGGACAGAAATCGGAATTGCTAATTTTGTATTGAATCGGGATGCAATTACTGTGTTTCATCGTCAATGTGATGGTCTGAGGGTTACAGTAAACCTGCTGTGGTGCATCGGAGTCTAACCCTGGGCCCTCAGGGAGGATCCAAAGTACATACTCTTCTAAAACGTGCTCCTGTGGACAGAAATCGGCAATGTGAATTTTGTATTGAATCGGGATGCAATTTCTGTGTTTCATCGTCAATGTGATGTTCGAAGGGTAACAGTAAACCTGCTGTGGTTCATCGTAGTCTAACACGGGGCCCCAGGGAGTAGCCAAGGTACATACTCTTCTGAACCGTACTCCTGTGGACCGAAATGGGCATTGCGAATTTTGTATTGAATCGGGATGCAATTTCTGTGTTTCATCGTCAATGTGATGGTCATAGGGTTACAGTAAACCTGCTGTGGAGCATCGTAGTCTAACACTGGGCCCCGAGGGAAGAGCCAAAATACATACTCTTCTAAACCGTACTCCTGTGGACAGAAATCGGCATTGGGAATTTGTTTTGAGTCGGGATGCAATTTCTATGTTTCATCGTGAATGTGATGGTTGAAGGGATACAGTAAACCTGCTGTGGTGCATCGGAGTCTAACACTGGGCCCCCAGGGCAGAGCCAAAGTAAATACTCTTCTAAACCGTACTCTTCTGGACAGAAATCGGCATTGCGAATTTTGTATTGAATCAGGATGCAATTTCTGTGTTTCATCGTCAATGTGATGGTTGAAGGGTAACAGTAAACTTGCTGTGGTGCATCCTAGTCTAACACTGGGCACCCAGGGGATAGCCAAAGTACATACTCTTCTAAACCGTAATCCTGTGGACAGAAATCGGCATTGGGAATTTTGTATTGAATCGGGATGCAATTTCTGTGTTTCATCGTCAATGCGATGGTCGAAAGGTTACAGTTAACCTGCTGTGGTGCATCGTAGTCTAACACTGGGCACCCAGGGAAGAGCCAAAGTACACACTATTCTGAACCGTACTCCTGTGGACAGAAATCGGCATTGCGAATTTTGTATTGAATCGGGATGCAAATTCTGTGTTTCATCGTCAATGTGATGGTCGAAGGGTTACAGTAAACCTGCTGTGGGTCATCGTAGTCTAACACTGGGCCCCCAGGGAAGAGCCAAAGTACATACTCTTCTAAACCGTACACCTAAGGACAGAAATCGGAATTGCGAAATTTGTATTGAATCGGGATGCAATTTCTGTGTTCATCGTCAATGTGATGGTCGAAGTGTAACAGTAAATCTGCTGTGGTGCGTCGGAGTTTAACACTGGTCCCCCAGGGAAGCGCAAAATGTACATACTCTTTTTAGCCGTACTCTTGTGGACAAAAATCGGCATTGTGAATTTTGTATTGAATCTGGATGCAATTTCTGTGTTTCATCGTCAATGTGATAGTCGAAGGGATACAGTAAACCTGCTGTGGTGCGTCGGAGTCTAACACTGGGCACCCGGGGAAGCGTAAAATGTACATACTCTTCTTAGCCGTACTCTTGTGGACAAAAATCGGCATTGTGAATTTTGTATTTAATCGGGATGCAATTTCTGTGTTTCATCGTCAATGTGATGGTCGAAGGGTTACAGAAAACCTGCTGCAGTGCATCGGAGTCTAACACTGGGCCCCCAGGGAAGAGCCAAAGTACCTACTCTTCTAAACCGTACTCATAAGGACAGAAATCGGAATTGCGAATTTTGTATTCAATCTGGATGCAATTTCTGTGTTTCATCGTCAATGTGATGGTCGAAGGGTTGCAGTAAACCTCGGCCATTGGGGTCTAACACTGGGCCCCAGGGAGGTGACAAAGTACATACTCTTCTTAGCCGTACTCTTGTGGACAAAAATCGGCAATGTGAATTTTGTATTAAATCGGGATGCAATTTCTGTGTCTTATCGTTAATGTGATGTTCGAAGGGTTACAGTAAACCTGCTGTGGGTCATCGTAGTCTAACACTGGGTCCCCAGGGAAGAGCCAAAGTACATACTCTTCTAAACCGTACACCTAAGGACAGAAATCGGAATTGCGAATTTTGTATTGAATCGGGTTGCAATACCTGTGTTTCATCGTCAATGTGATGGTCGAAGTGTAACAGTAAGGCGGCTGTGGTGCATCGTATTATAACAATGGGCCCCCAGGGAATAGCCAAAGTACACACTCTTTTAAACCGTACTCCTAAGGACAGAAATCGGAATTGCGAATTTTGTATTGAATCGGGATGCAAATTCTGTGTTTCATCGTCATTGTGATGTTCGAAGGGTTACATTAAACCTGAAGTGGTGCATCGGAGTCAACACTGGGCTCCCCGGGAGGTGCCGAAGTACGTAATCTTCTAAACCATACTCCTGTGGACAGAAATCGGCATTGTGAATTTTGTATTGAATCGGGATGCAATTTCTGTGTTTCATCGTCAATATGATGGTCGAAGTGTAACAGTAAATCTGCTGTGGTGCATCGTAGTATAACATTGGGCCCCCTGGGAATAGCCAAAGTACATACTCTTTTAAAACGTGTTCCTGCGGACAGAAATCTGAATTTCGAATTTTGTATTGAATCGGGTTGCAACTTCTGTGTTTCATCGTCAATGTGATGGTCTTAGGGTTACAGAAAACCTGCTGTGGTGTATCGGAGTCTAACCCTGGGCCCCCAGGGAAGATCCAAAGTACATACTCTTGTAAACCGTGCTCCTGTGGACAGAAATCGGCAATGTGAATTTTGTATTGAATCGGGATGCTATTTCTGTGTTTCATCGTCAATGTGATGGTCGAAGGGATACAGTAGACCTGCTGTGGTGCATCGGAGTCTAACACTCAGCCCCCAGGGAAGAGCCAAAGCACATATTCTTCTAATCCGTACTCCTGTGGACAGAAATCGGCTTAGTGAATTTTGTTTTGAATCCGGAAGCAATTTCTGTGTTTCATCGTCAATATGATGGTCGAAGGGTAACAGTAAACCTGCTGTGGTGCATCGGAATGTAACACTGGGCCCCCAGAGAAGAGCCAAACTCCATACTCTTCTAAACCGTACTCCTGTGGACAGGAATCGGCATAGTGAATTTTGTATTGAATCCGGATGCAGTTTCTGTGTTTCATCGTCAATGTGGTGGTCGAAGGGTAACAGTAAACCTGCTGTGGTGCATCGTAGTCTAACACTGGGCCCCCAGGTAAGAGCCAAAGTACATACTGTTCTAAACCGTACTCCTGTGGACAGAAATAGGCATTGCGCATTTTCTATTGAATCGAGATGCAATTGCTGTGTTACATCGTCAATGTGATGGACGAAGGGATACAGTAAACCTGCTGTGGTGCATCGGAGTCTAACACTGGGCCCCAGGGAAGAGACAAAGTAGATACTCTTATAAACAGTACTCCTGTGGACAGAAATCGGCATAGGGAATTTTGTATTGACTCCGGATGCAGTTTCTGTGTTTCATCGTCAATGTGATGGTCGAAGGGTAACAGTAATCCTGCTGTGGTGCATCGTAGTCTAACACTGGGCCCCCAGGTAAGAGCCAAAGTAGATACTGTTCTAAACCGTACTCCTGTGGACAAAAATCGGCATTGCGAATTTTGTATTGAATCGGGACGCTATTTCTCTGTTTCATCGTCAATGTGATGGTCGAAGGGTTACGTTAAACCTGCTGTGGTGCATCGTAGTCTAACACTGGGGCCCCAGGTAAGAGCCAAAGTACATTCTCTTCTAAACCGTACTCCTGTAGACAGAAATCAGAATAGCGAATTTTGTATTGAATCAGGATGCAATTTCTGTGTTTCATCGTCAATTTGATGGTCGAAGGGTTACAGTAAACCTGCTGTGGTGCATCGGCGTCTAACACTCAGCCCCCAGGGAACAGCCAAAGTACATAGTCTTCTAAACCGTACTCCTGTGGAGAGAAATCGGCATTGCGAATTTTGTATTGAATCGGAATGCAGTTTCTGTGTTTCGTCGTCAAAGTGATGGTCGAAGGGACACAGTAAACGTGCTGTGGTGCATCGTAGTCTAACACTGGGCCCCCAGGGAATAGCCAACGTACATACTCTTTTAAACTGTACTCCCGTGGACAGAAATAGGCATAGTGAATTTTGTATTGAATCCAGATGCAGTTTCTGTGTTTCATCGTCAATGTGATGGTCGAAGGGTAACAGTAAACATGCTGTGGTGCAACGTAGTCTAACACTGGGCCACCAGGGAAGAGCCAAATTACATACTCTTCTAAACCGTACTCCTGTGGACCGAAATCGGCATTGCGAATTTTGTATTGAATCGTGATACAATGTCTGTGTATCATCGTCAATGTGATTGTCTAAGGGATACATTAAACCTGCTGTGGTGCTTCGGAGTCTAACACTGGGCCCCTAGCGAAGGGCCAAAATACATACTCTTCTAAACCGTACTCCTTTGGACAAAGATAGCCTAGTGAATTTTGTAAAGAATCCGGATCCAATTTCTGTGTTTCATCGCAATGTGATGGTCGAAGGGTAACAGTAAACCTGTTGTGATGCATCGTAGTGTAACACTGGGCCCCCAGGGAATAGCCAAAAGTACATACTCTTCTAAACCGTACTCCTGTGGACAGAAATCGGCATTGCGAATTTTGTATTGAATCGGGATGCAATTTCTGTGTTTCATCGTCAATGTGATGGTTGAAGGGTTTCAGTAAAGCTGCTGTGGTGCATCGTAGTCTAACACTGGGCCCCCCGGGAAGAGCCATGGTAAATACTCTTCTAAACCGTACTCCTGTGGACAGAAATCGGCATAGTGAATTTTGTATTGAATCCGGATGCAGTTTCTGTGTTTCATCGTCAATGTGATGGTCGAAGGGTAACAGTAAACCTGCTGTGGTGCATCGTAGTCTAACACTGGGCCCCCAGGTAAGAGCCAATATACATACTGTTCTAAACCGTACTCCTGTTGACAGAAATCGGCATTGGGAATTTTGTATTGAATTGGGATGCAATTTCTGTGTTTCATCGTCAATGTGTTGGTCGAAGGGATACAGTAAACCTGCTGTGGTGCATCGTAGTCTATCACTGGGCCCCGAGGGAAGAGCCAAAGTACATACTCTTCTAAACCGTACTCCTGTGGACATAAATAGTAATTGCGCATTTTGTATTGAATCGTGATGCAATTTCTGTGTTTCATCGTCAATGTGGTGGACGAAGGGATACAGTAAACCTGCTGTGGTGCATCGTAGTCTAACACTGGGCCCCCAGGGAAGAGCCAAAGTACATACTCTTCTAAACTGTATTCCTGTGGAGAGTAATTGGCATTGCGAATTATGTATTGAATCTTGATGCAATTTCTGTGTGTCATCGTCAATGTGATGGTCGAAGGGATACAGTAAACCTGCTGTGGTGCATCGTAGTCTAACACTGGGCCCCCAGGGAAGAGCCAAAGTGCATACTCTTCCAAACCGTACTCCAGTGGACAGAAATCGGCATAGTGAATTTTGTATTGAATCCAGATGCAATTTCTGTGCTTCATCGTCAATGTGATGGTCGACGGGATACAGTAAACCTGCTGTGGTGCATTGTAGTCTAACACTGGGTCCCCAGGCAAGAGAAAAAGTACATACTCTTGTAAACAGTATTCCTGTGGACAGAAATCCGCATAGTGCATTTTGTATTGAATCAGGATGCAATTTCTGTGTTTCATAGTCAATGTGATGGTCGAAGGGATACAGTAAACCTGCCGTGGTGCATCGTAGTCTAACATTGGGCTCCCAGGGAAGAGAAAAAGTACATACTCTTGTAAACCGTACTCCTGTGAGCAGAAATCGGCATAGTGAATTTTGTATTGAATCGGGATGCAATTTCTGTGTGTCACCACAAATTTGATGGTCGAAATGTTACAGTAAACCTGCTGTGGTGCATCGTTGTCTAGCACTGGGCGCCCATGGAAGAGCCAAAGTACAGTCTCCTCTAAACCGTACTCCTAAAAACAGAAATCGGAAATGCGAATTTTGTATTGAATCGGGATGCAATTTCTGTGTTTCATCGTCAATGTCATGGTCGAAGGGTTACAGTAAACGTGCTGTGGTGCATCTTAGTCTGACACTGGGCCTCCAGGGATGAGCCATAGTACATACTCTTCTAAACTGTACACCTAAGGACATAAATCGGAATTCCGAATTTTGTATTGAATCGAGATGCAATTTCTGTGTTTCATCGTCAATGTGATGGTCGAAGGGATACAGTAAACCTGTTGTGGTGCATCGGAGTCTAACACAGGGCCGCCAGGGATGAGCCGAAGTACATACTCTTCTAAACCGTACTCCTGTGGACAGAAATCGGCATTACGAATTTTGTATTGAATCGGGATGCAATTTCTGTGTTTCATCGTCAATGTGATGGTCGAAGGGTAACAGTAAACCTGCTGTGGTGCATCGGAGTCTAACACTGGTATCCCAGGGAAGAACCAAAGTACATACTCTTGTAAACCGAACTCCTGTTGATAGAAATCGTTATTGCGAATTTTGTATTGAATCGGGATGGAATTTCTGTGCTTCATCGTCAATGTGATGGTCTAATGGTTACAGTAAACCTGCTGTGGTGCATCGGAGTCTAACCCTGGGCCCCCAGGGATGATCCAAAGTACATACTCTTTTAAACCGTGCTCCTGTGGACAGAAATCGGCATTGTGAATTTTGTATTGAATCGGGATGCAATTTCTGTGTTTCATCGTCAATGTGATGGTCGAAGGGTAACAGTAAACCTGCTGTGGTTCTTCGTAGTTTAACACGGGGCCCCAGGGAATAGCCAAAGTGCATACTCTTCTGTAATGTACTAAGGTGGACGAATTAGGCATTGCGAATTTTGTATTGAATCGGGATGCAATATCTGTGTTTCATCGTCAATGTGATGGTTGAAGGGATACAGTAAACATGCTGTGGTGCATCGTAGTCTAACACTGGGCACCCAGGGAATAGCCGAAGTACATACTCTTCCAAGCCGTAATCCTGTGGACAGAAATCGGCATTGCGAATTTTGTATTGAATCGGGATGCATTTTCTGTGTTTCTTCGTCAATGTGATGGTCGAAAGGTTACAGTAAACCTGCTGTGGTGCATCGGAGTCTAACATTTTGCCCCCAGGGAAGAGCCAAAGTACTTAATTTTCTAAACCATACTCATTAGGACAGAAATCGGAATTGCGAATTTTGTATTGAATCGGGATGCAATTACTGTGCTTCATCGTCAATGTGATGGTCTGAGGGTTACAGTAAACCTGCTGTGGTGCATCGGAGTCTAACCCTGGGCCCCCAGGGAAGATCCAAAGTACATACTCTTCTAAACCGTGCTCCTGTGGACAGAAATCGGCAATGTGAATTTTGTATTGAATCGGGATGCAATTTCTGTGTTTCATCGTCAATGTGATGTTCGAAGGGTAACAGTAAACCTGCTGTGGTTCATCGTAGTCTAACACGGGGCCGCAGGGAGTAGCCAAAGTACATACTCTTCTGAACCGTACTCCTGTGGACCGAAATGGGCATTGCGAATTTTGTATTGAATCGGGATGCAATTTCTGTGTTTCATCGTCAATGTGATGGTCATAGGGTTACAGTAAACCTGCTGTGGAGCATCGTAGTCTAACACTGGGCCCCGAGGGAAGAGCCAAAATACATACTCTTCTAAACCGTACTCCTGTGGACAGAAATCGGCATTGGGAATTTGTTTTGAATCGGGATGCAATTTTTATGTTTCATTGTGAATGTGATGGTTGAAGGGATACAGTAAACCTGCTGTGGTGCATCGGAGTCTAACACTGGGCCCCCAGGGCAGAGCCAAAGTAAATACTCTTCTAAACCGTTATCTTCTGGACAGAAATCGGCATTGCGAATTTTGTATTGAATCAGGATGCAATTTCTGTGTTTCATCGTCAATGTGATGCTTGAAGGGTAACAGTAAACTTGCTGTGTGGCATCGTAGTCTAACACTGGGCACCCAGGGAATAGCCGAATTACATACTCTTCTAAGCCGTAATCCTGTGGACAGCATTCAGCATTGCGAACTTTGTATTGAATCGGGATGCATTTTCTGTGTTTCTTCGTCAATGTGATGGTCGAAAGGTTACAGTAAACCTGCTGTGGTGCATCGGAGTCTAACATTTTGCCCCCAGGAAAGAGCCAAAGTACTTAATTTTCTAAACCATACTCATTAGGACAGAAATCGGAATTGCGAATTTTGTATTGAATCGGGATGCAATTTCCGTGTTTCATCGTCAATATGATAGTCGAAGGGATACAGTAAACTTGCTGTGGTGCGTCGGAGTCTAACACTGTTCCACCAGGGAAGCGCAGAAAGTACATACTCTTCTTAGCGGTACTGTTGTGGACAAAAATCGGCATTGTGAATTTTGTATTAAATCGGGATGCAATTTCTGTGTTTCATCGTCAATGTGATGGTCGATGGGTTACAGAAAACCTGCTGTGGTGCATCAGAGTCTAACACTGGGCCCCCAGGGAAGAGCATAAGTACATAGTCTTCTAAACCGTACTCATAAGGGTAGAAATCGGAATTGCGAAATTTATATTCAATATGGAAGCAATTTCTGTGTTTCATCGTCAATGTGATAGTCGAAGGGATACAGTAAACCTGCTGTGGTGCGTCGGAGTCTAACACTGGGCCACCAGGGAAGCGCAAAAAGTACATACTCTTCTTTGCGGTACTCTTGTGGACAAAAATCGGCATTGTGAATTTTGTATTAAATCGGGATGCAATTTCTGTGTTTCATCGTCAATGTGATGGTCGAAGGGTTGCAGTAAACCTGCTGTGGTGCATCGGAGTCTAACACTGGGCCCCAAGGAAAAGACAAAGTACATACTCTTCTTAGCCGTACTCTTGTGGTCAAAAATCGGCATTGTGAATTTTGTATTAAATCGGGATGCAATTTCTGTGTTTGATCGTTAATGTGATGTTCGAAGGGTTACAGTAAACCTACTGTGGTGCATCGTAGTCTAACACTGGGCCCCCAGGGAAGAGCCAAAGTACATACTCTTCTAAACCGTAAATCTAAGGACAGAAATCGGAATTGCTAATTTTGTATTGAATCGGGATGCAATTACTGTGTTTCATCGTCAATGTGATGGTCTGAGGGTTACAGTAAACCTGCTGTGGTGCATCGGAGTCTATTCCTGGGCCCCCAGGGAGGATCCAAAGTACATACTCTTCTAAAACGTGCTCCTGTGGACAGAAATCGGCAATGTGAATTTTGTATTGAATCGGGATGCAATTTCTGTGTTTCATCGTCAATGTGATGTCCGAAGGGTAACAGTAAACCTGCTGTGGTTCATCGTAGTCTAACACGGGGCCCCAGGGAGTAGCCAAGGTACATACTCTTCTGAACCGTACTCCTGTGGACCGAAATGGGCATTGCGAATTTTGTATTGAATCGGGATGCAATTTCTGTGTTTCATCGTCAATGTGATGGTCATAGGGTTACAGTAAACCTGCTGTGGAGCATCGTAGTCTAACACTGGGCCCCGAGGGAAGAGCCAAAATACATACTCTTCTAAACCGTACTCCTGTGGACAGAAATCGGCATTGGGAATTTGTTTTGAGTCGGGATGCAATTTCTATGTTTCATCGTGAATGTGATGGTTGAAGGGATACAGTAAACCTGCTGTGGTGCATCGGAGTCTAACACTGGGCCCCCAGGGCAGAGCCAAAGTAAATACTCTTCTAAACCGTACTCTTCTGGACAGAAATCGGCATTGCGAATTTTGTATTGAATCAGGATGCAATTTCTGTGTTTCATCGTCAATGTGATGGTTGAAGGGTAACAGTAAACTTGCTGTGGTGCATCCTAGTCTAACACTGGGCACCCAGGGGATAGCCAAAGTACATACTCTTCTAAACCGTAATCCTGTGGACAGAAATCGGCATTGGGAATTTTGTATTGAATCGGGATGCAATTTCTGTGTTTCATCGTCAATGCGATGGTCGAAAGGTTACAGTTAACCTGCTGTGGTGCATCGTAGTCTAACACTGGGCACCCAGGGAAGAGCCAAAGTACACACTATTCTGAACCGTACTCCTGTGGACAGAAGTCGGCATTGCGAATTTTGTATTGAATCGGGATGCAAATTCTGTGTTTCATCGTCAATGTGATGGTCGAAGGGATACAGTAAACCTGCTGTGGTGCATCGGAGTCTAACATTTTGCCCCCAGGGAAGAGCCAAAGTACATACATTTTCTAAACCGTACTCATTAGGACAGAAATCGGAATTGCGAATTTTGTATTGAATTGGGATGCAATTTCTGTGTTTCATCGTCAATGTGATAGGCGAAGGGATACAGTAAACCTGCTGTGGTGCGTTCTAGTCTTACACTGGGCCCCCAGGGAAGCGCATAAAGTACATACTCTTCTTAGCCGTACTCTTGTGGACAAAAATCGGCATTGCGAATTTTGTCTTAAATCGGGATGCAATTTCTGTGTTTCATCGTTAATGTGATGTTCGAAGGGTTACAGTAAACCTGCTGTGGGTCATCGTAGTCTAACACTGGGCCCCCAGGGAAGAGCCAAAGTACATACTCTTCTAAACCGTACACCTAAGGACAGAAATCGGAATTGCGAAATTTGTATTGAATCGGGATGCAATTTCTGTGTTCATCGTCAATGTGATGGTCGAAGTGTAACAGTAAATCTGCTGTGGTGCATCGTAGTATAACATTGGGCCCCCTGGGAATAGCCAGAGTACATACTCTTTTAAAACGTGTTCCTGTGGACAGAAACCTGAATTTCGAATTTTGTATTGAATCGGGATGCAATTTCTGCGTTTCATCGTCAATGTGATGGTCTTAGGGTTACAGAAAACCTGCTGTGGTGTATCGGAGTCTAACACTGGGCCCCCAGGGAAGAGCCAAAGTACATACTCTTCTAAACCGTACTCATAAAGGACAGAAATCGAAATTGCGAATTTTGTATTGAATCGGGATGCAATTTCTGTGTTTCATCGTCAATGTGATGGTCAAAGGGATACAGTAAACCTGCTGTGGTGCGTCGGAGTTTAACACTGGTCCCCCAGGGAAGCGCAAAATGTACATACTCTTCTTAGCCGTACTCTTGTGGACAAAAATCGGTATTGTGAATTTTGTATTGAATCTGGATGCAATTTCTGTGTTTCATCGTCTATATGATAGTCGAAGGGATACAGTAAACCTGCTGTGGTGCGTCGGAGTCTAACACTGGGCACCCAGGGAAGCGCAAAATGTACATACTCTTCTTAGCCGTACTCTTGTGGACAAAAATCGGCATTGTGAATTTTGTATTTAATCGGGATGCAATTTCTGTGTTTCATCGTCAATGTGATGGTCGAAGGGTTACAGAAAACCTGCTGCAGTGCATCGGAGTCTAACACTGGGCCCCCAGGGAAGAGCCAAAATACCTACTCTTCTAAACCGTACTCATAAGGACAGAAATCGGAATTGCGAATTTTGTATTCAATCTGGATGCAATTTCTGTGTTTCATCGTCAATGTGATGGTCGAAGGGTTGCAGTAAACCTCGGCCATCGGGGTCTAACACTGGGCCCCAGGGAAGTGACAAAGTACATACTCGTCTTAGCCGTACTCATGTGGACAAAAATCGGCAATGTGAATTTTGTATTAAATCGGGATGCAATTTCTGTGTCTTATCGTTAATACGATGTTCGAAGGGTTACAGTAAACCTGCTGTGGGTCATCGTAGTCTAACACTGGGTCCCCAGGGAAGAGCCAAAGTACATACTCTTCTAAACCGTACACCTAAGGACAGAAATCGGAATTGCGAATTTTGTATTGAATCGGGTTGCAATACCTGTGTTTCATCGTCAATGTGATGGTCGAAGTGTAACAGTAAGGCGGCTGTGGTGCATCGTATTATAACAATGGGCCCCCAGGGAATAGCCAAAGTACACACTCTTTTAAACCGTACTCCTAAGGACAGAAATCGGAATTGCGAATTTTGTATTGAATCGCTATGCAATTTCTGTGTTTTATCGTCAATGTGATGGTCAAAGGGTTACAGTAAACCTGCTGTGGTGCATCGGAATCCAACACTGGGCCCCCAGGGAGGAATCAAAGTACATACTCTTCTAAACCGTACTCCTGTGGACAGAAATCGGCATTGCGAATTTTGTATTGAATCGGGATGCAAATTCTGTGTTTCATCGTCATTGTGATGTTCGAAGGGTTACATTAAACCTGAAGTGGTGCATCGGAGTCAACACTGGGCTCCCCGGGAGGTGCCGAAGTACGTAATCTTCTAAACCATACTCCTGTGGACAGAAATCGGCATTGTGAATTTTGTATTGAATCGGGATGCAATTTCTGTGTTTCATCGTCAATATGATGGTCGAAGTGTAACAGTAAATCTGCTGTGGTGCATCGTAGTATAACATTGGGCCCCCTGCGAATAGCCAAAGTACATACTCTTTTAAAACGTGTTCCTGTGGACAGAAATCTGAATTTCGAATTTTGTATTGAATCGGGTTGCAATTTCTGTGTTTCATCGTCAATGTGATGGTCTTAGGGTTACAGAAAACCTGCTGTGGTGTATCGGAGTCTAACACTGGGCCCCCAGGGAAGAGCCAAAGTACATACTCTTCTAAACCGTACTCATAAAGGACAGAAATCGGAATTGCGAATTTTGTATTGAATCGGGATGCAATTTCTGTGTTTCATCGTCAATGTGATGGTCGAAGGGATACAGTAAACCTGCTGTGGTGCGTCGGAGTCTAACACTGGGCCCCCAGGGAAGCGCAAAATGTACATACTCTTCTTAGCCGTACTCTTGTGGACAAAAATCGGCATTGTGAATTTTGTATTGAATCTGGATGCAATTACTGTGTTTCATCGTCAATGTGATGGTCTGAGGGTTACAGTAAACCTGCTGTGGTGCATCGGAGTCTAACCCTGGGCCCCCAGGGAAGATCCAAAGAACATACTCTTGTAAACCGTGCTCCTGTGGACAGAAATCGGCAATGTGAATTTTGTATTGAATCGGGATGCAATTTCTGTGTTTCATCGTCAATGTGATAGTCGAAGGGATACAGTAAACCTGCTGTGGTGCGTCGGAGTCTAACACTGGGCACCCAGGGAAAGGCAAAATGTACATACTCTTCTTAGCCGTACTCTTGTGGACAAAAATCGGCATTTTGAATTTGGTATTTAATCGGGATGCAATTTCTGTGTTTCATCGTCAATGTGATGGTCGAAGGGTTACAGAAAACCTGCTGCAGTGCATCGGAGTCTAACACTGGGCCCCCTAGGGAAGGGCCAAAGTACATACTCTTCTAAACCGTACTCATAAAAACAGAAATCGGAATTGCGAATTTTGTATTCAATCTGGATGCAATTTCTGTGTTTCATCGTCAATGTGATGGTCGAAGGGTTGCAGTAAACCTCGGCCATCGGGGTCTAACACTGGGCCCCAGGGAAGTGACAAAGTACATACTCTTCTTAGCCGTACTCTTGTGGACAAAAATCGGCAATGTGAATTTTGTATTAAATCGGGATGCAATATCTGTGTCTCATCGTTAATGTGATGTTCGAAGGGTTACAGTAAACCTGCTGTGGGTCATCGTAGTCTAACACTGGGTCCCCAGTGAAGAGCCAAAGTACACACTATTCTGAACTGTACTCCTGTGGACAGAAATCGGCATTGCGAATTTTGTATTGAATCAGGATGCAATTTCTGTGTTTCATCGTCAATGTGATGGTTGAAAGGTAACAGTAAACTTGCTGTGGTGCATCGTAGTCTAACACTGGGCACCCAGGAGATAGCCAAAGTACATACACTTCTAAACCGTAATCCTGTGGACAGAAATCGGCATTGGGAATTTTGTATTGAATCGGGATGCAATTTCTGTGTTTCATCGTCAATGCGATGGTCGAAAGGTTACAGTAAACCTGCTGTGGTGCATCGTAGTCTAACACTGGGCACCCAGGGAAGAGCCAAAGTACACACTATTCTTAACCGTACTCCTGTGGACAGAAATCGGCATTGCGAATTTTGTATTGAATCGGGATGCACATTCTGTGTTTCACAGTCAATGTGATGGTCGAAGGGATACAGTAAACCTGCTGTGGTGCATCGGAGTCTAACATTTTGCCCCCAGGGAAGAGCCAAAGTACATACTCTTCTAAACCGTACTCGTTAGGACAGAAATCGTAATTGCGAATTTTGTATTGAATTGGGATGCAATTTCTGTGTTTCATCGTCAATGTGATAGTCGAAGGGATACAGTAAACTTGCTGTGGTGCGTTCTAGTCTAACACTGGGCCCCCAGGGAAGCGCATAATGTACATACTCTTCTTAGCCGTACTCTTGTGGACAAAAATCGGCATTGCGAATTTTGTATTAAATCGGGATGCAATTTCTGTGTTTCATCGTTAATGTGATGTTCGAAGGGTTAGAGAAAACGTGCTGTGGTGCATCGGAGTCTAATATTGGGCCCCCAGGGAAGAGCCAAAGTACATATTCTTCTAAACCATACTCCTGTAGACAGAAACCGGCATTGCGAATTTTGTATTGAATCGGGATGCAATTACTCTGTTTCATCGTCATTGTGATGGTCAAAGGATTACAGTAAACCTGATGTGGTGCATCGGAGTCTAACACTGGGCCCCCAGGGAAGTGTCAAAGTACATACTCTTCTAAACCGTACTCCTGTGGACAGAAATCGGCAATGTGAATTTTGTATTGAATCCGGATGCAATTGCTGTGTTCCATCGTCAATGTGATGGTCGAAGTGTAACAGTAAGGCGGCTGTGGTGCATCGTATTATAACATTGGGCCCCCAGGGAATAGCCAAAGTACACACTCTTTTTAACCGTTCTCCTGTGGATAGAAATCGGCATTGCGAATTTTGTATTGAATCGGGATGAAATTTCTGAGTTTCATCGTCAATGTGATGCTCGAAGGGTTGAGGTAACCTGCTGTGGTGCATCGGAGTCTAACACTGGGCCCCAGGGAAGAGACAAAGTACATACTCTTGTAAACCGTACTCCTGTGGACAGAAATCAGAATTGCTAATTTTGTTTTGAATCGGGATGCAATTGCTGTGTTTCATCGTCAATGTGATGGTCGGAGGGTTACAGTAAACCTGCTGTGGTGCATCGTAGTCTAACAATGGACCTCCAGAGAAGAGCCAAAGTACATACTCTTCTAAACCGTACTCCTGTGGACAGAAATCGGCATAGCGAATTTTGTATGGAATCGGGAGGAAATATCTGTATTTCATCGTCAATGTGATGGTCGAAGGGTAACAGTAAATCTGCTGTGGTGCATAGGAATCTAACACTCAGCCTCCAGGGAAGTTCCAAAGTACATACTCTTCGAACCCGTACTCCTAAAGACAGAAATCGGAATTGCGAATTTTGTATTGAATCGGGATGCAATTTCTGTGTTTCATCGTCAATGTGATGGTCGAAGGGTAACAGTTAACCTGCTGTGGTGCATCGTGGTCTAACACTGGGCCCCCAGGGAATAGCCAAAGTACATACACTTCTAAACCGTACTCCTGTGGACCCAAAACCGCATTGCGAATTTTGTATTGAATCGGGATGCAATTTCTGTGTTTCATAGTTAATGTGATGGTTGAGGGGTTACAGTAAAAAGGCTGTGGTGCATCATAGTCTAACACTGGGCCCCCAGGGAAGAGCCATTGTACATACTCTTCTAAACCGTACTCCTAAGGACAGAAATCGGAATTGCGAATTTTGTATTGAATCGCTATGCAATTTCTGTGTTTCATCGTCAATGTGATGGCCTAAGGGTTACAGTAAACCTGCTGTGGTGCATCGGAGTCTAACACTGGGCCCCCAGGGAGGAATCAAAGCACATACTCTTCTAAACCGTACTCCTGTGGACAGAAATCGGCATTGCGAATTTTGTATTGAATCGGGATGCAAATTCTGTGTTTCATCGTCATTGTGATGTTCGAAGGGTTACATTAAACCTGATGTGGTGCATCGGAGTCAACACTGGGCTCCCAGGGAGGTGCCGAAGTACGTAAACTTCTAAACCATACTCCTGTGGACAGAAATCGGCATTGTGAATTTTGTATTGAATCGGGATGCAATTTCTGTGTTTCATCGTCAATGTGATGGTCGAAGTGTAACAGTAAATCTGCTGTGGTGCATCGTAGTATAACATTGGGCACCCTGGGAATAGCCAAAGTACATACTCTTTTAAAACGTGTTCCTGTGGACAGAAATCTGAATTTCGAATTTTGTATTGAATCGGGATGCAATTTCTGTGTTTCATCGTCAATGTGATGGTCTAGGGTTACAGAAAACCTGCTGTGGTGAATCGGAGTCTAACACTGGGACCCCAGGGAAGAGCCAAAGTACATACTCTTCTAAACCGTACTCATAAAGGACAGAAATCGGAATTGCGAATTTTGTATTGAATCGGGATGCAATTTCTGTGTTTCATCGTCAATGTGATGGTCGAAGTGTAACAGTAAGGCGACTGTGGAGCATCGTAGTATAACACTGGGCCCCCAGGGAATAGCCAAAGTACACACTCTTTTAAACCGTACTCCTGTGGATAGAAATCGGCATTGCGAATTTTGTATTGAATCGGGATGCAATTTCGGAGTTTCATCGTCAATGTGATGGTCGAAGGGTTGCAGTAAACTTGCTGTGGTGCATCGGAGTCTAACACTGGGCCCCAGGGAAGAGATAAAGTACATACTCTTGTAAACCGTACTCCTGTGGACAGAAATCAGAATTCCTAATTTTGTTTTGAATCGGGATGCAAATTCTATGTTTCATCGTCAATGTGATGGAAGAAGGGTTACAGTAAACCTGCTGTGGTGCATCGTAGTCTAACGCTGGACCCCCAGGGAAGAGCCAAAATACATACTCTTCTAAACCGTACTCCTGTGGACAGAAATCGGCATTGCGAATTTTGTATGGAATCGGGATGCAATATCTGTATTTCATCGTCAATGTGATGGTCGAAGGGTAACAGTAAACCTGCTGTGGTGCATCGGAATCTAACACTCAGCCTACAGGGCAGATCCAAAGTACATACTCTTCTAAACCGTACCCCTAAGGACAGATATCGGAATTGCGAATTTTGTATTGAATCGCTATGCAATTTCTGTGTTTCATCGTCAATGTGATGGTCTAAGGGTTACAGTAAACCTGCTGTGGTGCATTGGAGTCTAACACTGGGCCCCCAGGGAAGAACCAAATTACATACTCTTCTAAACCGTACTCCTGTGGACAGAAATCGGCATTGTGAATATTGTATTGAATCCTGATGCAATTTCTGTGTTTCATCGTCAATGTGATGGTCGAAGGATAACAGTAACCCTGCTGTGGTGCATCGTAGTCTAACACTGGTCCCCCAGGGAATAGCCAAATTACATACTCTTCTAAACCGTACTCCTGTGGACAGAAATCGGTATTGCGAATTTTGTATTGAATTGGATGCAATTTCTGTGTTTCATCGTCAATGCGATGGTCGAAAGGTAACAGTAAACCTGCTGTGGTGCATCGTAGTCTAACAATGGGCACCCAGGGAAGAGCCAAAGTACACACTATTCTGAACCGTACTCCTGTGGACAGAAATCAGCATTTCGAAATTTGTATTGAATCGGGATGCAATTTCTGTGTTTCATCGTAAATGTGATGGTCGAAGGGATACAGTAAACCTGCTGTGGTGCATCGGAGTCTAACACTGGTTCCCAGGGAAGAGACAAAGTACATACTCTTCTTAGCCGTACTCTTGTGGTCAAAAATTGGCATTGTGAATTTTGTATTAAATCGGGATGCAATTTCTGTGCTTCATCGTTAATGTGATGTTCGAAGGGTTACAGTAAACCTGCTGTGGTGCATCGTAGTCTAACACTGGGTCCGCAGGGAAGAGCCTAAGTACATACTCTTCTAAACCGTACACCTAAGGACAGAAATCGGAATTGCGAATTTTGTATTGAATCTGGATGCAATTACTGTGTTTCATCGTCAATGTGATGGTCTGAGGGTTACAGTAAACCTGCTGTGGTGCATCGGAGTCTAACCCTGGGCCCCCAGGGAAGATCCAAAGGACATACTCTTATAAACCGTGCTCCTGTGGACAGAAATCGGCAATGTGAATTATGTATTGAATCGGGATGCAATTTCTGTGTTTCATCGTCAATGTGATGGTCGAAGGGTAACAGTAAACCTGCTGTGGTTCATCGTAGTCTAACACGGGGCCCCAGGGAGTAGCCAAAGTACATACTCTTCTGAACCGTACTCCTGTGGACCGAAATGGGCATTGCGAATTTTGTATTGAATCGGGATGCAATTTCTGTGTTTCATCGTAATGTGATGGTCATAGGGTTACAGTAAACCTCCTGTGGTGCATGGTAGTCTAACACTGGGCCCCGAGATAAGAGCCAAAATACATACTCTTCTAAACTGTACTCCTGTGGACAGAAATCAGAATTGCTAATTTTGTTTTGAATTGAGATGCAATTTCTGTGTTTCATCGTCAATGTGATGGTCGAAGGGTTACAGAAAACCTGCTGTGGTGCATCGTAGTCTAACACTGGACCCCCAGGGAAGAGCCAAAGTACATACTCTTCTAAACCGTACTCCTAAGGGCTGAAATCGGAATTGCGAATTTTGTATTGAATCGGGATGCAATTTCTGTGTTTCATCGTCAATACGATGGTCGAAGGGTTACAGTAAACCTGCTGTTGTGCATTGGAGTCTAACATTCAGCCCACAGGGAAGAGCCAAAGTACATACTCTTCTAAACCGTACTCCTGTGGACAGAAATCGTCATTGCGAATTTTGTATGGAATCGGGAAGCAATATCTGTATTTCATCGTCAATGTGATGGTCGAAGGGTAACAGTAAACCTGCTTTGGTGCATCGGAATCTAACTCTCAGCCTACAGGGAAGAGCCAAAGTACATACTCTTCTAAACCGTACTCCTGTGGACAGAAATCGTCATTGCGAATTTTGTATTGAATCGGGATGCAATTTCTGTGTTTCATCGTCAATGTGATGGTCGAAGGGTAACAGTTAACCTACTGCGGTGCATCGTGGTCTAACACTGGGCCCCCAGGGAATATCCAAAGTACATACTCTTCTAAACCGTACTCCTGTGGACCCAAAACGGCATTGCGAATTTTGTATTGAATTGGATGCAATTTCTGTGTTTCATCGTCAGTGTGATGGTCGAAGGGTTACAGTAAAAAGGATGTGGTGCATCATAGTCTAACACTGGGCCCCCAGGGAAGAGCCATAGTACATACTCTTCTAAACCGTACTACTAAGGACAGAAATCGGAATTGCGAATTTTGTATTGAATCGCTATGCAATTTCTGTGTTTCATCGTCAATGTGATGGTCGAAGGATAACAGTAACCCTGCTGTGGTGCATCGTAGTCTAACACTGGTCCCCCAGGGAATAGCCAAATTACATACTCTTCTAAACCGTACTCCTGTGGACAGAAATCGGTATTGCGAATTTTGTATTGAATTGGATGCAATTTCTGTGTTTCATCGTCAATGCGATGGTCGAAGGGTTACAGTGAACCAGCTGTGGTGCATCGTAGTCTAACACTAGGCCCCAAAGGAAGAGCCAAAGTACATACACTTCTAAACAGTACTCCTGTGGACAGAAATCGGCATTGCGAATTCTGTATTGATTAGGGATGCAATTACTGTGTTTCATCGTCAATGTGATGGTTGAAGGGATACAGTAAACTTGCTGTGGTGCATCGGAGTCTAACACTGGGCCCCCAGGGAAGTGCCAAAGTACATACTCTTCTAAACAGTACTCCTAAGGACAGAAATCGGAATTGCGAATTTCGTATTGAATCGGAATGCAATTTATGTGTTTTATCGTCTATGTGATGGTCGAAGGGATACAGTAAACCTGCTGTGGTGCATCGGAGTCTAACATTGGGCCCCCAGGGAAGAGCCAAAGTACATACTCTTCTAAACCATACTCATAAGGACAGAAATCTGAATTGCGAATTTTGTATTGAATCGGGATGCAATTTCTGTGTTTCATCGTCAATGTGATAGTCGAAGGGATACAGTAAACTTTCTGTGGTTCGTCGGAGTCTAACACTGGGCCCCCAGGGAAACGCAAAATGTACATACTCTTCTTAGCCGTACTCTTGTGGACACCAATCGGCATTGTGAATTTTGTATTAAATCGGGATGCAATTTCTGTGTTTCATCGTCAATGTGAAGGTCGAAGGGTTACAGAAAACCTGCTGTGGTGCATCAGAGTCTAACACGGGGCCCCCAGGGAAGAGCCAAAGTACGTACTCTTCTAAACCGTACTCATATGGACAAAAATCGGAATTGCGAATTTTGTATTCAATCTGGATGCAATTTCTGTGTTTCATCGTCAATGTGATGGTCGACGGGTTGCAGTAAACCTGCTGTGGTGCATCGGAGTCTAACACTGGGCCCCCAGGGAAGAGCCAAAGTACATACTCTTCTAAACCGTACACCTAAGGACAGAAATCGGAATTGCGAATTTTGTATTGAATTGGGATGCAATTACTGTGTTTCATCGTCAATGTGATGGTCGAAGGGTTACGGTAAACCTGCTGTGGTGCATCGGAGTTTAAACCTGGGCCCCCAGGGAAGATCCAAAGTACATACTCTTCTAAATCGTGCTCCTGTGGACAGAAATCGGTATTGCGAATTTTGTATTGAATCGGGATGCAATTTCTGTGTTTCATCGTCAATGTGATGGTCGAAGGGTAACAGTAAACCTGCTGTGGTTCATCGTAGTCTAACACGGGGCCCCAGGGAATAGCCAAAGTACATACTCTTCTAAACCGTACTGCTGTGGACCTAAATCGGCATTGCGAATTTGAATTGAGTCGGGATGCAATTTCTGTGTATCATCGTCAATGTGATGGTCGAAGGGTTACAGAAATCTGCTGTGGTGCATCGGAGTCTAACACTGGGCCCCCAGGGCAGAGCCAAAGTAAATACTCTTCTAAACCGTTCTCTTCTAGACAGAAATCGGCGTTGAGAATTTTGTGTTGAATCAGGATGCAATTTCTGTTTCTCATCGTCAATGTGGTGGTTGAAGGGTAACAGTAAACTTAATGTGGTGCATCGTAGTCTAACACTGGGCACCCAGGGAATAGCCAAAGTACATACTCTTCTAAACCGTAATCCTGTGGACAGAAATCGTCATTGCGAATTTTGTATTGAATCGGGATGCAATTTCTGTGTTTCATCGTCAATGCGATGGTCGAAAGGATACAGTAAACCTGCTGTGGTGCATCGTAGTCTAACACTGGGCACCCAAGGAAGAGCCAAAGTACACACTATTCTGAACCGTACTCCTGTGGACAGAAATCGGCATTGCGAATTTTGTATTGAATCGGGATGCATTTTCTGTGTTTCATCGTCAATGTGATGGTCGAAGGGATACAGTAAACCTGCTGTGGTGCATCGGAGTCTAACATTTTGCCCCCAGGGAAGAGCCAAAGTACATACTCTACTAAACAGTACTCATTAGGACAGAAATCGGAATTGCGAATTTTTTATTGAATCGGGATGCAATTTCTGTGTATCATCGTCAATGTGATGGTCGAAGGGTTACAGAAAACCTGCTGTGGTGCATCGGAGTCTAACACTGGGCCCCCAGGGAAGAGCCAAAGTACATACTCTTCTAAACCGTACTCATAAGGACAGAAATCGGAATTGCGAATTCTGTGTTCAATCAGGATGCAATTTCTTTGTATCATCGTCAATGTGATGGTCGAAGGGTTACAGTAAACCTGCTGTGGTGCATCGGAGTATAACACTGGGCCCCAGGAAGAGACAAAGTACATACTCTTGTAAACCGTACTCCTGTGGACAGAAATCAGAATGGCTAATTTTGTTTCGAATCGGGATGCAATTTCTATGTTTCATCATCAATGTGATGTTCGAAGGGATACAGTAAACCTGCTGTGGTGCATCGGAGTCTAACATTGGGCCCCCAGGGAAGAGCCAAGGTACATACTCTTATAAACCGTACTCATTAGGACAGAAATCGGAATTGTGAATTTTGTATTGAATCGGGATGCATTTTCTGTGTTTCATCGTCAATGTGATAGTCGGAGGGATAGAGTAAACCTGCTGTGGTGCATCGGAGTCTAACACTGGGCCCCCAGGAAAGCGCCAAAGTACATACTCTTCTTAGCCATACTCTTGTGGACAGAAATCACTATTGTGAATTTTGGATTAAATCGGGATGCAATTTCTGTGTTTCATCGTCAATGTGACGGTCGAAGGGTAACAGTAAACCTGCTGTGGTGCATCGTAGCCTAACACTGGGCCCCCAGTGAATAGCCAAAGTACATTCGCTTCTAAACCGTACTCCTTTGGACAGAAATCGGCATTGCGAGTTTTGGATTGAATCGGGATGCAATTTCTGTGTTTCATCGTCATTGTGATGGTCGAAGGGTTACTGTATACCTGATGTGGTGCATCGGAGTCAACACTGGGCCCCCAGGTAAGTGCCAAAGTACGTAATCCTCTAAACCATACTCCTGTGGACAGAAATCGGCATTGTGAATTGTGTATTTAATCGGGATGCAATTTCTGGGTTTCATCGTCAATGAGATAGTCGAAGTGTAACAGTAAATCTGCTGTGGTGCATCGTAGTATAACATCGGGCCCCCAGGGAATAGCCAAAGTACATACTTTAAAACGTACTCCTGTGGACAGAAATCGGCAATGCGAATTTTGTATTGAATCAGGATGCAATTTCTGTGTTTCATCGTCAATGTGATGGTCTAAGTGTTACAGTAAACCTGCTGTGGTGTATCGGAGTTTAACACTGGGCCCAAAGGGCAGAGCCAAAGTAAATACTATTCTAAACCGTTCTCTTCTGGACAGAAATCGGCATTGCGAATTTTGTGTTGAATCAGGATGCAATTTCTGTGTTCATCGTCAATGTGATGGTTGAAGGGTAACAGTAAACGTGCTGTGGTGCATCGTAGTCTAACACTGGGCACCCAGGGAATAGCCAAAGTACATACTCTTCTAAAGCGTAATCCTGTGGACAGAAATCGTCATTGCGAATTTTGTATTGAATCGGGATGCAATTTCTGTGCTTCATCGTCAATGCGATGGTCGAAAGGTTACAGTAAACCTGCTGTGGTGCAACGTAGTCTAACACTGGGCACCCAGGGAAGAGCCAAAGTACGCACTATTCTGAACCGTACTCCTGTGGACAGAAATCGGCATTGCGAATTTTGTATTGAATCGGGATGCAATTTCTGTGTTTCATCGTCAATTTGATGGTCGAAGGGTTACAGTAAACCTGCTGTGGTGCATCGTAGTCTAACACTGGGCCCCCAGGGAAGAGCCAAAGTACATACACTTCTAAACCGTTCCCATGTGGACAGAAATCGGCATTGCGAATTCTGTATTGATTCGGGATGCAAATTCTGTGTTTCATCGTCAATGTGATGGTTGAAGGGATACAGTAAACCTGCTATGGTGCATCGTAGTCTAACACTGGGCCCCCAGGGAAGAGTAAAGTACATACTCTTCTAAACCGTACACCTAAGGACAGAAATCGGAATTGCTAATTTTGTTTTGAATCGGGACGCAATTTCAGTGTTTCATCGTCAATGTGATGTTCGAAGGGATACAGTAAACCTGCTGTGGTGCATCGGAGTCTAACATTGGGCCCCCAGGGAAGAGCCAAGGTACATACTCTTATAAACCGTACTCATTAGGACAGAAATCGGAATTGTGAATTTATTGAATCGGGATGCAATTTCTGTGTTTCATCGTCAATGTGATGGTTGAAGGGATACAGTAAACCTGCTGTGGTGCATCCGAGTCTAACACTGGGCCCCCAGGGCAGAGCCAAAGTAAATACTCTTCTAAACCGTTCTCTTCTGGACAGAAATCGGCATTGCGAATTTTGTGTTGAATCAGGATGCAATTTCTGTGTCTCATCGTCAATGTGATGGTCGAAAGGTTACAGTAAACCTGCTGTGGTGCATCGTAGTCTAACACTGGGCACCCAGGGAAGAGCCAATGTACACACTATTCTTAACCGTACTCCTGTGGACAGAAATCGGCATTGCGAATTTTGTATTGAATCGGGATGCAATTTCTGTGTTTCATCGTCACTGTGATGGTCGAAGGGATACAGTAAACCTGCTGTGGTGCATCGGAGTCTAACACTGGGCCCTCAGGGAAGTGTCAAAGTACATACTCTTCTAAACCGTACTCCTGTGGACAGAAATCGGCATTGTGAATTTTGTATTGAATCCGGATGCAATTTCTGTGTTTCATCGTCAATGTGATAGTCGAAGGGATACAGTAAACCTGCTGTGGTGCATCGGAGTCTAACACTGGGCCCCCAAGAAAGCGCCAAAGTACATACTCTTTTTAGCCATACTCTTGTGGACAGAAATCGGTATTGTGAATTTTGGATTAAATCGGGATGCAATTTCTGTGTTTCATCGTCAATGTGACGGTCGAAGGGTAACAGTAAACCTGCTGTGGTGCATCGTAGTCTAACACGGGGCCCCCAGGGAATAGCCAAAGTACATACTCTTCTAAACCGTACTGCTGTGGACAGAAATCGACATTGCGAATTTGTATTGCGTCAGGATGCAATTTTGTGTTTCATCGTCAATGTGATTGTTGAAGGGATACAGCAAACCTGCTGTGGTGCATCGGAGTCTAACACTGGGCCCCCAGGGCAGAGCCAAAGTAAATACTCTTCTAAACCGTTCTCTTCTGGACAGAAATCGGCATTGCGAATTTTGTGTTGAATCAGGATGCAATTTCTGTGTCTCATCGTCAATGTGATGGTTGAAGGGTAACAGTAAACTTGCTGTGGTGCATCGTAGTCTAACACTGGGCACCCAGGGAATAGCCAAAGTACATACTCTTCTAAACCGTAATCCTGTGGACAGAAATCGTCATTGCGAATTTTGTATTGAATCGGGATGCAATTTCTGTGTTTCATCGTCAATGCGACGGTCGAAAGGTTACAGTAAACCTGCTGTGGTGCATCGTAGTCTAACACTGGGCACCCAGGGAAGAGCCAAAGTACACACTATTCTGAACCGTACTCCTGTGGACAGAAATCGGCATTGCGAATTTTGTATTGAATCGGGATGCAATTTATGTGTTTCATCGTCAATGTGATGGTCGAAGGGATACAGTAAACCTGCTGTGGTGCATCGGAGTCTAACATTTTGCCCCCAGGGAAGAGCCAAAGTACATACTCTTCTAAACAGTACTCATTAGGACAGAAATCGGAATTGCGAATTTTGTATTGAATCGGGATGCAATTTCTGTGTATCATCGTCAATGTGATGGTCGAAGGGTTACAGAAAACCTGCTGTGGTGCATCGGAGTCTAACACTGGGCCCTCAGGGAAGTGTCAAAGTACATACTCTTCTAAACCCTACTCCTGTGGACAGAAATCGGCATTGTGAATTTTGTATTGAATCCGGATGCAATTTCTGTGTTTCATCGTCAATGTGATGGTCGAAGGGTTACAGTAAACCTGATGTGGTGCATCGGAGTCTAACACTGGGCCCTCAGGGAAGTATCAAAGTACATACTCTTCTAAACCGTACTCCTGTGGACAGAAATCGGAATTGTGAATTTTGTATTGAATCAGGATGCAATTTCTGTGTTTCATCGTCAATGTGATAGTCGAAGGGATACAGTAAACCTGCTGTGGTGCATCGGAGTCTAACACTGGGCCCCCAGGAAACCGCCAAAGTACATACTCTTCTTAGCCATACTCTTGTGGACAGAAATCGGTAATGTGAATTTTGGATTAAATCGGGATGCAATTTCTGTGTTTCATCGTCAATGTGACGGTCGAAGGGTAACAGTAAACCTGCTGTGGTGCATCGTAGTCTAACACTGGGCCCCCAGGGAATAGCCAAAGTACATACACTTCTAAACCGTACTCCTGTGGACAGAAATCCGCATTGCGAACTTTGGATTGAATCGGGATGCAATTTCTGTGTTTCATCGTCAATGTGATGGTCGAAGGGTTGCAGTAAACCTGCTGTGGTGCATCGGAGTCTATCACTGGGCCCCAGAGAACAGACAAAGTACAGACTCTTCTTAGCCGTACTCTTGTGGACAAAAATCGGCATTGTGAATTTTGTATTAAATCGGGATGCAATTTCTGTGTTTCATCGTTATTGTGATGTTCGAAGTGTTACAGTAAACCTGCTGTGGTGCATCGTAGTCTAACACTGGGCCCCCAGGGAGGAGCCAAAGTATATGCTTTTCTAAACCGTACTCATTAGGACAGAAATAGGAATTGCGGATTTTGTATTGAATCGGGATGCAATTACTGTGTTTCATCGTCAATGTGATGGTCTAAGGGTTACAGTAAACCTGCTGTGGTGCATAGGAGTCTAAACCCGGGCCCCCAGGGAAGATCCAAACTACATACTCTTCTAAACTGTGCTCCTGTGGACAGAAATCGGAATTGTGAATTTATTGAATCGGGATGCAATTTCTGTGTTTCATCGTCAATGTGATGGTCGAAGGGTAACAGTAAACCTGCTGTGGTTCATCGTAGTTTAACACGGGGCCCCAGGGAATAGCCAATGTACATACTCTTCCAAACCGTACTCCTGTGGACCGAAATAGGCATTGCGAATTTTGTATTGAATCGGGATGCAATTTCTGTGTTTCATCGTCAATTTAATGGTCGAAGGGTTACAGTAAACCTGCTGTGGTGCATCGTAGTCCAACACTGGGCCCCCAGGGAAGAGCCAAAGTACATACACTTCTAAACCGTACCCATGTGGACAGAAATCGGCATTGCGAATTCTGTATTGATTCGGGATGCAATTTCTGTGTTTCATCGTCAATGTGATGGTTGAAGGGATACAGTAAACCTGCTATGGTGCATCGTAGTCTAACACTGGGCCCCCAGGGAAGAGTAAAGTACATACTCTTCTAAACCGTACACCTAAGGACAGAAATTGGAATTGCGAATTTTGTATTGAATTGGGATGCAATTACTGTGTTTCATCGTCAATGTGATGGGCTAAGGGTTACAGTAAACCTGCTGTGGTGCATCGGAGTTTAAACCTGGGCCCCCAGGGAAGATCCAAAGTACATACTCTTCTAAATCGTGCTCCTGTGGACCGAAATCGGCATTGTGAATTTTGTATTGAATCGGGATGCAATTTCAGAGTTTCATCGTCAATGTGATGGTCGAAGGGTAACAGTAAACGTGCTGTGGTTCATCGTAGTCTAACACGGGGCCCCAGGGAATAGCCAAAGTACATACTCTTCTTAGCCATACTCTTGTGGACAGAAATCGGTATTGTGAATTTCGGATTGAATCGGGATGCAATTTCAGAGTTTCATCGTCAATGTGATGGTCGAAGGGTAACAGTAAACGTGCTGTGGTTCATTGTAGTCTAACACGGGGCCCCAGGGAATAATCAAAGTACATACCCTTCTAAACCGTACTCCTGTGGACAGAAATCGGCATTGTGAATTTTGTATTGAACGCGGATGCAATTTCTGTGTTTCATCGTCAATGTGATGGTCGAAGGATAACAGTAAACCTGCTGTGGTTCATCGTAGTCTAACACGGGGCCCCAGGGAATAGCCAAAGTACATACTCTTCTGAACCGTACTCCTGTGGACCGAAATAGACATTGCGAATTTTGTATTGAATCGGGATGCAATTTCTGTGTTTCATCGTCAATTTGATGGTCGAAGGGTTACAGTAAACCTGCTGTGGTGCATCGTAGTCTAACACTGGGCCCCCAGGGAACAGCCAAAGTACATAGTCTTCTTAACCGTACCCATGTGGACAGAAATCGGCAATGCGAATTTTGTATTGAATCAGGATGCAATTTCTGTGTTTCATCGTCAATGTGATGGTCGAAGGGCTACACAAAACCTGCTGTGGTGCATCGGAGTCTGACACTGGGCCCCAGGGAAGAGCCAAAGTACATACTCTTCTAAACCGTACTCATAAGGACAGAAATCGGAATTGCGAATTTTGTATTCAGTCTGAATGCAATTTCTGTGTTTCATCGTCAATGTGATGGTCCAAGGGTTGCAGTAAACCTGCTGTGGTGCATCGGAGTCTATCACTGGGCCCCAGGGAACAGACAAAGTACAGACTCTTCTTAGCCGTACTCTTGTGGACAAAAATCGGCATTGTGAATTTTGTATTAAATCGGGATGCAATTTCTGTGTTTCATCGTTATTGTGATGTTCGAAGGGTTACAGTAAACCTGCTGTGGTGCATCGTAGTCTAACACTGGGCCCCCAGGGAAGAGCCAAAGTATATGCTTTTCTAAACCGTACTCATTAGGACAGAAATAGGAATTGCGAATTTTGTATTGAATCGGGATGCAATTACTGTGTTTCATCGTCAATGTGATGGTCTAAGGGTTACAGTAAACCTGCTGTGGTGCATCGGAGTCTAAACCTGGGCATCCAGGGAAGATCCAAAGTACATACTCTTCTAAACCGTGCTCCTGTGGACAGAAATCGGAATTGTGAATTTATTGAATCGGGATGCAATTTCTGTGTTTCATGGTCAATGTGATGGTCGAAGGGTAACAGTAAACCTGCTGTGGTTCATCGTAGTCTAACACGGGGCCCCAGGGAATAGCCAAAGTACATACTCTTCTGAACCGTACTCCTGTGGACCGAAATAGGCATTGCGAATTTTGTATTGAATCGGGATGCGATTTCTGTGTTTCATCGTCAATTTGATGGTCGAAGGGTTACAGTAAACCTGCTGTGGTGCATCGTAGTCTAACACTGGGCCCCCAGGGAAGATCCAAAGTACATACTCTTCTAAACCGTGCTCCTGTGGACAGAAATCGGAATTGTGAATTTATTGAATCGGGATGCAATTTCTGTGTTTCATCGTCAATGTGATGGTTGAAGAGATACAGTAAACCTGCTATGGTGCATCGTAGTCTAACACTGGGCCCCCAGGGAAGAGTAAAGTACATACTCTTCTAAACCGTACACCTAAGGACATAAATCGGAATTGCGAATTTTGTATTGAATTGGGATGCAATTACTGTGTTTCATCGTCAATGTGATGGTCTAAGTGTTACAGTAAACCTGCTGTGGTGTATCGGAGTTTAACACTGGGCCCAAAGGGCAGAGCCAAAGTAAATACTATTCTAAACCGTTCTCTTCTGGACAGAAATCGGCATTGCGAATTTTGTGTTGAATCAGGATGCAATTTCTGTGTTCATCGTCAATGTGATGGTTGAAGGGTAACAGTAAACGTGCTGTGGTGCATCGTAGTCTAACACTGGGCACCCAGGGAATAGCCAAAGTACATACTCTTCTAAAGCGTAATCCTGTGGACAGAAATCGTCATTGCGAATTTTGTATTGAATCGGGATGCAATTTCTGTGTTTCATCGTCAATGCGATGGTCGAAAGGTTACAGTAAACCTGCTGTGGTGCAACGTAGTCTAACACTGGGCACCCAGGGAAGAGCCAAAGTACACACTATTCTGAACCGTACTCCTGTGGACAGAAATCGGCATTGCGAATTTTGTATTGAATCGGGATGCAATTTCTGTGTTTCATCGTCAATTTGATGGTCGAAGGGTTACAGTAAACCTGCTGTGGTGCATCGTAGTCTAACACTGGGCCCCCAGGGAAGAGCCAAAGTACATACACTTCTAAACCGTTCCCATGTGGACAGAAATCGGCATTGCGAATTCTGTATTGATTCGGGAAGCAATTTCTGTGTTTCATCGTCAATGTGATGGTTGAAGGGATACAGTAAACCTGCTATGGTGCATCGTAGTCTAACACTGGGCCCCCAGGGAAGAGTAAAGTACATACTCTTCTAAACCGTACACCTAAGGACAGAAATCGGAATTGCTAATTTTGTTTTGAATCGGGACGCAATTTCTGTGTTTCATCGTCAATGTGATGTTCGAAGGGATACAGTAAACCTGCTGTGGTGCATCGGAGTCTAACATTGGGCCCCCAGGGAAGAGCCAAGGTACATACTCTTATAAACCGTACTCATTAGGACAGAAATCGGAATTGTGAATTTATTGAATCGGGATGCAATTTCTGTGTTTCATCGTCAATGTGATGGTTGAAGGGATACAGTAAACCTGCTGTGGTGCATCCGAGTCTAACACTGGGCCCCCAGGGCAGAGCCAAAGTAAATACTCTTCTAAACCGTTCTCTTCTGGACAGAAATCGGCATTGCGAATTTTGTGTTGAATCAGGATGCAATTTCTGTGTCTCATCGTCAATGTGATGGTCGAAAGGTTACAGTAAACCTGCTGTGGTGCATCGTAGTCTAACACTGGGCACCCAGGGAAGAGCCAATGTACACACTATTCTGAACCGTACTCCTGTGGACAGAAATCGGCATTGCGAATTTTGTATTGAATCGGGATGCAATTTCTGTGTTTCATCGTCACTGTGATGGTCGAAGGGATACAGTAAACCTGCTGTGGTGCATCGGAGTCTAACACTGGGCCCCCAAGAAAGCGCCAAAGTACATACTCTTTTTAGCCATACTCTTGTGGACAGAAATCGGTATTGTGAATTTTGGATTAAATCGGGATGCAATTTCTGTGTTTCATCGTCAATGTGACGGTCGAAGGGTAACAGTAAACCTGCTGTGGTGCATCGTAGTCTAACACGGGGCCCCCAGGGAATAGCCAAAGTACATACTCTTCTAAACCGTACTGCTGTGGACAGAAATCGACATTGCGAATTTGTATTGCGTCGGGATGCAATTTTTGTGTTTCATCGTCAATGTGATTGTTGAAGGGATACAGCAAACCTGCTGTGGTGCATCGGAGTCTAACACTGGGCCCCCAGGGCAGAGCCAAAGTAAATACTCTTCTAAACCGTTCTCTTCTGGACAGAAATCGGCATTGCGAATTTTGTGTTGAATCAGGATGCAATTTCTGTGTCTCATCGTCAATGTGATGGTTGAAGGGTAACAGTAAACTTGCTGTGGTGCATCGTAGTCTAACACTGGGCACCCAGGGAATAGCCAAAGTACATACTCTTCTAAACCGTAATCCTGTGGACAGAAATCGTCATTGCGAATTTTGTATTGAATCGGGATGCAATTTCTGTGTTTCATCGTCAATGCGACGGTCGAAAGGTTACAGTAAACCTGCTGTGGTGCATCGTAGTCTAACACTGGGCACCCAGGGAAGCGCCAAAGTACACACTATTCTGAACCGTACTCCTGTGGACAGAAATCGGCATTGCGAATTTTGTATTGAATCGGGATGCAATTTATGTGTTTCATCGTCAATGTGATGGTCGAAGGGATACAGTAAACCTGCTGTGGTGCATCGGAGTCTAACATTTTGCCCCCAGGGAAGAGCCAAAGTACATACTCTTCTAAACAGTACTCATTAGGACAGAAATCGGAATTGCGAATTTTGTATTGAATCGGGATGCAATTTCTGTGTATCATCGTCAATGTGATGGTCGAAGGGTTACAGAAAACCTGCTGTGGTGCATCGGAGTCTAACACTGGGCCCTCAGGGAAGTATCAAAGTACATACTCTTCTAAACCGTACTCCTGTGGACAGAAATCGGAATTGTGAATTTTGTATTGAATCAGGATGCAATTTCTGTGTTTCATCGTCAATGTGATGGTCGACGGGTTGCAGTAAACCTGCTGTGGTGCATCGGAGTCTAACACTGGGCCCCCAGGGAAGTGCCAAAGTACATACTCTTCTAAACAGTACTCCTAAGGACAGAAATCGGAATTGCGAATTTCGTATTGAATCGGAATGCAATTTATGTGTTTTATCGTCTATGTGATGGTCGAAGGGATACAGTAAACCTGCTGTGGTGCATCGGAGTCTAACATTGGGCCCCCAGGGAAGAGCCAAAGTACATACTCTTCTAAACCATACTCATAAGGACAGAAATCTGAATTGCGAATTTTGTATTGAATCGGGATGCAATTTCTGTGTTTCATCGTCAATGTGATAGTCGAAGGGATACAGTAAACTTTCTGTGGTTCGTTGGAGTCTAACACTGGGCCCCCAGGGAAACGCAAAATGTACATACTCTTCTTAGCCGTACTCTTGTGGACACCAATCGGCATTGTGAATTTTGTATTAAATCGGGATGCAATTTCTGTGTTTCATCGTCAATGTGAAGGTCGAAGGGTTACAGAAAACCTGCTGTGGTGCATCAGAGTCTAACACGGGGCCCCCAGGGAAGAGCCAAAGTACGTACTCTTCTAAACCGTACTCATATGGACAGAAATCGGAATTGCGAATTTTGTATTCAATCTGGATGCAATTTCTGTGTTTCATCGTCAATGTGATGGTCGACGGGTTGCAGTAAACCTGCTGTGGTGCATCGGAGTCTAACACTGGGCCCCAGGGAAGAGACAAAGTACATACTCTTCTTAGCCGTACTCTTGTGGTCAAAAATCGGCATTGTGAAATTTGTATTAAATTGGGATGCAATTTCTGTGTTTCATCGTTAATGTGATATTCGAAGGGTTACAGTAAACCTGCTGTTGTGCATCGTAGTCTAACACTGGGCCCCCAGGGAAGAGCCAAAGTACATACTCTTCTAAACCGTACACCTAAGGACAGAAATCGGAATTGCGAATTTTGTATTGAATTGGGATGCAATTACTGTGTTTCATCGTCAATGTGATGGTCGAAGGGTTACGGTAAACCTGCTGTGGTGCATCGGAGTTTAAACCTGGGCCCCCAGGGAAGATCCAAAGTACATACTCTTCTAAATCGTGCTCCTGTGGACAGAAATCGGTATTGCGAATTTTGTATTGAATCGGGATGCAATTTCTGTGTTTCATCGTCAATGTGATGGTCGAAGGGTAACAGTAAACCTGCTGTGGTTCATCGTAGTCTAACACGGGGCCCCAGGGAATAGCCAAAGTACATACTCTTCTAAACCGTACTGCTGTGGACCTAAATCGGCATTGCGAATTAGAATTGAGTCGGGATGCAATTTCTGTGTATCATCGTCAATGTGATGGTCGAAGGGTTACAGAAAACCTGCTGTGGTGCATCGGAGTCTAACACTGGGCCCCCAGGGCAGAGCCAAAGTAAATACTCTTCTAAACCGTTCTCTTCTAGACAGAAATCGGCGTTGCGAATTTTGTGTTGAATCAGGATGCAATTTCTGTTACTCATCGTCAATGTGGTGGTTGAAGGGTAACAGTAAACTTAATGTGGTGCATCGTAGTCTAACACTGGGCACCCAGGCAATAGCCAAAGTACATACTCTTCTAAACCGTAATCCTGTGGACAGAAATCGTCATTGCGAATTTTGTATTGAATCGGGATGCAATTTCTGTGTTTCATCGTCAATGCGATGGTCGAAAGGTTACAGTAAACCTGCTGTGGTGCATCGTAGTCTAACACTGGGCACCCAGGGAAGAGCCAAAGTACACACTATTCTGAACCGTACTCCTGTGGACAGAAATCGGCATTGCGAATTTTGTATTGAATCGGGATGCATTTTCTGTGTTTCATCGTCAATGTGATGGTCGAAGGGATACAGTAAACCTGCTGTGGTGCATCGGAGTCTAACATTTTGCCCCCAGGGAAGAGCCAAAGTACATACTCTACTAAACAGTACTCATTAGGACAGAAATCGGAATTGCGAATTTTTTATTGAATCGGGATGCAATTTCTGTGTATCATCGTCAATGTGATGGTCGAAGGGTTACAGAAAACCTGCTGTGGTGCATCGGAGTCTAACACTGGGCCCCCAGGGAAGAACCAAAGTACATACTCTTCTAAACCGTACTCATAAGGACAGAAATCGGAATTGCGAATTCTGTGTTCAATCAGAATGCAATTTCTTTGTATCATCGTCAATGTGATGGTCGAAGGGTTACAGTAAACCTGCTGTGGTGCATCGGAGTATAACACTGGGCCCCAGGGAAGAGACAAAGTACATACTCTTGTAAACCGTACTCCTGTGGACAGAAATCAGAATGGCTAATTTTGTTTCGAATCGGGATGCAATTTCTATGTTTCATCATCAATGTGATGTTCGAAGGGATACAGTAAACCTGCTGTGGTGCATCGGAGTCTAACATTGGGCCCCCAGGGAAGAGCCAAGGTACATACTCTTATAAACCGTACTCATTAGGACAGAAATCGGAATTGTGAATTTTGTATTGAATCGGGATGCATTTTCTGTGTTTCATCGTCAATGTGATAGTCGGAGGGATAGAGTAAACCTGCTGTGGTGCATCGGAGTCTAACACTGGGCCCCCAGGAAAGCGCCAAAGTACATACTCTTCTTAGCCATACTCTTGTGGACAGAAATCACTATTGTGAATTTTGGATTAAATCGGGATGCAATTTCTGTGTTTCATCGTCAATGTGACGGTCGAAGGGTAACAGTAAACCTGCTGTGGGGCATCGTAGCCTAACACTGGGCCCCCAGGGAATAGCCAAAGTACATACGCTTCTAAACCGTACTCCTTTGGACAGAAATCGGCATTGCGAGTTTTGGATTGAATCGGGATGCAATTTCTGTGTTTCATCGTCATTGTGATGGTCGAAGGGTTACTGTATACCTGATGTGGTGCATCGGAGTCAACACTGGGCCCCCAGGTAAGTGCCAAAGTACGTAATCCTCTAAACCATACTCCTGTGGACAGAAATCGGCATTGTGAATTGTGTATTTAATCGGGATGCAATTTCTGGGTTTCATCGTCAATGAGATAGTCGAAGTGTAACAGTAAATCTGCTGTGGTGCATCGTAGTATAACATCGGGCCCCCAGGGAATAGCCAAAGTACATACTTTAAAACGTACTCCTGTGGACAGAAATCGGCAATGCGAATTTTGTATTGAATCAGGATGCAATTTCTGTGTTTCATCGTCAATGTGATGGTCGAAGGGCTACACAAAACCTGCTGTGGTGCATCGGAGTCTGACACTGGGCCCCAGGGAAGAGCCAAAGTACATACTCTTCTAAACCGTACTCATAAGGACAGAAATCGGAATTGCGAATTTTGTATTCAGTCTGGATGCAATTTCTGTGTTTCATCGTCAATGTGATGGTCGAAGGGTTGCAGTAAACCTGCTGTGGTGCATCGGAGTCTATCACTGGGCCCCAGGGAACAGACAAAGTACAGACTCTTCTTAGCCGTACTCTTGTGGACAAAAATCGGCATTGTGAATTTTGTATTAAATCGGGATGCAATTTCTGTGTTTCATCGTTATTGTGATGTTCGAAGGGTTACAGTAAACCTGCTGTGGTGCATCGTAGTCTAACACTGGGCCCCCAGGGAAGAGCCAAAGTATATGCTTTTCTAAACCGTACTCATTAGGACAGAAATAGGAATTGCGAATTTTGTATTGAATCGGGATGCAATTACTGTGTTTCATCGTCAATGTGATGGTCTAAGGGTTACAGTAAACCTGCTGTGGTGCATCGGAGTCTAAACCTGGGCATCCAGGGAAGATCCAAAGTACATACTCTTCTAAACCGTGCTCCTGTGGACAGAAATCGGAATTGTGAATTTATTGAATCGGGATGCAATTTCTGTGTTTCATGGTCAATGTGATGGTCGAAGGGTAACAGTAAACCTGCTGTGGTTCATCGTAGTCTAACACGGGGCCCCAGGGAATAGCCAAAGTACATACTCTTCTGAACCGTACTCCTGTGGACCGAAATAGGCATTGCGAATTTTGTATTGAATCGGGATGCGATTTCTGTGTTTCATCGTCAATTTGATGGTCGAAGGGTTACAGTAAACCTGCTGTGGTGCATCGTAGTCTAACACTGGGCCCCCAGGGAAGATCCAAAGTACATACTCTTCTAAACCGTGCTCCTGTGGACAGAAATCGGAATTGTGAATTTATTGAATCGGGATGCAATTTCTGTGTTTCATCGTCAATGTGATGGTTGAAGAGATACAGTAAACCTGCTATGGTGCATCGTAGTCTAACACTGGGCCCCCAGGGAAGAGTAAAGTACATACTCTTCTAAACCGTACACCTAAGGACATAAATCGGAATTGCGAATTTTGTATTGAATTGGGATGCAATTACTGTGTTTCATCGTCAATGTGATGGTCTAAGTGTTACAGTAAACCTGCTGTGGTGTATCGGAGTTTAACACTGGGCCCAAAGGGCAGAGCCAAAGTAAATACTATTCTAAACCGTTCTCTTCTGGACAGAAATCGGCATTGCGAATTTTGTGTTGAATCAGGATGCAATTTCTGTGTTCATCGTCAATGTGATGGTTGAAGGGTAACAGTAAACGTGCTGTGGTGCATCGTAGTCTAACACTGGGCACCCAGGGAATAGCCAAAGTACATACTCTTCTAAAGCGTAATCCTGTGGACAGAAATCGTCATTGCGAATTTTGTATTGAATCGGGATGCAATTTCTGTGTTTCATCGTCAATGCGATGGTCGAAAGGTTACAGTAAACCTGCTGTGGTGCAACGTAGTCTAACACTGGGCACCCAGGGAAGAGCCAAAGTACACACTATTCTGAACCGTACTCCTGTGGACAGAAATCGGCATTGCGAATTTTGTATTGAATCGGGATGCAATTTCTGTGTTTCATCGTCAATTTGATGGTCGAAGGGTTACAGTAAACCTGCTGTGGTGCATCGTAGTCTAACACTGGGCCCCCAGGGAAGAGCCAAAGTACATACACTTCTAAACCGTTCCCATGTGGACAGAAATCGGCATTGCGAATTCTGTATTGATTCGGGATGCAATTTCTGTGTTTCATCGTCAATGTGATGGTTGAAGGGATACAGTAAACCTGCTATGGTGCATCGTAGTCTAACACTGGGCCCCCAGGGAATAGTAAAGTACATACTCTTCTAAACCGTACACCTAAGGACAGAAATCGGAATTGCTAATTTTGTTTTGAATCGGGACGCAATTTCTGTGTTTCATCGTCAATGTGATGTTCGAAGGGATACAGTAAACCTGCTGTGGTGCATCGGAGTCTAACATTGGGCCCCCAGGGAAGAGCCAAGGTACATACTCTTATAAACCGTACTCATTAGGACAGAAATCGGAATTGTGAATTTATTGAATCGGGATGCAATTTCTGTGTTTCATCGTCAATGTGATGGTTGAAGGGATACAGTAAACCTGCTGTGGTGCATCCGAGTCTAACACTGGGCCCCCAGGGCAGAGCCAAAGTAAATACTGTTCTAAACCGTTCTCTTCTGGACAGAAATCGGCATTGCGAATTTTGTGTTGAATCAGGATGCAATTTCTGTGTCTCATCGTCAATGTGATGGTCGAAAGGTTACAGTAAACCTGCTGTGGTGCATCGTAGTCTAACACTGGGCACCCAGGGAAGAGCCAATGTACACACTATTCTGAACCGTACTCCTGTGGACAGAAATCGGCATTGCGAATTTTGTATTGAATCGGGATGCAATTTCTGTGTTTCATCGTCACTGTGATGGTCGAAGGGATACAGTAAACCTGCTGTGGTGCATCGGAGTCTAACACTGGGCCCTCAGGGAAGTGTCAAAGTACATACTCTTCTAAACCGTACCCATGTGGACAGAAATCGGCATTGTGAATTTTGTATTGAATCCGGATGCAATTTCTGTGTATCATCGTCAATGTGATGGTCGAAGGGTTACAGAAAACCTGCTGTGGTGCATCGGAGTCTAACACTGGGCCCTCAGGGAAGTGTCAAAGTACATACTCTTCTAAACCCTACTCCTGTGGACAGAAATCGGCATTGTGAATTTTGTATTGAATCCGGATGCAATTTCTGTGTTTCATCGTCAATGTGATGGTCGAAGGGTTACAGTAAACCTGATGTGGTGCATCGGAGTCTAACACTGGGCCCTCAGGGAAGTATCAAAGTACATACTCTTCTAAACCGTACTCCTGTGGACAGAAATCGGAATTGTGAATTTTGTATTGAATCAGGATGCAATTTCTGTGTTTCATCGTCAATGTGATAGTCGAAGGGATACAGTAAACCTGCTGTGGTGCATCGGAGTCTAACACTGGGCCCCCAGGAAACCGCCAAAGTACATACTCTTCTTAGCCATACTCTTGTGGACAGAAATCGGTAATGTGAATTTTGGATTAAATCGGGATGCAATTTCTGTGTTTCATCGTCAATGTGACGGTCGAAGGGTAACAGTAAACCTGCTGTGGTGCATCGTAGTCTAACACTGGGCCCCCAGGGAATAGCCAAAGTACATACACTTCTAAACCGTACTCCTGTGGACAGAAATCCGCATTGCGAACTTTGGATTGAATCGGGATGCAATTTCTGTGTTTCATCGTCATTGTGATTGTCGAAGGGTTACTGTAAACCTGATGTGGTTTATCGGAGTCAACACTGGGCCCCCAGGGAAGTGCCGAAGTACGTAATCCTCTAAACCATACTCCTGTGGACAGAAATCGGCATTGTGAATTTTGTATTGAATCGGGATGCAATTTCTGTGTTTCATCGTCAATGTGATGGTCGAAGGGCTACAGAAAACCTGCTGTGGTGCATCGGAGTCTGACACTGGACCCCAGGGAAGAGCCAAAGTACATACTCTTCTAAACCGTACTCATAAGGACAGAAATCGGAATTGCGAATTTTGTATTCAATCTGGATGCAATTTCTGTGTTTCATCGTCAATGTGATGGTCGAAGGGTTGCAGTAAACCTGCTGTGGTGCATCGGAGTCTATCACTGGGCCCCAGAGAACAGACAAAGTACAGACTCTTCTTAGCCGTACTCTTGTGGACAAAAATCGGCATTGTGAATTTTGTATTAAATCGGGATGCAATTTCTGTGTTTCATCGTTATTGTGATGTTCGAAGTGTTACAGTAAACCTGCTGTGGTGCATCGTAGTCTAACACTGGGCCCCCAGGGAGGAGCCAAAGTATATGCTTTTCTAAACCGTACTCATTAGGACAGAAATAGGAATTGCGGATTTTGTATTGAATCGGGATGCAATTACTGTGTTTCATCGTCAATGTGATGGTCTAAGGGTTACAGTAAACCTGCTGTGGTGCATAGGAGTCTAAACCTGGGCCCCCAGGGAAGATCCAAACTACATACTCTTCTAAACTGTGCTCCTGTGGACAGAAATCGGAATTGTGAATTTATTGAATCGGGATGCAATTTCTGTGTTTCATCGTCAATGTGATGGTCGAAGGGTAACAGTAAACCTGCTGTGGTTCATCGTAGTTTAACACGGGGCCCCAGGGAATAGCCAATGTACATACTCTTCCGAACCGTACTCCTGTGGACCGAAATAGGCATTGCGAATTTTGTATTGAATCGGGATGCAATTTCTGTGTTTCATCGTCAATTTAATGGTCGAAGGGTTACAGTAAACCTGCTGTGGTGCATCGTAGTCCAACACTGGGCCCCCAGGGAAGAGCCAAAGTACATACACTTCTAAACCGTACCCATGTGGACAGAAATCGGCATTGCGAATTCTGTATTGATTCGGGATGCAATTTCTGTGTTTCATCGTCAATGTGATGGTTGAAGGGATACAGTAAACCTGCTATGGTGCATCGTAGTCTAACACTGGGCCCCCAGGGAAGAGTAAAGTACATACTCTTCTAAACCTTACACCTAAGGACAGAAATTGGAATTGCGAATTTTGTATTGAATTGGGATGCAATTACTGTGTTTCATCGTCAATGTGATGGGCTAAGGGTTACAGTAAACCTGCTGTGGTGCATCGGAGTTTAAACCTGGGCCTCCAGGGAAGATCCAAAGTACATACTCTTCTAAATCGTGCTCCTGTGGACCGAAATCGGCATTGTGAATTTTGTATTGAATCGGGATGCAATTTCAGAGTTTCATCGTCAATGTGATGGTCGAAGGGTAACAGTAAACGTGCTGTGGTTCATCGTAGTCTAACACGGGGCCCCAGGGAATAGCCAAAGTACATACTCTTCTTAGCCATACTCTTGTGGACAGAAATCGGTATTGTGAATTTCGGATTGAATCGGGATGCAATTTCAGAGTTTCATCGTCGATGTGATGGTCGAAGGGTAACAGTAAACGTGCTGTGGTTCATTGTAGTCTAACACGGGGCCCCAGGGAATAGCCAAAGTACATACCCTTCTAAACCGTACTCCTGTGGACAGAAATCGGCATTGTGAATTTTGTATTGAACGCGGATGCAATTTCTGTGTTTCATCGCCAATGTGATGGTCGAAGGATAACAGTAAACCTGCTGTGGTTCATCGTAGTCTAACACGGGGCCCCAGGGAATAGCCAAAGTACATACTCTTCTGAACCGTACTCCTGTGGACCGAAATAGACATTGCGAATTTTGTATTGAATCGGGATGCAATTTCTGTGTTTCATCGTCAATTTGATGGTCGAAGGGTTACAGTAAACCTGCTGTGGTGCATCGTAGTCTAACACTGGGCCCCCAGGGAACAGCCAAAGTACATACTCTTCTAAACCGTACCCATGTGGACAGAAATCGGCAATGCGAATTTTGTATTGAATCAGGATGCAATTTCTGTGTTTCATCGTCAATGTGATGGTCGAAGGGCTACACAAAACCTGCTGTGGTGCATCGGAGTCTGACACTGGGCCCCAGGGAAGAGCCAAAGTACATACTCTTCTAAACCGTACTCATAAGGACAGAAATCGGAATTGCGAATTTTGTATTCAGTCTGGATGCAATTTCTGTGTTTCATCGTCAATGTGATGGTCGAAGGGTTGCAGTAAACCTGCTGTGGTGCATCGGAGTCTATCACTGGGCCCCAGGGAACAGACAAAGTACAGACTCTTCTTAGCCGTACTCTTGTGGACAAAAATCGGCATTGTGAATTTTGTATTAAATCGGGATGCAATTTCTGTGTTTCATCGTTATTGTGATGTTCGAAGGGTTACAGTAAACCTGCTGTGGTGCATCGTAGTCTAACACTGGGCCCCCAGGGAAGAGCCAAAGTATATGCTTTTCTAAACCGTACTCATTAGGACAGAAATAGGAATTGCGAATTTTGTATTGAATCGGGATGCAATTACTGTGTTTCATCGTCAATGTGATGGTCTAAGGGTTACAGTAAACCTGCTGTGGTGCATCGGAGTCTAAACCTGGGCATCCAGGGAAGATCCAAAGTACATACTCTTCTAAACCGTGCTCCTGTGGACAGAAATCGGAATTGTGAATTTATTGAATCGGGATGCAATTTCTGTGTTTCATGGTCAATGTGATGGTCGAAGGGTAACAGTAAACCTGCTGTGGTTCATCGTAGTCTAACACGGGGCCCCAGGGAATAGCCAAAGTACATACTCTTCTGAACCGTACTCCTGTGGACCGAAATAGGCATTGCGAATTTTGTATTGAATCGGGATGCGATTTCTGTGTTTCATCGTCAATTTGATGGTCGAAGGGTTACAGTAAACCTGCTGTGGTGCATCGTAGTCTAACACTGGGCCCCCAGGGAAGATCCAAAGTACATACTCTTCTAAACCGTGCTCCTGTGGACAGAAATCGGAATTGTGAATTTATTGAATCGGGATGCAATTTCTGTGTTTCATCGTCAATGTGATGGTTGAAGAGATACAGTAAACCTGCTATGGTGCATCGTAGTCTAACACTGGGCCCCCAGGGAAGAGTAAAGTACATACTCTTCTAAACCGTACACCTAAGGACATAAATCGGAATTGCGAATTTTGTATTGAATTGGGATGCAATTACTGTGTTTCATCGTCAATGTGATGGTCTAAGTGTTACAGTAAACCTGCTGTGGTGTATCGGAGTTTAACACTGGGCCCAAAGGGCAGAGCCAAAGTAAATACTATTCTAAACCGTTCTCTTCTGGACAGAAATCGGCATTGCGAATTTTGTGTTGAATCAGGATGCAATTTCTGTGTTCATCGTCAATGTGATGGTTGAAGGGTAACAGTAAACGTGCTGTGGTGCATCGTAGTCTAACACTGGGCACCCAGGGAATAGCCAAAGTACATACTCTTCTAAAGCGTAATCCTGTGGACAGAAATCGTCATTGCGAATTTTGTATTGAATCGGGATGCAATTTCTGTGTTTCATCGTCAATGCGATGGTCGAAAGGTTACAGTAAACCTGCTGTGGTGCAACGTAGTCTAACACTGGGCACCCAGGGAAGAGCCAAAGTACACACTATTCTGAACCGTACTCCTGTGGACAGAAATCGGCATTGCGAATTTTGTATTGAATCGGGATGCAATTTCTGTGTTTCATCGTCAATTTGATGGTCGAAGGGTTACAGTAAACCTGCTGTGGTGCATCGTAGTCTAACATTGGGCCCCCAGGGAAGAGCCAAGGTACATACACTTCTAAACCGTTCCCATGTGGACAGAAATCGGCATTGCGAATTCTGTATTGATTCGGGATGCAATTTCTGTGTTTCATCGTCAATGTGATGGTTGAAGGGATACAGTAAACCTGCTATGGTGCATCGTAGTCTAACACTGGGCCCCCAGGGAATAGTAAAGTACATACTCTTCTAAACCGTACACCTAAGGACAGAAATCGGAATTGCTAATTTTGTTTTGAATCGGGACGCAATTTCTGTGTTTCATCGTCAATGTGATGTTCGAAGGGATACAGTAAACCTGCTGTGGTGCATCGGAGTCTAACATTGGGCCCCCAGGGAAGAGCCAAGGTACATACTCTTATAAACCGTACTCATTAGGACAGAAATCGGAATTGTGAATTTATTGAATCGGGATGCAATTTCTGTGTTTCATCGTCAATGTGATGGTTGAAGGGATACAGTAAACCTGCTGTGGTGCATCCGAGTCTAACACTGGGCCCCCAGGGCAGAGCCAAAGTAAATACTCTTCTAAACCGTTCTCTTCTGGACAGAAATCGGCATTGCGAATTTTGTGTTGAATCAGGATGCAATTTCTGTGTCTCATCGTCAATGTGATGGTCGAAAGGTTACAGTAAACCTGCTGTGGTGCATCGTAGTCTAACACTGGGCACCCAGGGAAAAGCCAATGTACACACTATTCTGAACCGTACTCCTGTGGACAGAAATCGGCATTGCGAATTTTGTATTGAATCGGGATGCAATTTCTGTGTTTCATCGTCACTGTGATGGTCGAAGGGATACAGTAAACCTGCTGTGGTGCATCGGAGTCTAACACTGGGCCCTCAGGGAAGTGTCAAAGTACATACTCTTCTAAACCGTACTCCTGTGGACAGAAATCGGCATTGTGAATTTTGTATTGAATCCGGATGCAATTTCTGTGTTTCATCGTCAATGTGATAGTCGAAGGGATACAGTAAACCTGCTGTGGTGCATCGGAGTCTAACACTGGGCCCCCAAGAAAGCGCCAAAGTACATACTCTTTTTAGCCATACTCTTGTGGACAGAAATCGGTATTGTGAATTTTGGATTAAATCGGGATGGAATTTCTGTGTTTCATCGTCAATGTGACGGTCGAAGGGTAACAGTAAACCTGCTGTGGTGCATCGTAGTCTAACACGGGGCCCCCAGGGAATAGCCAAAGTACATACTCTTCTAAACCGTACTGCTGTGGACAGAAATCGACATTGCGAATTTGTATTGCGTCGGGATGCAATTTTTGTGTTTCATCGTCAATGTGATTGTTGAAGGGATACAGCAAACCTGCTGTGGTGCATCGGAGTCTAACACTGGGCCCCCAGGGCAGAGCCAAAGTAAATACTCTTCTAAACCGTTCTCTTCTGGACAGAAATCGGCATTGCGAATTTTGTGTTGAATCAGGATGCAATTTCTGTGTCTCATCGTCAATGTGATGGTTGAAGGGTAACAGTAAACTTGCTGTGGTGCATCGTAGTCTAACACTGGGCACCCAGGGAATAGCCAAAGTACATACTCTTCTAAACCGTAATCCTGTGGACAGAAATCGTCATTGCGAATTTTGTATTGAATCGGGATGCAATTTCTGTGTTTCATCGTCAATGCGACGGTCGAAAGGTTACAGTAAACCTGCTGTGGTGCATCGTAGTCTAACACTGGGCACCCAGGGAAGAGCCAAAGTACACACTATTCTGAACCGTACTCCTGTGGACAGAAATCGGCATTGCGAATTTTGTATTGAATCGGGATGCAATTTATGTGTTTCATCGTCAATGTGATGGTCGAAGGGATACAGTAAACCTGCTGTGGTGCATCGGAGTCTAACATTTTGCCCCCAGGGAAGAGCCAAAGTACATACTCTTCTAAACAGTACTCATTAGGACAGAAATCGGAATTGCGAATTTTGTATTGAATCAGGATGCAATTTCTGTGTATCATCGTCAATGTGATGGTCGAAGGGTTACAGAAAACCTGCTGTGGTGCATCGGAGTCTAACACTGGGCCCTCAGGGAAGTGTCAAAGTACATACTCTTCTAAACCCTACTCCTGTGGACAGAAATCGGCATTGTGAATTTTGTATTGAATCCGGATGCAATTTCTGTGTTTCATCGTCAATGTGATGGTCGAAGGGTTACAGTAAACCTGATGTGGTGCATCGGAGTCTAACACTGGGCCCTCAGGGAAGTATCAAAGTACATACTCTTCTAAACCGTACTCCTGTGGACAGAAATCGGAATTGTGAATTTTGTATTGAATCAGGATGCAATTTCTGTGTTTCATCGTCAATGTGATAGTCGAAGGGATACAGTAAACCTGCTGTGGTGCATCGGAGTCTAACACTGGGCCCCCAGGAAACCGCCAAAGTACATACTCTTCTTAGCCATACTCTTGTGGACAGAAATCGGTAATGTGAATTTTGGATTAAATCGGGATGCAATTTCTGTGTTTCATCGTCAATGTGACGGTCGAAGGGTAACAGTAAACCTGCTGTGGTGCATCGTAGTCTAACACTGGGCCCCCAGGGAATAGCCAAAGTACATACACTTCTAAACCGTACTCCTGTGGACAGAAATCCGCATTGCGAACTTTGGATTGAATCGGGATGCAATTTCTGTGTTTCATCGTCATTGTGATTGTCGAAGGGTTACTGTAAACCTGATGTGGTTTATCGGAGTCAACACTGGGCCCCCAGGGAAGTGCCGAAGTACGTAATCCTCTAAACCATACTCCTGTGGACAGAAATCGGCATTGTGAATTTTGTATTGAATCGGGATGCAATTTCTGTGTTTCATCGTCAATGTGATGGTCGAAGGGCTACAGAAAACCTGCTGTGGTGCATCGGAGTCTGACACTGGGCCCCAGGGAAGAGCCAAAGTACATACTCTTCTAAACCGTACTCATAAGGACAGAAATTGGAATTGCGAATTTTGTATTCAATCTGGATGCAATTTCTGTGTTTCATCGTCAATGTGATGGTCGAAGGGTTGCAGTAAACCTGCTGTGGTGCATCGGAGTCTATCACTGGGCCCCAGAGAACAGACAAAGTACAGACTCTTCTTAGCCGTACTCTTGTGGACAAAAATCGGCATTGTGAATTTTGTATTAAATCGGGATGCAATTTCTGTGTTTCATCGTTATTGTGATGTTCGAAGTGTTACAGTAAACCTGCTGTGGTGCATCGTAGTCTAACACTGGGCCCCCAGGGAGGAGCCAAAGTATATGCTTTTCTAAACCGTACTCATTAGGACAGAAATAGGAATTGCGGATTTTGTATTGAATTGGGATGCAATTACTGTGTTTCATCGTCAATGTGATGGTCTAAGGGTTACAGTAAACCTGCTGTGGTGCATAGGAGTCTAAACCTGGGCCCCCAGGGAAGATCCAAACTACATACTCTTCTAAACTGTGCTCCTGTGGACAGAAATCGGAATTGTGAATTTATTGAATCGGGATGCAATTTCTGTGTTTCATCGTCAATGTGATGGTCGAAGGGTAACAGTAAACCTGCTGTGGTTCATCGTAGTTTAACACGGGGCCCCAGGGAATAGCCAATGTACATACTCTTCCGAACCGTACTCCTGTGGACCGAAATAGGCATTGCGAATTTTGTATTGAATCGGGATGCAATTTCTGTGTTTCATCGTCAATTTAATGGTCGAAGGGTTACAGTAAACCTGCTGTGGTGCATCGTAGTCCAACACTGGGCCCCCAGGGAAGAGCCAAAGTACATACACTTCTAAACCGTACCCATGTGGACAGAAATCGGCATTGCGAATTCTGTATTGATTCGGGATGCAATTTCTGTGTTTCATCGTCAATGTGATGGTTGAAGGGATACAGTAAACCTGCTATGGTGCATCGTAGTCTAACACTGGGCCCCCAGGGAAGAGTAAAGTACATACTCTTCTAAACCGTACACCTAAGGACAGAAATTGGAATTGCGAATTTTGTATTGAATTGGGATGCAATTACTGTGTTTCATCGTCAATGTGATGGGCTAAGGGTTACAGTAAACCTGCTGTGGTGCATCGGAGTTTAAACCTGGGCCCCCAGGGAAGATCCAAAGTACATACTCTTCTAAATCGTGCTCCTGTGGACCGAAATCGGCATTGTGAATTTTGTATTGAATCGGGATGCAATTTCAGAGTTTCATCGTCAATGTGATGGTCGAAGGGTAACAGTAAACGTGCTGTGGTTCATCGTAGTCTAACACGGGGCCCCAGGGAATAGCCAAAGTACATACTCTTCTCAGCCATACTCTTGTGGACAGAAATCGGTATTGTGAATTTCGGATTGAATCGGGATGCAATTTCAGAGTTTCATCGTCAATGTGATGGTCGAAGGGTAACAGTAAACGTGCTGTGGTTCATTGTAGTCTAACACGGGGCCCCAGGGAATAGCCAAAGTACATACCCTTCTAAACCGTACTCCTGTGGACAGAAATCGGCATTGTGAATTTTGAATTGAACGCGGATGCAATTTCTGTGTTTCATCGTCAATGTGATGGTCGAAGGATAACAGTAAACCTGCTGTGGTTCATCGTAGTCTAACACGGGGCCCCAGGGAATAGCCAAAGTACATACTCTTCTGAACCGTACTCCTGTGGACCGAAATAGACATTGCGAATTTTGTATTGAATCGGGATGCAATTTCTGTGTTTCATCGTCAATTTGATGGTCGAAGGGTTACAGTAAACCTGCTGTGGTGCATCGTAGTCTAACACTGGGCCCCCAGGGAACAGCCAAAGTACATACTCTTCTAAACCGTACCCATGTGGACAGAAATCGGCATTGCGAATTCTGTATTGATTCGGGATGCAATTTCTGTGTTTCATCGTCAATGTGATGGTTGAAGGGATACAATAAACCTGCTATGGTGCATCGGAGTCTACCACTGGGCACCCAGGGCAGAGCCTAAGTAAATACTCTACTAAACCGTACTCTTCTGGAGGGAAATCTGCATTGCGAATTTTGTATATAATAAGGATGCAATCTCTGTGTTTCATCGTCAATGTGATGGTTGAAGGTTAACAGTAAACTTGCTGTGGTGCATCGTAATCTAACACTAGGCACCCAGGTAATAGCCAAAATACATACTCTTCTAAACCGTAATTCTGTGGACAGTAATCGGCATTGCTAATTTTGTATTGAATCGCGATGCAATTTCTGTGTTTCATCGTCAACGTGATGGTCCAAAGGATACAGTAATCCTGCTGTGGTGCATCGTAGTCTAAAACTGGGCACCCAGGGAAGAGCCAAAGTACACACTATTCTGAACCGTATTTCTAAGGACAGAAATCTGAATTGCGAATTTTGTATTGAATCGGGATGCAATTTCTGTGTTTTATCGTCTATGTGATGTTCGAAGGGATACAGTAAACCTGCTGTGGATGCATCAGAGTCTCACACTGGGCTCCCAGGGAAGAGCCAAAGTACATACTCTTCTAACCGAACTCACGTGGACAGAAATCGGCATTGCGAATTTCGTTTTGAATCGGGATGCAATTTCTGTGTTTCATCGTCAATGTGATGGTCGAAGGGATACAGTAAACCTGCTGTGGTGCATCGGAGTCTAACATTTTGCCCCCAGGGAAGAGCCAAAGTACATATTCTTCTAAACCGTACTCATTAGGACAGAAATCGGAATTGCGAATATTGTATTGAATCGGGATGCAATATCTGTGTTTCATCTTCAATGTGATGGTCTAAGGGTTACAGTAAACCTGCTGTGGTGCATTGGAGTCTAACACTGGGCCCCCCATGGAAGAACCAATGTACATACTCTTCTAAACCCCACTCCTGTGGACAGAAATCGGCATTGTGAATATTGTATTGAATCCGAATGCAATTTCTGTGTTTGATGGTCAATGTGATGGTCGAAGGGTAACAGTAGCCCTGCTGTGGTGCATCGTAGTCTAACACTGGTCCCCCAGGGAATAGCCAAATAACAAACATCTTCTAAACCGTACTCCTGTGGACAGAAATCGGTATTGCGAATTTTGTATTGAATTGGATGCAATTTCTGTGTTTCATCGTCAATGTGATGGTCGAAGGGGTACAGTAAACCTGCTGTGGTGCATCGTAGTCTAACACTGGGCCCCCAGGGAAAAGCCAAAGTACATACCCTTCTAAACCGTACTCCTGTGGACAGAAATCGGCATTGCGAATTTTGGATTGAATCGGGATGCAATTTCTGTGTTTCATCGTCATTGTGATGGTCGAAGGGTTACTGTAAACCTGATGTGGTGCATCGGAGTCAACACTGGGCCCCCAGGGAAGTGCCGATATACGTAATCCTCTAAACCACACTCCTGTGGACAGAAATCGGCATTGCGAATTTTGTATTCAATCGGGATGCAATTTCTGTGTTTCATCGTCAATGTGATGGTCGAAGGGTTGCAGTAAACCTGCTGTGGTGCATCGGAGTCTATCACTGGGCCCCAGGGAACAGACAAAGTACATACTCTTCTTAGCCGTACTCTTGTGGACAAAAATCGGCATTGTGAATTTTGTATTAAATCGGGATGCAATTTCTGTGTTTCATCGTTATTGTGATGTTCGAAGGGTTACAGTAAACCTGCTGTGGTGCGTCGTAGTCTAACACTGGGCCCCCAGGGAAGAGCCAAAGTATATGCTCTTCTAAACCGTTCTCATTAGGACAGAAATAGGAATTGCGAATTTTGTATTGAATCGGGATGCAATTACTGTGTTTCATCGTCAATGTGATGGTCTAAGGGTTACAGTAAACCTGCTGTGGTGCATCGGAGTTTAACGCAGGGCCCCCAGGGAAGATCCAAAGTACATACTCTTCTAAACCGTGCTCCTTTGGACAGAAATCGGCATTTTGAATTTATTGAATCGGGATGCAATTTCTGTGTTTCATCGTCAATGTGATGTTCGAAGGGTAACAGTAAACCTGCTGTGGTTCATCGTAGTCTAACACGGGGCCCCAGGGAATAGCCAAAGTACATAGTCTTCTGAACCGTACTCCTGTGGACCGAAATAGGCATTGCGAATTTTGTATTGAATCGGGATGCAATTTCTGTGTTTCCTCGTCAATTTGATGGTCGAAGGGTTACAGTAAACCTGCTGTGGTGCATCGTAGTCTAACACTGGGCCCCCAGGGAAGAGCCAAAGTACATACTCTTCTAAACCGTACCCATGTGGACAGAAATCGGCATTGCGAATTCTGTATTGATTCGGGATGCAATTTCTGTGTTTCATCGTCAATGTGATGGTTGAAGGGATACAGTAAACCTGCTATGGTGCATCGGAGTCTAACACTGGGCACCCAGGGCAGAGCCAAACTAAATACTCTTCTAAACTGTACTCTTCTGGACGGAAATCTGCATTGCGAATTTTGTATTTAATAAGGATGCAATTTCTGTGATTCATCGTCAATGTGATGGTTGAAGGGTAACAGTAAACTTGCTGTGGTGCATCGTAGTCTAACACTAGGCACCCAGGTAATAGCCAAAGTACATACTATTCTAAACCGTAATTCTGTGGACAGAAATCGGCATTGCTAATTTTGTATTGAATCGCGAAGCAATTTCTGTGTTTCATCGTCAATGTGATGGTCGAAAGGTTACAGTAAACCTGCTGTGGTGCATCGTTGTCTAACACTGGGCACCCAGGGAAGAGCCAAAGTACACACTATTCTGAAGCGTATTTCTAAGGACAGAAATCGGAATTGCGAATTTTGTATTGAATCGGGATGCAATTTCTGTGTTTTATCGTCTATGTGATGTTCGAAGGGATACAGTAAACCTGCTGTGGTGCATCAGAGTCTAACACTGGGCTCCCAGGGAAGAGCCAAAGTACATACTCTTCTAACCGAACTCATGTGGACAGAAATCGGCATTGCGAATTTCGTTTTGAATCGGGATGCAATTTCTGTGTTTCATCGTCAATGTGATGGTCGAAGGGATACAGTAAACCTGCTGTGGGGCATCGGAGTCTAACATTTCCCCCAGGGAAGAGCCAAAGTACATACTCTTCTAAACCGTACTCATTAGGACAGAAATCGGAATTGCGAATTTTGTATTGAATCGGGATGCAATTTCTGTGTTTCATCGTCAATGTGATGGTCTAAGGGTTACAGTAAACCTGCTGAGGTGCATTGGAGTCTAACACTGGGCCCCCCAGGGAAGAACCAAAGTACATACTCTACTAAACCGTACTCCTGTGGACAGAAATCGGCATTGTGAATATTGTATTGAATCCGAATGCAATTTCTGTGTTTCATGGTCAATGTGATGGTCGAAGGGTAACAGTATCCCTGCTGTGGTGCATCGTAGTCTAACACTGGTCCCCCAGGGAATAGCCAAATTACAATCATCTTCTAATCCGTACTCCTGTGGACAGAAATCGGTATTGCGAATTTTGTATTGAATTGGATGCAATTTCTGTGTTTCATCGTCAATGTGATGGTCGAAGAGTTACAGTAAACCTGCTGTGGTGCATCGGAGTCTGACGCTGTGCCCCAGGGAAGAGCCAAAGTACATAATCTTCTAAACCGTACTCATAAGGACAGAAACCGGAATTGCGAATTTTGTATTCAATCTGGATGCAATTTCTGTGTTTCATCGTCAATGTGATGGTCGAAGTGTTGCAGTAAACCTGCTGTGGTGCATCGGAGTCTATCACTGGGCCCCAGGGAACAGACAAAGTACATACTCTTCTTAGCCGTACTCTTGTGGACATAATTCGGCATTGTGAATTTTGTATTAAATCGGGATGCAATTTCTGTGTTTCATCGTTATTGTGATGTTCGAAGGGTTACAGTAAACCTGCTGTGGTGCATCGTAGTCTAACACTGGGCCCCCAGGGAAGAGCCAAATTATATGCTCTTCTAAACCGTACTCATTAGGACAGAAATAGGAATTGCGAATTTTGTATTGAATCGGGATGCAATTAATGTGTTTCATCGTCAATGTGATGGTCTAAGGGTTACAGTAAACCTGCTGTGGTGCATCTGAGTCTAACCCTGGGCCCCCAGGGAAGATCCAAAGTACATACTCTTCTAAACCGTGCTCCTGTGGACAGAAATCGGCATTTTGAATTTATTGAACCGGGATTCAATTTCTGTGTTTCATCGTCAATGTGAATTTCGAAGGGTAACAGTAAACCTGCTGTGGTTCATCGTAGTCTAACACGGGGCCCCAGGGCATAGCCAAAGTACATACTCTTCTGAACCGTACTCCTGTGGACCGAAATAGGCATTGCGAATTTTGTATTGAATCGGGATGCAATTTCTGTGTTTCATCGTCAATTTGATGGTCGAAGGGTTACAGTAAACCTGCTGTGGTGCATCGTAGTCTTACACTGGGCCCCCAGGGAAGAGCCAAAGTACATACTCTTCTAAACCGTACCCATGTGGACAGAAATCGGCATTGCGAATTCTGTATTGATTCGGGATGCAATTTCTGTGTTTCATCGTCAATGTGATGGTTGAAGGGATACAGTAAACTTGCTATGGTGTATCGGAGTCTAACACTGGGCACCCAGGGCAGAGCCTAGGTAAATACTCTTCTAAACCGTACTCTTCTGGACGGAAATCTGCATTGCGAATTTTGTATTTAATAAGGATGCAATTTCTGTGTTTCATCGTCAATGTGATGGTTGAAGGGTAACAGTAAACTTGCTGTGGTGCATCAGAGTCTAACACTGGGCTCCCAGGGAAGAGCCAAAGTACATACTCTTCTAACCGAACTCATGTGGACAGAAATCGGAATTGCGAATTTTGTATTGAATCGTGATGCAATATCTGTGTTTCATCGTCAATGTGATGGTCTAAGGGTTACAGTAAACCTGCTGTGGTGCATTGGAGTCTAACACTGGGCCCCCCAGGGAAGAACCAAAGTAAATACTCTTCTAAACCGTACTCCTGCGGACAGAAAACGGTATTGCGAATTTTGTATTGAATTGGATGCAATTTCTGTGTTTCATCGTCAATGTGATGGTCGAAGGGTTACAGTAAACCTGCTGTGGTGCATCGTAGTCTAACACTGGTCCCCCAGGGAAGAGCCAAAGAACATACCCTTCTAAACCATACTCCTGTGGACCGAAATCGGCATTGCATATTCTGTATTGATTCGGGATGCAATTTCAGTGTTTCATCGTCAATGTGATGGTTGAAGGGATACAGTAAACCTGCTGTGGTGCATCGGAGTCTAACACTGGGCCCCCAGGGAAGTGCCAAAGTACATACTCTTCTAAACCGTACTCCTAAGGACAGGAATCGGAATTGCGAATCTTGTATTGAATCGGGATGCAATTTGTGTCTTTTATCGTCTATGTGATGGTCGAAGGGATACAGTAAACCTGGTGTGGTGCATCGGAGTCTAACACTGGGCCCTCAGGGAAGAGTCATAGTACATACTTTTCCAAACCGCACTCCTGTGGACAGAAATCGGCATTGCGAATTTTGTATTGAATCGGGATGCAATTTCTGGGATTCATCGTCAATGTGAAGGACGAAGGGATACAGTAAACCTCCTGTGGTGCATCGGAGTCTAACATTGGGCCCCCAGGGAAGAGCCAAAATACATACTCTTCAAAATCGTACTCATTAGTGCAGAAATAGGAATTGCGAATTTGGTATTGAATCGGGATGCAATTTCTGTGTTTCATCGTCAATGTGATAGTCGAAGGGATACAGTAAACCTGCTGTGGTGCATCGGAGCCTAACACTGGGACCCCAGGAAAGCGCCAAAGTACATACTCTTCTTAGGGATACCCTTGTGGACAGATATCGGTATTGTGAATTTTGTATTAAATCGGGATGCAATTTCAGTGTTTCATCGTCAATGTGATGGTCGAAGGGTAACAGTAAATCTGCTGTGGTGCATCGTAGTCTAACACGGGGCCCCCAGGGAATAGCCAAATGTACATAGTCTTCTAAACCGTACTCCTGTGGACAGAAATCGGCATTGCGAATTTTGTATCGAATCAGGATGCAATTTCTGTGTTTCATCGTCAATGTGATGGTCGAAGCGATACAGTAAACCTGCTGTGGTGAATCGGAGTCTAATACTGGGCCCCCAGGGAAGAGCCAAAGCACATACTCTTCTAAACCGTACTCATAAAGACTGAAATCGGAATTGCGAATTTTGTATTCAATCTGGATGCAATTTCTGTGTTTAGTCGTCAATGTGATGGTCGAAGGGTTGCAGTAAACCTGCTGTTGTGCATCGGAGTCTAACACTGGGCCCAGGGAAGAGACAAAGTACTTACTCTTCTTAGCCGTACTCTTGTGGACAAAAATCGGCATTGTGAACTTTGTATTAAATCGGGATGCTATTTCTGTGTTTCATCGTCAATGTGATGGTCGAAGGGTTACAGTAAACCTGCTGTGGTGCATCGTAGTCTAACACTGGGCCCCCAGGGAAGAGCCAAAGTATATGCTCTTCTAAACCGTACTCATTAGGAGAGAAATAGGAATTGCGAATTTTGTATTGAATCGGGATGCAATTACTGTGTTTCATCGTCAATGTGATGGTCTAAGGGTTACAGTAAACCTGCTGTGGTGCATCTGAGTCTAACCCTGGGCCCCCAGGGAAGATCCAAAGTACATACTCTTCTAAACCGTGCTCCTGTGGACAGAAATCGGCATTTTGAATTTATTGAATCGGGATGCAATTTCTGTGTTTCATCGTCAATGTGATGTTCGAAGGGTAACAGTAAACCTGCTGTGGTTCATCGTAGTCTAACACGGGGCCCCAGGGCATAGCCCAAGTACATACTCTTCTGAACCGTACTCCTGTGGACCGAAATAGGCATTGCGAATTTTGTATTGAATCGGGATGCAATTTCTGTGTTTCATCGTCAATTTGATGGTCGAAGGGTTACAGTAAACCTGCTTTGGTGCATCGTAGTCTAACACTGGGCCCCCAGGGAAGAGCCAAAGTACATACTCTTCTAAACCGTACCCATGTGGACAGAAATCGGCATTGCGAATTCTGTATTGATTCGGGATGCAATTTCTGTGTTTCATCGTCAATGTGATGGTTGAAGGGATACAGTAAACTTGCTATGGTGTATCGGAGTCTAACACTGGGCACCCAGGGCAGAGCCTAGGTAAATACTCTTCTAAACCGTACTCTTCTGGACGGAAATCTGCATTGCGAATTTTGTATTTAATAAGGATGCAATTTCTGTGTTTCATCGTCAATGTGATGGTTGAAGGGTAACAGTAAACTTGCTGTGGTGCATCGTAGTCTAACACTAGGCACCCAGGTAATAGCCAAAGTACATACTCTTCTAAACCGTAATTCTGTGGACAGAAATCGGCATTGCTAATTTTGTATTGAATCGCGATGCAATTTCTGTGTTTCATCGTCAATGTGATGGTCGAAAGGTTACAATAAATATGCTGTGGTGCATCGTAGTCTAACACTGGGCACCCAGGGAAGAGCCAAAGTACACACTATTCTGAAGCGTATTTCTAAGGACAGAAATAGGAATTGCGAATTTTGTATTGAATCGGGATGCAATTTCAGTGTTTTATCGTCTATGTGATGTTCGAAGGGATACAGTAAACCTGCTGTGGTGCATCAGAGTCTAACACTGGGCTCCCATGGAAGAGCCAAAGTACATACTCTTCTAACCGAACTCATGTGGACAGAAATCGGAATTGCGAATTTTGTATTGAATCGTGATGCAATATCTGTGTTTCATCGTCAATGTGATGGTCTAAGGGTTACAGTAAACCTGCTGTGGTGCATTGGAGTCTAACACTGGGCCCCCCTGGGAAGAACCAAAGTACATACTCTTCTAAACCGTACTCCTGTGGACAGAAATCGGCATTGTTAATATTGTATTGAATCCGAATGCAATTTCTGTGTTTCATGGTCAATGTGATGGTCGAAAGGTAAAAGTAACCCTGCTGTGGTGCATCGTAGTCTAACACTGGTCCACCAGGGAATAGCCGAATTACAAACATCTTCTAAACCGTACTCCCGTGGACAGAAATCGGTATTGCGAATTTTGTATTGAATTGGATGCAATTTCTGTGTTTCATCGTCAATGTGATGGTCGAAGGGTTACAGTAAACCTGCTGTGGTGCATCGTAGTCTAACACTGGGCCCCCAGGGAAGAGCCAAAGTACATACCCTTCTAAACCGTACTCCTGTGGACAGAAATCGGCATTGCGAATTCTGTATTGATTCGGGATGTAATTTCTGTGTTTCATCGTCAATGTGATGGTTGAAGGGATACAGTAAACCTGCTGTGGTGCATCGAAGTCTAACACTGGGCCCCCAGGGAAGTGCCAAAGTACATACTCTTCTAAACCGCACTCCTGTGGACAGAAATCGGCATTGCGAATTTTGTATTGAATCGGGATGCAATTTCTGTGTTTCATCGTCAATATGATGGTCGAAAGGTTACAGTAAACCTGCTGTGGTGCATCGTAGTCTAACACTGGGCACCCAGGGAAGAGCCAAAGTACACACTATTCTGAACCGTATTTCTAAGGACAGAAATCCGAATTGCGAATTTTGTATTGAATCGGGATGCAATTTCTGTGTTTTATCGTCTATGTGATGTTCGAAGGGATACAGTAAACCTGCTGTGGTGCATCAGAGTCTAACACTGGGCTCCCAGGGAAGAGCCAAAGTACATACTCTTCTAACCGAACTCATGTGGACAGAAATCGGCATTGCATATTCTGTATTGATTCGGGATGCAATTTCAGTGTTTCATCGTCAATGTGATGGTTGAAGGGATACAGTAAACCTGCTGTGGTGCATCGGAGTCTAACACTGGGCCCCCAGGGAAGTGCCAAAGTACATACTCTTCTAAACCGTACTCCTAAGGACAGGAATCGGAATTGCGAATCTTGTATTGAATCGGGATGCAATTTGTGTGTTTTATCGTCTATGTGATGGTCGAAGTGATACAGTAAACCTGGTGTGGTGCATCGGAGTCTAACACTGGGCCCCCAGGGAAGAGCCATAGTACATACTTTTCTAAACCGCACTCCTGTGGACAGAAATCGGCATTGCGAATTTTGTATTGAACCGGGATGCAATTTCTGGCTTTCATCGTCAATGTGAACGTCGAAGGGATACAGTAAACCTCCTGTGGTGCATCGGAGTCTAACATTGGGCCCCCAGGGAAGAGCCAAAGTACATACTCTTCTAAATCGTACTCATTAGTACAGAAATAGGAATTGCGAATTTGGTATTGAATCGGGATGCAATGTCTGTGTTTCATCGTCAATGTGATGGTCGAAGGGTAACAGTAAACCTGCTGTGGTGCATCGTAGTCTAACACTGGGCCCCCAGGGAATAGCCAAAAGTACATAGTCTTCTAAACCGTACTCCTGTGGACAGAAATCGGCATTGCGAATTTTGTATCGAATCAGGATGCAATTTCTGTGTTTCATCGTCAATGTGATGGTCGAAGCGATACAGTAAACCTGCTGTGGTGAATCGGAGTCTAATACTGGGCCCCCAGGGAAGAGCCAAAGCACATACTCTTCTAAACCGTACTCATAAGGACTGAAATCGGAATTGCGAATTTTGTATTCAATCTGGATGCAATTTCTGTGTTTAGTCGTCAAAGTGATGGTCGAAGGGTTGCAGTAAACCTGCTGTGGTGCATCGGAGTCTAACACTGGGCCCAGGGAAGAGACAAAGTACTTACTCTTCTTAGCCGTACTCTTGTGGACAAAAATCGGCATTGTGAACTTTGTATTAAATCGGGATGCTATTTCTGTGTTTCATCGTCAATGTGATGGTCGAAGGGTTACAGTAAACCTGCTGTGGTGCATCGTAGGCTAACAGTGGGTCCCCAGGGAAGAGCCAAAGTTCATACTCTTCTAAACCGTATTCCTGTGGACAGAAATCGGCATTGCTAATTTTGTATTGAATCGGGATGCAATTTCTGTGTTTCATCGTCAATGTGATGGTCGAAGGGTAACAGTTTACATGCTGTGGTGCATCGTGGTCTAACACTGGGCCCCCAGGGAATAGCCAAAATACATACTCTTCTAAACCGTAATTCTGTGGACAGAAATCGGCATTGCTAATTTTGTATTGAATCGCGATGCAATTTCAGTGTTTCATCGTCAATGTGATGGTCGAAAGGTTACAGTAAACCTGCTGTGGTGCATCGTAGTCTAACACTGGGCACCCAGGGAAGAGCCAAAGTACACACTATTGTGAACCGTATTTCTAAGGACAGAAATCGGAATTGCGAATTTTGTATTGAATCGGGATGCAATTTCTGTGTTTTTTCGTCTATGTGATGTTCGAAGGCATAAAGTAAACCTGCTGTGGTGCATCAGAGTCTAATACTGGGCTCCCAGGGAAGAGCCAAAGTACATACTCTTCTAACCGAACTCATGTGGACAGAAATCGGAATTGCGAATTTTGTAGTGAATCGGGATGCAATTTCTGTGTTTCATCGTCAATGTGATGGTCTAAGGGTTACAGTACACCTGCTGTGGTGCATTGGAGTCTAACACTGGGCCCCCCCGGGGAAGAACCAAAGTACATACTCTTCTAAACCGTACTCCTGTGGACAGAAATCGGCATTGTGAATATTGTATTGAATCCGAATGCAATTTCTGTGTTTCATGGTCAATGTGATGGTCGAAGGGTAACAGTAACCCTGCTGTGGTGCATCGTAGTCTAACACTGGTCCCCCAGGGAATAGCCGAATTACAAACATCTTCTAAACCGTACTCCTGTGGACAGAAATCGGTATTGCGAATTTTGTATTGAATCGGGATGCAAATTGTGTGTTTTATCGTCTATGTTATGGTCGAAGGGATACAGTAAACCTGCTGTGGTGCATCGGAGTCTAACACTGGGACCCCAGGAAAGCGCCAAAGTACATACTCTTCTTAGGGATAGCCTTTTGGACAGATATCGGTTTTGTGAATTTTGTATTACATCGGGATGCAATTTCTGTGCTTCATCGTCAATGTGATGGTCGAAGGGTAACAGTAAACATGCTGTGGTGCATCGTAGTCTAACACTGGGACCCCAGGGAATAGCCAAAATTACATAGTCTTCTAAACCGTACTCCTGAGGACAGAAATCGGCATTGCGAATTTTGTATTGAATCGGGATGCAATTTCTGTGTTTCATCGTCAATGTGATGGTCGAAGCGATACAGTAAACCTGCTGTGGTGCATCTGAGTCTAACACTGGGCTCCGAGGGAAGCACAAAATGTACATACTCTTCTTAGCCGTACAATTGTGGACAAAAATCGGCATTGTGAATTTTGTATTATATCGGGAAGCAATTTCTGTGTTTCATCGTCAATGTGATGGTCGACAGGTTACAGAAAACCTGCTGTGGTGCATCGTAGTCTAACACTGGGTCCCCAGGGAAGAGCCAAATACATACTCTTCTAAACCGTACTCCTGTGGACAGAAATCGGCATTGTGAATTCCGTATTGATTCGGGATGCAATTTCTGTGTTTCATCGTCAATGTGATGGTTGAAGGGATACAGTAAACCTGCTGTGGTGCATCGGAGTCTAACACTGGGCCCCCAGGGAAGTGCCAAAGTACATACTCTTCTACACCGTACTACTAAGGACAGAAATCGGAATTGCGAATTATGTATTGAATCGGGATTTAATTTCTGTGTTTCATCGTCAATGTGATGGTCTAAGGGTTACAGTAAACCTGCTGTGGTGCATTGGAGTCCAACACGGGGCCCCCCAGGGAAGAGCCATAGTACATACTTTTCTAAACCGCTCTCCTGTGGACAGAAATCGGAATTGCGAATTTTGTATTGAATCGGGATGCAATTTCTGTGTTTCATCGTCAATGTGATGGTCGAAGGGTTACAGTAAACCTGCTGTGGTCCATCGGAATCTAACACTGGGCCCCCATGAAATAGCCAAATTACATACTCTTCTAAACCGTACTCCTGTGGACAGAAATCGGTATTGCGAATTTTGTATTGAATTGGATGCAATTTCTGTGTTTCATCGTCAATGTGATGGTCGAAGCGATACAGTAAACCTGCTGTGGTGCATCAGAGTCTAACACTGGGCTCCGAGGGAAGCACAAAATGTACATACTCTTCTTAGCCGTACTATTGTAGACAAAAATCGGCATTGTGAATTTTGTATTATATCGGGAAGCAATTTCTGTGTTTCATCGTCAATGTGATGGTCGACAGGTTACAGAAAACCTGCTGTGGTGCATCGGAGTCGAACTCTGGGCCCCCAGGGAAGAGCCAAAGTACATACTCTTCTAAACCGTACTCCTGTAGACAGAAATCGGCATAGCGGATTTTGTATTGGATCGGAATGCAATTTCTACGTTTCATCGTCAATGTGATGGTCGAAGGGTTACAGTAAACCTGCTGTGGTCCATCGGAATCTAACACTGGGCCCCCATGAAATAGCCAAATTACATACTCTTCTAAACCGTACTCCTGTGGACAGAAATCGGTATTGCGAATTTTGTATTGAATTGGATGCAATTTCTGTGTTTCATCGTCAATGTGATGGTTGAAGAGTTACAGTAAACCTGCTGTGGTGCATCGTAGTCTAACACTGGGCCCCCAGGGAAGAGCCAAAGTAAATAATCTTCTAAACCGTATTCCTGTGGACAGAAATCGGCATTGCGAATTCTGTATTGATTCAGGATGCAATTTCTGTATTTCATCGTCAATGTGATGGTTGAAGGGATACAGTAAATTTGCTGTGGTGCATCGGAGTCTAACACTGGGCCCCCAGGGAAGTGCCAAAGTACATACTCTTCTAAACCGTACTCCTGTGGACAAAATTGGGCATTGTGAATATTGTATTGAATCCGGATGCAATTTCTGTGTTTCATCGTCAATCTGATGGTCGAAGGGTAACAGTAACCCTGCTGTGGTGCATCGTAGTTTAATACTGGTCCCCCAGGGAATAGCCAAAGTACAAACTCTTCTAAACAGTACTCCAGTGATAGAAATCGGCATTGCGAATTTTGTATTGAATCGGATGCAATTTCTGTGTTTCATCGTCAATGTGATGGTCGAAGGGTTACAGTAAACCTGCTGTGGTGCATCGTAGTCTAACTCTAGGCCCCCAGGAAAGAGCCAAAGTACATACTCTTCTAAACCGTACTCCTGTGGACAGAAATCGGCATTGCGAATTTTGTATTGAATCGGGATGCAATATCTGTGTTTCATCGTCAATGTGATGGTCGAAGCGATACAGTGAACCTTCTGTGTTGCATCGGAGTCTAACACTGGGCCCCCAGGGAATGGGCAGATTACATATTCTTCTCATCCGTACTCCTGTGGACAGAAATCGGCATTGCGAATTTTGTATTGAATCGGGATGCAATTTCCGTGTTTCATCGTCAATGTGATGGTCGAAGGGTTATAGTAAACCTGCTGTGGTGCATCATAGTGTAACACTGGGCCCGCAGGGAAGAGCCAAAGTACATACTCTTCTAAACCATACTCCTGTGGACAGAAATCGGAATTGCGAATTTTGTATTGAATCGGGATGCAAGTGATGTGTTTCATCGTTAATGTGATGGTCGAAGGGTAACCGTAAACCTGCTGTGGTGCATCGTAGTCTAACACTGAGCCCCCAGGGAATGGGCAGATTACTTATTCTTCTAAACCGTACTCCTGTGGACAGAAATCGGAATTGCGAATTTTGTATTGAATCGGGATTAAATTTCTGTGTTTCATCGTCAATGTGATGGTCGAAGGGATACAGTAAACGTGCTGTGGTGCATCGGAGTGTATCACTGGGCCCCCAGGGAAGAGCCAAAGTACATACTCTTCTAAACCGTACTCATGTGGACAAAAATCGGCATTGCTAATTATGTATTGAATCAGGATGCAATTTCTGTGTTTCATCGTCAATGTGATGGTCGAAGGGTAACAGTTAACCCGCTGTGGTGCATCGAAGTCTAACACTGGACCCCCAGGGAATAGCCAAAGTACATACTCTTCTAAACCGTACTCCTGTGGACCCAAAACGGCATTGCGAATTTTGTATTTAATCGGGATGCAATTTCTGTGTTTCATCGTCAATGTGATGGTCAAGGGGTTACAGTAAATATGCTGTGGTGCATCATAGTCTAACTCGGGGCCCCCAGGGAAAAGCCATAGTACATACTCTTCTAAACCATACTACTGAGAACAGAAATCGGAATTGCGAATTTTGTATCGAATCGGGATGCAATTTCTGTGTTTCATCGTCAATGTGATGGTCTAATGGTTACAGTAAACCTACTGTGGTGCATTGGAGTCTAACACGGGGCCCCCCAGGAAAGAACCAAACTACATACTCTAAACCGTACTCCTGTGAACAGAAATCGGCATTGTGAATATTGTATTGAATCCGGATGCAATTTCTGTGTTTCATCGTCAATGTGATGGTCGATGGGTATCAGTAACCCTGCTGTGGTGCATAGTAGTCTAACACTGGTCCCCCAGGGAATAGCCAAATTACATACTCTTCTAAACCGCACTCCTGTAGACAGAAATCGGCATAGCGGATTTTGTATTGGATCGGAATGCAATTTCTGTGTTTCATCGTCAATGTGATGTTCGAACGGTTACAGTAAACCTGCTGTGGTCCATCGGAGTCTAACACTGGGCCCCCATGGAATAGCCAAATTACATACTCTTCTAAACCGTACTCCTGTGGACAGAAATCGGTATTGCGAATTTTGTATTGAATTGGATGCAATTTCTGTGTTTCATCGTCAATGTGATGGTTGAAGAGTTACAGTAAACCTACTGTGGTGCATCGTAGTCTAACACTGGGCCCCCAGGGAAGAGCCAAAGTAAATAATCTTCTAAACCGTATTCCTGTGGACAGAAATCGGCATTGCGAATTCTGTATTGATTCAGGATGCAATTTCTGTATTTCATCGTCAATGTGATGGTTGAAGGGATACAGTAAACCTGCTGTGGTGCATCGGAGTCTAACACTGGGCCCCCAGGGAAGTGCCAAAGTACATACTCTTCAAAACCGTACTCCTGTGGACAAAATTGGGCATTGTGAATATTGTATTGAATCCGGATGCAATTTCTGTGTTTCATCGTCAATGTGATGGTCGAAGGGTAACAGTAACCCTTCTGTGGTGCATCGTAGTTTAATACAGGTCCCCCAGGGAATAGCCAAAGTACAAACTCTTCTAAACAGTACTCCTGTGATAGAAATCGGAATTGCGAATTTTGTATTGAATCGGATGCAATTTCTGTGTTTCATCGTCAATGTGATGGTCGAAGGGTTACAGTAAACCTGCTGTGGTGCATCGTAGTCTAACTCTAGGCCCCCAGGGAAGAGCCAAAGTACATACTCTTCTAAACCGTACTCCTGTGGACAGAAATCGGCATTGCGAATTTTGTATTGAATCGGGATGCAATATCTGTGTTTCATCGTCAATGTGATGGTCGAAGCGATACAGTGAACCTTCTGTGTTGCATCGGAGTCTAACACTGGGCCCCCAGGGAATGGGCAGATTACATATCCTTCTATTCCGTACTCCTGTGGACAGAAATCGGCATTGCGAATTTTGTATTGAATCGGGATGCAATTTCCGTGTTTCATCGTCAATGTGATGGTCAAAGGGTTATAGTAAACCTGCTGTGGTGCATCATAGTGTAACACTGGGCCCGCAGGGAAGAGCCAAAGTACATACTCTTCTAAACCGTACTCCTGTGGACAGAAATCGGAATTGCGAATTTTGTATTGAATCAGGATGCAATTTCTGTGTTTCATCGTCAATGTGATGGTCGAAGGGTAACAGTTAACCCGCTGTGGTGCATCGAAGTCTAACACTGGACCCCCAGGGAATAGCCAAAGTACATACTCTTCTAAACCGTACTCCTGTGGACCCAAAACGGCATTGCGAATTTTGTATTTAATAGGGATGCAATTTCTGTGTTTCATCGTCAATGTGATGGTCAAGGGGTTACAGTAAATATGCTGTGGTGCATCATAGTCTAACTCGGGGCCCCCAGGGAAAAGCCATAGTACATACTCTTCTAAACCATACTACTGAGAACAGAAATCGGAATTGCGAATTTTGTATTGAATCGGGATGCAATTTCTGTGTTTCATCGTCAATGTGATGTTCTAATGGTTACAGTAAACCTACTGTGGTGCATTGGAGTCTAACACGGGGCCCCCCAGGAAAGAACCAAACTACATACTCTAAACCGTACTCCTGTGGACAGAAATCGGCATTGTGAATATTGTATTGAATCCGGATGCAATTTCTGTGTCTCATCGTCAATGTGATGGTCGATGGGTATCAGTAACCCTGCTGTGGTGCATAGTAGTCTAACACTGGTCCCCCAGGGAATAGCCAAATTACATACTCTTCTAAACCGCACTCCTGTAGACAGAAATCGGCATAGCGGATTTTGTATTGGATCGGAATGCAATTTCTGTGTTTCATCGTCAATGTGATGGTCGAAGGGTTACAGTAAACCTGCTGTGGTCCATCGGAGTCTAACACTGGGCCCCCATGGAATAGCCAAATTACATACTCTTCTAAACCGTACTCCTGTGGACTGAAATCGGTATTGCGAATTTTGTATTGAATTGGATGCAATTTCTGTGTTTCATCGTCAATGTGATGGTTGAAGAGTTACAGTAAACCTGCTGTGGTGCATCGTAGTCTAACACTGGGCCCCCAGGGAAGAGCCAAAGTAAATAATCTTCTAAACCGTATTCCTGTGGACAGAAATCGGCATTGCGAATTCTGTATTGATTCAGGATGCAATTTCTGTATTTCATCGTCAATGTGATGGTTGAAGGGATACAGTAAACCTGCTGTGGTGCATCGGAGTCTAACACTGGGCCCCCAGGGAAGTGCCAAATACACATACTCTTCTAAACCGTACTCCTGTGGACAAAATTGGGCATTGTGAATATTGTATTGAATCCGGATGCAATTTCTGTGTTTCATCGTCAATGTGATGGTCGAAGGGTAACAGTAACCCTGCTGTGGAGCATCGTAGTTTAATACAGGTCCCCCAGGGAATAGCCAAAGTACAAACTCTTCTAAACAGTACTCCTGTGATAGAAATCGGCATTGCGAATTTTGTATTGAATCGGATGCAATATCTGTGTTTCATCGTCAATGTGATGGTCGAAGCGATACAGTGAACCTTCTGTGTTGCATCGGAGTCTAACACTGGGCCCCCAGGGAATGGGCAGATTACTTATTCTTCTATACCGTACTCCTGTGGACAGAAATCGGAATTGCGAATTTTGTATTGAATCGGGATTCAATTTCTGTGTTTCATCGTCAATGTGATGGTCGAAGGGATACAGTAAACGTGCTGTGGTGCATCGGAGTGTAACACTGGGCCCCCAGGGAAGAGCCAAAGTACATACTCTTCTAAACCGTACTCATGTGGGCAAAAATCGGCATTGCTAATTTTGTATTGAATCGGGATGCAATTTCTGTGTTTCATCGTCAACGTGATGGTTGAAGGGTAACAGTTAACCCGCTGTGGTGCATCGTGGTCTAACACTGGGCCCCCAGGGAATAGCCAAAGTACATACTCTTCTAAACCGTACTCCTGTGGACCCAAAACAGCATTGCGAATTTTGTATTTAATCGGGATGCAATTTCTGTGTTTCATCGTAAATTTGATGGTCAAGGGGTTACAGTAAATATGCTGTGGTGCATCATAGTCTAACTCGGGGCCCCCAGGGAAAAGCCATAGTACATACTCTTCTAAACCATACTACTGAGAACAGAAATCGGAATTGCGAATTTTGTATTGAATCGGGATGCAATTTCTGTGTCTCATCGTCAATGAGATGGTATAATGGATACAGTAAACCTACTGTGGTGCATTGGAGTCTAACACGGGGCCCCCCAGGAAAGAACCAAAGTACATACCCTAAACCGTACTCCTGTGGACAGAAATCGGCATTGTGAATATTGTATTGAATCCGGATGCAATTTCTGTGTTTCATCGTCAATGTGATGGTTGAAGGGTTACAGTAAACCTGATGTGGTGCATCGTAGTCTAACATTGGGCCCCCAGGGGAGGACCAAAGTAAATACTCTTCTAAACCGTACTCATGTGGAGAGAAATCGGCATTGCGTATTCTGTATTGATTCGGGATGCAATTTCTGTGTTTCATCGTCAATGTGATGGTTAAAGGGATACAGTAAACCTTCTGTGGTGCATCGGAGTCCAACACTGGGCCCCCAGGGATGTGCCAAAGTACATACTCTTCTAAACCGTACTCCTAAATACAGAAATCGGAATTTCGAATTTTGTATTGAATCGGGATGCAATTTATGTGTTTTATCGTCGATGTGATGGTCTAAGGGATACAGTAAACCAGCTGTGGTGCATCGTAGTCTAACACTGGGCCCCCAGGGAAGTGCCAAAGTACATACTCTTCTAAAGCGTACTCCTAAATACAGAAATCGGAATTTCGAATTTTGTATTGAATCGGGATGCAATTTATGTGTTTTATCGTCTATGTGATGGTCGAAGGGATACAGTGAACCTGCTGTGGTGCATCGGAGTCTAACACTGGACCCCCCAGGGAAGAACAAAGGTACATACTGTGTACATGATGCAATTTATGTGATTTATCGTCTATGTGATGGTCGAAGGGATACAGTAAACCAGCTGTGGTGCATCGTAGTCTAACACTGGGCCCCCAGGGAATGGGCAGATTACATACTCTTCTAAACCGTACTCCTGTGGACAGAAATCGGTATTGCGAATTTTGTATTGAATTGGATGCAATTTCTGTGTTTCATCGTCAATGTGATGGTTGAAGGGTAACAGTAAACTTGCTGTGGTGCATCAGAGTCTAACACTGGGCCCCCAGGGAAGAGCCAAAGTACATACTCTTCTAACCGAACTCATGTGGACAGAAATCGGAATTGCGAATTTTGTATTGAATCGTGATGCAATATCTGTGTTTCATCGTCAATGTGATGGTCTAAGGGTTACAGTAAACCTGCTGTGGTGCATTGGAGTCTAACACTGGGCCCCCCAGGGAAGAACCAAAGTAAATACTCTTCTAAACCGTACTCCTGCGGACAGAAAACGGTATTGCGAATTTTGTATTGAATTGGATGCAATTTCTTTGTTTCATCGTCAATGTGATGGTCGAAGGGTTACAGTAAACCTGCTGTGGTGCATCGTAGTCTAACACTGGTCCCCCAGGGAAGAGCCAAAGAACATACCCTTCTAAACCATACTCCTGTGGACAGAAATCGGCATTGCATATTCTGTATTGATTCGGGATGCAATTTCAGTGTTTCATCGTCAATGTGATGGTTGAAGGGATACAGTAAACCTGCTGTGGTGCATCGGAGTCTAACACTGGGCCCCCAGGGAAGTGCCAAAGTACATACTCTTCTAAACCGTACTCCTAAGGACAGGAATCGGAATTGCGAATCTTGTATTGAATCGGGATGCAATTTGTGTGTTTTATCGTCTATGTGATGGTCGAAGGGATACAGTAAACCTGGTGTGGTGCATCGGAGTCTAACACTGGGCCCCCAGGGAAGAGTCATAGTACATACTTTTCCAAACCGCACTCCTGTGGACAGAAATCGGCATTGCGAATTTTGTATTGAATCGGGATGCAATTTCTGGGATTCATCGTCAATGTGAAGGTCGAAGGGATACAGTAAACCTCCTGTGGTGCATCGGAGTCTAACATTGGGCCCCCAGGGAAGAGCCAAAATACATACTCTTCAAAATCGTACTCATTAGTGCAGAAATAGGAATTGCGAATTTGGTATTGAATCGGGATGCAATTTCTGTGTTTCATCGTCAATGTGATAGTCGAAGGGATACAGTAAACCTGCTGTGGTGCATCGGAGCCTAACACTGGGACCCCAGGAAAGCGCCAAAGTACATACTCTTCTTAGGGATACCCTTGTGGACAGATATCGGTATTGTGAATTTTGTATTAAATCGGGATGCAATTTCAGTGTTTCATCGTCAATGTGATGGTCGAAGGGTAACAGTAAATCTGCTGTGGTGCATCGTAGTCTAACACGGGGCCCCCAGGGAATAGCCAAAAGTACATAGTCTTCTAAACCGTACTCCTGTGGACAGAAATCGGCATTGCGAATTTTGTATCGAATCAGGATGCAATTTCTGTGTTTCATCGTCAATGTGATGGTCGAAGCGATACAGTAAACCTGCTGTGGTGAATCGGAGTCTAATACTGGGCCCCCAGGGAAGAGCCAAAGCACGTACTCTTCTAAACCGTACTCATAAAGACTGAAATCGGAATTGCGGATTTTGTATTCAATCTGGATGCAATTTCTGTGTTTAGTCGTCAATGTGATGGTCGAAGGGTTGCAGTAAACCTGCTGTGGTGCATCGGAGTCTAACACTGGGCCCAGGGAAGAGACAAAGTACTTACTCTTCTTAGCCGTACTCTTGTGGACAAAAATCGGCATTGTGAACTTTGTATTAAATCGGGATGCTATTTCTGTGTTTCATCGTCAATGTGATGGTCGAAGGGTTACAGTAAACCTGCTGTGGTGCATCGTAGTCTAACACTGGGCCCCCAGGGAAGAGCCAAAGTATATGCTCTTCTAAACCGTACTCATTAGGAGAAAAATAGGAATTGCGAATTTTGTATTGAATCGGGATGCAATTACTGTGTTTCATCGTCAATGTGATGGTCTAAGGGTTACAGTAAACCTGCTGTGGTGCATCTGAGTCTAACCCTGGGCCCCCAGGGAAGATCCAAAGTACATACTCTTCTAAACCGTGCTCCTGTGGACAGAAATCGGCATTTTGAATTTATTGAATCGGGATGCAATTTCTGTGTTTCATCGTCAATGTGATGTTCGAAGGGTAACAGTAAACCTGCTGTGGTTCATCGTAGTCTAACACGGGGCCCCAGGGCATAGCCCAAGTACATACTCTTCTGAACCGTACTCCTGTGGACCGAAATAGGCATTGCGAATTTTGTATTGAATCGGGATGCAATTTCTGTGTTTCATCGTCAATTTGATGGTCGAAGGGTTACAGTAAACCTGCTTTGGTGCATCGTAGTCTAACACTGGGCCCCCAGGGAAGAGCCAAAGTACATACTCTTCTAAACCGTACCCATGTGGACAGAAATCGGCATTGCGAATTCTGTATTGATTCGGGATGCAATTTCTGTGTTTCATCGTCAATGTGATGGTTGAAGGGATACAGTAAACTTGCTATGGTGTATCGGAGTCTAACACTGGGCACCCAGGGCAGAGCCTAGGTAAATACTCTTCTAAACCGTACTCTTCTGGACGGAAATCTGCATTGCGAATTTTGTATTTAATAAGGATGCAATTTCTGTGTTTCATCGTCAATGTGATGGTTGAAGGGTAACAGTAAACTTGCTGTGGTGCATCGTAGTCTAACACTAGGCACCCAGGTAATAGCCAAAGTACATACTCTTCTAAACCGTAATTCTGTGGACAGAAATCGGCATTGCTAATTTTGTATTGAATCGCGATGCAATTTCTGTGTTTCATCGTCAATGTGATGGTCGAAAGGTTACAATAAATATGCTGTGGTGCATCGTAGTCTAACACTGGGCACCCAGGGAAGAGCCAAAGTACACACTATTCTGAAGCGTAATTCTAAGGACAGAAATAGGAATTGCGAATTTTGTATTGAATCGTGATGCAATATCTGTGTTTCATCGTCAATGTGATGGTCTAAGGGTTACAGTAAACCTGGTGTGGTGCATTGGAGTCTAACACTGGGCCCCCCTGGGAAGAACCAAAGTACATACTCTTCTAAACCGTACTCCTGTGGACAGAAATCGGCATTGTTAATATTGTATTGAATCCGAATGCAATTTCTGTGTTTCATGGTCAATGTGATGGTCGAAGGGTAAAAGTAACCCTGCTGTGGTGCATCGTAGTCTAACACTGGTCCACCAGGGAATAGCCGAATTACAAACATCTTCTAAACCGTACTCCCGTGGACAGAAATCGGTATTGCGAATTTTGTATTGAATTGGATGCAATTTCTGTGTTTCATCGTCAATTTGATGGTCGAAGGGTTACAGTAAACCTGCTGTGGTGCATCGTAGTCTAACACTGGGCCCCCAGGGAAGAGCCAAAGTACATACCCTTCTAAACCGTACTCCTGTGGACAGAAATCGGCATTGCGAATTCTGTATTGATTCGGGATGTAATTTCTGTGTTTCATCGTCAATGTGATGGTTGAAGGGATACAGTAAACCTGCTGTGGTGCATCGAAGTCTAACACTGGGCCCCCAGGGAAGTGCCAAAGTACATACTCTTCTAAACCGCACTCCTGTGGACAGAAATCGGCATTGCGAATTTTGTATTGAATCGGGATGCAATTTCTGTGTTTCATCGTCAATATGATGGTCGAAAGGTTACAGTAAACCTGCTGTGGTGCATCGTAGTCTAACACTGGGCACCCAGGGAAGAGCCAAAGTACACACTATTCTGAACCGTATTTCTAAGGACAGAAATCCGAATTGCGAATTTTGTATTGAATCGGGATGCAATTTCTGTGTTTTATCGTCTATGTGATGTTCGAAGGGATACAGTAAACCTGCTGTGGTGCATCAGAGTCTAACACTGGGCTCCCAGGGAAGAGCCAAAGTACATACTCTTCTAACCGAACTCATGTGGACAGAAATCGGCATTGCATATTCTGTATTGATTCGGGATGCAATTTCAGTGTTTCATCGTCAATGTGATGGTTGAAGGGATACAGTAAACCTGCTGTGGTGCATCGGAGTCTAACACTGGGCCCCCAGGGAAGTGCCAAAATACATACTCTTCTAAACCGTACTCCTAAGAACAGGAATCGGAATTGCGAATCTTGTATTGAATCGGGATGCAATTTGTGTGTTTTATCGTCTATGTGATGGTCGAAGTGATACAGTAAACCTGGTGTGGTGCATCGGAGTCTAACACTGGGCCCCCAGGGAAGAGCCATAGTACATACTTTTCTAAACCGCACTCCTGTGGACAGAAATCGGCATTGCGAATTTTGTATTGAACCGGGATGCAATTTCTGGCTTTCATCGTCAATGTGAAGGTCGAAGGGATACAGTAAACCTCCTGTGGTGCATCGGAGTCTAACATTGGGCCCCCAGGGAAGAGCCAAAGTACATACTCTTCTAAATCGTACTCATTAGTACAGAAATAGGAATTGCGAATTTGGTATTGAATCGGGATGCAATGTCTGTGTTTCATCGTCAATGTGATGGTCGAAGCGATACAGTAAACCTGCTGTGGTGAATCGGAGTCTAATACTGGGCCCCCAGGGAAGAGCCAAAGCACATACTCTTCTAAACCGTACTCATAAGGACTGAAATCGGAATTGCGAATTTTGTATTCAATCTGGATGCAATTTCTGTGTTTAGTCGTCAAAGTGATGGTCGAAGGGTTGCAGTAAACCTGCTGTGGTGCATCGGAGTCTAACACTGGGCCCAGGGAAGAGACAAAGTACTTACTCTTCTTAGCCGTACTCTTGTGGACAAAAATCGGCATTGTGAACTTTGTATTAAATCGGGATGCTATTTCTGTGTTTCATCGTCAATGTGATGGTCGAAGGGTTACAGTAAACCTGCTGTGGTGCATCGTAGGCTAACAGTGGGTCCCCAGGGAAGAGCCAAAGTTCATACTCTTCTAAACCGTATTCCTGTGGACAGAAATCGGCATTGCTAATTTTGTATTGAATCGGGATGCAATTTCTGTGTTTCATCGTCAATGTGATGGTCGAAGGGTAACAGTTAACATGCTGTGGTGCATCGTGGTCTAACACTGGGCCCCCAGGGAATAGACAAAATACATACTCTTCTAAACCGTAATTCTGTGGACAGAAATCGGCATTGCTAATTTTGTATTGAATCGCGATGCAATTTCAGTGTTTCATCGTCAATGTGATGGTCGAAAGGTTACAGTAAACCTGCTGTGGTGCATCGTAGTCTAACACTGGGCACCCAGGGAAGAGCCAAAGTACACACTATTCTGAACCGTATTTCTAAGGACAGAAATCGGAATTGCGAATTTTGTATTGAATCGGGATGCAATTTCTGTGTTTTATCGTCTATGTGATGTTCGAAGGCATACAGTAAACCTGCTGTGGTGCATCAGAGTCTAATACTGGGCTCCCAGGGAAGAGCCAAAGTACATACTCTTCTAACCGAACTCATGTGGACAGAAATCGGAATTGCGAATTTTGTAGTGAATCGGGATGCAATTTCTGTGTTTCATCGTCAATGTGATGGTCTAAGGGTTACAGTCCACCTGCTGTGGTGCATTGGAGTCTAACACTGGGCCCCCCGGGGAAGAACCAAAGTACATACTCTTCTAAACCGTACTCCTGTGGACAGAAATCGGCATTGTGAATATTGTATTGAATCCGAATGCAATTTCTGTGTTTCATGGTCAATGTGATGGTCGAAGGGTAACAGTAACCCTGCTGTGGTGCATCGTAGTCTAACACTGGTCCCCCAGGGAATAGCCGAATTACAAACATCTTCTAAACCGTACTCCTGTGGACAGAAATCGGTATTGCGAATTTTGTATTGAATCGGGATGCAATTTGTGTGTTTTATCGTCTATGTTATGGTCGAAGGGATACAGTAAACCTGCTGTGGTGCATCGGAGTCTAACACTGGGACCCCAGGAAAGCGCCAAAGTACATACTCTTCTTAGGGATAGCCTTTTGGACAGATATCGGTGTTGTGAATTTTGTATTAAATCGGGATGCAATTTCTGTGTTTCATCGTCAATGTGATGGTCGAAGGGTAACAGTAAACATGCTGTGGTGCATCGTAGTCTAACACTGGGACCCCAGGGAATAGCCAAAATTACATAGTCTTCTAAACCGTACTCCTGAGGACAGAAATCGGCATTGCGAATTTTGTATTGAATCGGGATGCAATTTCTGTGTTTCATCGTCAATGTGATGGTCGAAGCGATACAGTAAACCTGCTGTGGTGCATCGGAGTCTAACACTGGGCTCCGAGGGAAGCACAAAATGTACATACTCTTCTTAGCCGTACTATTGTGGACAAAAATCGGCATTGTGAATTTTGTATTATATCGGGAAGCAATTTCTGTGTTTCATCGTCAATGTGATGGTCGACAGGTTACAGAAAACCTGCTGTGGTGCATCGTAGTCTAACACTGGGTCCCCAGGGAAGAGCCAAATACATACTCTTCTAAACCGTACTCCTGTGGACAGAAATCGGCATTGTGAATTCCGTATTGATTCGGGATGCAATTTCTGTGTTTCATCGTCAATGTGATGGTTGAAGGGATACAGTAAACCTGCTGTGGTGCATCGGAGTCTAACACTGGGCCCCCAGGGAAGTGCCAAAGTACATACTCTTCTACACCGTACTACTAAGGACAGAAATCGGAATTGCGAATTATGTATTGAATCGGGATTTAATTTCTGTGTTTCATCGTCAATGTGATGGTCTAAGGGTTACAGTAAACCTGCTGTGGTGCATTGGAGTCCAACACGGGGCCCCCCAGGGAAGAGCCATAGTACATACTTTTCTAAACCGCTCTCCTGTGGACAGAAATCGGAATTGCGAATTTTGTATTGAATCGGGATGCAATTTCTGTGTTTCATCGTCAATGTGATGGTCGAAGGGTTACAGTAAACCTGCTGTGGTCCATCGGAATCTAACACTGGGCCCCCATGAAATAGCCAAATTACATACTCTTCTAAACCGTACTCCTGTGGACAGAAATCGGTATTGCGAATTTTGTATTGAATTGGATGCAATTTCTGTGTTTCATCGTCAATGTGATGGTCGAAGCGATACAGTAAACCTGCTGTGGTGCATCAGAGTCTAACACTGGGCTCCGAGGGAAGCACAAAATGTACATACTCTTCTTAGCCGTACTATTGTGGACAAAAATCGGCATTGTGAATTTTGTATTATATCGGGAAGCAATTTCTGTGTTTCATCGTCAATGTGATGGTCGACAGGTTACAGAAAACCTGCTGTGGTGCATCGGAGTCGAACTCTGGGCCCCCAGGGAAGAGCCAAAGTACATACTCTTCTAAACCGTACTCCTGTAGACAGAAACCGGCATAGCGGATTTTGTATTGGATCGGAATGCAATTTCTGTGTTTCATCGTCAATGTGATGGTCGAAGGGTTACAGTAAACCTGCTGTGGTCCATCGGAATCTAACACTGGGCCCCCATGAAATAGCCAAATTACATACTCTTCTAAACCGTACTCCTGTGGACAGAAATCGGTATTGCGAATTTTGTATTGAATTGGATGCAATTTCTGTGTTTCATCGTCAATGTGATGGTTGAAGAGTTACAGTAAACCTGCTGTGGTGCATCGTAGTCTAACACTGGGCCCCCAGGGAAGAGCCAAAGTAAATAATCTTCTAAACCGTATTCCTGTGGACAGAAATCGGCATTGCGAATTCTGTATTGATTCAGGATGCAATTTCTGTATTTCATCGTCAATGTGATGGTTGAAGGGATACAGTAAATTTGCTGTGGTGCATCGGAGTCTAACACTGGGCCCCCAGGGAAGTTCCAAAGTACATACTCTTCTAAACCGTACTCCTGTGGACAAAATTGGGCATTGTGAATATTGTATTGAATCCGGATGCAATTTCTGTGTTTCATCGTCAATCTGATGGTCGAAGGGTAACAGTAACCCTGCTGTGGTGCATCGTAGTTTAATACTGGTCCCCCAGGGAATAGCCAAAGTACAAACTCTTCTAAACAGTACTCCAGTGATAGAAATCGGCATTGCGAATTTTGTATTGAATCGGATGCAATTTCTGTGTTTCATCGTCAATGTGATGGTCGAAGGGTTACAGTAAACCTGCTGTGGTGCATCGTAGTCTAACTCTAGGCCCCCAGGAAAGAGCCAAAGTACATACTCTTCTAAACCGTACTCCTGTGGACAGAAATCGGCATTGCGAATTTTGTATTGAATCGGGATGCAATATCTGTGTTTCATCGTCAATGTGATGGTCGAAGCGATACAGTGAACCTTCTGTGTTGCATCGGAGTCTAACACTGGGCCCCCAGGGAATGGGCAGATTACATATTCTTCTAATCCGTACTCCTGTGGACAGAAATCGGCATTGCGAATTTTGTATTGAATCGGGATGCAATTTCAGTGTTTCATCGTCAATGTGATGGTCGAAGGGTTATAGTAAACCTGCTGTGGTGCATCATAGTGTAACACTGGGCCCGCAGGGAAGAGCCAAAGTACATAGTCTTCTAAACCATACTCCTGTGGACAGAAATCGGAATTGCGAATTTTGTATTGAATCGGGATGCAAGTGATGTGTTTCATCGTTAATGTGATGGTCGAAGGGTAACCGTAAACCTGCTGTGGTGCATCGTAGTCTAACACTGAGCCCCCAGGGAATGGGCAGATTACTTATTCTTCTAAACCGTACTCCTGTGGACAGAAATCGGAATTGCGAATTTTGTATTGAATCGGGATTAAATTTCTGTGTTTCATCGTCAATGTGATGGTCGAAGGGATACAGTAAACGTGCTGTGGTGCATCGGAGTGTATCACTGGGCCCCCAGGGAAGAGCCAAAGTACATACTCTTCTAAACCGTACTCATGTGGACAAAAATCGGCATTGCTAATTATGTATTGAATCAGGATGCAATTTCTGTGTTTCATCGACAATGTGATGGTCGAAGGGTAACAGTTAACCCGCTGTGGTGCATCGAAGTCTAACACTGGACCCCCAGGGAATAGCCAAAGTACATACTCTTCTAAACCGTACTCCTGTGGACCCAAAACGGCATTGCGAATTTTGTATTTAATCGGGATGCAATTTCTGTGTTTCATCGTCAATGTGATGGTCAAGGGGTTACAGTAAATATGCTGTGGTGCATCATAGTCTAACTCGGGGCCCCCAGGGAAAAGCCATAGTACATACTCTTCTAAACCATACTACTGAGAACAGAAATCGGAATTGCGAATTTTGTATTGAATCGGGATGCAATTTCTGTGTTTCATCGTCAATGTGATGGTCTAATGGTTACAGTAAACCTACTGTGGTGCATTGGAGTCTAACACGGGGCCCCCCAGGAAAGAACCAAACTACATACTCTAAACCGTACTCCTGTGAACAGAAATCGGCATTGTGAATATTGTATTGAATCCGGATGCAATTTCTGTGTTTCATCGTCAATGTGATGGTCGATGGGTATCAGTAACCCTGCTGTGGTGCATAGTAGTCTAACACTGGTCCCCCAGGGAATAGCCAAATTACATACTCTTCTAAACCGCACTCCTGTAGACAGAAATCGGCATAGCGGATTTTGTATTGGATCGGAATGCAATTTCTGTGTTTCATCGTCAATGTGATGTTCGAACGGTTACAGTAAACCTGCTGTGGTCCATCGGAGTCTAACACTGGGCCCCCATGGAATAGCCAAATTACATACTCTTCTAAACCGTACTCCTGTGGACAGAAATCGGTATTGCGAATTTTGTATTGAATTGGATGCAATTTCTGTGTTTCATCGTCAATGTGATGGTTGAAGAGTTACAGTAAACCTACTGTGGTGCATCGTAGTCTAACACTGGGCCCCCAGGGAAGAGCCAAAGTAAATAATCTTCTAAACCGTATTCCTGTGGACAGAAATCGGCATTGCGAATTCTGTATTGATTCAGGATGCAATTTCTGTATTTCATCGTCAATGTGATGGTTGAAGGGATACAGTAAACCTGCTGTGGTGCATCGGAGTCTAACACTGGGCCCCCAGGGAAGTGCCAAAGTACATACTCTTCAAAACCGTACTCCTGTGGACAAAATTGGGCATTGTGAATATTGTATTGAATCCGGATGCCATTTCTGTGTTTCATCGTCAATGTGATGGTCGAAGGGTAACAGTAACCCTTCTGTGGTGCATCGTAGTTTAATACAGGTCCCCCAGGGAATAGCCAAAGTACAAACTCTTCTAAACAGTACTCCTGTGATAGAAATCGGAATTGCGAATTTTGTATTGAATCGGATGCAATTTCTGTGTTTCATCGTCAATGTGATGGTCGAAGGGTTACAGTAAACCTGCTGTGGTGCATCGTAGTCTAACTCTAGGCCCCCAGGGAAGAGCCAAAGTACATACTCTTCTAAACCGTACTCCTGTGGACAGAAATCGGCATTGCGAATTTTTTATTGAATCGGGATGCAATATCTGTGTTTCATCGTCAATGTGATGGTCGAAGCGATACAGTGAACCTTCTGTGTTGCATCGGAGTCTAACACTGGGCCCCCAGGGAATGGGCAGATTACATATCCTTCTATTCCGTACTCCTGTGGACAGAAATCGGCATTGCGAATTTTGTATTGAATCGGGATGCAATTTCCGTGTTTCATCGTCAATGTGATGGTCAAAGGGTTATAGTAAACCTGCTGTGGTGCATCATAGTGTAACACTGGGCCCGCAGGGAAGAGCCAAAGTACATACTCTTCTAAACCGTACTCCTGTGGACAGAAATCGGAATTGCGAATTTTGTATTGAATCAGGATGCAATTTCTGTGTTTCATCGTCAATGTGATGGTCGAAGGGTAACAGTTAACCCGCTGTGGTGCATCGATGTCTAACACTGGACCCCCAGGGAATAGCCAAAGTACATACTCTTCTAAACCGTACTCCTGTGGACCCAAAACGGCATTGCGAATTTTGTATTTAATCGGGATGCAATTTCTGTGTTTCATCGTCAATGTGATGGTCAAGGGGTTACAGTAAATATGCTGTGGTGCATCATAGTCTAACTCGGGGCCCCCAGGGAAAAGCCATAGTACATACTCTTCTAAACCATACTACTGAGAACAGAAATCGGAATTGCGAATTTTGTATTGAATCAGGATGCAATTTCTGTGTTTCATCGTCAATGTGATGGTCGAAGGGTAACAGTTAACCCGCTGTGGTGCATCGAAGTCTAACACTGGAAACCCAGGGAAGAGCCAAAGTACATACTCTTCTAAACTGTACTCCTGTAGACAGAAATCGGCATAGCGGATTTTGTATTGGATCGGAATGCAATTTCTGTGCTTCATCGTCAATGTGATGGTCGAAGGGTTACAGTAAACCTGCTGTGGTGCATCGGAGTCTAACAGTGGGCCCCCAGGGAAGAGCCAAAGTACATACTCTTCTAAACCGTACTCATGTGGACAAAAATCGGCATTGCTAATTTTGTATTGAATCGGGATGCAATTTCTGTGTTTCATCGTCAATGTGATGGTCGAAGGGTATCAGTTAACCTGCTGTGGTGCATCGTGGTCTAACACTGGGCCCCCAGGGAATAGCCAAAGTACATACTCTTCTAAACCGTACTCCTGTGGACCCAAAACGGCATTGCGAATTTTGTATTTAATCGGGATGCAATTTCTGTGTTTCATCGTCAATGTGATGGTCGAGGGGTTACTGTAAATATGCTGTGGTGCATCATAGTTTAACACTGGGCCCCCAGGGAAGAGCCATAGTACATACTCTTCTAAACCGTACTACTAAGGACAGAAATCGGAATTGCGAATTTTGTATTGAATCGGGATGCAATTTCTGTGTTTCATCGTCAATGTGATGGTCTAATGGTTACAGTAAACCTACTGTGGTGCATTGGAGTCTAACACGGGGCCCCCCAGGAAAGAACCAAACTACATACTCTAAACCGTACTCCTGTGGACAGAAATCGGCATTGTGAATATTGTATTGAATCCGGATGCAATTTCTGTGTCTCATCGTCAATGTGATGGTCGATGGGTATCAGTAACCCTGCTGTGGTGCATAGTAGTCTAACACTGGTCCCCCAGGGAATAGCCAAATTACATACTCTTCTAAACCGCACTCCTGTAGACAGAAATCGGCATAGCGGATTTTGTATTGGATCGGAATGCAATTTCTGTGTTTCATCGTCAATGTGATGGTCGAAGGGTTACAGTAAACCTGCTGTGGTCCATCGGAGTCTAACACTGGGCCCCCATGGAATAGCCAAATTACATACTCTTCTAAACCGTACTCCTGTGGACTGAAATCGGTATTGCGAATTTTGTATTGAATTGGATGCAATTTCTGTGTTTCATCGTCAATGTGATGGTTGAAGAGTTACAGTAAACCTGCTGTGGTGCATCGTAGTCTAACACTGGGCCCCCAGGGAAGAGCCAAAGTAAATAATCTTCTAAACCGTATTCCTGTGGACAGAAATCGGCATTGCGAATTCTGTATTGATTCAGGATGCAATTTCTGTATTTCATCGTCAATGTGATGGTTGAAGGGATACAGTAAACCTGCTGTGGTGCATCGGAGTCTAACACTGGGCCCCCAGGGAAGTGCCAAATACACATACTCTTCTAAACCGTACTCCTGTGGACAAAATTGGGCATTGTGAATATTGTATTGAATCCGGATGCAATTTCTGTGTTTCATCGTCAATGTGATGGTCGAAGGGTAACAGTAACCCTGCTGTGGAGCATCGTAGTTTAATACAGGTCCCCCAGGGAATAGCCAAAGTACAAACTCTTCTAAACAGTACTCCTGTGATAGAAATCGGCATTGCGAATTTTGTATTGAATCGGATGCAATATCTGTGTTTCATCGTCAATGTGATGGTCGAAGCGATACAGTGAACCTTCTGTGTTGCATCGGAGTCTAACACTGGGCCCCCAGGGAATGGGCAGATTACTTATTCTTCTATACCGTACTCCTGTGGACAGAAATCGGAATTGCGAATTTTGTATTGAATCGGGATTCAATTTCTGTGTTTCATCGTCAATGTGATGGTCGAAGGGATACAGTAAACGTGCTGTGGTGCATCGGAGTGTAACACTGGGCCCCCAGGGAAGAGCCAAAGTACATACTCTTCTAAACCGTACTCATGTGGGCAAAAATCGGCATTGCTAATTTTGTATTGAATCGGGATGCAATTTCTGTGTTTCATCGTCAACGTGATGGTTGAAGGGTAACAGTTAACCCGCTGTGGTGCATCGTGGTCTAACACTGGGCCCCCAGGGAATAGCCAAAGTACATACTCTTCTAAACCGTACTCCTGTGGACCCAAAACAGCATTGCGAATTTTGTATTTAATCGGGATGCAATTTCTGTGTTTCATCGTAAATTTGATGGTCAAGGGGTTACAGTAAATATGCTGTGGTGCATCATAGTCTAACTCGGGGCCCCCAGGGAAAAGCCATAGTACATACTCTTCTAAACCATACTACTGAGAACAGAAATCGGAATTGCGAATTTTGTATTGAATCGGGATGCAATTTCTGTGTCTCATCGTCAATGAGATGGTCTAATGGTTACAGTAAACCTACTGTGGTGCATTGGAGTCTAACACGGGGCCCCCCAGGAAAGAACCAAAGTACATACCCTAAACCGTACTCCTGTGGACAGAAATCGGCATTGTGAATACTGTATTGAATCCGGATGCAATTTCTGTGTTTCATCGTCAATGTGATGGTTGAAGGGTTACAGTAAACCTGATGTGGTGCATCGTAGTCTAACACTGGGCCCCCAGGGAATGGGCAGATTACTTATTCTTCTATACCGTACTCCTGTGGACAGAAATCGGAATTGCGAATTTTGTATTGAATCGGGATTCAATTTCTGTGTTTCATCGTCAATGTGATGGTCGAAGGGATACAGTAAACGTGCTGTGGTGCATCGGAGTGTAACACTGGGCCCCCAGGGAAGAGCCAAAGTACATACTCTTCTAAACCGTACTCATGTGGGCAAAAATCGGCATTGCTAATTTTGTATTGAATCGGGATGCAATTTCTGTGTTTCATCGTCAACGTGATGGTTGAAGGGTAACAGTTAACCCGCTGTGGTGCATCGTGGTCTAACACTGGGCCCCCAGGGAATAGCCAAAGTACATACTCTTCTAAACCGTACTCCTGTGGACCCAAAACAGCATTGCGAATTTTGTATTTAATCGGGATGCAATTTCTGTGTTTCATCGTAAATGTGATGGTCAAGGGGTTACAGTAAATATGCTGTGGTGCATCATAGTCTAACTCGGGGCCCCCAGGGAAAAGCCATAGTACATACTCTTCTAAACCATACTACTGAGAACAGAAATCGGAATTGCGAATTTTGTATTGAATCGGGATGCAATTTCTGTGTCTCATCGTCAATGAGATGGTCTAATGGTTACAGTAAACCTACTGTGGTGCATTGGAGTCTAACACGGGGCCCCCCAGGAAAGAACCAAAGTACATACTCTAAACCGTACTCCTGTGGACAGAAATCGGCATTGTGAATATTGTATTGAATCCGGATGCAATTTCTGTGTTTCATCGTCAATGTGATGGTTGAAGGGTTACAGTAAACCTGATGTGGTGCATCGTAGTCTAACATTGGGCCCCCAGGGGAGGACCAAAGTAAATACTCTTCTAAACCGTACTCATGTGGACAGAAATCGGCATTGCGTATTCTGTATTGATTCGGGATGCAATTTCTGTGTTTCATCGTCAATGTGATGGTTAAAGGGATACAGTAAACCTTCTGTGGTGCATCGGAGTCCAACACTGGGCCCCCAGGGATGTGCCAAAGTACATACTCTTCTAAACCGTACTCCTAAATACAGAAATCGGAATTTCGAATTTTGTATTGAATCGGGATGCAATTTATGTGTTTTATCGTCTATGTGATGGTCTAAGGGATACAGTAAACCAGCTGTGGTGCATCGTAGTCTAACACTGGGCCCCCAGGGAATGGGCAGATTACATACTCTTCTAAACCGTACTCCTGTGGACAGAAATCGGTATTGCGAATTTTGTATTGAATTGGACGCAATTTCTGTGTTTCATCGTCAATGTGATGGTCGAAGGGTTACAGTAAACCTGATGTGGTGCATCGTAGTCAACACTGGGCCCCCAGGGAAGTGCCGAAGTACGTAATCTTCTAAACCATACTCCTGTGGACAGAAATCGGCATTGTGAATTTTGTATTGAAACCGGATGCAATTTCTGTGTTTCATCGTCAATGTGATTGTCGAAGGGTAACAGTAACCCTGCTGTGGTGCATCGTAGTCTAACACTGGGCCCCCAGGGAATAGCCAAATTACATACTCTTCTAAACCGTACTCCTGTGGACAGAAATCGGTATTGCGAATTTTGTATCGATTCGGGATGCAATTTCTGTGTTTCATCGTCAATGTGATGGTTGAAGGGATACAGTAAACCTGCTGTGGTGCATCGGAGTCTAACACTGGGCCCCCAGGGAAGTGCCAAAGTACATACTCTTCTAAAGCGTACTCCTAAGGACAGAAATCGGAATTTCGAATTTTGTATTGAATCGGGATGCAATTTATGTGTTTTATCGTCTATGTGATGGTCGAAGGGATACAGTGAACCTGCTGTGGTGCATCGGAGTCTAACACTGGACCCCCCAGGGAAGAACAAAGGTACATACTGTTCTAAACCGTACTCCTGTGGACAGAAATCGGCATTGTGAATATTGTATTGAATCCGGATGCAATTTCTGTGTTTCATCGTCAATGTGATGGTCGACGGGTATCAGTAACCCTGCTGTAGTGCATCGTAGACTAACACTGGGCACCCAGGGAATAGCCAAATTACATACTCTTCTAAACCGTACTCCTGTGGACAGAAATCGGTATTGCGAATTTCGTATTGAATTGGACGCAATTTCTGTGTTTCATTGTCAATGTTATGGTTTAAGGGTTACAGTAAACCTGATGTGGTGCATCGTAGCCTAACACTGGGCCCCCAGGGAAGAGCCAAAGTAAATACTCTTCTAAACCGTACTCCTGTGGACAGAAATCGGCATTGCGAATTCTGTATTGATTCGGGATGCAATTTCTGTGTTTCATCGTCAATGTGATAGTTGAAGGGATACAGTAAACCTGCTGTGGTGCATCGGAGTCTAACACTGGGCCCCCAGGGGAGAGCCAAAATAAATACTCTTCTAAACCGTACTCCTGTGGACAGAAATCGGCATTGCGTATTCTGTATTGATTCGGGACCTAATTTCTGTGTTTCATCGTCAATGTGATGGTTGAAGGGATACAGTAAACCTTCTGTTGCGCATCGTAGTCTAACACTGGGCCCCCAGGGAAGTGCCAAAGTACATACTCTTCTAAACCGTACTCCTAAATACAGAAATCGGAATTTCGAATTTTGTATTGAATCGGGATGCAATTTATGTGATTTATCGTCTATGTGATGGTCGAAGGGATACAGTAAACCAGCTGTGGTGCATCGTAGTCTAACACTGGGCCCCCAGGGAATGGGCAGATTACATACTCTTCTAAACCGTACTCCTGTGGACAGAAATCGGTATTGCGAATTTTGTATTGAATTGGATGCAATTTCTGTGTTTCATCGTCAATGTGATGGTCGAAGGGTTACAGTAAACCTGATGTGGTGCATCGTAGTCAACACTGGGCCCCCAGGGAAGTGCCGAAGTACGTAATCTTCTAAACCATACTCCTGTGGACAGAAATCGGCATTGTGAATTTAGTATTGAATCCGGATGCAATTTCTGTGTTTCATCGTCAATGTGATGGTCGAAGGGTAACAGTAACCCTGCTGTGGTGCATCGTAGTCTAACACTGGTCCCCTAGGGAATAGCCAAATTACCTACTCTTCTAAACCGTACTCCTGTGGACTGAAATCGGTATTGCGAATTTTGTATTGAATTGAATGCAATTTCTGTGTTTCATCGACAATGTGATGGTTGAAGGGTTACAGTAAACCTGCTGTGGTGCATCGTAGTCTAACACTGGGCCCCCAGGGAAGAGCCAAAGTAAATACTCTTCTAAACCGTACTCCTGTGGACAGAAATCGGCATTACGAAATCTGTATCGATTCGGGATGCAATTTCTGTGTTTCATCGTCAATGTGATGGTTGAAGGGATACAGTAAACCTGCTGTGGTGCATCGGAGTCTAACACTGGGCCCCCAGGGAAGTGCCAAAGTACATACACTTCTAAACCGTACTCCTAAGGACAGAAATCGGAATTTCGAATTTTGTATTGAATCGGGATGCAATTTATGTGTTTTATCGTCTATGGGATGGTCGAAGGGATACAGTAAACCTGCTGTGGTGCATCGGAGTCTAACACTGGGCCCCCAGGGAAGAGCCAAAGTACATACTCTTCTAAACTGTACTCCTGTAGACAGAAATCGGCATAGCGGATTTTGTATTGGATCGGAATGCAATTTCTGTGCTTCATCGTCAATGTGATGGTCGAAGGGTTACAGTAAACCTGCTGTGGTGCATCGGAGTCTAACAGTGGGCCCCCAGGGAAGAGCCAAAGTACATACTCTTCTAAACCGTACTCATGTGGACAAAAATCGGCATTGCTAATTTTGTATTGAATCGGGATGCAATTTCTGTGTTTCATCGTCAATGTGATGGTCGAAGGGTATCAGTTAACCTACTGTGGTGCATCGTGGTCTAACACTGGGCCCCCAGGGAATAGCCAAAGTACATACTCTTCTAAACCGTACTCCTGTGGACCCAAAACGGCATTGCGAATTTTGTATTTAATCGGGATGCAATTTCTGTGTTTCATCGTCAATGTGATGGTCGAGGGGTTACTGTAAATATGCTGTGGTGCATCATAGTTTAACACTGGGCCCCCAGGGAAGAGCCATAGTACATACTCTTCTAAACCGTACTACTAAGGACAGAAATCGGAATTGCGAATTTTGTATTGAATCGGGATGCAATTTCTGTGTTTCATCGTCAATGTGATGGTCTAAGGGTTACAGTAAACCTGCTGTGGTGCATTTGAGTCTAACACGGGGCCCCCAGTGAAGAAGCAAAGTACATACTCTTCTAAACTGTACTCCTGTGGACAGAAATAGGCATTGTGAATACTGTATTGAATCCGGATGCAATTTCTCTGTTTCATCGTTAATGTGTTGGTCGAAGGGTAACAGTAACCCTGCTGTGGTGCATCGTAGTCTAACACTGGTCCCCCAGGGAATAGCCAAATTACATACTCTTCTAAACCGTACTCCTGTGGACAGAAATCGGTATTGCGAATTTTGTATTGAATTTGATGCATTTTCTGTGTTTCATCGTCAATGTGATGGTTAAGGGTTACAGTAAACCTGCTGTGGTGCATCGTAGTCTAACACTGGGCCCCCAGGGAAGAGACAAAGTAAATACTCTTCTAAACCGTACTCCTGTGGACAGAAATCGGCATTGCGAATTCTGTATTGATTCGGGATGCAATTTCTGTGTTTCATCGTCAATGTGATGGTTGAAGGGATACAGTAAACCTGCTGTGGTGCATCGTAGTCTAACACTGGGCCCCAAGGGAGGTGCCAAAGTACATACTCTTCTAAACCGTACTCCTAAGGACAAAAATCGGAATTTCGAATTTAGTATTGAATCGGGATGCAATTTATGTGTTTTATCGTCTATGTGATGGCCGAAGGGTTACAGTAAACCCGCTGTGGTGCATCGGAGTCTAACACTGGGCCCCCAGGGAAGAGCCATAATAAATACTTTTCTAAACCGCACTCCTGTGGACAGAAATCGGCATTGCGAATTTTGTATTGAGTCGGATTGCAATGTCTGTGTTTCATCGTCAATGTAATGGTCGAAGCGATACAGAGAACCTTCTGTGTTGCATCGTAGTCTAACACTGGGCCCCCAGGGAAGAGACAAAGTAAATACTCTTCTAAACCGTACTCCTGTGGACAGAAATCGGCATTGCGAATTCTGTATTGATTCGGGATGCAATTTCTGTGTTTCATCGTCAATGTGATGGTTGAAGGGATACAGTAAACCTGCTGTGGTGCATCGTAGTCTAACACTGGGCCCCAAGGGAGGTGCCAAAGTACATACTCTTCTAAACCGTTCTCCTAAGGACAAAAAACGGAATTTCGAATTTAGTATTGAATCGGGATGCAATTTCTGTGTTTCATCGTCAATGTGATGGTCGAAGGGTAACAGTTAACCTGCTGTGGTGCATCATGGTCTAACACTGGGCCCCCAGGGAATAGCCAAAGTACATACTTTTCAAAACCGTAGTCCTGTGGACCCAAAACGGCATTGCGAATTTTGAAATTAATCGGGATGCAATTTTTGTGTTTCATCGTCAATGTAATGGTCGAGGGGTTACAGTAAAAATGCTGTGGTGCTTCCAAGTCTAACACTGGGCCCCCAGGGAAGAGCCATAGTACATACTCTTCTAAACCGTACTACTAAGGACAGAAATCGGAATTGCGAGTTTTGTATTGAATCGGGATGCAATTTCTGTGTTTCATCGTCAATGTGATGGTCTAAGGGTTACAGTAAACCTGCTGTGGTACATTGGAGTCTAACACGGGGCCCCCCAGGGAAGAACCAAAGTACATACTCTTCTAAACCGTACTCCTGTGGACAGAAATCGGCATTGTGAATATTGTATTGAATCCGGATGCAATTTCTGTGTTTCATCGTCAATGTGATGGTCGAAGGGTAACAGTAACCCTGCTGTGGTGCATCGTAGTCTAACACTGGTCCCCCAGGGAATAGCCAAATTACATACTCTTCTAAACCGTACTCCTGTGTACAGAAATCGGTATTGCGAAATTTGTATTGAATTGGATGCAATTTCTATGTTTCATCGTCAATGTCATGGTCGAAGGGATACAGTAAACCTGATGTGGTGCATCGTAGTCAACACTGGGCCCCCAGGGAAGTGCCGAAGTACGTAATCTTCTAAACCATACTCCTGTGGACAGAAATCGGCATTGTGAATATTGTATTGAATCCGGATGCAATTTCTGTTTTTCATCGTCAATGTGATGGTTGAAGGGTTACAGTAAACCTGCTGTGGTGCATCGTATTCTACCACTGGGCCCCCAGGTCAGAGCCAAAGTAAATACTCTTCCAAACCGTACTCCTGTGGACAGAAATCGGCATTACGAATTCTGTATTGATTCGGGATGCAATTTGTGTGTTTCATCGTCAATGTGATGGTTGAAGGGATACAGTAAACCTGCTGTGGTGCATCGGAGTCTGACACTGGGCCCCCAGGGAAGTGCCAAATTACATACTCTTCTAAACTGTACTCCTAAGGACAGAAATGAGAATTGCGAATTTTGTATTGAGTCGGGATGCAATTTCTGTGTTTCATCATCAATGTGATGGTCGAAGGGATACAGTAAACCTGCTGTGGTGCATCGGAGTCCAACACTCGGCCCCCAGGGAAGAGCCAAAGTACATACTCTTCTAAACCATACTCCTGTAGACAGAAATCGGCATAGCGGATTTTGTATTTGATCGGGATGCAATTTCTGTGCTTCATCGTCAATGTGATGGTCGAAGGGTTACAGTAAACCTGCTGTGGTGCATCGGAGACTAACACTGGGCCCCCAGGGAAGAGCCATAGTAGATACTCTTCTAAACCGTACTCATGTGGACAAAAATCGGCATTGCTAATTTTGTATTGAATCGGGATGCAATTTCTGTGTTTCATCGTCAATGTGATGGTCGAAGGGTAACAGTAAACCTGCTGTGGTGCATCATGGTCTAACACTGGGCCCCCAGGGAATAGCCAAAGTACATACTTTTCTAAACCGTAGTCCTGTGGACCCAAAACGTCATAGCGAATTTTGAAATTAATCGGGATGCAATTTTTGTGTTTCATCGTCAATGTGATGGTCGTGGGGCTACAGTAAATATGCTGTGGTGCATCATAGTCTAACACTGGGCCCCCCGGGGAAGAGCCATAGTACATACTCTTCTAAACCGTACTACTAAGGACAGAAATCAGAATTGCGAATTTTGTATTGAATCGGGATGCAATTTCTGTGTTTCATCGTCAATGTGATGGTCTAAGGGTTACAGTAAACCTGCTGTGGTACATTGGAGTCTAACACGGGGCCCCCCAGGGAAGAACAAATGTACATACTCTTCTAAACCGTACTCCTGTGGACAGAAATCGGCATTGTGAATATTGAATTGAATCCGGATGCAATTTCTGTGCTTCATCGTCAATGTGATGGTCGAAGGGTAACAGTAACCCTGCTGTGGTGCATCGTAGTCTAACACTGGTTCCCCCAGGGAATAGCCAAATTACATACTCTTCTAAACCGTACTCCTGTGGACAGAAATCGGCATTGTGAATTTTGTATTGAAATCGAATGCAATTTCTGTTTTTCATCGTCAATGTGATGGTCGAAGGGTAACAGTAACCCTGCTGTGGTGCATCGTAGTCTAACACTGGTCCCCCAGGGAATAGCCAAATTACATACTCTTCTAAACCGTACTCCTAAGGACAGAAATGGGAATTGCGAATTTTGTATTGAATCGGGATGCAATTTCTGTGTTTCATCGTCAATGTAATAGTCGAAGGGATACAGTAAAGCTGCTGTGGTGCATAGGAGTCTAACACTGGGCCCCCAGGAAAGCGCCAAAGTACATACTCTTCTTAGCCATACTCTTGTGGACAGAAATCGGTATTGTGAAATTTGTATTGAAATCGAATGCAATTTCTGTTTTTCATCGTCAATGTGATGGTCGAGGGGTAACAGTAACCCTGCTGTGGTGCATCGTAGTCTAACACTGGTCCCCCAGGGAATAGCCAAATTACATACTCTTCTAAACCGTACTCCTAAGGACAGAAATGGGAATTGCGAATTTTGTATTGAATCGGGTTGCAATTTCTGTGTTTCATCGTCATTGTGATGGTCGAAGGGTTACAGTAAACCTGATGTGGTGCATCGGAGTCAACACTGGGCCCCCAGGGAAGTGCCGAAGTACGTAATCTTCTAATCCATACTCCTGTGGACAGAAATCGGCATTGTAAATTTTGTATTGAATCCGAATGCAATTTCTGTGTTTCATCTTCAATGTGATGGTCGAAGGGTAACAGTAACCCTGCTGTGGTGCATCGTAGTCTAACACTGGTCCCCCAGGGAATAGCCAAGTTACATACTCTTCTAAACCGTACTCCTGTGGACAGAAATCGGTATTGCGAATTTTGCATTGAATTGGATGCAATTTCTGTGTTTCATCGTCAATGTGATGGTTGAAGGGTTGCAGTAAACCTGCTGTGGTGCATCTGAGTCTAACACTGGGCCCCCAGGGAAGTGCCAAAGTACATACTCTTCTAAACCGTACTCCTAAGGGCAGAAATCGGAATTTCGTATTTTGTACTGAATCGGGATGCAATTTATGTGTTTTATCGTCTATGTGATGGTCGAAGGGATACAGTAAACCTGCTGTGGTGCATCGGAGTCTAACACTGGGCCCCCAGGGAAGAGCCATAATACATACTTTTCTAAACCGGAGTCCTGTGGACAAAAATCGGCATTGCTAATTTTGTATTGAATCCGGATGCAATTTCTGTGTTTCATCGTCAATGTGATGGTCGATGGGTATCAGTAACCCTGCTGAGGTGCATCGGATTCTAACACTGGTCCCCCAGGGAATAGCCAAAGTACCTACTTTTCTAAACCGTAGTCCTGTGGACCCAAAACGGCATTGCGAATTTTGAAATTAATCGGGATGCAATTTTTGTGTTTCATCGTCAATGTGATGGTCGAGGGGTTACAGTAAATATGCTGTGGTGCATCATAGTCTAACACTGGGCCCCCAGGGAAGAGCCATAGTACATACTCTTCTAAACTGTACTACTAAGGACAGAAATCAGAATTGCGAATTTTGTATTGAATCGGGATGCAATTTCTGTGTTTCATCGTCAATGTGATGGTCGAAGGGATACAGTAAAGCTGATGTGCTGTATAGAAGTCGAACACTGGGCCCCCAGGAAAGCGCCAAAGTACATACAATTCTTAGCCATACTCTTGTGGACAGAAATCGGTATTGTGAATTTTGTATTAAGTTGGGATGCAATTTCTGTGTTTCATCGTCAATGTGATGGTCGAAGGGATACAGTAAACCAGCTGTGGTGCATCGGAGTCCAACACTGGGCCCCCAGGGAAGAGCCAAAGTACATACTCTTCTAAACCGTACTCCTGTGGACCCAAAACGGCATTGCGAATTTTGAATTTAATCGGGATGCAATTTCTGTGTTTCATCGTCAATGTGATGGTCGAGGGGTTACAGTAAATATGCTGTGCTGCATCATAGCCTAACACTGGGCCCCAAGGGAAGAGCCATAGTACATACTCTTCTAAACCGTGCTACTAAGGACAGAAATCGGAATTGCGAATTATGTATTGAATCGGGATGCAATTTCTGTGTTTCATCGTCAATGTGATGGTCTAAGGGTTACAGTAAACCTGCTGTGGTGCACTGGAGTCTGAAACGGGGCTCCCCAGGGAAGAGCCATAGTACATACGTTTCTAAACCGCACTCCTGTGGACAGAAATCGGAATTGCGAATTTTGTATTGAATCGGGATGCAATTTCTGTGTTTCATCGTCAATGTGATGGTCGAAGGGATACACTAAACCAGCTGTGGTGCTACGGAGTCCAACACTGGGCCCCCAGGGAAGAGCCAAAGTACATACTCTTCTAAACCGTACTCCTGTAGACAGAAATCGGCATAGAGGATTTTGTATTGGATCGGAATGCAATTTCTGTGTTGCATCGTCAATGTGATGGTCGATGGGTTACAGTAAACCTGCTGTGGTGCATCGGAGTCTAACACTGGGCCCCCAGGGAAGAGCCAAAGTACATACTCTTCTAAACCGTACTCATGTGTACAAAAATCGGCATTGCTAATTTTGTATTGAATCGGGATGCAATTTCTGTGTTTCATCGTCAATGTGATGGTCGAAAGGTAACAGTTAACATGCTGTGGTGCATCGTAGTCTAACACTGGGCCCCCAGGGAAGAGCCAAAGTAAATAATCTTCTAAACCGTACTCATAAGGACAGAAATCGGAATTGCGTATTTGGAATTGAATCGGATTGCAATTTCTGTGTTTCATCGTCAATGTGATGGTCGATGGGTTATAGTAAATATGCTGTAGTGCATCATAGTCTAACACGGGGCTCCCAGGGAAGAGCCATAGTACATACTCTTCTAAACCGTACTACTAAGGACAGAAATCGGAATTGCGAATTTTGTATTGAATTGGGATGCAATTTCTGTGTTTCATCGTCAATGTGATGGTCTAATGGTTACAGTAAACCTGCTGTGGTGCATTGGAGTCTAACACGGGGCCCCCCAGGGAAGAACAAAAGTAGATACTCTTCTAAACCGTACTCCTGTGGACAGAAATCGGCATAGTGAATATTGTATTGAATCCGGATGCAATTTCTGTGTTTCATCGTCAATGTGATGGTCGATGGGTATCAGTAACCCTGCTGAGGTGCATCGGATTCTAAAACTGGTCCCCCAGGGAATAGCCAAAGTACCTACTTTTCTAAACCGTAGTCCTGTGGACCCAAAACGGCATTGCGAATTTTGAAATTAATCGGGATGCAATTTTTGTGTTTCATCGTCAATGTGATGGTCGAGGGTTTACAGTAAATATGCTGTGGTGCATCATAGTCTAACACTGGGCCCCCAGGGAAGAGCCATAGTACATACTCTTCTAAACCGTACTACTAAGGACAGAAATCAGAATTGCGAATTTTGTATTCAATCGGTATGCAATTTCTGTGTTTCATCGTCAATGTGATGGTCTAAGGGTTACAGTAAACCTGCTGTGGTACATTGGAGTCTAACACGGGGCCCCCCAGGGAAGAACCAAAGTACATACTCTTCTAAACCGTACTCCTGTGGACAGAAATCGGCATTGTGAATATTGAATTGAATCCGGATGCAATTTCTGTGTTTCATCGTCAATGTGATGGTCGAAGGGTAACAGTAACCCTGCTATGGTGCATCGTAGTCTAACACTGGTTCCCCCAGGGAATAGCGAAATTACATACTCTTCTAAACCGTACTCCTGTGTACAGAAATCGGTACTGCGAATTTTGTATTGAAATGGATGCAATTTCTGTGTTTCATCGTCAATGTCATGGTCGAAGGGTAACAGTAACCCTGCTGTGGTGCATCGTAGTCTAACACTGGTCCCCCAGGGTATAGCCAAATTACATAGTCTTCTAAACCGTACTCCTGTGGACAGAAATCGGCATTGTGAATTTTGTATTGAATCCGAATGCAATTTCTGTTTTTCATCGTCAATGTGATGGTCGAAGGGTAACAGTAACCCTGCTGTGGTGCATCGTAGTCTAACACTGGTCAACCAGGGAATAGCCAAATTACATACTCTTCTAAACCGTACTCCCAAGGACAGAAATGGGAATTGCGAATTTTGTATTGAATCGGGATGCAATTTCTGTGTTTCATCGTCAATGTGATAGTCGAAGGGATACAGTAAAGCAGCTGTGGTGCATAGGAGTCTAACACTGGGCCCCCAGGAAAGCGCCAAAGTACATACTCTTCTTAGCCATACTCTTGTGGACAGAAATCGGTATTGTGAATTTTGTATTAAATCGGGATGCAATTTCTGTGTTTCATCGTCAATGTGATGGTCGAAGGGTAACAGTAAACCTGCTGTGGTGCATCGTAGTCTAACACTGGGCCCCCAGGGAATAGCCAAAAGTACATAGTCTTCTAAACCGTACTCCTGTGGACAGAAATCGGCGTTGCTAATTTTGTATTGAATCGCGATGCAATTTCTGTGTTTCATCGTCATTGTGACGGTCGAAGGGTTACAGTAAACCTGATGTAGTGCATCGGAGTCAACACTGGGCCCCCAGGGAAGTGCCGAAGTACGTAATCATCTAATCCATACTCCTGTGGACAGAAATCGGCATTGTGAATTTTGTATTGAATCCGAATGCAATTTCTGTGTTTCATCTTCAATGTGATGGTCGAAGGGTAACAGTAACCCTGCTGTGGTGCATCGTAGTCTAACACTGGTCCCCCAGGGAATAGCCAAGTTACATACTCTTCTAAACCGTACTCCTGTGGACAGAAATCGGTATTACGAATTTTGCATTGAATTGGATGCAATTTCTGTGTTTCATCGTCAATGTGATGGTTGAAGGGTTGCAGTAAACCTGCTGTGGTGCATCGGAGTCTAACACTGGGCCCCCAGGGAAGTGCCAAAGTACATACTCTTCTAAACCGTACTCCTAAGGGCAGAAATCGGAATTTCGTATTTTGTATTGAATCGGGATGCAATTTATGTGTTTTATCGTCTATGTGATGGTCGAAGGGATACAGTAAACCTGCTGTGGTGCATCGGAGTCTAACACTGGGCCCCCAGGGAAGAACCATAATACATACTTTTCTAAACCGCACTCCTGTGGACATAAATCGGCATTGCGAATTTTATATTGAATCTGGATGAAATTTCTGTGTTTCATCGTCAATGTGATGGTCGAAGGGATACAGTAAACATGCTGTGGTGCATCAGAATCTAACGTTGGCCCCCCCAGGGAAGAGCCAAAGTACATACTCTTCTAAACCGTAATCATTAGGACAGAAATCGGAATTGCGAATTTAGTATTGAATCGGGATGCAATTTCTGTGTTTCATCGTCAATGTGATGGTCGAAGGGATACAGTAAAGCTGATGTGCTGCATAGGAGTCGAACACTGGGCCCCCAGGAAAGCGCCAAAGTACATACTCTTCTTAGCCATACTCTTGTGGACAGAAATCGGTATTGTGAATTTTGTATTAAGTTGGGATGCAATTTCTGTGTTTCATCGTCAATGTGATGGTGGAAGGGATACAGTAAACCAGCTGTGGTGCATCGGAGTCCAACACTGGGCCCCCAGGGAAGAGCCAAAGTACATACTCTTCTAAACCGTACTCATAAGGACAGAAATCGGTATTGCGAATTTTGTATTGAATTGGATGCAATTTCTGTGTTACATTGTCAATGTGATGGTTGAAGGGTTACAGTAAACCTGCTATGGTGCATCGTAGTCTAACACTGGGCCCCCAGGGAAGAGCCAAAGTAAATAATCTTCTAAACCGTACTCATAAGGACAGAAATCGGAATTGCGTATTTGGTATTGAATTGGAATGCAATTTCTGTATTTCACCGTCAATGTGATGGTCGAAGGGTTACAGTAAACCTGCTATGGTGCATCGTAGACTAACACTGGTCCCCCAAGGAATAGCCAAATAACATACTCTTCTAAACCGTACTCCTGTGGACAGAAATCGGTATTGCGAATTTTGTATTGAATTTGATGCAATTTCTGTGTTTCATCCTCAATAAGATGGTTAAGGGTTACAGTAAACCTGCTGTGGTGCATTGGAGTCTAACACGGGGCCCCCCAGGGAAGAACAAAAGTAGATACTCTTCTAAACCGTACTCCTGTGGACAGAAATCGGCATAGTGAATATTGTATTGAATCCGGATGCAATTTCTGTGTTTCATCGTCAATGTGATGGTCGATGGGTATCAGTAACCCTGCTGAGGTGCATCGGATTCTAACACTGGTCCCCCAGGGAATAGCCAAATTACATACTCTTCTAAACCGCACTCCTGTGGACAGAAATCGGTATTGCGAATTTTGTATTGAATTGGACGCAATTTCTGTGTTTCATCGTCAATGTGATGGTTGAAGTGTTACAGTAAACCTGATGTGGTGCATCGTAGTCAACACTGGGCCCCCAGGAAAGTGCCGAAGTACGTAATCTTCTAAACCATAATCCTGTGGACAGAAATCGGCATTGTGAATTTAGTATAGAATCCGGATGCAATTTCTGTGTTTCATCGTCAATGTGATGGTCGAAGGGTAACAGTAACCCTGCAGTGGTGCATCGTAGTCTAACACTGGTCCCCCAGGGAATAGCCAAATTACATACTCTTCTAAACCGTACTCCTGTGGACAGAAATCGGTATTGCGAATTTTATATTGAATTGGTTGCAATTTCTGTGTTTCATCGTCAATGTGATGGTTGAAGGGTTACAGTAAACCTGCTGTGGTGCATCGTAGTCTAACTCTGGGCCCCCAGGGAAGAGCCAAAGTAAATACTCTTCTATACCGTACTCCTGTGGACAAAAATCGGCATTACGAACTCTGTATCGATTCGGGATGCAATTTCTGTGTTTCATCGTCAATGTGATGGTTGAAGGGATACAGTAAACCTGCTGTGGTGCATCGGAGTCTAACACTGGGCCCCCAGGGAAGTGCCAAAGTACATACTCTTCTAAACCATACTCCTAAGGACCGAAATCGGAATTGCGAATTTTGTATTGAATCGGGATGCAATTTCTGTGCTTCATCGTCAATGTGATGGTCGAAGGGTTACAGTAAACCTGCTATGGTGCATCGTAGACTAACACTGGTCCCCCAAGGAATAGCCAAATAACATACTCTTCTAAACCGTACTCCTGTGGACAGAAATCGGTATTGCGAATTTTGTATTGAATTTGATGCAATTTCTGTGTTTCATCCTCAATAAGATGGTTAAGGGTTACAGTAAACCTGCTGTGGTGCATCGTAGACTAACACTGGGCCCCCAGGGAAGAGCTAAAGTAAATACTCTTCTAAACCGTACTCCTGTGGACAGAAATCGGCATTGCGAATTCTGTATTGATTGGGGATGCAATATCTGTGTTTCATCGTCTATGTGATGGTCGAAGGTATACAGTAAACCTGCTGTGGTGCATCGGAGTCTAACACTGGGCTCCCAGGGAAGAGCCATATTATATACTTTTCTAAACCGCACTCCTGTGGACAGAAATCGGCATTGCGAATTTTGTATTGAATCGGATTGCAATTTCTGTGTTTCATCGTCAATGTGATGGTCGAAGGGATACAGTAAACATGCTGTGGTGCATCAGAATCTAAAGTTGGCCCCCCCAGGGAAGAGCCAAAGTACATACTCTTCTAAACCGTAATCATTAGGACAGAAATCGGAATTGCGAATTTAGTATTGAATCGGGATGCAATTTCTGTGTTTCATCGTCAATGTGATGGTCGAAGGGATACAGTAAAGCTGATGTGCTGCATAGGAGTCGAACACTGGGCCCCCAGGAAAGCGCCAAAGTACATACTCTTCTTAGCCATACTCTTGTGGACAGAAATCGGTATTGTGAATTTTGTATTAAGTTGGGATGCAATTTCTGTGTTTCATCGTCAATGTGATGGTGGAAGGGATACAGTAAACCAGCTGTGGTGCATCGGAGTCCAACACTGGGCCCCCAGGGAAGAGCCAAAGTACATACTCTTCTAAACCGTACTCATAAGGACAGAAATCGGTATTGCGAATTTTGTATTGAATTGGATGCAATTTCTGTGTTACATTGTCAATGTGATGGTTGAAGGGTTACAGTAAACCTGCTATGGTGCATCGTAGTCTAACACTGGGCCCCCAGGGAAGAGCCAAAGTAAATAATCTTCTAAACCGTACTCATAAGGACAGAAATCGGAATTGCGTATTTGGTATTGAATTGGAATGCAATTTCTGTATTTCACCGTCAATGTGATGGTCGAGGGGTTACAGTAAATATGCTGTAGTGCATCATAGTCTATCACGGGGCTCCCAGGGAAGAGCCATAGTACATACTCTTCTAAACCGTACTACTAAGGACAGAAATCGGAATTGCGAATTTTGTATTGAATTGGGATGTAATTTCTGTGTTTCATCGTCAATGTGATGTTCTAATGCTTACAGTAAACCTGCTGTGGTGCATTGGAGTCTAACACGGGGCCCCCCAGGGAAGAACAAAAGTAGATACTCTTCTAAACCGTACTCCTGTGGACAGAAATCGGCATAGTGAATATTGTATTGAATCCGGATGCAATTTCTGTGTTTCATCGTCAATGTGATGGTCGATGGGTATCAGTAACCCTGCTGAGGTGCATCGGATTCTAACACTGGTCCCCCAGGGAATAGCCAAATTACATACTCTTCTAAACCGCACTCCTGTGGACAGAAATCGGTATTGCGAATTTTGTATTGAATTGGACGCAATTTCTGTGTTTCATCGTCAATGTGATGGTTGAAGTGTTACAGTAAACCTGATGTGGTGCATCGTAGTCAACACTGGGCCCCCAGGAAAGTGCCGAAGTACGTAATCTTCTAAACCATAATCCTGTGGACAGAAATCGGCATTGTGAATTTAGTATAGAATCCGGATGCAATTTCTGTGTTTCATCGTCAATGTGATGGTCGAAGGGTAACAGTAAACCTGCTGTGGTGCATCGTAGTCTAACTCTGGGCCCCCAGGGAAGAGCCAAAGTAAATACTCTTCTATACCGTACTCCTGTGGACAAAAATCGGCATTACGAACTCTGTATCGATTCGGGATGCAATTTCTGTGTTTCATCTTCAATGTGATGGTTGAAGGGATACAGTAAACCTGCTGTGGTGCATCGGAGTCTAACACTGGGCCCCCAGGGAAGTGCCAAAGTACATACTCTTCTAAACCATACTCCTAAGGACAGAAATCGGAATTGCGAATTTTGTATTGAATCGGGATGCAATTTCTGTGCTTCATCGTCAATGTGATGGTCGAAGGGTTACAGTAAACCTGCTATGGTGCATCGTAGACTAACACTGGTCCCCCAAGGAATAGCCAAATAACATACTCTTCTAAACCGTACTCCTGTGGACAGAAATCGGTATTGCGAATTTTGTATTGAATTTGATGCAATTTCTGTGTTTCATCCTCAATAAGATGGTTAAGGGTTACAGTAAACCTGCTGTGGTGCATCGTAGACTAACACTGGGCCCCCAGGGAAGAGCTAAAGTAAATACTCTTCTAAACCGTACTCCTGTGGACAGAAATCGGCATTGCGAATTCTGTATTGATTGGGGATGCAATATCTGTGTTTCATCGTCTATGTGATGGTCGAAGGTATACAGTAAACCTGCTGTGGTGCATCGGAGTCTAACACTGGGCTCCCAGGGAAGAGCCATATTATATACTTTTCTAAACCGCACTCCTGTGGACAGAAATCGGCATTGCGAATTTTGTATGGAATCGGATTGCAATTTCTGTGTTTCATCGTCAATGTGATGGTCGAAGGGATACAGTAAACCTGCTGTGGTGCATCGGAGTCTAACATTGGGCCCCCCAGGGAAGAGCCAAAGTACATAATCTTCTAAACCGTACTCATAAGGACAGAAATCGGAATTGCGAATTTTGTATTGGATCGGGATGCAATTTCTGTGTTTCATCGTCAATGTAATGGTCGAAGCGATACAGTGAACCTTCTGTGTTGCATCGGAGTCTAACACTGGGCCCCCAGGGAAGAGCCAAAGTACAAACTCTTCTAAACCGTACTCATAAGGACAGAAATCGGAATTGCGTATTTGGTATTGAATCAAGATGCAATTTCTGTGTTTGATCGTCAATGTGATGGTCGAAGGGATACAGTAAACCTGCTGTGGTGCATCGGAGTCTAACACTGGGCCCCCAGGGAAGAACCAAAGTACATACTTTTTTAAACGGCACTCCTGTGGACAGAAATCGGCATTGAGAATATTGTATTGAATCCGGATGCAATTTCTGTGTTTCATCTTCAATGTGATGGTCGAAGGGTAACAGTAACCCTGCTGTGGTGCATCGTAGTCTATCACTGGCCCCCAGGGAATAGCCAAATTACATACTCTTCTAAATCGTACTCCTGTGGACAGAAATCGGTATTGCGAATTTTGTATTGAATTTGATGCAATTTCTGTGTTTCATCGTCAATGTGATGGTTGAAGGGTTACAGTAAACCTGCTGTGGTGCATCGTAGTCTAACACTGGGCCCCCAGGGAAGAGCCAAAGTAAATACTCTTCTAAACCATACTCCTGTGGATAGAAATCGGCATTGCGAATTCTGTATTGAATTGGGATGCAATTTCTGTGTTTCATCGTCAATGTGATGATTGAAGGGATACAGTAAACCTGCTGTGGTGCATCGGAGACTAAAACTGGGCTCCCAGGGAAGTGCCAAAGTACATACTCTTCCAAACCGTACTCCTGTGGACAAAATTGGGCATTGTGAATATTGTATTGAATCCGGATGCAATTTCTGTGTTTCATCGTCAATGTGATGGTCGAAGGGTAACAGTAACCCTGCTGTGGTGCATCGTAGTTTAACACTGGTCCCCCAGGGAATAGCCAAAGTACATACTCTTCTAAACAGTACTCCTGTGACTGAAATCGGCAATGCGAATTTTGTACTGAATCGGATGCAATTTATGTGGTTCATCGTCGATGTGATGGTCGAAGGGTAACAGTAAACCTGCTGTGGTGCATCGTAGTCTAACTCTAGGCCCCCAGGGAAGAGCCAAAGTACATACTCTTCTAAACTGTACTCCTGTAGACAGAAATCGGCATTGCGAATTTTGTATTAAATTGGGATGCAATTTCTGTGTTTCATCGTCAATGCGATGGTCGAAGGGATACAGTAAACCTGCTGTGGTGCATCGGAGTGTAACACTGGGCCCCCAGGTAAGAGCCAAAGTACAAACTCTTCTAAACCGTACTCCTGTAGACAGAAATCGGCATAGCGGATTTTGTATTGGATCAGAATGCAATTTCTGTGTTTCATCGTCAATGTGATGGTCGAAGGTTTACAGTAAACCTGCTGTGGTGCATCTGAGTCTAACACTGGGCCCCCAGGGAAGAGCCAAAGTACATACTCTTCTAAACCGTACTCATGTGGACAAAAATCGGCATTGCTAATTTTGTATTGAATCGGGATGCAATTTCTGTGTTTCATCGTCAATGTGATGGTCGAAGGGTAACAGTTAACCTGCTGTGGTGCATCGTGGTCTAACACTGGGCCCCCAGGGAATAGCCAAAGTACATACTCTTCTAAACCGTACTCCTGTGGACCCAAAACGGCATTGCGTATTTTGTATTTAATCGGGATGCAATTTCTGTGTTTCATCGTCAATGTGAAGGTCGAGGGGTTACTGTAAATATGCTGTGGTGCATCATAGTCTTACACTGGGCCCCCAGGGAAGAGCCATAGTACATACTCTTCTAAACCGTACTACTAAGGACAGAAATAGGAATTGCGAATTTTGTATTGAATCGGGATGCAATTGCTGTGTTTCATTGTCAATGTGATGGTCTAAGGGTTACAGTAAACCTGCTGTGGGCATTGGAGTCTAACACGGGGCCCCCCAGGGAAGAACCAAAGTACATACTCTTCTAAACCGTACTCCTGTGGACAGAAATCGGCATTGTGAATATTGTATTGAATCCGGATGCAATTTCTGTGTTTCATCGTCATTGTGATGGTCGAAGGGTAACAGTAACCCTGCTGTGGTGCATCGTAGTCTAACACTGGTCCCCCAGGGAATAGCCAAATTACATACTCTTCTAAACCGTACTCCTGTGGACAGAAATCGGTATTGCTAATTTTGTATTGAATTTGATGCAATTTCTGTGTTTCATCGTCAATGTGATGGTTGAAGGGTTACAGTAAACCTGCTGTGGTGCATCGTAGACTAACACTGGGCCCCCAGGGAAAAGCCAAAGTAAATACTCTTCTAAACCGTACTCCTGTGGACAGAAATCGGCATTGCGAATTCTGTATTGATTTGGGATGCAATTTCTGTGTTTCATCGTCAATGTGATGGTTGAAGGGATACAGTAAACTTGCTGTGGTGCATCGCAGTCTAACTCTGGGCCCCCAGGGAGGTGCCGAAGTACATACTCTTCAAAACCGTACTCCTAATGACAAAAATCGGAATTTCGAATTTAGTATTGAATCAGGATGCAATTTATGTGTTTCATCGTCTATGTGATGGTCGAAGGGATACAGTAAACCTGCTGTGGTGCATCGGAGTCTAACACTGGGCCCCTAGGGAAGAACCAAAGTACATACTCATCTAAACCGTACTCCTGTGGACAGAAATCGGAATTGCGTATTTTGTATTGAATCGGGATGCAATTACTGTGTTTCATCGTCAATGTGATGGTCGAAGGGATACAGTAAACCTGCTGTGGTGCATCGGAGTCTAACATTGGGCCCCCAGGGAAGAGCCAAAGTACATACTCTTCTAAACCGTACTCAAAAGGACAGAAATCGGAATTGCGAATTTTGTATTGAATCGGGATGCAATTTCTGTGTTTCATCGTCAATGTGATGGTCGAGGGGTTACTGTAAATATGCTGTGGTGCATCATAGTCTAACACTGGGCCCCCAGGGAGGAGCCATAGTACATACTCTTCTAAACCGTACTACTAAGGACAGAAATAGGAATTGCGAATTTTGTATTGAATCGGGATGCAATTGCTGTGTTTCATCGTCAATGTGATGGTCTAACAATTACAGTAAATCTGCTGTGGGCGTCGGAGTCTAACACGGGGCCCCCCAGGGTAGAACCAAAGTACATACTTTTCTAAACCGTACTCCTGTGGACAGAAATCGGCATTGTGAATATTGTATTGAATCCGGATGCAATTTCTGTGTCTCATCGTCATTGTGATGGTCGAAGGGTAACAGTAACCCTGCTGTGGTCCATCGTAGTCTAACACTGGTCCCCCAGGGAATAGCCAAATTACATACTCTTCTAAACCGTACTCCTGTGGACAGAAATCGGTATTGCTAATTTTGTATTGAATTTGATGCAATTTCTGTGTTTCATCGTCAATGTGATGGTCGAAAGGTAACAGTAAACCTGCTGTGGTGCACCGTACTCCTGTGGACAGAAATCGGCATTGCGAATTCTCTATTGATTCGGGATGCAATATCTGTGTTTCATCGTCTATGTGATGGTCGAAGGGATACAGTAAACCTGCTGTGGTGCATCGGAGTCTAACATTGGGCCCCCCAGGGAAGAGCCAAAGTACATAATCTTCTAAACCGTACTCATAAGGACAGAAATCGGAATTGCGAATTTTGTATTGGATCGGGATGCAATTTCTGTGTTTCATCGTCAATGTAATGGTCGAAGCGATACAGTGAACCTTCTGTGTTGCATCGGAGTCTAACACTGGGCCCCCAGGGAAGAGCCAAAGTACAAACTCTTCTAAACCGTACTCATAAGGACAGAAATCGGAATTGCGTATTTGGTATTGAATCAGGATGCAATTTCTGTGTTTGATCGTCAATGTGATGGTCGAAGGGATACAGTAAACCTGCTGTGGTGCATCGGAGTCTAACACTGGGCCCCCAGGGAAGAACCAAAGTACATACTTTTTTAAACGGCACTCCTGTGGACAGAAATCGGCATTGAGAATATTGTATTGAATCCGGATGCAATTTCTGTGTTTCATCTTCAATGTGATGGTCGAAGGGTAACAGTAACCCTGCTGTGGTGCATCGTAGTCTATCACTGGTCCCCCAGGGAATAGCCAAATTACATACTCTTCTAAATCGTACTCAAAAGGACAGAAATCGGAATTGCGAATTTTGTATTGAATCGGTATGCAATTTCTGTGTTTCATCGTCAATGTGATGGTCGAGGGGTTACTGTAAATATGCTGTGGTGCATCGTAGTCTAACACTGGGCCCCCAGGGAAGAGCCATAGTACATACTCTTCTAAACCGTACTACTAAGGACAGAAATAGGAATTGCGAATTTTGTATTGAATCGGGATGCAATTGCTGTGTTTCATCGTCAATGTGATGGTCTAACAATTACAGTAAACCTGCTGTGGGCGTCGGAGTCTAACACGGGGCCCCCCAGGGAAGAACCAAAGTACATACTTTTCTAAACCGTACTCCTGTGGACAGAAATCGGCATTGTGAATATTGTATTGAATCCGGATGCAATTTCTGTGTTTCATCGTCATTGTGATGGTCGAAGGGTAACAGTAACCCTGCTGTGGTGCATCGTAGTCTAACACTGGTCCCCCAGGGAATAGCCAAATTACATACTCTTCTAAACTGTACTCCTGTGGACAGAAATCGGTATTGCTATTTTTGTATTGAATTTGATGCAATTTCTGTGTTTCATCGTCAATGTGATGGTTGAAGGGTTACAGTAAACCTGCTGTGGTGCATCGGAGTCTAACACTGGGCCCCCAGGGAAGAGCCAAAGTACATAATCTTCTAAACCGTACTCATAAGGACAGAAATCGGAATTGCGAATTTTGTATTGGATCGGGATGCAATTTCTGTGTTTCATCGTCAATGTAATGGTCGATGCGATACAGTGAACCTTCTGTGTTGCATCGGAGTCTAACACTGGGCCCCCAGGGAAGAGCCAAAGTACAAACTCTTCTAAACCGTACTCATAAGGACAGAAAACGGAATTGCGTATTTGGTATTGAATCAGGATGCAATTTCTGTGTTTGATCGTCAATGTGATGGTCGAAGGGATACAGTAAACCTGCTGTGGTGCATCGTAGTCTATCACTGGTCCCCCAGGGAGTTGCCAAATTACATACTCTTCTAAATCGTACTCCTGTGGACAGAAATCGGTATTGCGAATTTTGTATTGAATTTGATGCAATTTCTGTGTTTCATCGTCAATGTGATGGTTGAAGGGTTACAGTAAACCTGCTGTGGTGCATCGTAGTCTAACACTGGGTCCCCAGGGAAGAGCCAAAGTAAATACTCTTCTAAACCATACTCCTGTGGATAGAAATCGGCATTGCGATTTCTGTATTGATTTGGGATGCAATTTCTGTGTTTCATCGTCAATGTGATGATTGAAGGGATACAGTAAACCTGCTGTGGTGCATCGGAGACTAAAACTGGGCTCCCAGGGAAGTGCCAAAGTACATATTCTTCTAAACCGTACTCCTGTGGACAAAATTGGGCATTGTGAATATTGTATTGAATCCGGATGCAATTTCTGTGTTTCATCGTCAATGTGATGGTCGAAGGGTAACAGTAACCCTACTGTGGTGCATCGTAGTTTAACACTGGTCCCCCAGGGAATAGCCAAAGTACATACTCTTCTAAACAGTACTCCTGTGACTGAAATCGGCATTGCGAATTTTGTACTGAATCGGATGCAATTTATGTGGTTCATCGTCAATGTGATGGTCGAAGGGTAACAGTAAACCTGCTGTGGTGCATCGTAGTCTAACTCTAGGCCCCCAGGGAAGAGCCAAAGTACATACTCTTCTAAACTGTACTGCTGTAGACAGAAATCGGGATTGCGAATTTTGTATTGAATTGGGATGCAATTTCTGTGTTTCATCGTCAATGTGATGGTCGAAGCGATACAGTGAACCTTCTGTGTTGCATCGGAGTCTAACACTGGGCCCGCAGGGAAGAGCCTAAGTACAAACTCTTCTAAACCGTACTCATAAGGACAGAAATCGGAATTGCGTATTTGGTATTGAATCGGGATGCAATTTCTGTGTATCATCGTCAATGTGATGGTCGAAGGGATACAGTAAATCTGCTGTGGTGCATCGGAGTCTAACACTGGGCTCCCAGGGAAGAACCAAAGTACATACTTTTCTAAACCTACTCTTCTGGACAGAAATCGGCATTGCGTATTTTGTATTGAATCGGGATGCAATTTCTGTGTTTCATCGTTAATGTGATGGTCGAAGGGTAACAGTAGACCTGCTGTGGTGCATCGTAGTCTAACACTGGGCCCCCAGGGAATGGGCAGATTACATATTCTTCTAAACCGTACTCCTGTGGACAGAAATCTTAACTGCGAATTTTGTATTGAATCGGGATGCAATTTCTGTGTTTCATCGTCAATGTGATGGTCGAAGGGATACAGTAAACCTGCTGTGGTGCATCAGAGTGTAACACTGGGCCCCCAGGTAAGAGCCAAAGTACATATTCTTCTAAACCGTACTCCTGGAGACAGAATTAGGCATAGCGGATTTTGTATTGGATCGGAATGCAATTTCTGTGTTTCATCGTCAATGTGATGGTCGAAGGTTTACAGTAAACCTGCTGTGGTGCATCTGAGTCTAACACTGGGCCCCAGGGAAGAGCCAAAGTACATACTCTTCTAAACCGTACTCATGTGGACAAAAATCGGCATTGCTAATTTTGTATTGAATCGGGATGCAATTTCTGTGTTTCATCGTCAATGTGATGGTCGAAGGGTAACAGTTAACCTGCTGTGGTGCATCGTGGTCTAACACTGGGCCCCCAGGGAATAGCCAAAGTACATACTCTTCTAAACCGTACTCCTGTGGACCCAAAACGGCATTGCGAATTTTGTATTTAATCGGGATGCAATTTCTGTGTTTCGTCGTCAATGTGAAGGTCGAGGGGTTACTGTAAATATGCTGTGGTGCATCATAGTCTAACACTGGGCACCCAGGGAAGAGCCATAGTACATACTCTTCTAAACCGTACTACTAAAGACAGAAATAGGAATTGCGAATTTTGTATTGAATCGGGATGCAATTGCTGTGTTTCAACGTCAATGTGATGGTCTAACAATTACAGTAAACCTGCTGTGGGCGTCGGAGTCTAACATGGGGCCCCCCAGGGAAGAACCAAAGTACATACTTTTCTAAACCGTACTCCTGTGGACAGAAATCGGCATTGTGAATATTGTATTGAATCCGGATGCAATTTCTGTGTTTCATCGTCATTGTCATGGTCGAAGGGTAACAGTAACCCTGCTGTGGTGCATCGTAGTCTAACACTGGTCCCCCAGGGAATAGCCAAATTACATACTCTTCTAAACCGTACTCCTGTGGACAAAAATCGGTATTGCTAATTTTGTATTGAATTTGATGCAATTTCTGTGTTTCATCGTCAATGTGATGGTTGAAGGGTTACAGTAAACCTGCTGTGGTGCATCGTAGACTAACACTGGGCCCCCAGGGAAGAGCCAAAGCAAATACTCTTCTAAACCGTACTCCTGTGGACAGAAATCGGCATTGCGAATTCTGTATTGATTCGGGATGCAATATCTGTGTTTCATCGTCTATGTGATGGTCGAAGGGATACAGTAAACCTGCTGTGTTGCATCGGAGTCTAACACTGGGCCCCCAGGGAAGAGCCATATTACATACTTTTCTAAACCGCACTCCTGTGGACAGAAATCGGCATTGCGAATTTTGTATTGAATCGGATTGCAATTTCTGTGTTTCATCGTCAATGTGATGTTCGAACGGTTACAGTAAACCTGCTGTGGTCCATCGGAGTCTAACACTGGGCCCCCATGGAATAGCCAAATTACATAATCTTCTAAACCGTACTCCTGTGGACAGAAATCGGTATTGCGAATTTTGTATTGAATTGGATGCAATTTCTGTGTTTCATCGTCAATGTGATGGTTGAAGAGTTACAGTAAACCTACTGTGGTGCATCGTAGTCTAACACTGGGCCCCCAGGGAAGAGCCAAAGTAAATAATCTTCTAAACCGTATTCCTGTGGACAGAAATCGGCATTGCGAATTCTGTATTGATTCAGGATGCAATTTCTGTATTTCATCGTCAATGTGATGGTTGAAGGGATACAGTAAACCTGCTGTGGTGCATCGGAGTCTAACACTGGGCCCCCAGGGAAGTGCCAAAGTACATACTCTTCAAAACCGTACTCCTGTGGACAAAATTGGGCATTGTGAATATTGTATTGAATCCGGATGCAATTTCTGTGTTTCATCTTCAATGTGATGGTCGAAGGGTAACAGTAACCCTGCTGTGGTGCATTGTAGTCTATCACTGGTCCCCCTGGGAATAGCCAAATTACATACTCTTCTAAATCGTACTCCTGTGGACAGAAATCGGTATTGCGAATTTTGTATTGAATTTGATGCAATTTCTGTGTTTCATCGTCAATGTGATGGTTGAAGGGTTACAGTAAACCTGCTGTGGTGCAAGGTAGTCTAACACTGGGCCCCCAGGGAAGAGCCAAAGTAAATACTCTTCTAAACCATACTCCTGTGGATAGAAATCGGCATTGCAAATTCTGTATTGATTTGGGATGCGATTTCTGTGTTTCATCGTCAATGTGATGATTGAAGGGATACAGTAAACCTGCTGTGGTGCATCGGAGACTAAAACTGGGCTCCCAGGGAAGTGCCAAAGTACATACTCTTCTAAAGCGTACTCCTGTGGACAAAATTGGGCATTGTGAATATTGTATTGAATCCGGATGCAATTTCTGTGTTTCATCGTCAATGTGATGGTCGAAGGGTAACAGTAACCCTGCTGTAGTGCATCGTAGTTTAACACTGGTCCCCGAGGGAATAGCCAAAGTACATACTCTTCTAAACTGTACTCCTGTAGACAGAAATCGGCATTGCGAATTTTGTATTGAATTGGGATGCAATTTCTGTGTTTCATCGTCAATGTGATGGTCGAAGCGATACAGTGAACCTTCTGTGTTGCATCGGAGTCTAACACTGGGCCCGCAGGGAAGAGCCTAAGTACAAACTCTTCTAAACCGTACTCATAAGGACAGAAATCGGAATTGCGTATTTGGTATTGAATCGGGATGCAATTTCTGTGTATCATCGTCAATGTGATGGTCGAAGGGATACAGTAAATCTGCTGTGGTGCATCGGAGTCTAACTCTGGGCTCCCAGGGAAGAACCAAAGTACATACTTTTCTAAACCGTACTCTTCTGGACAGAAATCGGCATTGCGAATTTTGTATTGAATCGGGATGCAATTTCTGTGATTCATCGTTAATGTGATGGTCGAAGGGTAACAGTAAACCTGCTGTGGTGCATCGTAGTCTAACACTGGGCCCCCAGGGAATGGGCAGATTACATATTCTTCTAAACCGTACTCCTGTGGACAGAAATCTTAATTGCGAATTTTGTATTGAATCGGGATGCAATTTCTGTGTTTCATCGTCAATGTGATGGTCGAAGGGATACAGTAAACCTGCTGTGGTGCATCGGAGTGTAACACTGGGCCCCCAGGTAAGAGCCAAAGTACATACTCTTCTAAACCGTACTCCTGTAGACAGAAATCGGCATAGCGGATTTTGTATTGGATCGGAATGCAATTTCTGTGTTTCATCGTCAATGTGATGGTCGAAGCGATACAGTGAACCTTCTGTGTTGCATCGGAGTCTAACACTGGGCCCCCAGGGAAGAGCCAAAGTACAAACTCTTCTAAACCGTACTCATAAGGATAGAAATCGGAATTGCGTATTTGGTATTGAATCGGGATGCAATTTCTGTGTTTCATCGTCAATATGATGGTCGAAGGGTAACAGTAAATCTGCTGTGGTTCATCGGAGTCTAACACTGGGCCCCCAGGGAAGAACAAAAGTACATACTTTTCTAAACCGTACTCTTCTGGACAGAAATCGGCATTGCGAATTTTGTATTGAATCGGGATGCAATTTCTTTGTTTCATCGTCAATGTGATGGTCGAAGAGTAACAGTAAAACTGCTGTGGTGCATCGTAGTCTAACACTGGGCCCCCAGGGAAATGCCAAAGTACATACTCTTCTAAACCGTACTCCTAAATACAGAAATCGGAATTTCGAATTTTGTATTGAATCGGGATGCAATTTCTGTGTTTCATCGTCAATGTGAAGGTCGAAGGGATACAGTAAACCTGCTGTGGTGCATCGGAGTCTAACACTGGGCCCCCAGGGAAGAGCCAAAGTACATACTCTTCTAAACCGTACTCATGTGGGCAAAAATCGTCATTGCTAATTTTGTATTGAATCGGGATGCAATTTCTGTGTTTCATCGTCAATGTGATGGTCGAAGGGTAACAGTTAACCCGCTGTGGTGCATCGTGGTCTAACACTGGGCCCCCAGGGTATAGCCAAAGTACATACTCTTCTAAACCGTACTCCTGTGGACAGAAATCGGCATTGCGAATTTTGTATTGAATCGGGATGCAATTTCTGTGTTTCATCGTCAATGTGATGGTCAAAGGGTTACAGTAAACCTGCTGTGGTGCATCGTAGTCTAACACTGGGCCCGCAGGGAAGAGCCAAAGTACATACTCTTCTAAACCGAACTCCTAAGGACAGAAATCGGAATTGCAAATATTGTATTGAATCGGGATGCAATTTCTGTGCTTCATCGTCAATGTGATGGTCGAAGGGATACAGTAAACGTGCTGTGGTGCATCGGAGTCCAAGACTGGGCCCACAGGGAAGAGCCAAAGTACATACTCTTCTAAACCGTACTCCTGTAGTCAGAAATCGGCATAGCGGATTTTGTATTAGATCGGGATGCAATCTCTGTGTTTCATCGTCAATGTGATGGTCGAGGGGTTACATTAAACCTGCTGTGGTGCATCGGAGTCTAACACTGGGCCCCCAGGGAAGAGCCAAAGTACATACTCTTCTAAACCGTACTCATGTGGAAAAAAATCGGCATTGCTAATTTTGTATTAAATCGGGATGCAATTTCTGTGTTTCATCGCCAATGTGATGGTCGAAGGGTAACAGTTAACCTGCTGTGGTGCATCGTAGACTAACACTGGGCCCCCAGGGAAGAGCCAAAGTAAATACTCTTCTAAACCGTACTCCTGTGGACAGAAATCGGCATTGCGAATTTTGTATTTATTCGGGATGCAATTTCTGTGTTTCATCGCCAATGTGATGGTCGAAGGGTAACAGTTAACCTGCTGTGGTGCATCGTAGACTAACACTGGGCCCCCAGGGAAGAGCCAAAGTAAATACTCTTCTGAACCGTACTCCTGTGGACCCAAAACGGCATTGCGAATTTTGTATTTAATCGGGATGCAACTTCTGTGTTTCATCGTCAATGTGATGGTCGAGGGGTTACTTTAAATATGCTGTGGTGCATCATAGTCTAACACTGGGCCCCCAGGGAAGAGCCATAGTACATACTCTTCCAAACCGTACTACTAAGGACAGAAATCGTAATTGCGAATTTTGTATTGAATCGGGATGCAATTTCAGTGTTTCATCGTCAATGTGATGGTCTAAGGGTTACAGTAAACCTGCTGTGGGCATTGGAGTCTAACACGGGGCCCCCCAGGGAAGAACCAAAGTACATACTCTTCCAAACCGTACTCCTGTGGACAGAAATCGGCATTGTGAGTATTGTATTGAATCCGGATGCAATTTCTGTGTTTCATCGTCATTGTGATGGTCGAAGGGTAACAGTAACCCTGCTGTGGTGCATCGTAGTCTAACACTGGTCCCCCAGGGAATAGCCAAATTACATACTCTTCTAAATCGTACTCCTGTGGACAGAAATCGGTATTGCTAAATTTGTATTGAATTTGATGCAATTTCTGTGTTTCATCGTCAATGTGATGGTTGAAGGGTTACAGTAAACCTGCTGAGGTGCATCGTAGACTAACACTGGGCCCCCAGGGAGGAGCCAAAGTAAATACTCTTCTAAACCGTACTCCTGTGGACAGAAATCGGCATTGCGAATTTTGTATTTATTCGGGATGCAATTTCTGTGTTTCATCGTCAATGTGATGGTTGACGGGATACAGTAAACCTGCTGTGGTGCATCGCAGTCTAACACTGGGCCCCCAGGGAGGTGCCAAAGTACATACTCTTCTAAACCGTACTCCTAAGGACAAAAATCGGAATTTCGAACTTAGTATTGAATCGGGATGCAATTTATGTGTTTCATCGTCTATGTGATGGTCGAAGGGATACAGTAAACCTGCTGTGGTGCATCGGAGTCTAACACTGGGCCCCCAGGGAAGAGCCAAAGTACATACTCTTCTTAGCCATACTCTTGTGGACAAAAATCGGTATTGCGAATTTTGTATTAAATTGGGATGCAATTTCTGTGTTTCATCGTCAATGTGATGGTCGAAGGGTAACAGTAAACCTGCTGTGGTGCATCGTAGTCTAACACTGGGCCCCCAGGGAATAGCCAAAAGTACATAGTCTTCTAAACCGTACCCTGTGGACAGAAATCGGCATTGCGAATTTTGTATTGAATCGCGATGCAATTTCTGTGTTTCATCGTCAATGTGATGGTCGAAGGGATACAGTAAACCTGCTGTGGTGAATTGGAGTCTAATACTGGGCCCCCAGGGAAGAGCCAAAGTACATACTCTTCTAAACCGTACTCCTGTGGACAGAAATCGGCATTGCGAATTTTGTATTGAATCTGGATGCAATTTCTGACTTTCATCGTCAATATGATGGTCGAAGGGATACAGTAAACCTGCTGTGTTGCATCGGAGTCTAACATTTTGCCCCCAGGGAAGAGACAAAGTACGTACTCTTCCATACCGTACTCATTAGGACAGAAATCGGAATTGCGAATTTTGTATTGAATCGAGATGCAATTTCTATCTTTCATCGCCAATGTGATGGTCGAAGGGATACACTAAACCTGCTGTGGTGAATTGGAGTCTAATACCGAACCCCCAGGGAAGAGCCAAAGTACATACTCTTCTAAACCGTACTCCTGTGGACAGAAATCGGCATTGCGAATTTAGTACTGAATTGGGATGCAATTTCTGTGTTTCATCGTCATTGTGATGGTCGAAGGTTTACAGTATACCTAATGTGGTGCATCGGAGTCAACACTGGGCCCCCAGGGAAATGCCGAAGTACGTAATCTTCTAAACCATACTCCTGTGGACAGAAATCGGTATTGCGAATTTTGCATTGAATTGGATGCAATTTCTGTGTTTCATCGTCAATGTGATGGTTGAAGGGTTGCAATAATCCTGCTGTGGTGCATCGGAGTCTAACACTGGGCCCCCATGGAAGTGCCAAAGTACATACTCTTCTAAACCGTACTCCTAAGGGCAGAAATCGGAATTTCGTATTTTGTATTGAATCGGGATGCAATTTATGTGTTTTATCGTCTATGTGATGGTCGAAGGGTACAGTAAACCTGCTGTGGTGCATCGGAGTCTAACACTGGCCCCCCAGTGAAGAGCCATAATACATACTTTTCTAAACCGCACTCCTGTCGACAGAAATTGGCATTGGAATTTTATATTGAATCGGGATGCAATTTCTGTGTTTCATCGTCAATGTGATGGTCGAAGGGATACAGTAAACCTGCTGTGGTGCATCGGAGTCTAACATTGGGCCCCCCAGGGAAGAGCCAAAGTACATACTCTTCTAAACCGTACTCATTAGGTCTGAAATAGGAATTTCGAATTTTGTATTGAATCGGGATGCAATTTCTGTGTTTCATCGTCAATGTGATGGTCGAAGGGATACAGTAAAGCTGCTGTGGTGCATAGGAGTCTAACACTGGGCCCCCAGGAAAGCGCCAAAGTACATACTCTTCTTAGCCATACTCTTGTGGACAGAAATCGGTATTGTGAATTTTGTATTGAATCGGGATGCAATTTCTGTGTTTCATCGTCAATGTGATGGTCGATGGGTTACAGTGAACCTGCTGTAGTGCATCGGAGTCTAGCATCGGGCCCCCAGGGAAGAGACATATTACATACTCTTCTAAACGGTACTCCTGTGACAGAAATCGGAATTGCGAATTTTGTATTGAATCGGGATGCAATTTCTGTGTTTCATCGTCAATGTGTTTGTCGAAGGGATACAGTAAACCTGCTGTGGTGCATCGGAGTCTAACAATGGGCCCCCAGGGAAGAACAGAAATACATACTTTTTTAAACCGTACTCTTCTGGACAGAAATCGGCATTGCGAATTTTGTATTGAATCGGGATGCAATTTCTGTGATTCATCGTTAATGTGATGGTCGAAGGGAAACAGTAAACCTGCTGTGGTGCATCGTAGTCTAACACTGTGCCCCCAGGGAATGGGCAGAGTACATACTCTTTTAAACCGTACTCCTGTGGACAGAAATCGGCATTGCGAATTTTGTATTGAATCAGGATGCAATTTCCGTGTTTCATCGTCAATGTGATGGTCGAAGGGTTACAGTAAACCTGCTGTGGTGCATCGTAGTCTAACACTGGGCCCGCAGGGAAGAGCCAAAGTACATACTCTTCTAAACCGTACTCCTAAAGACAGAAATCGGAATTGCGAATTTTCTATTGAATCGGGATGCAATTTCTGTGTTTCATCCTCAATGTGATGGTCGAAGGGATACAGTAAACCTGCTGTGGTGGATCGGAGTCTAACACTGGGCCCCCAGGGAAGAGCCAAAATACATAGTCTTCTAAACCATACTCCTGTAGACGGAAATCGGCATAGTGGATTATGTATTGGATCGGGATGCAATTTCTGTATTTCATCGTCAATGTGATGGTCGAAGGGTTACAGTAAATATGCTGTGGTGCATCATAGTCTAACACTGGGCCACCAGGGAAGAACCATAGTACATACTCTTCTAAACCGTACTACTAAGGACAGAAATCGGAATTGCGAATTTTGTATTGAATCGGGATGCAATTTCTCTGTTTCATCGTCAATGTGATGGTCTAAGGGTTACAGTAAACCTGCTGTGGTGCATTGGAGTCTATCACTGGGCCACCCAGGGAAGAACCAATGTACGTACACTTCTAAACCGTACTCCGGTGGGCAGAAATCGGCATTGCGAATTTTGTATTGAATCGGGATGCAATTTTTGTGTTTCATCGTCAATGTGATGGTCGAAGGGTTACAGTAAACCTGCTGTGATGCATCGAAGCCTAACACTGGGCCCCCAGGGAAGAGCCAAATTACATACTCTTCTAAACCGTGCACCTAAGGACAGAAATCGGAATTGCGAATTTTGTATTCAATCGGGATGCAATTTCCGTGTTTGATCGTCAATGTGATGGTCGAAGGAATACAGTAAACCTGCTGTGGTGTATCGGAGTCTAACACTGGGCACTCAGGCAAGAGCCAAACTACATACTCTTCTCAACTGTACTCCTGTTAACAGAAATCGGCGTTGCAAATGTTGTATTGAATCGGGATGCAATTTCTGTGTTTCATCGTCAATGTGATGGTCTAAGGGTTACAGTGAACGTGCTGTGGTGCATCGGAGTCTAACACTGGGCCCCCAGGGAAGAGCCAAAGTACATATTCTTCTAAACCGTACTCCTGTGGAAAGAAATCGGAAGTGCGAATTTTGTATTGAAGCGGGATGCAATATCTGTGTTTCATCGTCAATGTGATTGTCGAAGGGTAACAGTAAAACTGCTGTGGTGCATCGTAGTCTAACACTGGGCCCCCAGGGAATAGCCAAGGTGCATACTTTTCTAAACTGTACTCCTGTGGACAGAAATGGGCATTGCGAATTTTGTATTGAATCGGAATGCAATTTCTGTGTTTCATCGTCAATGTGAAGGTCGAAGGGTTACAGTTAAGGTGCTTTGTTGCATCGGAGTCTAACACTGGGCCCCCAGGGAAGACCCAAAGTACATACTCTTTTAAACCGTACTCTTGTGGACAGAAATCGGGATTGTGAATTTAGTGTTTAATTGGGATGCAATTTCTGTGTTTCATCGTCAATGTGATGGTCGAAGGGATACAGTAAACCTGCTGTTTTGCATCGGAGTCTAACACTGGGCCCCTAGGGAAGAGCCGAAGTACATACTCTTCTAAATCGTACTCCTGTGGACAGAAATCGGCATTGCGAATTTTGTATTGAATCGGGATGCAATTGCTGTGTTTCATCGTCAATGTGGAGGTCGAAGGGTTACAGTAAACCTGCTGTGGTGCATCGTAGTCTAACACTGGGCCCCCAGGGAAGAGCCAAGGTACATACTCTTCTAAACCGTACTACTGTGGACAGAAATCGGAATTGCGAATTTTGTTTTGAATCGGGATGCAATTTCTGTGTTTCATCGTCAATGTGATGGTCGAAGGGTAACAGTAACCCTGCTGTGGTGCATCGTAGTCTAACACTGGTCGCCCAGGGCAGAGCCAAAATACATACTTTTATAAACCGCACTCCTGGGGACAGAAATCGGCATTGCGAATTTTGTATTGAATCGGGAAGCAATTTCTGTGTTTCATCGTCATTGTGATGGTCGAAGGGTTACCGTAAACTTGATGTGGTGCATCGGAGTCAACACTGGGCCCCCAGGGAAGTGCCGAAGTACGTAATCTTCTAAACCATACTCCTGTGAACAGAAATCGGCATTGTGTATTTTGTATTGAATCGAGATGCAATTTCTGTGTTTCATCGTCAATGTGATGGTCGAAGGGTTACAGTGAACCTGCTGTAGTGCATCGGAGTCTAGCACTGGGCCCCCAGGGAAGAGACATATTACATACTCTTCTAAACGGTACTCCTGTGGACAGAAATCGGAATTGCGAATTTTGTATTGAATCGGGATGCAATTTCTGTGTTTCATCGTCAATGTGTTTGTTGAAGGGATACAGTAAACCTGCTGTGGTGCATCGGAGTCTAACAATGGGCCCCCAGGGAAGAACAGAAATACATACTATTTTAAACCGTACTCTTCTGGACAGAAATCGGCATTGCGAATTTTGTATTGAATCGGGATGCAATTTCTGTGATTCATCGTTAATGTGATGGTCGAAGGGAAACAGTAAACCTGCTGTGGTGCATCGTAGTCTAACACTGCGCCCCCAGGGAATGGGCAGAGTACATACTCTTCTAAACCGTACTCCTGTGGACAGAAATCGGCATTGCGAATTTTGTATTGAATCAGGATGCAATTTCCGTGTTTCATCGTCAATGTGATGGTCGAAGGGTTACAGTAAACCTGCTGTGGTGCATCGTAGTCTAACACTGGGCCCGCAGGGAAGAGCCAAAGTACATACTCTTCTAAACCGTACTCCTGAAGACAGAAATCGGATTTGCGAATTTTCTATTGAATCGGGATGCAATTTCTGTGTTTCATCCTCAATGTGATGGTCGAAGGGATACAGTAAACCTGCTGTGGTGGATCGGAGTCTAACACTGGGCCCCCAGGGAAGAGCCAAAGTACATAGTCTTCTAAACCATACTCCTGTAGACGGAAATCGGCATAGTGGATTTTGTATTGGATCGGGATGCAATTTCTGTATTTCATCGTCAATGTGATGGTCGAAGGGTTACAGTAAATATGCTGTGGTGCATCATAGTCTAACACTGGGCCACCAGGGAAGAGCCATAGTACATACTCTTCTAAACCGTACTACTAAGGACAGAAATCTGAATTGCGAATTTTGTATTGAATCGGGATGCAATTTCTCTGTTTCATCGTCAATGTGATGGTCTAAGGGTTACAGTAAACCTGCTGTGATGCATCGGAGCCTAACACTGGGCCCCCAGGGAAGAGCCAAATTACATACTCTTCTAAACCGTGCACCTAAGGACAGAAATCGGAATTGCGAATTTTGTATTCAATCGGGATGCAATTTCCGTGTTTGATTGTCAATGTGATGGTCGAAGGAATACAGTAAACCTGCTGTGGTGTATCGGAGTCTAACACTGGGCACTCAGGCAAGAGCCAAACTACATACTCTTCTCAACTGTACTCCTGTTAACAGAAATCGGCGTTGAAAATGTTGTATTGAATCGTGATGCAATTTCTGTGTTTCATCGTCAATGTGATGGTCGAAGGGTAACAGTAAACCTGCTGTGGTGCATCGAAGTCTAACACTGGGCCCCCAGGGAAGAGCCAAAGTACATATTCTTCTAAACCGTACTCCTGTGGACAGAAATCGGAAGTGCGAATTTTGTATTGAATCGGGATGCAATTTCTGTGTTTCATCGTCAATGTGATGGCTTAAGTGTTACAGTGATTGTGCTGTGGTGCATCGGAGTCTAACACTGGGCCCCCAGGGAAGAGCCAAAGTACATACTCTTCTAAACCGTACTCCTGTGGACAGAAATCGGCATTGCGAATTTTGTATTTAATCAGGATGCAATTTCAGTATTTCGTCGACAATGTGATAGTCGAAGAGATACAATAAACCTGCTGTGGTGCGTCGGAGTCTAACACTGGACACCCAGGGAAGAGCCAAAATACATACTCTACTTAGCCGTCGTCTTGTGGACAGAAATCGGCATTGTGAATTTTGTATTGAATCGGGATGCAATTTCTGTGTTTCATCGTCAATGTGATGGTCTAAGGGTTACAGTGAACGTGCTGTGGTGCATCGGAGTCTAACACTGGGCCCCCAGGGAAGAGCCAAAGTACATATTCTTCTAAACCGTACTCCTGTGGAAAGAAATCGGAAGTGCGAATTTTGTATTGAAGCGGGATGCAATATCTGTGTTTCATCGTCAATGTGATTGTCGAAGGGTAACAGTAAAACTGCTGTGGTGCATCGTAGTCTAACACTGGGCCCCCAGGGAATAGCCAAGGTGCATACTTTTCTAAACTGTACTCCTGTGGACAGAAATGGGCATTGCGAATTTTGTATTGAATCGGAATGCAATTTCTGTGTTTCATCGTCAATGTGAAGGTCGAAGGGTTACAGTTAAGGTGCTTTGTTGCATCGGAGTCTAACACTGGGCCCCCAGGGAAGACCCAAAGTACATACACTTTTAAACCGTACTCTTGTGGACAGAAATCGGGATTGTGAATTTAGTGTTTAATTGGGATGCAATTTCTGTGTTTCATCGTCAATGTGATGGTCGAAGGGATACAGTAAACCTGCTGTTTTGCATCGGAGTCTAACACTGGGCCCCTAGGGAAGAGCCGAAGTACATACTCTTCTAAATCGTACTCCTGTGGACAGAAATCGGCATTGCGAATTTTGTATTGAATCGGGATGCAATTGCTGTGTTTCATCGTCAATGTGGAGGTCGAAGGGTTACAGTAAACCTGCTGTGGTGCATCGTAGTCTAACACTGGGCCCCCAGGGAAGAGCCAAGGTACATACTCTTCTAAACCGTACTACTGTGGACAGAAATCGGCAGTGCGAATTTTGTATTGAATCGGGATGCAATTTCTGTGTTTCATCGTCAATGTGATGGTCGAAGGAATACAGTAAACCTGCTGTGGTGCACCGTAGTCTAACACTGGGCCCCCAGGGAAGAGCCAAAGTACATACTCTTCGAAAATGTACTCTTCTGGACAGAAATCAGCATTGCGAATTTTATATTGAATCGGGATACAACTTCTGTGTTTCATCGTCAATGTGATAGTTGAAGGGTAACAGTAAACCTGCTGTGTTGCATCGTAGTCTAACACTGGGCCCCCAGGGAATAGCCAAAGTACATACTCTTCCAAACCGTACTCCGGTGGACAGAAATCGGCATTGCGAATTTTGTATTGAATCGGGATGCAGTTTTTGTGTTTCATCGTCAATGTGATGGTCGAAGGGTTACAGTAAACGTGCTGTTGTGAATCGGAGTCTAACACTGGGCCCCCAGGGGAGAGCCAAAGTACATACTCTTCTAAAACGTACTCCTAAGGACAGAAATCGGAATTGCGAATATTGTATTGAATTGGGATGCAAATTCTGTGTCTCATCGTCTATGTGATGGTCGAAGGGATACAGTTAATCTGCTGTGGTGCATCGGAGTCTAACACTGGGCCCCCAGGGAAGAGCCAAAGTACATACTCTTCTAAACCGTACTCATAAGGACAGAAATCGGAATTGCGAATTCTGTATTGAATCATGATGCAATTTCTGTGTTTCATCGTCAATGTGATGGGCGAAGGGTTACAGTAAACTTGCTGTGGTGCATCATAGTCTAACGCTGGGCCCCCAGGGAAGAGCCAAAGTACAACTATTCTAAACCGTACACCTAAGGACAGAAATCGGAATTGCGAATTTTGTATTGAATCGGGATGCAATTTCTGTGTTTCATCGTCAATGTCATAGTCGAAGGGATACAGTAAACCCTTCTGAGGTGCATCGGATTCTAACACTGGGCCTCCAGGGAAGAGCCAAGGTACACACTCTTCTAAACCGTACTCATAAGGACAGAAGTCGGAATTGCGAATTTTGTATTGAATTGGGATGCAATTTCTGTGTTTCATCGTCAATGTGATGGTCGAAGGGATACAGTAAACCTGCTGTGGTGCATCGTAAACTAACAATGTTCCCCCAGGGAAGAGCCAAAGTACATACTCTTCGAAACTGTACTGTTCTGGACAGAAATCGGCATTGCGAATTTTATATTGAATCGGGATACAATTTCTGTGTTTCATCGTCAATGTGATAGTTGAAGGCTAACAGTAATCCTGCTGTGGTGCATCGTAGTCTAACACTGGGCCCCCAGGGAATAGCCAAAGTACATACTCTTCTAAACCGTACTCCGGTGGACAGAAATCGGCATTGCGAATTTTCTATTGAATCGGGATGCAATTTTTGTGTTTCATCGTCAATGTGATGGTCGAAGGGTTACAGTAAACCTGCTGTGGTGCATCGGAGTCTAACACTGGGCCCCCAGGGAAGACCCAAATGTACATACTCTTCTAAAACGTACTCCTAAGGACAGAAATCGGAATTGCGAATTCTGTATTGAATCGATATGCAATTTCTGTGTCTTATCGTCTATGTGATGGTCGAAGGGATACAGTAAACCTGCTGTGGTGCATCGTAGTCTAATACTGGGCCCCCAGGGAAGAGCCAAAGTACATACTATTCTAAACCGAACACCTAAGAACAGAAATTGGAATTGCGAATTTTTTATTCAATCGGGATGAAATTTCTGTGTTTCATCGTCAATGTGATGGTCGAAGGGATACAGTGAACCTGCTGTGGTGTATCAGAGTCTAACACTGGGCCCTCAGGGAAGAACCGAAATACATACTCTTCTATATCGTATTCCTGTGGACAGAAATCAGCATTGCGAATGTTGTATTGAATCGGGATGCAATTTCTGTGGTTCATCGTCAATGTGGAGGTCGAAGGGTTACAGTTAACCTGCAGTGGTGCATCGTAGAATTACGCTGGGCCCCCAGGGAAGAGCCAAAGTACATACTCTTCTAAACCGTACTCCAGTGGACAAAAATCGGATTGCGAATTTTGTATTGAATCGGGATGTAATTTTTGTGTTTCATCGTCAATGTGATGGTCGAAGGGTTACAGTAAACCTGCTGTGGTGCATCGGAGTCTAACACTGGGCCCCCAGGGGAGAGCCAAAGTACATACTCTTCTAAAACGTACTCCTAAGGACAGAAATCGGAATTGCGAATATTGTATTGAATTGGGATGCAATTTCTGTGTCTTATCGTCTATGTGATTGTCGAAGGGATACAGTTAACCTGCTGTGGTGCATCGGAGTCTAACACTGGGCACCCAGGGAAGAGCCAAAGTACATACTATTCTAAACCGTACACCTAAGGACAGAAATCGGAATTGCGAATTTTGTATTGAATCGGGATGCAATTTCTGTGCTTCATCGTCAATGTGATGGTCGAAGCGATACAGTAAACCTGCTGTGGTGTATCGGAGTCTAACACTGGGCCCTCAGGGAAGAGCCGAAGTACATACTCTCCTAAACTGTACTCCTGTGGACAGATATCGGAATTGCGATGTTGTATTGAATTGGGATGCAATTTCTTTGTTTCATCGTCAATGTGATGGTCGAAGGGTTACAGTAAACCTGCTGTGGTGCATCGTAGTCTAACACTGGGCCCCCAGGGAAGAGCAAAAGAACATACTCCTCTAAACTGTACTACTGTGGACAGAAATCGGCATTGCGAATTTTGTATTGAATCGGGACGCAATTGCTATGTTTCATCGTCATTGTGATTGTTGAAGGGATACAGTAAACCCTTCTGAGGTGCATCGGATTCTAACACTGGGCCTTCAGGGAAGAGCCAAGGTACACACTCTTCTAAACCGTACTCATAAGGACAGAAGTCGGATTTGCGAATTTTGTATTGAATCGGGATGCAATTTCTGTGTTTCATCGTCAATGTGAATGTCGAAGGGATACAGTAAACCTGCTGTGGTGCATCGTAGTCTAACAATGTTCCCCCAGGGAAGAACCAAAGTACATACTCTTCGAAACCGTACTGTTCTGGACAGAAATCGGCATTGCGAATTTTCTATTGAATCGGGATGCAATTTTTGTGTTTCATCGTCAATGTGATGGTCGAAGGGTTAAAGTAAACCTGCTGTGGTGCATCGGAGTCTAACTCTGGGCCCCCAGGAAAGAGCCAAATGTACATACTCTTCTAAAACGTACTCCTAAGGACAGAAATCGGAATTGCGAATTCTGTATTGAATCGGGATGCAATTTCTGTGTCTTATCGTCTATGTGATGGTCGAAGGGATACAGTAAACCTGCTGTGGTGCATCGGAGTCTAACACTGGGCCCGCAGGGAAGATCCAAAGTACATACTCTTCTAAACCGTACTCCTGTGGACAAAAATAGGCATTGCGAATTTTGTATTGAATCGGGATGCAATTTCTGTGTTTCATCGTCAATGTGATGGTCGAAGGGTTACAGTAAACCTGCTGTGGTGCATCGTAGTCTAATACTGGGCCCCCAGGGAAGAGCCAAAGTACATATTCTTCTAAACCGTACTCCTGTGGACAGAAATCGAAATTGCGAATTTTGTATTGAATCGGGATGCAATTTCTGTGTTTCATCGTCAATGTGATGGTCTAAGGTTTACAGTAAACCTGCTGTGGTGCATCGGAATCTAACTCTGGGCCCCCAGGGTAGAGCCAAAGTACATACTCTTCTAAACCGTCCTCCTGTGGACAGAAATCGGCATTGCGAACTTTGTATTTAATCAGGATGCAATTTCAGTGTTTCGTTGTCAATGTGATAGTCGAAGGGATACAATTAACCTGCTGTGGTGCGTCGGAGTCTAACTCTGGACCCCCAGGGAAGAGGCAAATTTCATACTCCTTTTAGCCGTACTCTTGTGGACAGAAATCGGCATTGTGAATATTATATTGAATCCTGATGCAATTTTTGTGTTTCATCGTCAATGTGATGGTCGAAGTGTTACAGTAAACCTGCTGTGGTGCATCGGAGTCTAACACTGGGCCCCCAGGGAGGAGCCAAAGTACATACTCTTCTAAAACGTACTCCTAAGGACAGAAATCGGAATTGGGAATTTTGTATCGAATCGGGATGCAATTCCTGAGTCTTATCGTCTATGTGATGGTCGAAGGGATACAGTAAACCTGCTGTTGTGCATCGGAGTCTAACACTGGGCCCCCAGGGGAGAGCCAAAGTACATAATGTTCTAAACCGTACTCCTGTGGACAGAAATTGGCATTGCGAATTTTGTATTGAATCGGGATGCAATTTCTGTGTTTCATCGTCAATGTGATGGTCGATTGGTTACAGTAAACCGGCTGTGGTGCATCGTAGTCTAACACTGGACCCCCAGGGAAGAGCCAAAGTACCTACTATTCTAAACCGTACACCTAAGGACAGAAATCGGAATTGCTAATTTTGTATTGAATCGGGATGCAATTTCTGTGTTTCATCGTCAATGTGATTGTCGGAGGGTAACAGTAAACCTGCTGTGATGAATCGTAGTCTAAAACTGGGCAACCAGGGAATAGCCAAAGTGCATACTCTTCTAAACCGTACTCCAATGGACAGAAATCGGCATTGCGAATTTTGTATTGAATCGGAATGCAATTTCTGTGTTTCACCGTCAATGTGATGGTGGAAGGGTTACAGTAAACGTGCTGTGGTGCATCGTAGTCTAACACTGGGCCCCCAGGGAAGAGCCGAAGTACATACTCTTCCATACCGTACACCTAAGGTCAGAAATCGGAATTGCGAATTTTGTATTGAATCGGGATGCAATTTCTGTGTTTCATCGTCAATGTGATGGTCGAAGGGTTACAGTAAACCTACTGTGGTGCATCGGAGTCTAACACTGGGCCCCAGCTAAGAGACAAAGTACATACTCTTCTAAACCGTACTCCTGTGGACAGAAATCGGCATTGTGAATTTTGTATTGAATCGGAATGCAATTTCTGTGTTTCACCGTCAATGTGATGGTGGAAGGGTTACAGTAAACGTGCTGTGGTGCATCGTAGTCTAACACTGGGCCCCCAGGGAAGAGCCGAAGTACATACTCTTCCATACCGTACACCTAAGGTCAGAAATCGGAATTGCGAATTTAGTATTGAATCGGGATGCAATTTCTGTGTTTCATCGTCAATGTGATGGTCGAAGGGTTACAGTAAACCAGCTGTGGTGCATCGGAGTCTAACACTGGGCCCCCAGGGAAGAGCCAAATTACATATTCTTCTAAACCGTACTCCTGTGGACAGAAATCGGCATTGAGAATTTTGTATTGAAGCCGGATACAATTTCTGTGTTTCATCGCCAATGTGATGGTCTAAGGGTTACAGTAAACCTGCTGTGGTGCATCGGAGTCTAACACTCGGCCCCCAGGGAAGAGCCAAAGTACATACTCTTCTAAACTGTACTCATTAGGACAGAAATCGAAATTGCGAATTTTGTATTTAATCGGGATGCAATTTCAGTGTTTCGTCGTCAGTGTAATGGTCGAAGGGGTACAGTAAACCTGCTGTGGCGCATCGGAGTCTAACACTGGGCCCCCAGGGAAGAGCCAAAGTACATACTCTTCTAAAACGTACTCCTAAGGACAGAAATCGGAATTGGGAATTTTGTATTGAATCGGGATGCAATTTCTGTGTCTTATCGTCTATGTGATGGTCGAAGGGATACAGTAAACCTGCTGTTGTGCATCGGAGTCTAACACTGGGCCGCCAGGGAAGAGCCAAAGTACGTACTCTTCTAAACCGTACTCCTGTGGACAGAAATCGGCATTGCGAATTTTGTATTAAATCGGGATGCAATTTCTGTGTTTCATCGTCAATGTGATGGTCGAAGGGTAACAGTAAACCTGGTGTGGTGCATCGTAGTCTAACACTGGGCCCCCAGGGAATAGATAAAGTGCATACTCTTCTAAACCGTACTCCTGTGGACAGAAATCGGCATTGCGAATTCTGTATTGAATCGGAATGCGATTTCTGTGTTTCATCGTCAATGTGATGGTCGAAGGGTTACAGTAAACCTGCTGTGGTGCATCGTAGTCTAACTCTGGGCCCCCAGGGAAGAGCCAAAGTACATACTCTTCTAAACCGTACACCTAAGGACAGATATCGGAATTGCGAATTTTGTATTCAATCGGGATGCAATTTCTGTGTTTCATCGTCAATGTGATGGTCGAAGGGATACCGTAAACCCGCTGTGGTGTATCGGAGTCTAACACTGGGCCCTCAGGGAAGAGTTGAAGTACATAATCTTCTAAACCGTACTCCTATGGACAGAAATCGGCATTGCGAATGTTGTATTGAATCGGAATGCAATTTCTATGTTTCATCGTCAATGTGATTGTCGGAGGGTAACAGTAAACCTGCTGTGGTGCATCGTAGTCTAACACTGGGCCCCCAGGGAATAACCAAAGTGCATACTCTTCTAAACCATACTCCTGTGGACAGAAATCGGCATTGCGAATTTTGTATTGAATCGGAATGCAATTTCTGTGTTTCATCGTCAATGTGATGGTGGAAGGGTTACAGTAAACCTGCTGTGGTGCATCGTAGTCTAACACTGGGCCCCCAGGGAAGAGCCAAAGTACATACTATTCTAAACCGTACACCTAAGGACAGAATTCGGAATTGCGAATTTTGTATTCAATCGGGATGCAATTTCTGTGTTCCATCGTCAATGTGATGGTCGAAGGGATACAGTAAACCCGCTGTGGAGTATCGGAGTCTAACACTGGGCCCTCAGTGAAGAGCCGAAGTACATTCACTTCTAAACCGTACTCCTGTGGACAGAAATCGGCATTGCGAATGTTGTATTGAATCGGGATGCAATTTCTGTGTTTCATCGTTAATGTGATGGTCGAAGTGTTACAGTAAACCTGCTGTGGTGCATCGTAGTCTAACACTGGGCCCCCAGGGAAGAGCCAAAGTACATACTCTTCTAAACCGTACACCTAAGGACAGAAATCGGAATTGCGAATTTTGTATTGAATCGGGATGCAATTTCTGTGTTTCATCGTCAATGTGATGGTCGAAGGGATACCGTAAACCCGCTGTGGTGTATCGGAGTCTAACACTGGGCCCTCAGGGAAGAGTTGAAGTACATAATCTTCTAAACCGTACTCCTGTGGACAGAAATCGGCATTGCGAATGTTGTATTGAATCGAAATGCAATTTCTGTGTTTCATCGTTAATGTGATGGTCGAAGTGTTACAGTAAACCTGCTGTGGTGCATCGTAGTCTAACACTGGGCCCCCAGGGAAGAGCCAAAGTACATACTCTTCTAAACCGTACACCTAAGGACAGAAATCGGAATTGCGAATTTTGTATTCAATCGGGATGCAATTTCTGTGTTTCATCGTCAATGTGATGGTCGAAGGGATACAGTAAACCCGCTGTGGAGTATCGTAGTCTAACACTGGGCCTCCAGGGAAGTGCCAAAGTACATACTCTTCCATACCGTACACCTAAGGACAGAAATCGGAATTGCGAATTTTGTATTGAATCAGGATGCAATTTCTGTGTTTCATCGTCAATGTGATGGTCGAAGTGTTACAGTAAACCTACTGTGGTGCATCGGAGTCTAACACTGGCCCCCAGGGAAGAGCCAAAGTACATTCTCTTCAATACCGTAAACCTAAGGACAGAAATCGGAATTGCGAATTTTGTATTAAATCGGAATGCAATTTCTGTTCTTTATCGTCTATGTGATGGTCGAAGGGATACAGTAAACCTACTGTGGTGCATCGGAGTCTAACACTCGGCCCCCAGGGAAGAGCCAAAGTACATACTCTTCTAAACCGTACTCCTGTGGACAGAAATCGGCATTGCGAATGTTGTATTGAATCGGAATGCAATTTCTGTGTTTCATCGTAAATGTGATTGTCGGAGGGTAACAGTAAACCTGCTGTGGTGCATCGTAGTCTAACACTGGGCCCCCAGGGAATAACCAAAGTGCATACTCTTCTAAACCATACTCCTGTGGACAGAAATCGGCATTGCGAATTTTGTATTGAATCGGAATGCCATTTCTGTGTTTCATCGTCAATGTGATGGTGGAAGGGTTACAGTAAACCTGCTGTGGTGCATCGTAGTCTAACACTGGGCCCCCAGGGAAGAGCCAAAGTACATACTCTTCCATACCGTACACCTAAGAACAGAAATCGGAATTGCGAATTTTGTATTGAATCAGGATGCAATTTCTGTGTTTCATCGTCAATGTGATGGTCGAAGGGTTACAGTAAACCTACTGTGGTGCATCGGAGTCTAACACTGGGCCCCCAGGGAAGAGCCAAAGTACATACTCTTCCATACCGTACACCTAAGGACAGAAATCGGAATTGCGAATTTTGTATTGAATCGGAATGCAATTTCTGTTCTTTATCGTCTATGTGATGGTCGAAGGGATACAGTAAACCTGCTGTGGTGCATCGGAGTCTAACACTCGGCCCCCAGGGAAGAGCCAAAGTACATACTCTTCTAAACCGTACTCCTGTGGACAGAAATGGGCATTGCGAATGTTGTATTGAATCGGGATGCAATTTCTGTGTTTCATCGTCAATGTGATGGTCGAAGGGATACAGTAAACCTGCTGTGGTGCATCGGAGTCGAACACTGGGCCCCCAGGGAAGAGCCAAAGTACATATTCTTCTAAACCGTACTCCTGTGGACAGAAATCGAAATTGCGAATTTTGTATTGAATCGGTATGCAGTTTCTGTGTTTCATCGTCAATGTGATGGTCTAAGGGTTACAGTAAACCTGCTGTGGTGCATCGGAATCTAACACTGGGCCCCCAGGGAAGAGCCAAAGTACATACTCTTCTTAGCGTACTCTTGTGGACAGAAATCGGCATTGTGAATTTTGTATTAAATCTGGATGCAATTTCTGTGTTTCATCGTCAATGTGATTGTCGGAGGCTAACAGTAAACCTGCTGTGGTGCATCGTAGTCTAACACTGGGCCCCCAGGGAAGAGCCAAAGTACATACTCTTCCATACCGTACACCTAAGGACAGAAATCGGAATTGCGAATTTAGTATTGAATCGGGATGCAATTTCTGTGTTTCATCGTCAATGTGATGGTCGAAGGGTTACAGTAAACCTACTGTGGTGCATCGGGGTCTAACACTGGCCCCCAGGGAAGAGCCAAAGTACATACTCTTCTAAACCGTACTCCTGTGGACAGAAATCGGCATTGCGAATTTTTTATTGAATCGGGATGCAATTTCTTTGTTTCATCGTCAATGTGATGGTCGATGGGTTACAGTAAACCTGCTGTGGTACATCGTAGTCTAACACTGGGGCCCCAGGGAAGAGCCAAAGTACATACTCTTCTAAACCGTACTCATAAGGACAGAAATCGGAATTGCGAATTTTGTATTAAATCTGGATGCAATTTCTGTGTTTCATCGTCAATGTGATTGTCGGAGTGTAACAGTAAACCTGCTGTGGTGCATCGTAGTCTAACACTGGGCCCCCAGGGAAGAGCCAAAGTACATACTCTTCCATACCGTACACCTAAGGACAGAAATCGGAATTGCGAATTTAGTATTGAATCGGGATGCAATTTCTGTGTTTCATCGTCAATGTGATGGTTGAAGGGATACAGTAAACCTGCTGTGGTGCATCGGATTCTAACACTGGGCCCCCAGGGAAGAGCCAAAGTACATACTCTTCCATACCGTACACCTAAGGACAGAAATCGGCATTGCGAATTTTTTATTGAATCGGGATGCAATTTCTTTGTTTCATCGTCAATGTGATGGTCGAAGGGTTACAGTAAACCTGCTGTGGTACATCGTAGTCTAACACTGGGGCCCCAGGGAAGAGCCAAAGTACATACTCTTCTAAACCGTACTCATAAGGACAGAAATCGGAATTGCGAATTTTGTATTTAATCGGGATTCAATTTCTGTACTTCATCGTCAATGTGATGGTCGAAGGGATACAGTAAACCTGCTGTGGCGTATCGGAGTCTAACACTGGGCCCTCAGGGAAGAGCCGAAGTACATACTCTCCTAAACCGTACTCCTGTGGACAGATATCGGAATTGCGAATGTTGTATTGAATCGGGATGCAATTTCTTTGTTTCATCGTCAATGTGATGGTCGAAGGGTTACAGTAAACCTGCTGTGGTGCTTCGTAGTCTAACACTGGGCCCCCAGGGAAGAGCCAAAGAACATACTCCTCTAAACTGTACTACTGTGGACAGAAATCGGCATTGCGAATTTTGTATTGAATCGGGACGCAATTTCTATGTTTCATCGTCATTGTGATGGTTGAAGGGATACAGTAAACCCTTCTGAGGTGCATCGGATTCTAACACTGGGCCTTCAGGGAAGAGCCAAGGTACACACTCTTCTAAACCGTACTCATAAGGACAGAAGTCGGAATTGCGAATTTTGATTTGAATCGGGATATAATATCCGTGTTTCATCGTCAATGTGATGGTCGGAGGGATACAGTAAACCTGCTGTGGTGCATCGTAGTCTAACAATGTTCCCCCAGGGAAGAGCCAAAGTACATACTTTTCGAAACCGTACTGTTCTGGACAGAAATCGGCATTGCGAATTTTCTATTGAATCGGGATGCAAGTTTTGTGTTTCATCGTCAATGTGATGGTCGAAGGGTTAAAGTAAACCTGCTGTGGTGCATCGGAGTCTAACACTGGGCCCCTAGGGAAGAGCCAAATGTACATACTCTTCTAAAACGTACTCCTAAGGACAGAAATCGGAATTGCGAATTCTGTATTGAATCGGGATGCAATTTCTGTGTCTTATCGTCTATGTGATGGTCGAAGGGATACAGTAAACCTGCTGTGGTGCATCGGAGTCTAACACTGGGCCCGCAGGGAAGATCCAAAGTACATACTCTTCTAAACCGTACTCCTGTGGACAAAAATCGGCATTGCGAATTTTGTATTGAATCGGGATGCAATTTCTGTGTTTCATCGTCAATGTGATGGTCGAAGGGTTACAGTAAACCTGCTGTGGTGCATCGTAGTCTAATACTGGGCCCCCAGGGAAGAGCCAAAGTACATACTATTCTAAACCGTACACCTAAGGACAGAAATTGGAATTGCGAATTTTGTATTCAATCGGGATGCAATTTCTGTGTTTCATCGTCAATGTGATTGTCGAAGGGATACAGTAAACCTGCTGTGGAGTATCGGAGTCTAACACTGGGCCCTCAGGGAGGAACCGAAATACATACTCTTCTAAACCGTACTCCTGTGGACAGAAATCAGCATTGCGAATGTTGTATTGAATCGGGATACAATTTCTGTGTTTCATCGTCAATGTGATGGTCGAAGGGTTACAGTAAACCAGCTGTGGTGCATCGTAGTCTAACACTGGGCCCCCAGGGAAGAGCCAAAGTACATACTATTCTAAACCGTACACCTAAGGACAGAAATCGGAATTGCGAATTTTGTATTCAATCGGGATGCAATTTCTGTGTTTCATCGTCAATGTGATGGTCGAAGGGATACAGTAAACCCGCTGTGGAGTATCGTAGTCTAACACTGGCCCCCAGGGAAGAGCCAAAGTACATACTCTTCAATACCGTACACCTAAGGACAGAAATCGGAATTGCGAATTTTGTATTGAATCAGGATGAAATTTCTGTGTTTCATCGTCAATGTGATGGTCGAAGTGTTACAGTAAACCTACTGTGGTGCATCGGAGTCCAACACTGGCCCCAAGGGAAGAGCCAAAGTACATACTCTTCTAAACCGTACTCCTGTGGACAGAAATCGGCATTGCGAATTTTGTATTGAATCGGAATGCAATCTCTGTGTTTCATCGTCAATGTGATGGACGATGTGTTACAGTAAACCTGCTGTGGTGCATCGTAGTCTAACACTGAGCCCCAGGGAAGAGCCAATGTACATACTCTTCTAAACCGTACACCTAAGGACAGAAATTGGAATTGCGAATTTTGTATTCAATCGGGATGCAATTTCTGTGTTTCATCGTCAATGTGATGGTCGAAGGGATACAGTAAACCTACTGTGGTGCATCGGAGTCTAACACTCGGCCCCCAGGGAAGAGCCAAAGTACATACTCTTCTAAACCGTACTCCTGTGGACAGAAATCCTCATTGCGAATGTTGTATTGAATCGGGATGCAATTTCTTTGTTTCATCGTCAATGTGATGGTCGAAGGGTTACAGTGAACCTGCTGTGGGGCATCGGAGTCGAACACTGGGCCCCCAGGGAAGAGCCAAAATACATATTCTTCTAAACCGTACTCCGGTGGACAGAAATCGAAATTGCGAATGTTGTATTGAATCGGTATGCAATTTCTGTGTTTCATCGTCAATGTGATGGTCTAAGGGTTACAGTAAACCTGCTGTGGTGCATCGGAATCTAACACTGGGCCCCCAGGGAAGAGCCAAAGTACATACTCTTCTTAGCGTACTCTTGTGGACAGAAATCGGCATTGTGAATTTTGTATTAAATCTGGATGCAATTTCTGTGTTTCATCGTCAATGTGATTGTCGGAGGGTAACAGTAAACCTGCTGTGGTGCATCGTAGTATAACACTGGGCCCCCAGGGAAGAGCCAAAGTACATACTCTTCCATACCGTACACCTAAGGACAGAAATCGGAATTGCTAATTTAGTATTGAATCGGGATGCAATTTCTGTGTTTCATCGTCAATGTGATGGTCGAAGGGTTACAGTAAACCTACTGTGGTGCATTTGAGTCTAACACTGGGCCCCAGGGAAGAGCCAAAGTACATACTCTTCTAAACCGTACTCCTGTGGACAGAAATCGGCATAGCGAATTTTTTATTGAATCGGGATGCAATTTCTTTGTTTCATCGTCAATGTGATGGTCGAAGGGTTACAGTAAACCTGCTGTGGTACATCGTAGTCTAACACTGGGGCCCCAGGGAAGAGCCAAAGTACATACTCTTCTAAACCGTACTCATAAGGACAGAAATCGGAATTGCGAATTTTGTATTAAATCTGGATGCAATTTCTGTGTTTCATCGTCAATGTGATTGTCGGAGGGTAACAGTAAACCTGCTGTGGTGCATCGTAGTCTAACACTGGGCCCCCAGGGAAGAGCCAAAGTACATACTCTTCCATACCGTACACCTAAAGACAGAAATCGGAATTGCGAATTTAGTATTGAATCGGGATGCAATTTCTGTGTTTCATCGTCAATGTGATGGTTGAAGGGATACAGTAAGCCTGCTGTGGTGCATCGGATTCTAACACTGGGCCCCCAAGGAAGAGCCAAAGTACATACTCTTCCATACCGTACACCTAAGGTCAGAAATCGGAATTGCGAATTTTGTATTGAATCGGGATTCAATTTCTGTACTTCATCGTCAATGTGATGGTCGAAGGGATACAGTAAACCTGCTGTGGTGTATCGGAGTCTAACACTGGGCCCTCAGGGAAGAGCCGAAGTACATACTCTCCTAAACCGTACTCCTGTGGACAGATATCGGAATTGCGAATGTTGTATTGAATCGGGATGCAATTTCTTTGTTTCATCGTCAATGTGATGGTCGAAGGGTTACAGTAAACCTGCTGTGGTGCATCGTAGTCTAACACTGGGCCCCCAGGGAAGAGCCAAAGAACATACTCCTCTAAACTGTACTACTGTGGACAGAAATCGGCATTGCGAATTTTGTATTGAATCGGGACGCAATTTCTATGTTTCATCGTCATTGTGATGGTTGAAGGGATACAGTAAACCCTTCTGAGGTGCATCGGATTCTAACACTGGGCCTTCAGGGAGGGGCCAAGGTACACACTCTTCTAAACCGTACTCATAAGGACAGAAGTCGGAATTGCGAATTTTGATTTGAATCGGGATGCAATATCTGTGTTTCATCGTCAATGTGATGGTCGAAGGGATACAGTAAACCTGCTGTGGTGCATCGTAGTCTAACAATGTTCCCCCAGGGAAGAGCCAAAGTACATACTCTTCTAAACCGTACTCCTGTGGACAAAAATCGGCATTGCGAATTTTGTATTGAATCGGGATGCAATTTCTGTGTTTCATCGTCAATGTGATGGTCGAAGGGTTACAGTAAACCTGCTGTGGTGCATCGTAGTCTAATACTGGGCCCCCAGGGAAGAGCCAAAGTACATACTATTCTAAACCGTACACCTAAGGACAGAAATTGGAATTGCGAATTTTGTATTCAATCGGGATGCAATTTCTGTGTTTCATCGTCAATGTGATTGTCGAAGGGATACAGTAAACCTGCTGTGGAGTATCGGAGTCTAACACTGGGCCCTCAGGGAAGAACCGAAATACATACTCTTCTAAACCGTACTCCTGTGGACACAAATCAGCATTGCGAATTTTGTGTTGAATCGGGATACAATTTCTGTGTTTCATCGTCAATGTGGAGGTCGAAGGGTTACAGTAAACCTGCTGTGGTGCATCGTAGTCTTACACTGGGCCCCCAGGGAAGAGCCAAAGTAAATACTCTTCTAAACCGTACTCCAGTGGACAAAAATCGGATTGCGAATTTTGTATTGAATCGGGATGCAATTTTTGTGTTTCATCGTCAATGTGATGGTCGAAGGGTTACAGTAAACCTGCTGTGGTGCATCGGAGTCTAACACTGGGCCCCCATGGAAGAGCCAACTTACATACTCTTCTAAAACGTACTCCTAAGGGCAGATATCGGAATTGCGAATGTTGTATTGAATCGGGATGCAGTTTCTGTTCTTTATCGTCTATGTGATGGTTGAAGGGATACAGTAAACCTGCTGTGGTGCATCGGAGTCTAACACTGGGCCTCCAGGGAAGAGCCAAAGTACATACTCTTATAAACCGTACTCCTGTGGACAGAAATCGGCATTGCGAATTTTGTATTGAATCGGGATGCAATTTCTGTGTTTCATCGTCAATGTGATGGTCGAAGGGTTACAGTAAACCTGCTGTGGTGCATTGGAGTCTAACACTGGGCCCCCAGGGAAGAGCCAAAGTACATATTCTTCTAAACCGTACTCCTGTGGACAGAAATCGAAATTGCGAATTTTGTATTGAATCGGGATGCAATTTCTGTGTTTCATCGTCAATGTGATGGTCTAAGTGTTACAGTAAACCTGCTGTGGTGCATCGGAATCTAACTCTGGGCCCCCAGGGTAGAGCCAAAGTACATACTCTTCTAAACCGTCCTCCTGTGGACAGAAATCGGCATTGCGAACTTTGTATTTAATCAGGATGCAATTTCGGTGTTTCGTCGTCAATGTGATAGTCGAAGGGATACAATTAACCTGCTGTGGTGCGCCGGAGTCTAGCTCTGGACCCCCAGGGAAGAGCCAAATTTCATACTCCTTTTAGCCGTACTCTTGTGGACAGAAATCGGCATTGTGAATATTATATTGATCCCTGATGCAATTTTTGTGTTTCATCGTCAATGTGATGGTCGAAGTGTTACAGTAAACCTGCTGTGGTGCATCGGAGTCTAACACTGGGCCCCCAGGGAGGAGCCAAAGTACATACTCTTCTAAAACGTACTCCTAAGGACAGAAATCGGAATTGGGAATTTTGTATCGAATCGGGATGCAATTTTTGTGTCTTATCGTCTATGTGATGGTCGAAGGGATACAGTAAACCTGCTGTTGTGCATCGGAGTCTAACACTGGGCCCCCAGGGAAGAGCCAAAGTACATACTCTTCTAAACCGTACACCTGTGGACAGAAATCGGCATTGCGAATTTCGTATTGAATCGGGATGCAATTTCTGTGTTTCATCGTCAATGTGATGGTCGATTGGTTACAGTAAACCGGCTGTGGTGCATCGTAGTCTAACACTGGACCCCCAGGGAAGAGCCAAAGTACTTACTATTCTAAAGCGTACACCTAAGGACAGAAATCGGAATTGCGAATTTTGTATTCAATCGGGATGCAATTTCTGTGTTTCATCGTCAATGTGATGGTTGAAGGGATACAGTAAACCAGCTGTGGTGCATCGGATTCTAACACTGGGCCCCCAAGGAAGAGCCAAAGTACACACTCTTCTAAACCGTACTCCGGTGGACAAAAATCGGCATTGCGAAATTTGTATTCAATCGGGATGCAATTTTTGTGTTTCATCGTCAATGTGATGGTCGAAGAGTTACAGTAAACCTGCTGTGGTGCATCGGAGTCTAACAGTGGGCCCCCAGGGAAGAGCCAAATTACATACTCTTCTAAAACGTACTCCTAAGGACAGATATCGGAATTGCGAATTTTGTATTGAATCGGGATGCAATTTCTGTTCTTTATCGTCTATGTGATGGTCGAAAGGATACAGTAAACCTGCTGTGGTGCATCGGAGTCTAACACTGGGCCCCCAGGGAAGAGCCAAAGTACATACTCTTCTAAACCGTACTCCTGTGGACAGAAATAGGCATTGCGAATTTTGTATTGAATCTGGATGCAATTTCTGTGTTTCATCGTCAATGTGATGGTCTAAGGGTTACAGTAAACCTGCTGTGGTGCATCGGAATCTAACACTGGGCCCCCACGGAAGAGCCAAAGTACATACTCTTCTTAGCCGTACTCTTGTGGACAGAAATCGGCATTGTGAATTTTGTATTAAATCTGGATGCAATTTCTGTGTTTCATCGTCAATGTGATTGTCGGAGGGTAACAGTAAACCTGCTGTGGTGCATCGTAGTCTAATACTGGGCCCCCAGGGAATAGCCAAAGTGCATACTCTTCTAAACCGTACTCCAATGGACAGAAATCGGCATTGCGAATTTTGTATTGAATCGCAATGCAATTTCTGTGTTTCATCGTCAATGTGATGGTGGAAGGGTTACAGTAAACGTGCTGTGGTGCATCGTAGTCTAACACTGGGCCCCAGCTAAGAGCCAAAGTACATACTCTTCTAAACCGTACTCCTAAGGACAGATATCGGAATTGGGAATTTTGTATTGAATCGGGATGCAATTTCTGTGTCTTATCGTCTATGTGATGGTCGAAGGGATACAGTAATTCTGCTGTTGTGGATCGGAGTCTAACACTGGGCCCCCAGGGAAGAGCCAAAGTACGTACTCTTCTAAACCGTACTCCTGTGGACAGAAATCGGCATTGCGAATTTTGTATTGAATCGGGATGCAATTTCTGTGTTTCATCGTCAATGTGATGGTCGAAGGGTAACAGTAAACCTGCTGTGGTGCATCGTAGCCTAACACTGGGCCCCCAGGGAAGAGCCAAAGTACATACTCTTCTAACCGTACTCCTGTGGACAGAAATCGGCATTGCGAATTTTGTATTGAATCTGGATGCAATTTCTGACTTTCATCGTCAATATGATGGTCGAAGGGATACAGTAAACCTGCTGTGGTGCATCGGAGTCTAACATTTTGCCCCCAGGGAAGAGACAAAGTACGTACTCTTCCATACTGTACTCATTAGGACAGAAATCGGAATTGCGAATTTTGTATTGAATCGAGATGCAATATCTATCTTTCATCGTCAATGTGATGGTCGAAGGGATACAGTAAACCTGCTGTGGTGAATTGGAGTCTAATACCGGGCCCCTAGGGAAGAGCCAAAGTACATACTCTTCTAAACCGTACTCCTGTGGACAGAAATCGGCATTGCGAATTTTGTACTGAATTGGGATGCAATTTCTGTGTTTCATAGTCATTGTGATGGTCGAAGGGTTACAGTATACCTAATGTGGTGCATCGGAGTCAACACTGGGCCCCCAGGGAAGTGCCGAAGTACGTAATCTTCTAAACCATACTCCTGTGGACAGAAATCGGCATTGTGAATTTTGTATTGAATCCGGAAGCAATTTCTGTGTTTCATCGTCAATGTGATGGTCGAAGGGTAACAGTTACCCTGCTGTGGTGCATCGTAGTCTAACACTGGTCCCCATGGGAATAGCCAAGTTACATACTCTTCTAAACCGTACTCCTGTGGACAGAAATCGGTATTGCGAATTTTGCATTGAATTGGATGCAATTTCTGTGTTTCATCGTCAATGTGATGTTTGGAGGGTTGCAGTAAACCTGCTGTGGTGCATCGGAGTCTAACACTGGGCCCTCAGGGAAGTGCCAAAGTACATACTCTTCTAAACCGTACTCCTAAGGGCAGAAATCGGAATTTCGTATTTTGTATTGAATCGGGATGCAATTTATGTGTTTTATCGTCTATGTGATGGTCGAAGGGATACAGTAAACCTGCTGTGGTGCATCGGAGTCTAACACTGGGACCCCAGGGAAGAGCCATAATACATACTTTTCTAAACCGCACTCCTGTGGACAGAAATTGGCATTGGAATTCTATATTGAATCGGGATGCAATTTCTGTGTTTCATCGTCAATGTGATGGTCCAAGGGATACAGTAAACCTGCTGTGGTGCATCGGAGTCTAACATTGGGCCCCCCAGTGAAGAGCCAAAGTACATACGCCTCTAAACCGTACTCATAAGGAGAGAAATCGGAATTGCGAATTTTGTATTGAATCGGGATGCAATTTCTGTGTCTCTTCGTCAATGTGATAGTCGAAGGGATACAGTAAAGCTGCTGTGGTGCATAGGAGTCTAACACTGGGCGCCCAGGAAAGCGCCAAAGTACATACTCTTCTTAGCCATACTCTTGTGGACAGAAATCGGTATTGCGAATTTTGTATTAAATCGAGATGCAATTTCTGTGTTTCATCGTCAATGTGATGGTCGAAGGGTAACAGTAAAACTGCTGTGGTGCATCGTAGTCTAACACTGGGCCCCCAGGGAATAGCCAAATGTACATAGTCTTCTAAACCGTACTCCTGTGGACAGAAATCGGCATTGCGAATTTTGTATTGAATCGCGATGCAATTTCTGTGTTTCATCGTCAATGTGATGGTCGAAGGGATACAGTAAACCAGCTGTGGTGAATTGGAGTCTAATACTGGCCCCCCTGGGAAGAGCCAAAGTACATACTCTTCTAAACCGTACTCCTGTGGACAGAAATCGGCATTGCGAATTTTGTATTGAATCTGAATGCAATTTCTGTCTTTCATTGTCAATGTGATGGTCGAAGGGATACAGTAAACCTGCTGTGGTGAATCGGAGGCAAATATTTTGGCCCCAGGGAGGAGACAAAGTACATACTCTTCCGTACCGTACTCATTAGGACAGAAATCGGAATTGCGAATTTTGTATTGAATCGGGATGCAATTTCTATGTTTCATCGTCAATGTGATGGTCGAAGGGATACAGTAAACCTGATGTGGTGCATCGGAGTCAACACTGGGCCCCCAGGGAAGTGCCGAACTACGTAATCTTCTAAACCATACTCCTGTGGACAGAAATTGGCATTGTCAATTTTGTATTGAATCCGGATGCAATTTCTGTGTTTCATCGTCAATGTGATGGTCGAAGGGTAACAGTAACCCTGCTGTGGTGCATCGTAGTCTAACACTGGTCCCCCAGGGAATAGCCAAGTTACATACTCTTCTAAACCGTACTCCTGTGGACAGAAATCGGTATTGCGAATTTTGCATTGAATTGGATGCAATTTCTGTGTATGATTGTCAATGTGATGGTTGAAGGGTTGCAATAAACCTGCTGTGATGCATCGGCGTCTAACACTGGGCCCCCAGGGAAGTGCCAAAGTACATACTCATCTAAACCGTACTCCTAAGGGCAGAAATCGGAATTTCGTATTTCGTATTGAATCGGGATGCAATTTATGTGTTTTATCGTCTATGTGATGGTCGAAGGGATACAGTAAACCTGCTGTGGTGCATCGGAGTCTAACACTGGCCCCCCAGGTAAGAGCCATAATACATACTTTTGCCGGCCGCGGTGGTCTAGCGGTTCTGGCGCTGCAGTCCGGAACCGCGGGACTGCTACGGTCGCAGGTTCGAATCCTGCCTCGGGCATGGGTGTGTGTGATGTCCTTAGGTTAGTTAGGTTTAAGTAGTTCTAAGTTATAGGGGACTTATGACCTAAGCTGTTGAGTCCCATAGTGCTCAGAGCCATTTGAACCATTTGAACCATACTTTTCTAAACCGCACTCCTGTGGACAGAAATTGGCATTGGAATTTTATATTGAATCAGGATGCAATTTCTGTGTTTCATCGTCAATGTGATGGTCGAAGGGATACAGTAAACCTGATGTGGTGCATCGGAGTCAACACTGGGCCCCCAGGGAAGTGCCGAACTACGTAATCTTCTAAACCGTACTCCTGTGGACAGAAATCGGAATTGCGAATTTTGTTTTGAATCGGGATGCAATTTCTGTGTTTCATCGTCAATGTGATGGTCGAAGGGTAACAGTAACCCTGCTGTGGTGCATCGTAGTCTAACACTGGTCCCCCAGGGCAGAGCCAAAATACATACTTTTCTAAACCGCACTCCTGTGGACAGAAATCGGCATTGCGAATTTTGTATTGAATCGGGATGCAATTTCTGTGTTTCATCGTCATTGTGATGGTCGAAGGGTTACCGTAAACTTGATGTGGTGCATCGGAGTCAACACTGGGCCCCCAGGGAAGTGCCGAAGTTCGTCATCTTCTAAACCATACCCCTGTGAACAGAGATCGGCATTGTGTATTTTGTATTGAATCGAGATGCAATTTCTGTGTTTCATCGTCAATGTGATGGTCGACGGGTTACAGTGAACCTGCTGTGGTGCATCGGAGTCTAGCACTGGGCCCCCAGGGAAGAGACAAATTACATACTCTTCTAAACCGTACTCCGGTGGACAGAAATCGGAATTGCTAATTTTGTTTTGAATCGGGATCTAATTTCTGTGTTTCATCGTCAATGTGATGGTCGAAGGGTTACAGTAAACCTGCTGTGGTGCATCGTAGTCTAACACTGGACCCCCAGGGAAGAGCCAAAGTACATACTCTTCTAAACCGTACTCCTGTGGACAGAAATCGGAATTGCGAATTTTGTATTGAATCGGGATGCAATTTCTGTGTTTCATCGTCAATGTGTTTGTCGAAGGGATACAGTAAACCTGCTGTGGTGCATCGGAGTCTAACAATGGGCCCCCAGGGAAGAACCAAAATACATACTTTTTTAAACCGTACTTTTCTGGACAGAATTCGGCATTGCGAATTTTGTATTGAATCGGAATGCAATTTCTGTGTTCATCGTTAATGTGATGGTCGAAGGGTAACAGTAAACCTGCTGTGGTGCATCGTAGTCTAACACTGGGCCCCCAGGGAATGGGCAGAGTACATACTCTTCTAAACCGTACTCCTGTGGACAGAAATCGGCATTGCGAATTTTGTATTGAATCAGGATGCAATTTCCGTGTTTCATCGTCAATGTGATGGTCGAAGGGTTACAGTAAACCTGCTGTGGTGCATCGTAGTCTAACACTGGGCCCGCAGGGAAGAGCCAAAGTACATACTCTTCTAAACCGTACTTCTAAAGACAGAAATCGGAATTGCGAATTTTCTATTGAATCGGGATGCAATTTCTGTGTTTCATCCTCAATGTGATGGTCGAAGGGATACAGTAAACCTGCTGTGGTGGATCGGAGTCTAACACTGGGCCCCCAGGGAAGAGCCAAAGTACATAGTCTTCTAAACCATACTCCTGTAGACTGAAATCGGCATAGCGGATTTTGTATTGAATCGAGATGCAATTTCTGTGTTTCATCGTCAATGTGATGGTCGAAGGGTTACAGTGAACCTGCTGTGGTGCATCGGAGTCTAGCACTGGGCCCCCAGGGATGAGACAAATTACATACTCTTGTAAACCGTACTCCTGTGGACAGAAATCGGAATTGCTAATTTTGTATTGAATCGGGATGCAATTTCCGTGTTTGATCGTCAATGTGATGGTCGAAGGAATACAGTAAACCTGCTGTGGTGTATCGGAGTCTAACACTGGGCCCTCAGGCAAGAGCCGAACCACATACTCTTCTCAACTGTACTCCTGTTAACAGAAATCGGCATTGCAAATGTTGTATTGAATCGGGATGCAATTTCTGTTTTTCATCGTCAATGTGATGGTCGAAGGGTAACAGTAAACCTGTTGTGGTGCATCGAAGTCTAACACTGGGCCCCCAGGGAAGAGCCAAAGTACATATTCTTCTAAACCGTACTCCTGTGGACAGAAATCGGAAGTGCGAATTTTGTATTGAATCGGGAGGCAATTTCTGTGTTTCATCGTCAATGTGATGGTCTAAGTGTTACAGTGAATGTGCTGTGGTGCATCGGAGTCTAACACTGGGCCCCCAGGGAAGAGCCAAAGTACATACTCTTCTAAACCGTACTCCTGTGGACAGAAATCGGCATTGCGAATTTTGTATTTAATCAGGATGCAATTTCAGTGTTTCGTCGTCAATGTGATAGTCGAAGAGATACAATAAACCTGCTGTGGTGCGTCGGAGTCTAACACTGGACCCCCGGGGAAGAGCCAAAGTACATACTCTACTTAGCCGTCGTCTTGTGGTCAGAAATCGGCATTGTGAATTTTGTATTGAATCGGGATGCAATTTCTGTGTTTCATCGTCAATGTGATGGTCTAAGGGTTACAGTGAACGTGCTGTGGTGCATCGGAGTCTAACACTGGGCCCCCAGGGAAGAGCCAAAGTACATATTCTTCTAAACCGTACTCCTGTGGAAAGAAATCGGAAGTGCGAATTTTGTATTGAAGCGGGATGCAATATCTGTGTTTCGTCGTCAATGTGATTGTCGAAGGGTAACAGTAAAACTGCTGTGGTGCATCGTAGTCTAACACTGGGCCCCCAGGGAATAGCCAAAGTGCATACTTTTCTAAACTGTACTCCTGTGGACAGAAATGGGCATTGCGAATTTTGTATTGAATCGGAATGCAATTTCTGTGTTTCATCGTCAATGTGAAGGTCGAAGGGTTACAGTTAAGGTGCTTTGTTGCATCGGAGTCTAACACTGGGCCCCCAGGGAAGACCCAAAGTACATACTCTTTTAAACCGTACTCTTGTGGACAGAAATCGGGATTGTGAATTTAGTGTTTAATTGGGATGCAATTTCTGTGTTTCATCGTCAATGTGATGGTCGAAGGGATACAGTAAACCTGCTGTTTTGCATCGGAGTCTAACACTGGGCCCCTAGGGAAGAGCCGAAGTACATACTCTTCTAAATCGTACTCCTGTGGACAGAAATCGGCATTGCGAGTTTTGTATTGAATCGGGATGCAATTGCTGTGTTTCATCGTAAATGTGGAGGTCGAAGGGTTACAGTAAACCTGCTGTGGTGCATCGTAGTCTAACACTGGGCCCCCAGGGAAGAGCCAAGGTACATACTCTTCTAAACCGTACTACTGTGGACAGAAATCGGCATTGCGAATTTTGTATTGAATCGGGAAGAAATTTCTGTGTTTCATCGTCAATGAGATGGTTGAAGGGATACAGTAAACCTGCTGTGGTGCATCGGATTCTAACACTGGGCCCCCAGGGAAGAGCCAAAGTACACACTTTTCTAAACCGTACTCATAAGGACAGAAATCGGAATTGCGAATTTTGTATTGAATCAGGATGCAATTTCTGTGTTTCATCGTCAATGTGAAGGTCGAAGGAATACAGTAAACCTGCTGTGGTGCATCGTAGTCTAACACTGGGCCCCCAGGGAAGAGCCAAAGTACATAATCTTCGAAACCGTACTCTTCTGGACAGAAATCGGCATTGCGAATTTTATATTGAATCGGGATACAACTTCTGTGTTTCATCGTCAATGTGATAGTTGAAGGGTAACAGTGAACCTGCTGTGTTGCATCGTAGTCTAACACTGGGCCCCCAGGGAATAGCCAAAGTACATACTCTTCCAAACCGTACTCCGGTGGACAGAAATCGGTATTGCGAATTTTGTATTGAATCGGGATGCAATTTCTGTGTTTCATCGTCAATGTGATGGTCGAAGGGATACAGTAAACCTGCTGTGGTGTATCGGAGTCTAACACTGGGCCCTCAGGGAAGAGCCGAAGTACATACTCTTCTAAACCGTACTCCTGTGGACAGAAATCGGAATTGCGAATGTTGTATTGAATCGGGATTCAATTTCTGTGTTTCATCGTCAATGTGATAGTTGAAGGCAAACAGTAATCCTGCTGTGGTGCATCGTAGTCTAACACTGGGCCCCCAGGGAATAGCCAAAGTACATACTCTTCTAAACCGTACTCCGGTGGACAGAAATCGGCATTGCGAATTTTCTATTGAATCGGGATGCAATTTCTGTGTTTCATCGTCAATGTGATGGTCGAAGGGTTACAGTAAACCTGCTGTGGTGCATCGGAGTCTAACACTGGGCCCCCAGGGAAGAGCCAAATGTACATACTCTTCTAAAACGTACTCCTAAGGACAGAAATCGGAATTGCGAATTCTGTATTGAATCGGGATGCAATTTCTGTGTCTTATCGTCTATGTGATGGTCGAAGGGATACAGTAAACCTGTTGTGGTGCATCGGAGTCTAACACTGGGCCCGCAGGGAAGATCCAAAGTACATACTCTTCTAAACCATACTCCTGTGGACAAAAATCGGCATTGCGAATTTTGTATTGAATCGGGATGCAATTTCTGTATTTCATCGTCAATGTCATGTTCGAAGGGTTACAGTAAACTTGCTGTGGTGCATCGTAGTCTAATACTGGGCCCCCAGGGAAGAGCCAAAGTACATACTATTCTAAACCGAACACCTAAGGACAGAAATTGGAATTGCGAATCTTTTATTCAATCGGGATGCAATTTCTTTGTTTCGTCGTCAATGTGATGGTCGAAGGGTTACAGTAAACCTGCTGTGGTGCATCGTAGTCTAACACTGGGCCCCCAGGGAAGATCCAAAGAACATACTCCTCTAAACTGTACTACTGTGGACAGAAATCGGCATTGCGAATTTTGTATTGAATCGGGACGCAATTTCTATGTTTCATCGTCATTGTGATGGTTGAAGGGATACAGTAAACCCTTCTGAGGTGCATCGGATTCTAACACTGGGCCTTCAGGGAAGAGCCAAGGTACACACTCTTCTAAACCGTACTCATAAGGACACAAGTCGGAATTGCGAATTTTGTATTGAATCGGGATGCAATATCTGTGTTTCATCGTCAATGCGATGGTCGAAGGGATACAGTAAACCTGCTGTGGTGCATTGTAGTCTAACAATGTTCCCCCAGGGAAGAGTCAAAGTACATACTCTTCTAAAACGTACTCCTAAGGACAGAAATCGGAATTGCGAATATTGTATTGAATTGGGATGCAATTTCTGTGTCTTATCGTCTATGTGATGGTCGAAGGGATACAGTTAACCTGCTGTGGTGCATCGGAGTCTAACACTGGGCCCCCAGGGAAGAGCCAAAGTACATACTCTTCTAAGCCGTACTCATAAAGACAGAAATCGGAATTGCGAATTTTGTATTGAATCAGGATGCAATTTCTGTGTTTCATCGTCAATGTGATGGTCGAAGGGTTACAGTAAACTTGCTGTGGTGCATCGGAGTCTAACACTGGGCCCCCAGGGGAGAGCCAAAGTACATACTCTTCTAAAACGTACTCCTAAGGACAGAAATCGGAATTGCGAATATTGTATTGAATTGGGATGCAATTTCTGTGTCTTATCGTCTATGTGATGGTCGAAGGGATACAGTTAACCTGCTGTGGTGCATCGGAGTCTAACACTGGGCCCCCAGGGAAGAGCCAAAGTACATACTCTTCTAAGCCGTACTCATAAAGACAGAAATCGGAATTGCGAATTTTGTATTGAATCAGGATGCAATTTCTGTGTTTCATCGTCAATGTGATGGTTGAAGGGTTACAGTAAACCTGCTGTGGTGCATCGTAGACTAACACTGGGCCCCCAGGGAAGAGCCAAAGCAAATACTCTTCTAAACCGTACTCCTGTGGACAGAAATCGGCATTGCGAATTTTGTATTGAATCGGGATGCAATTTCTGTGTTTCATCGTCAATGTGATGGTCGATTGGTTACAGTAAACCGGCTGTGGTGCATCGTAGTCTAACACTGGACCCCCAGGGAAGAGCCAAAGTACATACTATTCTAAAGCGTACACCTAAGGACAGAAATCGGAATTGCGAATTTTTTATTCAATCGGGATGCAATTTCTGTGTTTCATCGTCAATGTGATGGTCGAAGGGAAACAGAAAAGCCGCTGTGGTGTATCGGAGTCTAACACTGGGGCCTCAGGGAAGAGCCGAAGTACATACTCTTCTAAACCGTACTCCTGTGAACAGAAATCGGCATTGCGAATGTTGTATTGAATCGGGATGCAATTTCTGTGTTTCATCGTCAATGTGGAGGTCGAACGGTTGCAGTAAACCTGCTTTGGTGCATCGTAGTCTAAGACTGGGCCCCCAGGAAAGAGCCAAAGTACATATTCTTCAAAACTGTACTCTTGTGGACAGAAATCGGAATTGCGAATTTTGTATTGAATCGGGACGCAATTTCTGTGTTTCATCGTCAATGTGATGGTTGAAGCGATACAGTAAACCTGCTGTGGTGCATCGGATTCTAACACTGGGCCCCCAAGGAAGAGCCAAAGTACACACTCTTCTAAACCGTACTCCGGTGGACAAAAATCGGCACTGCGAATTTTGTATTCAATCGGGATGCAATTTTTGTGTTTCATCGTCAATGTGATGGTCGAAGAGCTACAGTAAACCTGCTGTGGTGCATCGGAGTTTAACAGTGGGCCCCCAGGGAAGAGCCAAATTACATACTCTTCTAAAACGTACTCCTAAGGACAGATATCGGAATTGCGAATTTTGTATTGAATCGGGATGCAATTTCTGTTCTTTATCGTCTATGTGATGGTCGAAAGGATACAGTAAACTTGCTGTGGTGCATCGGAGTCTAACACTGGGCCCTTAGGGAAGAGCCAAAGTACATACTCTTCTAAACCATACTCCTGTGGACAGAAACCGGCATTGCGAATTTTGTATTGAATCGGGATGCAATTTCTGTGTTTCATCGTCAATGTGATGGTCCAAGGGTTACAGTAAACCTGCTGTGGTGCATCGGAATCTAACACTGGGCCCCCAGGGAAGAGCCAAAGTACATACTCTTCTTAGCCGTACTCCTGTGGACAGAAATCGGCATTGTGAAATTTGTATTAAATCTGGATGCAATTTCTGTGTTTCATCGTCAATGTGATTGTCGGAGGGTAACAGTAAACCTGCTGTGATGAATCGTAGTCTAAAACTGGGCAACCAGGGAATAGCCAAAGTGCATACTCTTCCATACCGTACACCTAAGGACAGAAATCGGAATTGCGAATTTAGTATTGAATCGGGATGCAATTTCTGTGTTTCATCGTCAGTGTGATGGTCGAAGGGTTACAGTAAACCTACTGTGGTGCATCGAAGTCTAACACTGGGCCCCAGCTAAGAGCCAAAGTACATACTCTTCTAAACCGTACTACTGTGGACAGAAATCGGCATTGTGAATTTTGTATTGAATCCGGATGCAATTTCTGTGTTTCATCGTCAATGTGATGTTCGAAGGGTTACAGTAAACCTGCTGTGGTGCATCGTAGTCTAACACTGGGCCCCCAGGGAAGATCCAAAGTACATACTCTTCCAAACCGTACTCCTGTGGACAGAAATCGGCATTGCGAAATTTATATTGAATCGGGATGCAATTTCTTTGTTTCATCGTCAATGTGATGGTCGAAGGGTTACAGTAAACCAGCTGTGGTGCATCAGAGTCTAACACTGGGCCCCAAGGGAAGAGCCAAATTACATATTCTTCTAAACCGTACTCCTGTGGACAGAAATCGGCATTGTGAATTTTGTATTGAATCCGGATACAATTTCTGTGTTTCATCCCCAATGTGATGGTCTAAGGGTTACAGTAAACCTGCTGTGGTGCATCGGAGTCTAACACTCGGCCCCCAGGGAAGAGCCAAAGTACATACTCTTCTAAACTGTACTCATTAGGATAGAAATCGGAATTGCGAATTTTGTATTTAATCGGGATGCAATTTCAGTGTTTCGTCGTCAGTGTGATGGTCGAAGGGGTACAGTAAACCTGCTGTGGTGCATCGGAGTCTAACACTGGGCCCCCAGGGAAGAGCCAAAGTACATACTCTTCTAAAACGTACTCCTAAGGACAGAAATCGGAATTGGGAATTTTGTATTGAATCGGGATGCAATTTCTGTGTCTTATCGTCTATGTGATGGTCGAAGGGATACAGAAAACCTGCTGTTGTGCATCGGAGTCTAACACTGGGCCCCCAGGGAAGAGCCAAACTACGTACTCTTCTAAACCGTACTCCTGTGGACAGAAATCGGCATTGCGAATTTTGTATTAAATCGGGATGCAATTTCTGTGTTTCATCGTCAATGTGATGGTCGAAGGGTAACAGTAAACCTGCTGTGGTGCATCGTAGTCTAACACTAGGCCCCCAGGGAATAGATAAAGTGCATACTCTTCTAAACCGTACTCCTGTGGACAGAAATCGGCATTGCGAATTCTGCATTGTATTGGAATGCGAATTCTGTGTTTCATCGTCAATGTGATGGTCGAAGGGTTACAGTAAACCTGCTGTGGTTCATCGTAGTCTAACACTGGGCCCCCAGGGAAGAGCCAAAGTACATACTATTCTAAACCGTACACCTAAGGACAGAAATCGGAATTGCGAATTTTGTATTCAATCGGGATGCAATATCTGTGTTTCATCGTCAATGTGATGGTCGAAGGGATACAGTAAACCCGCTGTGGAGTATCGGAGTCTAACACTGGGCCCTCAGTGAAGAGCCGAAGTACATTCACTTCTAAAACGTACTCCTGTGGACAGAAATCGGCATTGCGAATGTTGTATTGAATCGGGATGCAATTTCTGTGTTTCATCGTTAATGTGATGGTCGAAGTGTTACAGTAAACCTGCTGTGGTGCATCGTAGTCTAACACTGGGCCCCCAGGGAAGAGTTGAAGTAAATAATCTTCTAAACCTTACTCCTGTGGACAGAAATCGGCATTGCGAATGTTGTATTGAATCGGAATGCAATTTCTGTGTTTCATCGTCAATGTGATTGTCGGAGGGTAACAGTAAACCTGCTGTGGTGCATCGTAGTCTAACACTGGGCCCCCAGGGAATAACCAAAGTGCATACTCTTCTAAACCATACTCCTGTGGACAGAAATCGGCATTGCGAATTTTGTATTGAATCGGAATGCAATTTCTGTGTTTCATCGTCAATGTGATGGTGTAAGGGTTACAGTAAACCTGCTGTGGTGCATCGTAGTCTAACACTGGGCCCCCAGGGAAGAGCCAAAGTACATACTCTTCCATACCGTACACCTAAGGACAGAAATCGGAATTGCGAATTTTGTATTGAATCAGGATGCAATTTCTGTGTTTCATCGTCAATGTGATGGTCGAAGGGTTACAGTAAACCTACTGTGGTGCATCGGAGTCTAACACTGGGCACCCAGGGAAGATCCAAAGTACAAACTCTTCCATACCGTACACCTAAGGACAGAAATCGGAATTGCGAATTTTGTATTGAATCGGAATGCAATTTCTGTTCTTTATCGTCTATGTGATGGTCGAAGGGATACAGTAATCCTGCTGTGGTGCATCGGAGTCTAACACTCGGCCCCCAGGGAAGAGCCAAAGTACATACTCTTCTAAACCGTACTCCTGTGGACAGAAATCGGCATTGCGAATTCTGTATTGAATCGGAATGCGATTTCTGTGTTTCATCGTCTATGTGATGGTCGAAGGGTTACAGTAAACCTTCTGTGGTGCATCGTAGTCTAACACATGGCCCCCAGGGTAGAGCCAAAGTACATACTATTCTAAACCGTACACCTAAGGACAGAAATCGGAATTGCGAATTTTGTATTCAATCGGGATGCAATTTCTGTGTTCCATCGTCAATGTGATGGTCGAAGGGATACAGTAAACCCGCTGTGGAGTATCGGAGTCTAACACTGGGCCCTCAGTGAAGAGCCGAAGTACATTCACTTCTAAACTGTACTCCTGTGGACAGAAATCGGCATTGCGAATGTTGTATTGAATCGGGATGCAATTTCTGTGTTTCATCGTTAATGTGATGGTCGAAGTGTTACAGTAAACCTGCTGTGGTGCATCGGAGTCTAACACTGGGCCCCCAGGGAAGAGCCAAAGTACATACTCTTCTAAACCGTACACCTAAGGACAGAAATCGGAATTGCGAATTTTGTATTGAATCGGGATGCAATTTCTGTTCTTTATCGTCTATGTGATGGTCGAAAGGATACAGTGAACCTGCTGTGGTGCATCGGAGTCTAACACTGGGCCCCCAGGGAAGAGCCAAAGTACATACTCTTCTAAACCGTACTCCTGTGGACAGAAACCGGCATTTCGAATTTTGTATTGAATCGGGATGCAATTTCTGTGTTTCATCGTCAATGTGATGGTCTAAGGGTTACAGTAAACCTGCTGTGGTGCATCGGAATCTAACACTGGGCCCCCAGGGAAGAACCAAAGTACATACTCCTCTTAGCCGTACTCTTGTGGACAGAAATCGGCATTGTGAATTTTGTATTAAATCTGGATGCAATTTCTGTGTTTCATCGTCAATGTGATTGTCGGAGGGTAACAGTAAACCTGCTGTGATGATTCGTACTCTAAAACTGGGCAACCAAGGAATAGCCAAAGTGCATACTCTTCTAAACCGTACTCCAATGGACAGAAATCGGAATTGGGAATTTTGTATTGAATCGGGATGCAATTTCTGTTCTTTATCGTCTATGTGATGGTCGAAAGGATACAGTAAACCTGCTGTGGTGCATCGGAGTCTAACACTGGGCCCCCAGGGAAGAGCCGAAGTACATACTCTTCTAAACCAAACTCCTGTGGACAGAAACCGGCATTGCGAATTTTGTATTGAATCGGGATGCAATTTCTGCGTTTCATTGTCAATGTGATGGTCTAAGGGTTACAGTAAAACTGCTGTGGTGCATCGGAGTCTAACACTCGGCCCCCAGGGAAGAGCCAAAGTACATACTCTTCTAAACTGTACTCATTAGGACAGAAATCGGAATTGCGAATTTTGTATTTAATCGGGATGCAATTTCAGTGTTTCGTCGTCAGTGTGATGGTCGAAGGGGTACAGTAAACCTGCTGTGGTGCATAGGAGTCTAACACTGGGCCCCCAGGGAAGAGCCAAAGTACATACTCTTCTAAAACGTACTCCTAAGGACAGAAATCGGAATTGGGTATTTTGTATTGAATCGGGATGCAATTTCTGTGTCTTATCGTCTATGTGATGGTCGAAGGGATACAGTAAACCTGCTGTGGTGCATCGTAGTCTAACACTGGGCCCCCAGGGAATAGATAAAGTGCATACTCTTCTAAACCGTACTCCTGTGGACAGAAATCGGTATTGCGAATTCTGTATTGAATCGGAATGCGATATCTGTGTTTCATCGTCAATGTGATGGTCGAAGGGTTACAGTGAACCTGCTGTGGTGCATCGTAGTCTAACACTGGGCCCCCAGGGAAGAGCCAAAGTACATACTCTTCCATACCGTACACCTAAGGACAGAAATCGGAATTGCGAATTTTGTATTGAATCGGAATGCAATTTCTGTTCTTTATCGTCTATGTGATGGTCGAAGGGATACAGTAAACCTGCTGTGGTGCATCGGAGTCCAACACTCTGCCCCCAGGGAAGAGCCAAAGTACATACTCTTCTAAACCGTACTCCTGTGGACAGAAATCGGCATTGCGAATTCTGTATTGAATCGGAATGCGATCTCTGTGTTTCATCTTCAATGTGATGGTCGAAGGGTTACAGTAAACCTGCTGTGGTGCATCGTAGTCTAACACTGGGCCCCCAGGGTAGAGCCAAAGTACATACTATTCTAAACCGTACACCTAAGGACAGAAATCGGAATTGCGAATTTTGTATTCAATCGGGATGCAATTTCTGTGTTCCACCGTCAATGTGATGGTCGAAGGGATACAGTAAACCCGCTGTGGAGTATCGGAGTCTAACACTGGGCCCTCAGTGAAGAGCCGAAGTACATTCACTTCTAAACCGTACTCCTGTGGACAGAATTCGGCATTGCGAATGTTGTATTGAATCGGGATGCAATTTCTGTGTTTCATCGTTAATGTGATGGTCGAAGTGTTACAGTAAACCTGCTGTGGTGCATCGTAGTCTAACACTGGGCCCCCAGGGAAGAGCCAAAGTACATACTCTTCTAAACCGTACACCTAAGGACAGAAATCGGAATTGCGAATTTTGTATTCAATCGGGATGCAATTTCTGTTTTTCATCGTCAATGTGATGGTCGAAGGGATACCGTAAACCCGCTGTGGTGTATCGGAGTCTAACACTGGGCCCTCAGGAAAGAGTTGAAGTACATAATCTTCTAAACCGTACTCCTGTGGACAGAAATCGGCATTGCGAATGTTGTATTGAATCGGAATGCAATTTCTGTGTTTCATCTTCAATGTGATTGTCGGAGGGTAACAGTAAACCTGCTGTGGTGCATCGTAGTCTAACACTGGGCCCGCAGGGAATAACCAAAGTGCATACTCTTCTAAACCATACTCCTGTGGACAGAAATCGGCATTGCGAATTTTGTATTGAATCGGAATGCAATTTCTGTGTTTCATCGTCAATGTGATGGTGGAAGGGTTACAGTAAACCTGCTGTGGTGCATCGTAGTCTAACACTGGGCCCGCAGGGAAGAGCCCAATTACATACTTTTCCATACAGTACACCTAAGGACAGAAATCGGAATTGCGAATTTTGTATTGAATCAGGATGCAATTTCTGTGTTTCATCGTCAATGTGATGGTCGAAGGGTTACAGTAAACCTACTGTGGTGCATCGGAGTCTAACACTGGCCCCCAGGGAAGAGCCAAAGTACATACTCTTCCATACCGTACACCTAAGGACAGAAATCGGAATTGCGAATTTTGTATTGAATCGGAATGCAATTTCTGTTCTTTATCGTATATGTGATGGTCGAAGGGATACAGTAAACCTGCTGTGGTGCATCGGAGTCTAACATTCGGCCCCCAGGGAAGAGCCAAAGTACGTACTCTTCTAAACCGTACTCCTGTGGAGAGAAATCGGCATTGCGAATTCTGTATTGAATCGGAATGCGATTTCTGTGTTTCATCGTCAATGTGAAGGTCGAAGGGTTACAGTAAACCTGCTGTGGTGCATCGTAGTCTAACACTGGGCCCCCAGGGAAGAGCCAAAGTACATACTATTCTAAACCGTACACCTAAGGACAGAAATCGGAATTGCGAATTTTGTATTCAATCGGGATGCAATTTCTGTGTTTAATCGTCAATGTGATGGTCGAAGGGATACAGTAAACCCGCTGTGGAGTATCGGAGTCTAACACTGGGCCCTCAGTGAAGAGCCGAAGTACATTCACTTCTAAACCGTACTCCTGTGGACAGAATTCGGCATTGCGAATGTTGTATTGAATCGGGATGCAATTTCTGTGTTTCATCGTTAATGTGATGGTCGAAGTGTTACAGTAAACCTGCTGTGGTGCATCGTAGTCTAACACTGGGCCCCCAGGGAAGAGCCAAAGTACATACTCTTCTAAACCGTACACCTAAGGACAGAAATCGGAATTGCGAATTTTGTATTCAATCGGGATGCAATTTCTGTGTTTCATCGTCAATGTGATGGTCGAAGGGATACAGTAAACCCGCTGTGGTGTATCGGAGTCTAACACTGGGCCCTCAGGGAAGAGTTGAAGTACATAATCTTCTAAACCGTACTCCTGTGGACAGAAATCGGCATTGCCAATGTTGTATTGAATCGGAATGCAATTTCTGTGTTTCATCGTCAATGTGATTGTCGGAGGGTAACAGTAAACCTGCTGTGGTGCATCGTAGTCTAACACTGGGCCCCCAGGGAATAACCAAAGTGCATACTCTTCTAAACCATACTCCTGTGGACAGAAATCGGTATTGCGAATTTTGTATTGAATCGGAATGCAATTTCTGTGTTTCATCGTCAATGTGATGGTGGAAGGGTTACAGTAACCCTGCTGTGGTGCATCGTAGTCTAACACTGGGCCCCCAGGGAAGAGCCAAAGTACATACTCTTCCATACCGTACACCTAAGGACAGAAATCGGAATTGCGAATTTTGTATTGAATCGGAATGCAATTTCTGTTCTTTATCGTCTATGTGATGGTCGAAGGGATACAGTAAACCTGCTGTGGTGCATCGGAGTCTAACACTCGGCCCCCAGGGAAGAGCCAAAGTACATACTCTTCTAAACCGTACTCCTGTGGACAGAAATCGGCATTGCGAATTTTGTATTGAATCGGGATGCAATTTCTGTGTTTCATCGTCAATGTGATGGTCGATGGGATACAGTAAACCTGCTGTGGTGTATCGGAGTCTAACACTGGGCCCTCAGGCACGAGCCGAAGTACATACTCTTCTAAACCGTACTCCTGTGGACAGAAATCGGCATTGCGAATGTTGTATTGAATCGGGATGCAATTTCTGTGTTTCATCGTCAATGTGATGGTCGAAGGGTTACAGTAAACCTGCTGTGGTGCATCGGAGTCGAACACTGGGCCCCCAGGGAAGAGCCAAAGTACATATTCTTCTAAACCGTACTCCTGTGGACAGAAATCGAAATTGCGAATTTTGTATTAAATCGGTATGCAATTTCTGTGTTTCATCGTCAATGTGATGGTCTAAGGGTTAAAGTAAACCTGCTGTGGTGCATCGGAATCTAACACTGGGCCCCCAGGGAAGAGCCAAAGTACATACTCTTCTTAGCCGTACTCTTGTGGACAGAAATCAACATTGTGAATTTTGTATTAAATCTGGATGCAATTTCTGTGTTTCATCGTCAATGTGATTGTCGGAGGGCAACAGTAAACCTGCTGTGGTGCATCGTAGTCTAACACTGGGCCCCCAGGGAAGAGCCAAAGTACATACTCTTCCATACCGTACACCTAAGGACAGAAATCGTAATTGCGAAATTAGTATTGAATCGGGATGCAATTTCTGTGTTTCATCGTCAATGTGATGGTCGAAGGGTTACAGTAAACCTACTGTGGTGTATCGGAGTCTAACACTGGGGCCCAGGGAAGAGCCAAAGTACATATTCTTCTAAACCGTACTTCTGTGGACAGAAATCGGCATTGCGAATTTTGTATTGAATCGGGATGCAATATCTTTGTTTCATCGTCAATGTGATGGTCGAAGGGTTACAGTAAACCTGCTGTGGTACATCGTAGTCTAACACTGGGGCCCCAGGGAAGAGCCAAAGTACATACTCTTCTAAACCCTACTCATCAGGACAGAAATCGGAATTGCGAATTTTGTATTAAATCTGGATGCAATTTCTGTGTTTCATCGTCAATGTGATTGTCGGAGGGTAACAGTAAACCTGCTGTGGTGCATCGTAGTCTAACACTGGGCCCCCAGGAAAGATCCAAACTACATACTCTTCCATACCGTACACCTAAGGACAGAAATCGGAATTGCGAATTTAGTATTGAATCGGGATGCAATTTCTGTGTTTCATCGTCAATGTGATGGTTGTAGGGATACAGTAAACCTGCTGTGGTGCATCGGATTCTAACACTGGGCCCCCAAGGAAGAGCCAAAGTACATACTCTTCCATACCGTACACCTAAGGACAGAAATCGGAATTGCGAATTTTGTATTGAATTGGGATTCAATTTCTGTGCTTCATCGTCAATGTGATGGTCGAAGGGATACAGTAAACCTGCTGTGGTGTATCGGAGTCTAACACTGGGCCCTCAGGGAAGAGCCGAAATACCTACTCTCCTAAACCGTGCTCCTGTGGACAGATATCGGAATTGCGAATGTTGTATTGAATCGGGATGCAATTTCTTTGTTTCATCGTCAATGTGATGGTCGAAGGGTTACAGTAAACCTGCTCTGGTGCATCGTAGTCTAACAATGTTCCCCCAGGAAAGAGCCAAAGTAGATACTCTTCGAAACCGTACTGTTCTGGACAGAAATCGGCATTGCGAATTTTCTATTGAATCGGGATGCAATTTCTGTGTTTCATCGTCAATCTGATGGTCGAAGGGTTACAGTAAACCTGCTGTGGTGCATCGTAGTCTAATACTGGGCCCCCAGGGAAGAGCCAAAGTAAATACTCTTCTAAACCATACTCCAGTGGACAAAAATCGGATTTCGAATTTTGTATTGAATCGGGATGCAATTTTTGTGTTTCATCGTCAATGTGATGGTCGAAGGGTTACAGTAAACCTGCTGTGGTGCATCGGTGTCTAACACTGGGCCCCCAGGGAAGAGCCAAATTACATACTCTTCTAAAATGTACTCCTAAGGGCAGATATCGGAATTGCGAATTTTGTTTTGAATCGGGATGCAGTTTCTGTTCTTTATCGTCTATGTGATGGTCGAAGGGATACAGTAAACCTGCTGTGGTGCATCGGAGTCTAACACTGGGCCCCCAGGGAAGAGCCAAAGTACATACTCTTCTAAACCGTACTCCTGTGGACAGAAATCGGCATTGCGAATGTTGTATTGAATCGGGATGCAATTTGTGTGTTTCGTCGTCAATGTGATGGTCGAAGGGTTACAGTAAACCTGCTGTGGTGCATTGGAGTCTAACACTGGGCCGCCAGGGAAGAGCCAAAGTACATATTCTTCTAAACCGTACTCCTGTGGACAGAAATCGAAATTGCGAATTTTGTATTGAATCGGGATGCAATTTCTGTGTTTCATCGTCCATGTGATGGTCTAACGGTTACAGTAAACCTGCTGTGGTGCATCGGAATCTAACTCTGGGCCCCCAGGGTAGAGCCAAAGTACATACTCTTCTAAACCGTCCTCCTGTGGACAGAAATCGGCATTGCGTACTTTGTATTTAATCAGGATGCAATTTCAGTGTATCGTCGTCAATGTGATAGTCGAAGGGATACAATTTTCTGCTGTGGTGCGTCGGAGTCTAACTCTGGACCCCCAGGGAAGAGCCAAATTTCATACTCCTTTTAGAGGTACTCTTGTGGACAGAAATCGGCATTGCGAATTTTGTATTGAATCGGGATGCAATTTCTGTGTTTCATCGTCAATGTGATGGTCGAAGGGTAACAGTAAACCTGCTGTGGTGCATCGTAGTCTAACACTGGGCCCCCAGGGAATAGATAAAGTGCATACTCTTCTAAACCGTACTCCTGTGGACAGAAATCGGCATTGGGAATTCTGTATTGAATCGGAATGCGATTTCTGTGTTTCATCGGCAATGAGATATTCGAAGGGTTACAGTAAACCTGCTGTGGCGCATCGTAGTCTAACACTGGGCCACTAGGGAAGATCCAAAGTACATACTCTTCCAAACCGTACTCCTGTGGACAGAAATCGGCATTGCTAAATTTGTATTGAATCGGGATGCAATTTCTGTGTTTCATCGTCAATGTGATGGTCGAAGGATTACAGTAAACCAGCTGTGGTGCATCGGAGTCTAACACTGGGCCCCCAGGGAAGAGCCAAATTACATATTCTTCTAAACCGTACTCCTGTGGACAGGAATCGGCATTGTGAATTTTGAATTGAATCCGGATACAATTTCTGTATTTCATCGCCAATGTGATGGTCTAAGGGTTACAGAAAACCTGCTGTGGTGCATCGGAGTCTAACACTCGGCCCCCAGGGAAGAGCCAAAGTACATACTCTTCTAAACTGTACTCATTAGAACAGAAACCGGAATTGCGAATTTTGTATTTAATCGGGATGCAATTTCAGTGTTTCGACGTCAGTGTGATGGTCGAGGGGTACAGTAAACCTGCTGTGGTGCATCGGAGTCTAACACTGGGCCCCCAGGGAAGAGCCAAAGTACATACTCTTCTAAAACGTACTCCTAAGGACAGAAATCGGAATTGGGAATTTTGTATTGAATCGGGATGCAATTTCTGTGTCTTATCGTCTATGTGATGGTCGAAGGGATACAGTAAACCTGCTGTTGTGCATCGGAGTCTAACACTGGGCCCCCAGGGAAGAGCCAAAGTACGTACTCTTCTAAACCGTACTCCTGTGGACAGAAATCGGCATTGCGAATTTTGTAATGAATCGGGATGCAATTTCTGTGTATCATCGTCAATGTGATGGTCGAAGGGTAACAGTAAACCTGCTGTGGTGCATCGTAGTCTAACACTGGGCCCCCAGGGAATAGATAAAGTGCATACTCTTCTAAACCGTACTCCTGTGGACAGAAATCGGCATTGGGAATTCAGTATTGAATCGGAATGCGATTTCTGTGTTTCATCGTCAATGTGATGGTCGAAGGGTTACAGTAAACCTGCTGTGGTGCATCGTAGTCTAACACTGGGCCCCCAGGGAAGAGCCAAAGTACATACTATTCTAAACCGTACACCTAAGGACAGAAATCGGAATTGCGAATTTTGTATTGAATCTGGATGCAATTTCTGTGTTTCATCGTCAATGTGATGGTCGAAGGGATACAGGAAACCCGCTGTGGAGTATCGGAGTCTAACACTGGGCCCTCAGTGAAGAGCCGAAGTACATTCACTTCTAAACCGTACTCCTGTGGACAGAAATCGGCATTGCGAATGTTGTATTGAATCGGAATGCAATTTCTGTGTTTCATCGTTAATGTGATGGTCGAAGTGTTACAGTAAACCTGCTGTGGTGCATCGTAGTCTAACACTGGGCCCCCAGGGAAGAGCCAAAGTACATACTCTTCTAAACCGTACACCTAAGGACAGAAATCGGAATTGCGAATTTTGTATTGAATCTGGATGCAATTTCTGTGTATCATCGTCAATGTGATGGTCGAAAGGATACAGTAAACCTGCTGTGGTGCATCGTAGTCTAACACTGGGCCCCCAGGGAAGAGCCAAAGTACATACTCTTCTAAACCGTACTCCTGTGGACAGAAATCGGCATTGCGAATTTTGTATTGAATCTGGATGCATTTTCTGTGTTTCATCGTCAATGTGATGGTCTAAGGGATACAGTAAACCTGCTGTGGTGCATCGGAATCTAACACTGGGCCCCCAGGGAAGAGCCAAAGTACATACTCTTCTTAGCCGTACTCTTGTGGACAGAAATCGGCATTGTGAAATTTGTATTAAATCTGGATGCAATTTCTGTGTTTCATCGTCAATGTGATTGTCGGAGGGTAACAGTAAACCTGCTGTGGTGCATCGTAGTCTAATACTGGGCCCCCAGGGAATAGCCAAAGTGCATACTCTTCTAAACCGTACTCCAATGGACAGAAATCGGCATTGCGAATTTTGTATTGAATCGGAATGCAATTTCTGTGTTTCATCGTCAATGTGATGGTCGAAGGGATACAGTAAACCTACTGTGGTGCATCGGAGTCTAACACTGGGCCCCAGCTAAGAGCCAAAGTACATACTCTTCTAAACCGTACTCCTGTGGACAGAAATCGACATTGCGAACTTTGTATTGATTCGGGATGCAATTTCTGTGTTTCATCGTCAATGTGATGGTCGAAGGGTTACAGTAAACCTGCTGTGGTACATCGTAGTCTAACACTGGGCCCCCAGGAAGAGCCAAAGTACATACTCTTCTAAACCGTACTCCTGTGGACAGAAATCGGCATTGTGAATTTTGTATTGAATCCGGATGCAATTTCTGTGTTTCCTCGTCAATGTGATGTTCGAAGGGTTACAGTAAACCTGCTGTGGCGCATCGTAGTCTAACACTGGGCCCCCAGGGAAGATCCAAAGTACATACTCTTCCAAACCGTACTCCTGTGGACAGAAAACGGCATTGCGAAATTTGTATTGAATCGGGATGCAATTTCTGTGTTTCATCGTCAATGTGATGGTCGAAGGGTTACAGTAAACCAGCTGTGGTGCATCGGAGTCTAACACTGTGCCCCCAGGGAAGAGCCAAATTACATATTCTTCTAAATCGTACTCCTGTGGACAGAAATCGGCATTGTGAATTTTGTATTGAATCCGGATACAATTTCTGTGTTTCATCGCCAATGTGATGGTCTAAGGGTTACAGTAAACCTGCTGTGGTGCATCGGAGTCTACCACTCGGCCCCCAGGGAAGAGCCATAGTACATACTCTTCTAAACTGTACTCATTAGGACAGAAATCGGAATTGCGAATTTTGTATTTAATCGGGATGCAATTTCAGTGTTTCGTCGTCAGTGTGATGGTCGAAGGGGTACAGTAAACCTGCTGTGGTGCATCGGAGTCTAACACTGGGCCCCCAGGGAAGAGCCAAAGTACATACTCTTCTAAAACGTACTCCTAAGGACAGAAATCGGAATTCGGAATTTTGTATTGAATCGGGATGCAATTTCTGTGTCTTATCGTCTATGTGATGGTCGAAGGGATACAGTAAACCTGCTGTTGTGCATCGGAGTCTAACACTGGGCCCCCAGGGAAGAGCCAAAGTGCGTACTCCTCTAAACCGTACTCCTGTGGACAGAAATCGGCATTGCGAATTTTGTATTGAATCGGGATGCAATTTCTGTGTTTCATCGTCAATGTGATGGTCGAAGGGTAACAGTAAACCTGCTGTGGTGCATCGTAGTCTAACACTGGGCCCCCAGGGAATAGATAAAGTGCATACTCTTCTAAACCGTACTCCTGTGGACAGAAATCGGCATTGGGAATTCTGTATTGAATCGGAATGCGATTTCTGTGTTTCATCGTCAATGTGATGGTCGAAGGGTTACAGTAAACCTGCTGTGGTGCATCGTAGTCTAACACTGGGCCACCAGGGAAGAGCCAAAGTACATACTATTCTAAACCGTACACCTAAGGACAGAAATCGGAATTGCGAATTTTGTATTCAATCGGGATGCAATTTCTGTGTTTCAACGTCAATGTGATGGTCGAAGGGATACCGTAAACCCGCTGTGGTGTATCGGAGTCTAACACTGGGCCCTCAGGGAAGAGTTGAAGTACATAATCTTCTTAACCGTACTCCTGTGGACAGAAATCGGCATTGCGAATGTTGTATTGAATCGGAATGCAATTTCTGTGTTTCATCGTCAATGTGATGGTCGAAAGGATACAGTAAACCTGCTGTGGTTCATCGGAGTCTAACACTGGGCCCCCAGGGAAGAGCCAAAGTACATACTCCTCTAAACCGTAATCCTGGGGACAGAAATCGGCATTGCGAATTTTGTATTGAATCTGGATGCAATTTCTGTGTTTCATCGTCAATGTGATGGTCTAAGGGTTACAGTAAACCTGCTGTGGTGCATCGGAATCTAACACTGGGCCCCCAGGGAAGAGCCAAAGTACATACTCTTCTTAGCCGTACTCTTGTGGACAGAAATCGGCATTGTGAATTTTGTATTAAATCTGGATGCAATTTCTGTGTTTCATCGTCAATGTGATTGTCGGAGGGTAACAGTAAACCTGCTGAGGTGCATCGTAGTCTAATACTGGGCCCCCAGGGAATAGCCAAAGTGCATACTCTTCTAAACCGTACTCCAATGGACAGAAATCGGCATTGCGAATTTTGTATTGAATCGGAATGCAATTTCTGTGTTTCATAGTCAATGTGATGGTGGAAGGGTTACAGTAAACGTGCTGTGGTGCATCGTAGTCTAACACTGGGTCCCCAGGGAAGAGCCAAAGTACATACTCTTCCATACCGTACACCTAAGGACAGAAATCGGAATTGCGAATTTAGAATTGAATCGGGATGCAACTTCTGTGTTTCATCGTCAATGTGATGGTCGAAGGGTTACAGTAAACCTACTGTGGTGCATCGGAGTCTAACACTGGGCCCCAGCTAAGAGCCAAAGTACATACTCTTCTAAACCGTACTCCTGTGGACAGAAATCGGGATTGCGAACTTTGTATTGATTCGGGATGCAATTTCTGTGTTTCATCGTCAATGTGATGGTCGAAGGGTTACAGTAAACCTACTGTGGTACATCGTAGTCTAACACTGGGCCCCCAGGGAAGAGCCAAAGTACATACTCTTCTAGACAGTACTCCTGTGGACAGAAATCGGCATTGTGAATTTTGTATTGAATCCGGATGCAATTTCTGTGTTTCATCGTCAATGTGATGTTCGAAGGGTTACAGTAAACCTGCTGTGGCGCATCGTAGTCTAACACTGGGCCCCCAGGGAAGATCCAAAGTACATACTCTTCCAAACCGTACTCCTGTCGACAGAAATCGGCATTGCGAAATTTGTATTGAATCGGGATGCAATTTCTGTGTTTCATCGTCAATGTGATGGTCGAAGGGTTACAGTAAACCAGCTGTGGTGCATCGGAGTCTAACACTGGGCCCCCAGGGAAGAGCCAAATTACATATTCTTCTAAACCGTACTCCTGTGGACAGAAATCGGCATTGTGAATTTTGTATTGAATCCGGATACAATTTCTGTGTTTCATCGCCAATGTGATGGTCTAAGGGTTACAGTAAACCTGCTGTGGTGCATCGGAGTCTACCACTCGGCCCCCAGGGAAGAGCCAAAGTACATACTCTTCTAAACTGTACTCATTAGGACAGAAATCGGAATTGCGAATTTTGTATTTAATCGGGATGCAATTTCAGTGTTTCGTCGTCAGTGTGATGGTCGAAGGGGTACAGTAAACCTGCTGTGGTGCATCGGAGTCTAACACTGGGCCCCCAGGGAAGAGCCAAAGTACATACTCTTCTAAAACGTACTCCTAAGGACAGAAATCGGAATTGGGAATTTTGTATTGAATCGGGATGCAATTTCTGTGTCTTATCGTCTATGTGATGGTCGAAGGGATACAGTAAACCTGCTGTTGTGCACCGGAGTCTAACACTGGGCCCCCAGGGAAGAGCCAAAGTACGTACTCTTCTAAACCGTACTCCTGTGGACAGAAATCGGCATTGCGAATTTTGTATTGAATCGGGATGCAATTTCTGTGTTTCATCGTCAATGTGATGGTCGAAGGGTAACTGTAAACCTGCTGTGGTGCATCGTAGTCTAACACTGGGCCCCAAGGGAATAGATAAAGTGCATACTCTTCTAAACCGTACTCCTGTGGACAGAAATCGGCATTGCGAATGTTGTATTGAATCGGGATGCAATTTCTGTGTTTCATCGTTAATGTGATGGTCGAAGTGTTACAGTAAAATTGCTGTGGTGCATCGTAGTCTAACACTGGGCCCCCAGGGAAGCGCCAAAGTACATACTCTTCTAAACCGTACACCTAAGGACAGAAATCGGAATTGCGAATTTTGTATTCAATCGGGATGCAATTTCTGTGTTTCATCGTCAATGTGATGGTCGAAGGGATACCGTAAACCCGCTGTGGTGTATCGGAGTCTAACACTGGGCCCTCAGGGAAGAGTTGAAGTACATAATCTTCTAAACCGTACTCCTGTGGACAGAAATCGGCATTGCGAATGTTGTATTGAATCGGAATGCAATTTCTGTGTTTCATCGTCAATGTGATTGTCGGAGGGTAACAGTAAACCTGCTGTGGTGCATCGTAGTCTAACACTGGGCCCCCAGGGAATAACCAAAGTGAATACTCTTCTAAACCATACTCCAGTGGACAGAAATCGGCATTGCGAAATTTGTATTGAATCGGAATGCAATTTCTGTTCTTTATCGTCTATGTGATGGTCGAAGGGATACAGTAAACCTGCTGTGGTGCATCGGAGTCTAACACTCGGCAACCAGGGATGAGCCAAAGTACATACTCTTCTAAACCGTACTCCTGTGGACAGAAATCGGAATTGCGAATTTTGTATTCAATCGGGATGCAGTTTCTGTGTTTCATCGTCAATGTGATGGTCGAAGGGATACAGTAAACCTGCTGTGGTGTATCGGAGTCTAACACTGGGCCCTCAGGCAAGAGCCGAAGTACATACTCTTCTAAACCGTACTCCTGTGGACAGAAATCGGCATTGCGAATGTTGTATTGAATCGGGATGCAATTTCTGTGCTTCATCGTCAATGTGATGGTCGAAGGGTTACAGTAAACCTGCTGTGGTGCATCGGAGTCGATCACTGGGCCCCCAGGGAAGAGCCAAAGTACATATTCTTCTAAACCGTACTCCTGTCGACAGAAATCGAAATTGCGAATTTTGTATTGAATCGGTATGCAATTTCTGTGTTTTATCGTCAATGTGATGGTCTAAGGGTTACAGTAAACCTGCTGTGGTGCATCGGAATCTAACACTGGGCCCCCAGGGAAGAGCCAAAGTACATACTCTTCTTAGCCGTACTCTTGTGGACAGAAATCGGCATTGTGAATTTTGTATTAAATCTGGATGCAATTTCTGTGTTTCATCGTCAATGTGATTGTCGGAGGGTAACAGTAAACCTGCTGTGGTGCATCGTAGTCTAACACTGGGCCCCCAGGGACGAGCCAAAGTACATACTCATCTAAACGGTACTCCTGTGGACAGAAATCGGCATTGCGAATGTTGTATTGAATCGGGATGCAATTTCTGTGTTTCATCGTCAATGTGATGGTCGAAGGGTTACAGTAAACCTACTGTGGTGCATCGGAGACTAACACTGGGCCCCCAGGGAAGAGCCAAAGTACATACTCTTCCATACCGTACACCTAAGGACAGAAATCGGAATTGCGAATTTTGTATTGAATCGGAATGCAATTTCTGTTCTTTATCGTCTATGTGATGGTCGAAGGGATACAGTAAACCTGCTGTGGTGCATCGGAGTCTAACACTCGGCAACCAGGGAAGAGCCAAAGTACATACTCTTCTAAACCGTACTCCTGTGGACAGAAATCGGAATTGCGAATTTTGTATTCAATCGGGATGCAGTTTCTGTGTTTCATCGTCAATGTGATGGTCGAAGGGATACAGTAAACCTGCTGTGGTGTATCGGAGTCTAACACTGGGCCCTCAGGCAAGAGCCGAAGTACATACTCTTCTAAACCGTACTCCTGTGGACAGAAATCGGCATTGCGTATGTTGTATTGAATCGGGATGCAATTTCTGTGCTTCATCGTCAATGTGATGGTCGAAGGGTTACAGTAAACCTGCTGTGGTGCATCGGAGTCGATCACTGGGCCCCCAGGGAAGAGCCAAAGTACATATTCTTCTAAACCGTACTCCTGTCGACAGAAATCGAAATTGCGAATTTTGTATTGAATCGGTATGCAATTTCTGTGTTTTATCGTCAATGTGATGGACTAAGGGTTACAGTAAACCTGCTGTGGTGCATCGGAATCTAACACTGGGCCCCCAGGGAAGAGCCAAAGTACATACTCTTCTTAGCCGTACTCTTGTGGACAGAAATCGGCATTGTGAATTTTGTATTAAATCTGGATGCAATTTCTGTGTTTCATCGTCAATGTGATTGTCGGAGGGTAACAGTAAACCTGCTGTGGTGCGTCGTAGTCTAACACTGGGCCCCCAGGGACGAGCCAAAGTACATACTCTTCCATACCGTACACCTAGGGACAGAAATCGGAATTGCGAATTTAGTATTGAATCGGGATGCAATTTCTGTGTTTCATCGTCAATGTGAAGGTCGAAGGGTTACAGTAAACCTACTGTGGTGCATCGGAGTCTAACACTGTTCCCCAGGGAAGAGCAAAGTACATACTCTTCTAAACCGTACTCCTGTGGACAGAAATCGGCATTGTGAATTTTGTATTGAATCCGGATGCAATTTCTGTGTTTCATCGTCAATGTGATGTTCGAAGGGTTACAGTAAACCTGCTGTGGTGCATCGGAGTCTAACACTCGGCCCCCAGGGAAGAGCCAAAGTACATACTCTTCTAAACTGTACTCATTAGGACAGAAATCGGAATTGCGAATTTTGTATTTAATCGGGATGCAATTTCAGTGTACCGTCGTCAGTGTGATGGTCGAAGGGGTACAGTAAAGCTGCTGAGGTGCATCGGAGTCTAACACTGGGCCCCCAGGGAATAGCCAAAGTGCATACTCTTCTAAACCGTACTCCTGTGGACAGAAAATGGCATTGCGAATTCTGTATTGAATCGGAATGCGATTTCTGTGTTTCATCGTCAATGTGATGGTCGAAGGGTTACAGTAAACCTGCTGTAGTGCATCGTAGTCTAACACTGGGCCCCCAGGGCAGAGCCAAAGTACATACTATTCTAAACCGTACACCTAAGGACAGAAATCGGAATTGCGAATTTTGTATTCAATCGGGATGCAATTTCTGTGTATCATCGTCAATGTGATGGTCGAAGGGATACAGTAAACCCGCTGTGGTGTATCGGAGTCTAACACTGGGCCCTCAGTGAAGAGCCGAAGTACATACACTTCTAAACCGTACTCCTGTGGACAGAAATCGGCATTGCGAATGTTGTATTGAATCGGGTTGCAATTTTTGTGTTTCATTGTTAATGTGATGGTCGAAGTGTTACAGTAAACCTGCTGTGGTGCATCGTAGTCTAACACTGGGCCCCCAGGGAAGAGCCAAAGTACATACTCTTCTAAACCGTACACCTAAGGACAGAAATCGGAATTGCGAATTTTGTATTCAATCGGAATGCAATTTCTGTGTTTCATCGTCAATGTGATGGTCGAAGGGATACCGTAAACCCGCGGTGGTGTATCGGAGTCTAACACTGGGCCCTCAGGGAAGAGCCGAAGTACATAATCTTCTAAACCGTACTCCTGTGGACAGAAATCGGCATTGCGAATGTTGTATTGAATCGGAATGCAATTTCTGTGTTTCATCGTCAATGTGATTGTCGGAGGGTAACAGTAAACCTGCTGTGGTGCATCGTAGTCTAACACAGGGCCCCCAGTGAATAGCCAAATTGCCTACTCTTCTAAACCATACTCCTGTGGACAGAAATCGGCATTGCGAATTTTGTATTGAATCGGAATGCAATTTCTGTGTTTCATCGTCAATGTGATGGTGGAAAGGTTACAGTAAACCTGCTGTGGTGCATCGTAGTCTAACACTGGGCCCCCAGGGAAGAGCCAAAGTACATACTCTTCCATACCGTACACCTAAGGACAGAAATCGGAATTGCGAATGTTGTATTGAATCGGGATGCAATTTCTGTGTTTCATCGTCAATGTGATGGTCGATGGGTTACAGTAAACCTACTGTGGTGCATCGGAGTCTAACACTGGGCCCCAGGGAAGAGAAAAAGTACATACTCTTCTAAACAGTACTCCTGTGGACAGAAATCGGCATTGCGAATTTTGTATTGAATCGGGATGCAATTTCTGTATTTCAACGTCAATGTGATGGTCGAAGGATTACAGTAAACCTGCTGTGGTGCATCGTAGTCTAACACTGGGCCCCCAGGGAAGAGCCAAAGTACATACTCTTCTAAACCGTACTCCTGTGGACAGAAATCGGCATTGTGAATTTTGTATTGAATCCGGATGCAATTTCTGTGTTTCATCGTCAATGTGATGGTCGAAGGGTTACAGTAAACCTGCTGTGGCGCATCGTAGTCTAACACTGGGCCCCCAGGGAAGAGCTAAAGTACATACTTGTCCCAACCGTACTCCTGTGGACAGAAATCGGCATTGCGAAATTTGTATTGAATCGGGATGCAATTTCTGTGTTTCATCAACAATGTGATGGTCGAAGGGTTACAGTAAACCTGCTGTGGTGCATCGTAGTCTAACACTGGGCCCCCAGGGAAGAGCCAAAGTACGTACTCCTCTAAACCGTACTCCTGTGGACAGAAATCGGCATTGTGAACTTTGTATTGAATCCGGATACAGTTTCTGTGTTTCATCGTCAATGCGATAGTCTAAGGGTTACAGTAAACCTACTGTGGTGCATCGGAGTCTAACACTCGGCCCCCAGGGAAGAGCCAAAGTACATACTCTTCTAAACTGTACTCATTAGGACAGAAATCGGAATTGCGAATTTTGTATTTAATCGGGATGCAATTTCAGTGTTTCGTAGTCAATGTGATAGTCGAAGGGAAACAATAAACCTGCTGTGGTGCATCGGAGTCTATCACTGGACCCCCAGGGAAGAGCCAAAGTGCATACGCTTCTTAGCCGTACTCTTGTGGACAGAAATCGGCATTGTGAATTTTGTATTAAATCGGGTTGCAATTTCTGTGTTCCATCGTCAATGTGATGGTCGAAGGGTAACAGTAAACCTGCTGTGGTGCATCGTAGTCTAACACTGGGCCCCCAGGGAATAGCCAAAGTGCATACTCTTCTAAACCGTATTCCTGTGGACAGAAATCGGCATTGCGAATTCTGTATTGAATCGGAATGCGATTTCTGTGTTTCATCGTCAATGTGATGGTCGAAGGGTTACAGTAAACGTGCTGTGGTGCATCGTAGTTTAACACTGGGCCCCCAGGGAAAAGCCAATGTACATACTCTTCTAAACCGTACACCAAAGGACAGAAATGGGAATTGCGAATTTTGTATTGAATCGGGATGCAATTTCTGTTTTTCATCGTCAATGTGATGGTCGAAGGTGTACAGTAAACCTGCTGGGGTGCATCGGAGTCTATCACTGGGCCCCCAGGGAAGAGCCAAAGTACATACTCTTCTAAAACGTACTCCTAAGGACAGAAATCGGAATTGGGAATTTTGTATTGAATCGGGATGCAATATCTGTGTCTTATCGTGTATGTGATGGTCGAAGGGATACAGTAAACCTGCTGCGGTGCATCGGAGTCTAACAGTGGGCCCCCAGGGAAAAGCCAAAGTATATACTCTTCTAAACCGTACTCCTGTGGACAGAAATCGGCATTGCGTATTTTGTATTGAATCGGGATGCAATTTCTATGTTTCATCGTCAATGTGATGGTCGAAGGGTTACAGTAAACCTGCTGTGGTGCATCGTAGTCTAACACTGGGCCCCCAGGGAAGAGCCAAAGTACATATTCTTCTAAACCATACTCCTGTGGACAGAAATCGAAATTGCGAATTTTGTATTGAATCGGGATGCAATTTCTGTGTTTCATCGTCAATGTGATGGTCTAAGGGTTACAGTAAACCTGCTGTGGTGCATCGGAATCTAACACTGGTCCCCCAGGTAAGAGCCAAAGTACATACTCTTCTAAACTGTACCCCTGTGGACAGAAATCGGCACTGCGAATTTTGTATTGAATCGGGATTTAATTTCTATGTTTCATCGCCAATGTGATGGTCGAAGGGTTACAGTAAACCTGCTGTGGTGCATCGTAGTCTAACACTGGGCCCCCAGGGAAGAGCCAAAGTACATACTCTTCTAAACCTTACACCTAAGGACAGAAATCGGAATTGCGAATTTTGTATTCAATCGGGATACAATTTCTGTGCATCATCGTCAATGTGATTTTCGAAGGGATACAGTAAACCTGCTGTGGTGTATCGGAGTCTAACACCTGGCCATCAGGCAAGAGCCGAAGTACATACTCTCCTAAACCGTACTCCTGTGGACAGAAATCGGCATTGCGAATGTTGTATTGAATCGGGATGCAATTTCTGTGTTTCATCGTCAATGTGATGGTCGAAGGGTTACAGTAAACCTGCTGTGGTGCATCGGAGTCTAACACTGGGCCCCCAGGGAAGAGCCAAAGTACATATTCTTCTAAACCATACTCCTGTGGACAGAAATCGAAATTGCGAATTTTGTATTGAATCTGGATGCAATTTCTGTGTTTCATCGTCAATGTGATGGTCGAAGGTGTACAGTAAACCTGCTGTGGTGCATCGGAGTCTATCACTGGACCCCCAGGGAAGAGCCAAAGTGCATACTCTTCTTAGCCGTACTCTTGTGGACAGAAATCGGCATTGTGAATTTTGTATTAAATCGGGTTGCAATTTCTGCGCTCCATCGTCAATGTGATGGTCGAAGGGTAACAGTAAACCTGCTGTGGTGCATCGTAGTCTATCACTGGGCCCCCAGAGAATAGCCAAAATGCATACTTTTCTAAACCGTACTCCTGTGGACAGAAATCGGCATTGCGGATTCTGTATTGAATCGGAATGCGATTTCTGTGTTTCATCGTCAATGTGATGGTCGAAGGGTTACAGTAAACCTGCTGTGGTGTATCGTAGTCTAACACTGGGCCCCCAGGGAAGAGCCAAAGTACATACTATTCTAAACCGTACACCTAAGGACAGAAATCGGAATTGCGAATTTCGTATTCAATCGGGATGCAATATCTGTGTTTCATCGTCAGTGTGATGGTCGAAGGGATACAGTAAACCTGCTGTGGTGTATCGGAGTCTAACACTGGGCCCTCAGGGAAGAGCCTAAGTACATACTCTTCTAAACCGTACTCCTGTGGACAGAAATCGGGATTGCGAATGTTGTATTGAATCGGGACGCAATTTCTGTGTTTCATCGTTAATGTGATGGTTGAAGTGTTACAGTAAACCTGCTGTGGTGCATAGTAGTCTAACACTTGGCCCCCAGGGAAGAGCCAAAGTACATACTCTTCTAAACCGTACACCTAAGGACAGAAATCGGAATTGCGAATTTTGTATTCAATCGGGATGCAATTTCTGTGTTTTATCGTCAATGTGATGGTCGAAGGGATACCGTAAACCTGCTGTGGTGTATCGGAGTCTAACACTGGGCCGTCAGGGAAGAGCCGAAGTACATAATCTTGTAAACCGTACTCCTGTGGACAGAAATCGGCATTGCGAATGTTGTATTGAAACGGAATACAATTTCTGTGTTTCAGCGTCAATGTGATTGTCGGAGGGTAACAGTAAACCTGCTGTGGTGCATCGTAGTCTAACACTGGGCCCCCAGGGAATAGCCAAAGTGCATACTCTTCTAAACCATACTCCTGTGGACAAAAATCGGCATTGCGTATTTTGTATTGAATCGGAATGCAATTTCTGTGTTTCATCGTCAATGTGATGGTAGAAGGGTTACAGTAAACCTGCTGTGGTGCATCGTAGTCTAACACTGGGCCCCCAGGGAAGAGCCAAAGTGCATACTCTTCCATACCGTACACCTAAGGACAGAAATCGGAATTGCGAATTTTGTATTGAATCAGGATGCAATTTCTGTGTTACATCGTCAACGTGATGGTCGAAGGGTTGCAGTATACCTACTGTGGTGCATTGGAGTCTAACACTGGGCCCCAGGGAAGAGAAAAAGTACATAATCTTCTAAACCGTACTCCTGTGGACAGAAATCGGCATTGCGAATTTTGTATTGAATCGGGATGCAATTTCTGTATTTCATCGTCAATGTGATGGTCGAAGGGTTACAGTAAACCTGCTGTGGTGCATCGTAGTCTAACACTGGGCCCCCAGGGAAGAGCCAAAATACATACTCTTCTAAACCGTACTCCTGTGGACAGAAATCGGCATTGTGAATTTTGTATTGAATCCGGATGCAATTTCTGTGTTTCTTCGTGAATGTGATGGTCGAAGGGTTACAGTAAACCTGCTGTGGCGCATCGTAGTCTAACACCGGGCCCCCAGGGAAGACCTAAAGTACATACTTGTCCAAACCGTACTCCTGTGGACAGAAATCGGCATTGCGAAATTTGTATTGAATCGGGATGCAATTTCTGTGTTTCATCATCAATGTGATGGTCGAAGGGTTACAGTAAACCTGCTGTGGTGCATCTGAGTCTAACACTGGGCCTCCAGGGAAGAGCCAAATTACATATTCTTCTAAACCGTACTCCTGCGGACAGAAATCGGCATTGTGAATTTTGTATTGAATCCGGATACAATTTCTGTGTTTCATCGTCAATGTGATGGTCTAAGGGTTACAGTAAACCTGCTGTGGTGCATCGGAGTCTAACACTCGGCCCCCAGGGAAGAGCGAAAGTACATACTCTTCTAAACTGTACTCATTAGGACAGAAATCGGAATTGCGAATTTTGTATTTAATCGGGATGCAATTTCAGTGCTTCGTCGTCAATGTGATAGTCGAAGGGATACAATAAACCTGCTGTGGTGCATCGGAGTCTGTCACTGGACCCCCAGGGAAGAGCCAAAGTGCATACGCTTCTTAGCCGTACTCTTGTGGACAGAAATCGGCATTGTGAATTTTGTATTTAATCGGGTTGCAATTTCTGTGTTCCATCGTCAATGTGATGGTCGAAGGGTAATAGTAAACCTGCTGTGGTGCATCGTAGTCTAACACTGGGCCCCCAGGGAATAGCCAAAGTGCATACTCTTCTAAACCGTACTCCTGTGGACAGAAATCGGCATTGCGAAATCCGTATTGAATCGGAATGCGATTTCTGTGTTTCATCGTCAATGTGATGGTCGAAGGGTTACAGTAATCCTGCTGTGGTGCATCGTAGTCTAACACTGGGCTCCCAGGGAAGAGGCAAAAGTACATACTCTTCTAAACCGTACACCTAAGGACAGAAATCGGAATTGCGAATTTTGTATTCAATCGGGATGCAATTTCTGTGTTTCATCGTCAATGTGATGGTCGAAGGTGTACAGTAAACCTGCTGTGATGCATCGTAGTCTAACACTGGGCCCCCAGGGAAAAGCCAAAGTACATACTCTTCTAAAACGTACTCCTAAGGACAGAAATCGGAATTGGGAATTTTGTATTGAATCGGGATGCAATTTCTGTGTCTTATCGTCAATGTGATGGTCGAAGGGATACAGTAAACCTGCTGTGGTGCATCGGAGTCTAACACTGGGCCCCCAGGGAAGAGCCAAAGTATATACTCCTCTAAACCGTACTCCTGTGGACAGAAATCGGCATTGCGAATTTTGTATTGAATCGGGATGCAATTTCTGTGTTTCATCGTCAATGTGATGGTCGAAGGGTTACAGTAAACCTGCTGTGGTGCATCGTAGTCTAACACTGGGCCCCCAGGGAAGAGCCAAAGTACATACTATTCTAAACCGTACACCTAAGGACAGAAATCGGAATTGCGAATTTTGTATTCAATCGGGATACAATTTCTGTGTTTCTTCGTCAATGTGATGGTCGAAGGGATACAGTAAACCCGCTGTGGTGTATCGGAGTCTAACACTGGGCCCTCAGGGAAAAGCCGAAGTACATACTCTTCTAAACCGTACTCCTGTGGACAGAAATCGGCATTGCGAATGTTGTATTGAATCGGGATGCAATTTCTGTGTTTCATCGTCAATGTGATGGTCGAAGGGTTACAGTAAACCTGCTGTGGTGCATCGTAGTCTAACACTGGGCCCCCAGGGAAGAGCCAAAGTACATACTATTCTAAACCGTACACCTAAGGACAGAAATCGGAATTGCGAATTTTGTATTCAATCGGGATACAATTTCTGTGTTTCTTCGTCAATGTGATGGTCGAAGGGATACAGTAAACCCGCTGTGGTGTATCGGAGTCTAACACTGGGCCCTCAGGGAAAAGCCGAAGTACATACTCTTCTAAACCGTACTCCTGTGGACAGAAATCGGCATTGCGAATGTTGTATTGAATCGGGATGCAAATTCTGTGTTTCATCGTCAATGTGATGGTCGAAGTGTTACAGTAAACCTGCTGTGGTGCATCGTAGTCTAACACTGGGCCCCCAGGGAAGAGCCAAAGTACATACTCTTCTAAACCATACACCTAAGGACAGAAATCGGAATTGCGAATTTTGTATTCAATCGGGATACAATTTCTGTGCTTCATCGTCAATGTGATGGTCGAAGGGATACAGTAAACCTGCTGTGGTGTATCGGAGTCTAACACTGGGCCCTCAGGCAAGAGCCGAAGTACATACTCTCCTAAACCGTACTCCTGTGGACAGAAATCGGCATTGCGAATGTTGTATTGAATCGGGATGCAATTTCTGTGTTTCATCGTCAATGTGATGGTCGAAGGGTTACAGTAAACCTTCTGTGGTGCATCGGAGTCTAACACTGGGCCCCCAGGGAAGAGCCAAAGTACATATTGTTCTAAACCATACTCCTGTGGACAGAAATCGAAATTGAGAATTTTGTATTGAATCGGGATGCAATTTCTGTGTTTCATCGTCAATGTGATGGTCTAAGGGTTACAGTAAACCTGCTGTGGTGCATCGGAATCTAACACTGGTCCCCCAGGTAAGAGCCAAAGTACATACTCTTCTAAACCGTACTCCTGTGGACAGAAATCGGCATTGCGAATTTTGTATTTAGTCAGGATGCAATTTCAGTGTTTCGTCGTCAATGTGATAGTCGAAGGGATACATTAAACCTGCTGTGGTGCGTCGGAGTCTAACACTGGATCCCCAGGGAAGAGCCAAAGTCCATACTCTTCTTAGCCGTACTCTTGTGGACAGAAATCGGCATTGTGAATTTTGTATTGAATCGGGATGCAATCTTTGTGTTTCATCGTCAATGTGATGTTCGAAGGGTTACAGTAAACCTGCTGTGGTGCATCGGAGTCTAACACTGGGCCCCCAGGGAATAGCCAAAGTACATACTCTTCTAAACCGTACTCCTGTGGACCCAAAACGGCATTGCGAATTTTGTATTTAATCGGGATGGAATTTCTGTGTTTCATCGTCAATGTGATTGTCGGGGGGTTACTGTAAATATGCTGTGGTGCATCATAGTTTAACACTGGGCCCCCAGGGAAGAGCCATAGTACATACTCTTCTAAACCGTACTACTAAGGACAGAAATCGGAATTGCGAATTTTGTATTGAATCGGGATGCAATTTCTGTGTTTCATCGTCAACGTGATGGTCGAAGGTGTACAGTAAACCCGCTGTGGTGCATCGGAGGCTATCACTGGACTCCCAGGGAAGAGCCAAAGTGCATACTCTTCTTAGCTGTACTCTTGTGGACAGAAATCGGCATTGTGAATTTTGTATTAAATCGGGTTGCAATTTCTGTGTTCCATCGTCAATGTGATGGTCGAAGGGTAACAGTAAACCTGCTGTGGTGCATCGTAGTCTAACACTGGGCCCCCAGAGAATAGCCAAAGTGCATACTCTTCTAAACCGTACTCCTATGGACAGAAATCGGCATTACGGATTCTGTATTGAATCGGAATGCGATTTCTGTGTTTCATCGTCAATGTGATGGTCGAAGGGTTACAGTAAACCTGCTGTGGTGTATCGTAGTCTAACACTGGGCCCCAGGGAAGAGCCAAAGTACATACTATTCTAAACCGTACACCTAAGGACAGAAATCGGAATTGCGAATTTTGTATTCAATCGGGATGCAATATCTGTGTTTCATCGTCAATGTGATGGTCGAAGGGATACAGTAAACCCACTGTGGTGTATCGGAGTCTAACACTGGGCCGTCAGGGAAGAGCCGAAGTACATAATCTTCTAAACCGTACTCCTGTGGACAGAAATCGGCATTGCGAATGTTGTATTGAATCGGAATGCAATTTCTGTGTTTCATCGTCAATGTGATTGTCGGAGGGTAACAGTAAACCTGCTGTGGTGCATCGTAGTCTTACACTGGGCCCCCAGGGAATAGCCAAAGTGCATACTCTTCTAAACCATACTCCTGTGGACAGAAATCGGCATTGCGTATTTTGTATTGAATCGGAATGCAATTTCTGTGTTTCATAGTCAATGTGACGGTGGAAGGGTTACAGTAAACCTGCTGTGGTGCATCGTAGTCTAACACTGGGCCCCCAGGGAAGAGCCAAAGTACATACTCTTCTAAACCGTTCTCCTGTGGACAGAAATCGGCATTGTGAATTTTGTATTGAATCCGGATGCAATTACTGTGTTTCATCGTGAATGTGATGGTCGAAGGGTTACAGTAAACCTGATGTGGCGCATCGTAGTCTAACACTGGGCCCCCAGGGAAGAGCGAAAGTACATACTCTTCTAAACTAAACTCATTAGGACAGAAATCGGAATTGCGATTTTTGTATTTAATCGGGATGCAATTTCAGTGTTTCGTCGTCAATGTGATAGTCGAAGGGATACAATAAACCTGCTGTGGTGCATCGGAGTCTATCACTGGACCCCCAGGGAAGAGCCAAAGTGCATACGCTTCTTAGCCGTACTCTTGTGGACAGAAATCGACATTGTGAATTTTGTATTTAATCGGGTTGCAATTTCTGTGTTCCATCGTCAATGTAATGGTCGAAGGGTAACAGTAAACCTGCTGTGGTGCATCGTAGTCCAACACTGGGCCCCCAGGGAATAGCCAAAGTGCATACTCTTCTAAACCGTACTCCTGTGGACAGAAATCGGCATTGCGAATTCTGTATTGAATCGGAATGCGATTTCTGTGTTTCATCGTCAAAGTGATGGTCGAAGGGTTACAGTAAACCTGCTGTGGTGCATCGTAGTCAAACACTGGGCCCCCAGGGAAGAGCCAAAGTACATACTCTGCTAAACCGTACACCTAAGGACAGAAATCGGAATTGCGAATTTTGTATTCAATCGGGATGCAATTTCTGTGTTTCATCGTCAATGAGATGGTCGAAGGGATACAGTAAACCAGCTGTGGTGAATTGGAGTCTAATACTGGGCCCCCAGGGAAGAGCCAAAGCACATACTCTTCTAAACCGTACTCCTGTGGACAGAAATCGGCATTGTGAATTTTGTATTGAATCCGGATACAATATCTGTGTTTCATCGTCAATGTGATGGTCGAAGGGTTACAGTAAACCTGCTGTGGTGCATCGGAGTCTAACACTCGGCCCCCAGGGAAGAGCAAAAGTACATACTCTTCTAAACTGTACTCATTAGGACAGAAATCGGAATTGCGAATTTTGTATTTAATCGGGATGCAATTTCAGTGTTTCGTCGTCAATGTGATAGTCGAAGGGATACAATAAAACTGCTGTGGTGCATCGGAGTCTATCACTGGACCCCCAGGGAAGAGCCAAAGTGCAAACGCTTCTTAGCCGTACTCTTGTGGACAGAAATCGGCATTGTGAATTTTGTATTCAATCGGGATGCAATTTCTGTGTTTCATCGTCAATGTGATGGTCGAAGGTGTACAGTAAACCTGCTGTGGTGCATCGTAGTCTAACACTGGGACCCCAGGGAAGAGCCAAAGTACATACTCTTCTAAAACGGACTCCTAAGGACAGAAATCGGAATTGGGAATTTTGTATTGAATCGGGATGCAATTTCTGTGTCTTATCGTCTATGTGATGGTCGAAGGGATACAGTAAACCTGCTGTGGTGCATCGGAGTCTAACACTGGGCCCCCAGGGAAGAGCCAAAGTACATACTCTTCTAAACCGTACTCCTGTGGACAGAAATCGGCATTGCGAATTTTGTATTGAATCGGGATGCAATTTCTGTGTTTCATCGTCAATGTGATGGTCGAAGGTGTACAGTAAACCCGCTGTGGTGCATCGGAGGCTATCACTGGACTCCCAGGGAAGAGCCAAAGTGCATACTCTTCTTAGCCGTACTCTTGTGGACAGAAATCGGCATTGTGAATTTTGTATTAAATCGGGTTGCAATTTCTGTGTTCCATCGTCAATGTGATGGTCGAAGGGTAACAGTAAACCTGCTGTGGTGCATCGTAGTCTAACACTGGGCCCCCAGAGAATAGCCAAAGTGCATACTCTTCTAAACCGTACTCCTGTGGACAGAAATCGGCATTGCGGATTCTGTATTGAATCGGAATGCGATTTCTGTGTTTCATTGTCAATGTGATGGTCGAAGGGTTACAGTAAACCTGCTGTGGTGTATCGTAGTCTAACACTGGGCCCCCAGGGAAGAGCCAAAGTACATACTATTCTAAACCATACACCTAAGGACAGAAATCGGAATTGCGAATTTTGTATTCAATCGGGATACAATTTCTGTGCTTCATCGTCAATGTGATGGTCGAAGGGATACAGTAAACCTGCTGTGGTGTATCGGAGTCTAACACTGGACCCTCAGGCAAGAGCCGAAGTACATACTCTCCTAAACCGTACTCCTGTGGACAGAAATCGGCTATGCGAATTTTGTATTAAATCGGGATGCAATTTCTTTGTTTCATCGTCAATGTGATGGTCGAAGGGTTACAGTAAACCTGCTGTGGTGCATCGTAGTCTAACACTGGGCCCCCAGGGAAGAGCCAAAGTACATACTCTTCTAAACCGTTCTCCTGTGGACAGAAATCGGCATTGTGAATTTTGTATTGAATCCGGATGCAATTTCTGTGTTTCATCGTGAATGTGATGGTCGAAGGGTCACAGTAAACCAGATGTGGCGCATCGTAGTCTAACACTGGGCCCCCAGGGAAGAGCTAAAGTACATACTTGTCCAAACCGTACTCCTGTGGACAGAAATCGGCATTGCGAAATTTGTACTGAATCGGGATGCAATTTCTGTGTTTCATCATCAATGTGATGGTCGAAGGGTTACAGTAAACCTGCTGTGTTGCATCGGAGTCTAACACTGGGCCTCCAGGGAAGAGCCAAATTACATATTCTTCTAAACCGTACTCCTGTGGACAGAAATCGGCATTGTGAATTTTGTATTGAATCCGGATACAATTTCTGTGTTTCATCGTCAATGTGATGGTCTAAGGGTTACAGTAAACCTGCTGTGGTGCATCGGAGTCTAACACTCGGCCACCAGGGAAGAGCGAAAGTACATACTCTTCTAAACTAAACTCATTAGGACAGAAATCGGAATTGCGATTTTTGTATTTAATCGGGATGCAATTTCAGTGTTTCGTCGTCAATGTGATAGTTGAAGGGTTACAATAAACCTGCTGTGGTGCATCGGAGTCTATCACTGGACCCCCAGGGAAGAGCCAAAGTGCATACGCTTCTTAGCCGTACTCTTGTGGACAGAAATCGACATTGTGAATTTTGTATTTAATCGGGTTGCAATTTCTGTGTTCCATCGTCAATGTAATGGTCGAAGGGTAACAGTAAACCTGCTGTGGTGCATCGTAGTCCAACACTGGGCCCCCAGGTAATAGCCAAAGTGCATACTCTTCTAAACCGTACTCCTGTGGACAGAAATCGGCATTGCGATTTCTGCATTGAATCGGAATGCGATTTCTGTGTTTCATCGTCAAAGTGATGGTCGAAGGGTTACAGTAAACCTGACGTGGTGCATCGTAGTCAAACACTGGGCCCCCAGGGAAGAGCCAAAGTACATACTCTGCTAAACCGTACACCTAAGGACAGAAATCGGAATTGCGAATTTTGTATTCAATCGGGATGCAATTTCTGTGTTTCATCGTCAATGAGATGGTCGAAGGGATACAGTAAACCAGCTGTGGTGAATTGGAGTCTAATACTGGGCCCCCAGGGAAGAGCCAAAGTACATACTCTTCTAAACCGTACTCCTGTGGACAGAAATCGGCATTGTGAATTTTGTATTGAATCCGGATACAATATCTGTGTTTCATCGTCAATGTGATGGTCGAAGGGTTACAGTAAACCTGCTGTGGTGCATCGGAGTCTAACACTCGGCCCCCAGGGAAGAGCAAAAGTACATACTCTTCTAAACTGTACTCATTAGGACAGAAATCGGAATTGCGAAATTTGTATTTAATCGGGATGCAATTTCAGTGTTTCGTCGTCAATGTGATAGTCGAAGGGATACAATAAACCTGCTGTGGTGCATCGCAGTCTATCACTGGACCCCCAGGGAAGAGCCAAAGTGCAAACGCTTCTTAGCCGTACTCTTGTGGACAGAAATCGGCATTGTGAATTTTGTATTCAATCGGGATGCAATTTCTGTGTTTCATCGTCAATGTGATGGTCGAAGGTGTACAGTAAACCTGCTGTGGTGCATCGTAGTCTAACACTGGGACCCCAGGGAAGAGCCAAAGTACATACTCTTCTAAAACGTACTCCTAAGGACAGAAATCGGAATTGGGAATTTTGTATTGAATCGGGATGCAATTTCTGTGTCTTATCGTCTATGTGATGGTCGAAGGGATACAGTAAACCTGCTGTGGTGCATCGGAGTCTAACACTGGGCCCCCAGGGAAGAGCCAAAGTACATACTCTTCTAAACCGTACTCCTGTGGACAGAAATCGGCATTGCGAATTTTGTATTGAATCGGGATGCAATTTCTGTGTTTCATCGTCAATGTGATGGTCGAAGGTGTACAGTAAACCCGCTGTGGTGCATCGGAGGCTATCACTGGACTCCCAGGGAAGAGCCAAAGTGCATACTCTTCTTAGCCGTACTCTTGTGGACAGAAATCGGCATTGTGAATTTTGTATTAAATCGGGTTGCAATTTCTGTGTTCCATCGTCAATGTGATGGTCGAAGGGTAACAGTAAACCTGCTGTGGTGCATCGTAGTCTAACACTGGGCCCCCAGAGAATAGCCAAAGTGCATACTCTTCTAAACCGTACTCCTGTGGACAGAAATCGGCATTGCGGATTCTGTATTGAATCGGAATGCGATTTCTGTGTTTCATCGTCAATGTGATGGTCGAAGGGTTACAGTAAACCTGCTGTGGTGTATCGTAGTCTAACACTGGGCCCCCAGGGAAGAGCCAAAGTACATACTATTCTAAACCATACACCTAAGGACAGAAATCGGAATTGCGAATTTTGTATTCAATCGGGATACAATTTCTGTGCTTCATCGTCAATGTGATGGTCGAAGGGATACAGTAAACCTGCTGTGGTGTATCGGAGTCTAACACTGGACCCTCAGGCAAGAGCCGAAGTACATACTCTCCTAAACCGTACTCCTGTGGACAGAAATCGGCTTTGCGAATTTTGTATTGAATCGGGATCCAATTTCTGTGTTTCATCGTCAATGTGATGGTCGAAGGGTTACAGTAAACCTGCTGTGGTGCATCGTAGTCTAACACTGGGCCCCCAGGGAAGAGCCAAAGTACATACTCTTCTAAACCGTTCTCCTGTGGACAGAAATCGGCATTGTGAATTTTGTATTGAATCCGGATGCAATTTCTGTGTTTCATCGTGAATGTGATGGTCGAAGGGTTACAGTAAACCTGATGTGGCGCATCGTAGTCTAACACTGGGCCCCCAGGGAAGAGCTAAAGTACATACTTTTCCAAACCGTACTCCTGTGGACAGAAATCGGCATTGCGAAATTTGTACTGAATCGGGATGCAATTTCTGTGTTTCATCATCAATGTGATGTTCGAAGGGTTACAGTAAACCTGCTGTGGTGCATCGGTGTCTAACACTGGGCCTCCAGGGAAGAGCCAAATTACATATTCTTCTAAACCGTACTCCTGTGGACAGAAATCGGCATTGTGAATTTTGTATTGAATCCGGATACAATTTCTGTGTTTCATCGTCAATGTGATGGTCTAAGGGTTACAGTAAACCTGCTGTGGTGCATCGGAGTCTAACACTCGGCCCCCAGGGAAGAGCGAAAGTACTTACTCTTCTAAACTAAACTCATTAGGACAGAAATCGGAATTGCGATTTTTGTATTTAATCGGGATGCAATTTCAGTGTTTCGTCGTCAATGTGATAGTCGAAGGGATACAATAAACCTGCTGTGGTGCATCGGAGTCTATCACTGGACCCCCAGGGAAGAGCCAAAGTGCATACGCTTCTTAGCCGTACTCTTGTGGACAGAAATCGACATTGTGAATTTTGTATGTAATCGGGTTGCAATTTCTGTGTTCCATCGTCAATGTAATGGTCGAAGGGTAACAGTAAACCTGCTGTGGTGCATCGTAGTCCAACACTGGGCCCCCAGGGAATAGCCAAAGTGCATACTCTTCTAAACCGTACTCCTGTGGACAGAAATCGGCATTGCGAATTCTGCATTGAATCGGAATGCGATTTCTGTGTTTCATCGTCAAAGTGATGGACGAAGGGTAACAGTAAACCTGCTGTGGTGCATCGTAGTCTAACACTGGGCCCCCAGAGAATAGCCAAAGTGTATACTCTTCTAAACCGTACTCCTGTGGACAGAAATCGGCATTGCGGATTCTGTATTGAATCGGAATGCGATTTCTGTGTTTCATCGTCAATGTGATGGTCGAAGGGTTACAGTAAACCTGCTGTGGTGTATCGTAGTCTAACACTGGGCCCCCAGGGAAGAGCCAAAGTACATACTATTCTAAACCATACACCTAAGGACAGAAATCGGAATTGCGAATTTTGTATTCAATAGGGATACAATTTCTGTGCTTCATCGTCAATGTGATGGTCGAAGGAATACAGTAAACCTGCTGTGGTGTATCGGAGTCTAACACTGGACCCTCAGGCAAGAGCCGAAGTACATACTCTCCTAAACCGTACTCCTGTGGACAGAAATCGGCTTTGCGAATTTTGTATTGAATCGGGATGCAATTTCTGTGTTTCATCGTCAATGTGATGGTCGAAGGGTTACAGTAAACCTGCTGTGGTGCATCGGAATCTAACACTGGTCCCCCAGGTAAGAGCCAAAGTACATACTCTTCTAAACCGTACTCCTGTGGACAGAAATCGGCATTGCGAAGTTTGTATTTAGTCAGGATGCAATTTCAGTGTTTCGTTGGCAATGTGATAGTCGAAGGGATACATTAAACCTGCTGTGGTGCATCGGAGTCTATCACTGGACCCCCAGGGAAGAGCCAAAGTGCATACGCTTCTTAGCCGTACTCTTGTGGACAGAAATCGGCATTGTGAATTTTGTATTTAATCGGGTTGCAATTTCTGTGTTCCATCGTCAATGTGATGGTCGAAGGGTAAAAGTAAACCTGCTGTGGTGCATCGTAGTCTAACACTGGGCCACCAGGGAATAGCCAAAGTGCATACTCTTCTAAACCGTACTCCTGTGGACAGAAATCGGCATTGCGAATTCCGTATTGAATCGGAATGCGATTCCTGTGGTTCTTCGTCAATGTGATGGTCGAAGGGTTACAGTAATCCTGCTGTGGTGCATCGTAGTCTAACACTGGGCCCCCAGGGAAGCGCCAAAGTACATACTCTTCTAAACCGTACACCTAAGGACAGAAATCGGAATTGCGAATTTTGTATTCAATCGGGATGCAATTTCTGTGTTTCATCGTCAATGTGATGGTCGAAGGTGTACAGTAAACCTGCTGTGGTGCATCGTAGTCTAACACTGGGCCCCCAGGGAAGAGCCAAAGTACATACTCTTCTAAAACGTACTCCTAAGGACAGAAATCGGAATTGGGAATTTTGTATTGAATCGGGATGCAATTTCTGTGTCTTATCGTCTATGTGATGGTCGAAGGGATACAGTAAACCTGCTGTGGTGCATCGGAGTCTAACACTGGGCCCCCAGGGAGGAGCCAAAGTACATACTCTTCTAAACCGTACTCCTGTGGACAGAAATCGGCATTGCGAATTTTGTATTTAGTCAGGATGCAATTTCAGTGTTTCGTTGGCAATGTGATAGTCGAAGGGATACATTAAACCTGCTGTGGTGCATCGTAGTCTAACACTGGGCCCCCAGGGAAGAGCCAAAGTACATACTCTTCTAAACCGTACACCTAAGGACAGAAATCGGAATTGCGAATTTTGTATTGAATCGGGAAGCAATTTCTGTGTTTCATCGTCAATGTGATGGTCGAAGGTGTACAGTAAACCTACTCTGGTGCATCGTAGTCTAACACTGGGCCCCCAGGGAAGAGCCAAAGTACATACTCTTCTAAAACGTACTCCTAAGGACAGAAATCGGAATTGGGAATTTTGTATTGAATCGGGATGCAATTACTGTGTCTTATCGTCTATGTGATGGTCGAAGGGATACAGTAAACCTGCTGTGGTGCATCGGAGTCTAACATTCGGCCCCCAGGGAAGAGCCAAAGTACATACTCTTCTAAACCGTACTCCTGTGGACAGAAATCGGCATTGCGAATTCTGTATTGAATCGGAATGCGATTTCTGTGTTTCATCGTCAATGTGATGGTCGAAGGGTTACAGTAAACCTGCTGTGGTGCATCGTAGTCTAACACTGGGCCCCCAGGGAAGAGCCAAAGTACATACTATTCTAAACCGTACACCTAAGGACAGAAATCGGAATTGCGAATTTTGTATTCAATCGGGATGCAATTTCTGTGTTTCATCGTCAATGTGATGGTCGAAGGGATACAGTAAACCCACTGTGGTGTATCGGAGTCTAACAATGGGCCCTCAGGGAAGAGCCGAAGTATATACTCTTCTAAACCGTACTCCTGTGGACAGAAATCGGCATTGCGAATGTTGTATTGAATCGGGATGCAATTTCTGTGTTTCATCGTTAATGTGATGGTCGAAGTGTTACAGTAAACATGCTGTGGTGCATCGTAGTCTAACACTGGGCCCCCAGGGAAGAGCCAAAGTACATACTCTTCTAAACCGTACACCTAAGGACAGAAATCGGAATTGCGAATTGTGTATTTAATCGGGATGCAATTTCAGTCTTTCATCGTCAATGGGATTGTCGGAGGGTAACAGTAAACCTGCTGTGGTGCATCGTAGTCTAACACTGGGCCCCCAGGGAATAGCCAAAGTGCATACTCTTCTAAACCATACTCCTGTGGACAGAAATCGGCATTGCGTATTTTGTATTGAATCGGAATGCAATTTCTGTGTTTCATCGTCAATGTGATGGTGGAAGGGTTACAGTAAACCTGCTGTGGTGCATCGTAGTCTAACACTGGGCCCCCAGGGAAGAGCCAAAGTACATACTCTTCTAAACCGTTCTCATGTGGACAGAAATCGGCATTGTGAATTTTGTATTGAATCCGGATGCAATTTCTGTGTTTCATCGTGAATGTGATGGTCGAAGGGTTGCAGTAAACCTGCTGTGGCGCATCGTAGTCTAACACTGGGCCCCAGGGAAGAGCTAAAGTACATACTTGTCCAAACCGTACTCCTGCGGACAGAAATTGGCATTGCGAAATTTGTATTGAATCGGGATGCAATTTCTGTGTATCATCATCAATGTGATGGTCGAAGGGATACAGTAAACCAGCTGTGGTGAATTGGAGTCTAATACTGGGCCCCCAGGGAAGAGCCAAAGTACATACTCTTCTAAACCGTACTCCTGTGGACAGAAATCGGCATTGTGAATTTTGTATTGAATCCGGATACAATTTCTGTGTGTTATCGTCAATGTGATGGTCTAAGGGTTACAGTAAACCTGCTGTGGTGCATCGGAGTCTAACACTCGGCCCCAAGGGAAGAGCGAAAGTACATACTCTTCTAAACTGTACTCATTAGGACAGAAATCGGAATTGCGATTTTTTATTTAATCGGGATGCAATTTCAGTGTTTCGTCGTCAATGTGATAGTCGAAGGGATACAATAAACCTGCTGTGGTGCATCGGAGTCTATCACTGGACCCCCAGGGAAGAGCCAAAGTGCATACGCTTCTTAGCCGTACTCTTGTGGACAGAAATCGACATTGTGAATTTTGTATTTAATCGGGTTGCAATTTCTGTGTTCCATCGTCAATGTGATGGTCGAAGGGTAACAGTAAACCTGCTGTGGTGCATCGTAGTCTAACACTAGGCCCCCAGGGAATAGCCAAAGTGCATACTCTTCTAAACCGTACTCCTGTGGACAGAAATCGTCATTGCGAATTCTGTATTGAATCGGAATGCGATTTCTGTGTTTCATCGTCAATGTGATGGTCGAAGGGTTACAGTAAACCTGCTGTGGTGCATCGTAGTCTAACACTGGGCCCCCAGGGAAGAGCCAAAGTACATACTCTTCTAAACCTTACACCTAAGGACAGAAATCGGAATTGCGAATTTTGTATTGAATCGGGATGCAATTTCTGTGTTTCATCGTCAATGTGATGGTCGAAGGTGTACAGTAAACCTGCTGTGGTACATCGTAGTCTAACACTGGGCCCCCAGGGAAGAGCCAAAGTACATACTCTTCTAAAACGTACTCCTAAGGACAGAAATCGGAATTGGGAATTTTGTATTGAATCGGGATGCAATTACTGTGTCTTATCGTCTATGTGATGGTCGAAGGGATACAGTAAACCTGCTGTGGTGCATCGGAGTCTAACACTGGGCCCCCAGGGAAGAGCCAAAGTATATACTCTTCTAAACCGTACTACTGTGGACAGAAATCGGCATTGCGAATTTTGTATTGACTCGGGATGCAATTTCTGTGTTTCATCGTCAATGTGATGGTCGAAGGGTTACAGTAAACCTGCTGTGGTGCATCGTAGTCTAACACTGGGCCCCCAGGGAAGAGCCAGAGTACATACTATTCTAAACCGTACACCTAAGGTCAGAAATCGGAATTGCGAATTTTGTATTCAATCGGGATGCAATTTCTGTGTTTCTTCGTCAATGTGATGGTCTAAGGGTTACAGTAAACCTGCTGTGGTGCATCGGAGTCTAACACTCGGCCCCCAGGGAAGAGCAAAAGTACATACTAGTCTAAACTGTACTCATTAGGACAGAAATCGGAATTGCGAATTTTGTATTTAATCGGGATGCATCTTCAGTGTTTCGTCGTCAATGTGATAGTCGAAGGAATACAATAAACCTGCTGTGGTGCATCGGAGTCTAACACTGGGCCCCCAGGGAAGAGCCAAAGTACATACTCTTCTAAAACGTACTCCTAAGGACAGAAATCGGAATTGGGAACTTTGTATTGAATCGGGATGCAATTTCTGTTTTTCATCGTCAATGTGATTGTCGAAGGGTTACAGTAAACCTGCTGTGGTGCATCGTAGTCTAACACTGGGCCCCCAGGGAACAGCCAATGTACATACTATTCTAAACCATACACCTAAGGACAGAAATCGGAATTGCGAATTTTGTATTCAATCGGGATGCAATTTCTGTGTTTCATCGTCAATGTGATGGTCGAAGGGATACAGTAAACCCGCTGTGGTGTATCGGAGTATAACACTGGGCCCTCAGGGAAGAGCCGAAGTACATACTCTTCTAAACCGTACTCCTCTGGAGAGAAATCGGCATTGCGAATGTTGTATTGAATCGGGATGCAAATTCTGTGTTTCATCGTCAATGTGATGGTTGAAGTGTTACAGTAAACCTGCTGTGGTGCATCGTAGTCTAACACTGGGCCCCCAGGGAAGAGCCAAAGTACATACTCTTCTAAACCGTACACCTAAGGACAGAAATCGGAATTGCGAATTTTGTATTCAATCGGGATGCAATTTCTGTGTTTCATCGTCAATGTGATGGTCGAAGGGATACAGTAAACCCGCTGTGGTGTATCGGAGTCCAACACTGGGCCCTCAGGGAAGAGCCGAAGTACATACTCTTCTAAACCGTACTCCTGTGGACAGAAATCGGCATTGCGAATGTTGTATTGAATCGGGATGCAATTTCTGTGTTTCATCGTCAACGTGGAGGTCGAAGGGTTACAGTAAACTTGCTTTGGTGCATCGTAGTCTTACACTGGGCCCCCAGGGAAGAGCCCAAATACATACTCTTCTAAATCGTACTCCTGTGGACAGAAATCGGAATTGCGAATTTTGTATTGAATCGGGACGCAATTTCTGTGTTTCATCGTCAATGTGATGGTTGAAGGGACACAGTAAACCTGCTGTGGTGCTTCGGATTCTAACATTTGGCCCCCAAGGAAAAGCCGAAGTACACACTCTTCTAAACCGTACTCCAGTGGACAAAAATCGGCATTGCGAATTTTGTATTGAATCGGGATGCAATTTTTGTGTTTCATCGTCAATGTGATGGTCGAAGGGTTACAGTAAACCTGCTGTGGTGCATCGGAGTCTAACACTGGGCCCCCAGGGAAGAGCCAAAGGACATACTCTTCTAAAACGTACTCCTAAGGACAAAAATCGGAATTGGGAATTTTGTATTGAATCGAAATGCAATTTCTGTGTCTTATCGTCTGCGTGATGGTGGAAGGGATACAGTAAACCTGCTGTGGTGCATCGGAGTCTAACACACGGCCCCCAGGAAAGAGCCAAATTACATACTCTTCTAAACCGTACTCCTGTGGACAGAAATCGGCATTGCGAATTTTGTATTGAATCGGGATGCAATTTCTGTGTTTCATCGTCAAAGTGATGGTCGAAGGGATACAGTAAACCCGATGTGGTGTATCGGAGTCTAACACTGGGCCCTCAGGGAAGAGCCGAAGTCATACTCTTCTAAACCGTACTCCTGTGGACAGAAATCGGCATTGCGAATGTAGTATTGAATCGGGACGCAATATCTGGGTTTCATCGTCAATGTGATGGTTGAAGGGATACAGTAAACCTACTGTGGTGCATCGGATTCTATTATTGGGCCCCCAAGGAAGAGCCAAAGTACACACTCTTCTAAACCGTACACCGGTGGACAACAATCGGCATTGCGAATTTTGTATTGAATCGGAATGCAATTTTTGTGTTTCATCGTCAATGTGATGGTCGAAGGGTAACAGTAAACCTGCTGTGGTGCATCGGAGTCTAACACTGGGCCCCCAGGGAAGAGCCAAATTATATACTCTTCTAAAACGTACTCCTAAGGACAGATATCGGAATTGCGAATTTTGTATTGACTTGGGATTCAATTTCTGTTCTTTATCGTCTATGTGATGGTCGAAGTGTTACAGTAAACCTGCTGTGGTGCATCGTAGTCTAACACTGAGCCCCCAGGGAAGAGCCAAAGTACATACTCTTCTAAACCGTACACCTAAGGTGAGAAATCGGAATTGCGAATTTTGAATTCAATCGGGATGCAATTACTGTGTTTCATCGTCAATCTGATGGTCGAAGGGATACAGTAAACCTGCTGTGGTGTATCGGAGTCTAACACTGGGCCCTCAGGCAAGAGCCGAAGTACATACTCTTCTAAACGGTACTCCTGTGGACAGCAATCGGCATTGGGAATTTTGTATTGAATCGGGATGCAATTTCTGTGTTTCATCGTCAATGTGATGGTCGAAGTTTTACAGTAAACCTGCTGTGGTGCATCGTAGTCTAACACTGGGCCCCCAGGGAAGAGCCAAAGTACATACTATTCTAAACCGTACACCTAAGGACAGAAATCGGAATTGCGAATTTTGTAAAGAATCGGGATGCAAATTCTGTGTTTCATCGTCAATGTGATGGTCGAAGTGTTACAGTAAACCTGCTGTGGTGCATCGAAGTCTAACACTGGGCCCCCAGGGAAGAGCCAAAGTACATACTCTTCTAAACCATACACCTAAGGGCAAAAATCGGAATTGCGAATTTTTTATTCAATCGGGATGCAATTTCTGTGCTTCATCGTCAATGTGATGGTCGAAGGGATACAGTAAACCTTCTGTGGTGTATCGGAGTCTAACACTGGGCCCTCAGGCAAGAGCCGAAATACATACTCTCCTAAACCGTACTCCTGTGGACAGAAATCGGCATTGCGAATGTTGTATTGAATCGGGATGCAATTTCTGTGTTTCATCGTCAATGTGATGGTCGAAGGGTTACAGTAAACCTGCTGTGGTACATCGGAGTCTTACACTGGGCCCCCAGGGAAGAGCCAAAGTACATATTCTTCTAAACCATACTCCTGTGGACAGAAATCAAAATTGCGAATTTTGTATTGAATCGGGATGCAATTTCTGTGTTTCATCGTCAATGTGATGGTCTAAGGGTTACAGTAAACCTGCTGTGGTGCATCAGAATCTAACACTGGTGCCCCAGGTAAGAGCCAAAGTACATACTCTTCTAAACCGTACTCCTGTGGACAGAAATCGGCATTGCGAATTTTGTATTTAGTCAGGATGCAATTTCAGTGGTTCGTCGTCAATGTGATAGTCGAAGGGATACAATAAACCTGCTGAGGTGCGTCGGAGTCTAACCTTGGATCCCCAGGGAAGAGCCAAATTCCATACTCTTCTTAGCCGTACTCTTGTGGACACAAATCGGCATTGTGAATTTTGTATTGAATCGGGATGCAATTTTTGTGTTTCATCGTCAATGTGATGGTCGAAGGGTTACAGTAAACCTGCTGTGGTGCGTCGGAGTCTAACACTGGGCCCCCAGGGAATAGCCAAAGTACAAACTCTTCTAAACCGTACTCCTGTGGACCCAAAACGGCATTGCGAATTTTGTATTTAATCGGGATGCAATTTCTGTGTTTCATGGTCAATGTGATGGTCGAGGGGTTACTGTAAATATGCTGTGGTGCATCATAGTTTAACACTGGGCCCCCAGGGAAGAGCCAGAGTACATACTCTTCTAAACCGTACTACTAAGGACAGAAATCGGAATTGCGAATTTTGTATTGAATCGGGATGCAATTTCTGTGTTTCATCGTCAATGTGATGGTCGAAGTGTTACAGTAAACCTGCTGTGGTGCATCGTAGTCTAACACTGAGCCCCCAGGGAAGAGCCAAAGTGCATTCTTTTCTAAACCGTACACCTAAGGTCAGAAATCGGAATTGCGAATTTTGTATTCAATCAGGATGAAATTTCTGTGTTTCATCGTCAATGTGATGGTCGAAGGGATACAGCAAACCTGCTGTGGTGTATCGGAGTCTAACACTGGGCCCTCAGGCAAGAGCCGAAGTACATACTCTTCTAAACCGTACTCCTGTGGACAGAAATCGGCATTGCGAATGTTGTATTGAATCGGGATGCAATTTCTGTGTTTCATCGTCAATGTGATGGTCGAACGGTTACAGTAAACCTGCTGTTGTGCATCGTAGTCTAACACTGGCCCCAGGGAAGAGCCAAAGTACATACTATTCTAAACCGTACACCTAAGGACAGAAATCGGAATTGCGAATTTTGAATTCTATCGGGATGCAATTTCTGTGTTTCATCGTCAATGTGATGGTCGAAGGTGTACAGTAAACCCGCTGTGGTGCATCGGAGTCTATCACTGGACCCCCAGGGAAGCGCCAAAGTGCATACTCTTCTTAGCCGTACTCTTGTGGACAGAAATCGGCATTGTGAATTTTGTATTAAATCGGGTTGCAATTTCTGTGTTCCATCGTCAATGTGATGGTCGAAGGGTAACAGTAAACCTGTCGTGGTGCATCGTAGTCTAACACTGGGCCCCCAGGGAATAGCCAAAGTGCATACTCTTCTAAACCGTACTGCTGTGGACAGAAATCGGCATTGCGGATTCTGTATTGTATCGGAATGCGATTTCTGTTTTTCATCGTCAATGTGATGGTCGAAGGGTTAAAGTAAACCTGCTGTGGTGCATCGTAGTCGAACACTGGGCCCCCAGGCAGGAGCCAAAGTACATACTCTTCTAAACCGTACACCTAAGAACAGAAATCGGAATTGCGAATTTTGTATACAATCGGGATGCAATTTCTGTGTTTCATCGTCAATGTGATGGTCGAAGGGATACAGTAAACCCGCTGTGGTGTATCGGAGTCTAACACTGGGCCCTCAGGGAAGAGCCGAAGTACATACTCATCTAAACGGTACTCCTGTGGACAGAAATCGGCATTGCGAATGTTGTATTGAATCGGGATGCAATTTCTGTGTTTCATCGTTAATGTGATGGTCGAAGTGTTACAGTAAACCTGCTGTGGTGCATCGTAGTCTAACACTGGGCCCCCAGGGAAGAGCCAAAGTACATACTCTTCTAAACCGTACTCCTGTGGACAGCAATCGGCATTGGGAATTTTGTATTGAATCGGGATGCAATTTCTGTGTTTCATCGTCAATGTGATGGTCGAAGTTTTACAGTAAACCTGCTGTGGTGCATCGTAGTCTAACACTGGGCCCCCAGGGAAGAGCCAAAGTACATACTATTCTAAACCGTACACCTAAGGACAGAAATCGGAATTGCGAATTTTGTATTGAATCGGGATGCAAATTCTGTGTTTCATCGTCAATGTGATGGTCGAAGTGTTACAGTAAACCTGCTGTGGTGCATCGAAGTCTAACACTGGGCCCCCAGGGAAGAGCCAAAGTACATACTCTTCTAAACCATACACCTAAGGGCAAAAATCGGAATTGCGAATTTTTTATTCAATCGGGATGCAATTTCTGTGCTTCATCGTCAATGTGATGGTCGAAGGGATACAGTAAACCTTCTGTGGTGTATCGGAGTCTAACACTGGGCCCTCAGGCAAGAGCCGAAGTACATACTCTCCTAAACCGTACTCCTGTGGACAGAAATCGGCATTGCGAATGTTGTATTGAATCGGGATGCAATTTCTGTGTTTCATCGTCAATGTGATGGTCGAAGGGTTACAGTAAACCTGCTGTGGTACATCGGAGTCTTACACTGGGCCCCCAGGGAAGAGCCAAAGTACATATTCTTCTAAACCATACTCCTGTGGACAGAAATCAAAATTGCGAATTTTGTATTGAATCGGGATGCAATTTCTGTGTTTCATCGTCAATGTGATGGTCTAAGGGTTACAGTAAACCTGCTGTGGTGCATCAGAATCTAACACTGGTGCCCCAGGTAAGAGCCAAAGTACATACTCTTCTAAACCGTACTCCTGTGGACAGAAATCGGCATTGCGAATTTTGTATTTAGTCAGGATGCAATTTCAGTGGTTCGTCGTCAATGTGATAGTCGAAGGGATACAATAAACCTGCTGAGGTGCGTCGGAGTCTAACCTTGGATCCCCAGGGAAGAGCCAAATTCCATACTCTTCTTAGCCGTACTCTTGTGGACACAAATCGGCATTGTGAATTTTGTATTGAATCGGGATGCAATTTTTGTGTTTCATCGTCAATGTGATGGTCGAAGGGTTACAGTAAACCTGCTGTGGTGCGTTGGAGTCTAACACTTGGCCCCCAGGGAATAGCCAAAGTACATACTCTTCTAAACCGTACTCCTGTGGACCCAAAACGGCATTGCGAATTTTGTATTTAATCGGGATGCAATTTCTGTGTTTCATGGTCAATGTGATGGTCGAGGGGTTACTGTAAATATGCTGTGGTGCATCATAGTTTAACACTGGGCCCCCAGGGAAGAGCCAGAGTACATACTCTTCTAAACCGTACTACTAAGGACAGAAATCGGAATTGCGAATTTTGTATTGAATCGGGATGCAATTTCTGTGTTTCATCGTCAATGTGATGGTCGAAGTGTTACAGTAAACCTGCTGTGGTGCATCGTAGTCTAACACTGAGCCCCCAGGGAAGAGCCAAAGTACATTCTTTTCTAAACCGTACACCTAAGGTCAGAAATCGGAATTGCGAATTTTGTATTCAATCAGGATGAAATTTCTGTGTTTCATCGTCAATGTGATGGTCGAAGGGATACAGCAAACCTGCTGTGGTGTATCGGAGTCTAACACTGGGCCCTCAGGCAAGAGCCGAAGTACATACTCTTCTAAACCGTACTCCTGTGGACAGAAATCGGCATTGCGAATGTTGTATTGAATCGGGATGCAATTTCTGTGTTTCATCGTCAATGTGATGGTCGAACGGTTACAGTAAACCTGCTGTGGTGCATCGCAGTCTAACACTGGGCCCCCAGGGAGGAGGCAAAGTACATATTCTTCTAAACCGTACTCCTGTTGACAGAAATCGAAATTGCGAATTTTGTATTGAATCGGGATGCAATTTCTGTGTTTCATCGTCAAAGTGATGGTCGAAGGGTTACAGTAAACCTGCTGTTGTGCATCGTAGTCTAACACTGGCCCCAGGGAAGAGCCAAAGTACATACTATTCTAAACCGTACACCTAAGGACAGAAATCGGAATTGCGAATTTTGAATTCTATCGGGATGCAATTTCTGTGTTTCATCGTCAATGTGATGGTCGAAGGTGTACAGTAAACACGCTGTGGTGCATCGGAGTCTATCACTGGACCCCCAGGGAAGCGCCAAAGTGCATACTCTTCTTAGCCGTACTCTTGTGGACAGAAATCGGCATTGTGAATTTTGTATTAAATCGGGTTGCAATTTCTGTGTTCCATCGTCAATGTGATGGTCGAAGGGTAACAGTAAACCTGTCGCGGTGCATCGTAGTCTAACACTGGGCCCCCAGGGTATAGCCAAAGTGCATACTCTTCTAAACCGTACTGCTGTCGACAGAAATCGGCATTGCGGATTCTGTATTGTATCGGAATGCGATTTCTGTTTTTCATCGTCAATGTGATGGTCGAAGGGTTAAAGTAAACCTGCTGTGGTGCATCGTAGTCGAACACTGGGCCCCCAGGCAGGAGCCAAAGTACATACTCTTCTAAACCGTACACCTAAGAACAGAAATCGGAATTGCGAATTTTGTATACAATCGGGATGCAATTTCTGTGTTTCATCGTCAATGTGATGGTCGAAGGGATACAGTAAACCCGCTGTGGTGTATCGGAGTCTAACACTGGGCCCTCAGGGAAGAGCCGAAGTACATACTCATCTAAACCGTACTCCTGTGGACAGAAATCGGCATTGCGAATGTTGTATTGAATCGGGATGCAATTTCTGTGTTTCATCGTTAATGTGATGGTCGAAGTGTTACAGTAAACCTGCTGTGGTGCATCGTAGTCTAACACTGGGCCCCCAGGGAAGAGCCAAAGTACATACTCTTCTAAACCGTACACCTAAGGACAGAAATCGGAATTGCGAATTTTGTATTCAATCGGGATGCAATTTCTGTGTTTCATCGTCAATGTGATGGTCGAAGGGATACCGTAAACCCGCTGTGGTGTATCGGAGTCTAACACTGGGCCGTCAGGGAAGAGCCGAAGTACATAATCTTCTAAAACGTACTCCTGTGGACAGAAATCGGCGTTGCGAATGTTGTATTGAATCGGAATGCAATTTCTGTGTTTCATCGTCAATGTGATTGTCGGAGGGTAACAGTAAACCTGCTGTGGTGCATTGTAGTCTAACACTGGGCCCCCAGGGAATAGCCAAAGTGCATACACTTCTAAACCATACTCCTGTGGACAGAAATCGGCATTGCGAATTTTGTATTGAATCGGGATGCAATTTCTGTGTTTCATCATCAATGTGATGGTCGAAGGGTTACAGTAAACCTGCTGTGGTGCATCGGAGTCTAACACTGGGCCTCCAGGGAAGAGCCAAATTACATATTCTTCTAAACCGTACTCCTGTGGACAGAAATCGGCATTGTGAATCTTGTATTGAATCCGGATACAATTTCTGTGTTTCATCGTCAATGTGATGGTCTAAGGGTTACAGTAAACCTGCTGTGGTGCATCGGAGTCCAACACTCGGCCCCCAGGGAAGAGCCAAAGAACATACTCTTCTAAACAGTACTCATTAGGACAGAAATCGGAATTGCGAATTTTGTATTTAATCGGGATGCAATTTCTGTGTTTCGTCGTCAATGTGATAGTCGAAGGGATACAATAAACCTGCTGTGGTGCATCGGAGTCTATCACTGGACCCCCAGGGAAGAGCCAAAGTGCATACGCTTCTTAACCGTACTCTTGTGGACAGAAATCGGCATTGTGAATTTTGTATTGAAACGGGTTGCAATTTCTGTGTTCCATCGTCAATGTGATGGTCGAAGGGTTACAGTAAACCTGCTGTGGTGCATCGGAATCTAACACTGGTCACCCAGGTAAGAGCCAAATTACATTTTGTTCTAAACCGTACTCCTGTGGACAGAAATCGGCATTGCGAATTTTGTATTTAGTCAGGATGCAATTTCAGTGTTTCGTCGTCAATGTGATAGTCGAAGGGATACAATAAACCTGCTGTGGTGCATCGGAGTCTATCACTGGACCCCCAGGAAAGAGCCAAAGTGCATACGCTTCTTAGCCGTACTCTTGTGGACAGAAATCGGCATTGTGAATTTTGTATTAAATCGGGTTGCAATTTCTGTGTTCCATCGTCAATGTGATGGTCGAAGGGTAACAGTAAACCTGTTGTGGTGCATCGTAGTCTAACACTGGGCCCCCAGGAAGAGCCAAAGTACATACTCTTCTAAAGCATACACCTAAGGACAGAAATCGGAATTGCGAATTTTGTATTTAATCGGGATGCAATTTCTGTGTTTCGTCGTCAATGTGATAGTCGAAGGGATACAATAAACCTGCTGTGGTGCATCGGAGTCTATCACTGGACCCCCAGGGAAGAGCCAAAGTGCATACGCTTCTTAACCGTACTCTTGTGGACAGAAATCGGCATTGTGAATTTTGTATTGAAACGGGTTGCAATTTCTGTGTTCCATCGTCAATGTGATGGTCGAAGGGTAACAGTAAACCTGCTGTGGTGCATCGTAATCTAACACTGGGCCCCCAGGGAATAGCCAAAATGCATACTCTTCTAAACCGTACTCTTGTGGACAGAAATCGGCATTGCGAATTCTGTATTGAATCGGAAAGCGATTTCTGTGTTTCATCGTCAATGTGATGGTCGAAGGGTTACAGTAAACCTGCTGTGGTGCATCGTAGTCTAACACTGGGCCCCCAGGGAAGAGCCAAAGTACATACTCTTCTAAACCGTACACCTAAGGACTGAAATCGGAATTGCGAATTTTGAATTGAATCGGGATGCAATTTCTGTGTTTCATCGTCAATGTGATGGTCGAAGGTGTACAGTAAACCTGCTGTGGTGCATCGGAGTCTAACACTGGGCCCCCAGGGAAGAGACAAAGTACATACTCTTCTAAAACGTACTCCTAAGGACAGAAATCGGAATTGGGAATTTTGTATTGAATCGGCATGCATTTACTGTGTCTTATCGTCTATGTGATGGTCGAAGGGATACAGTAAACCTGCTGTGGTGCATCGGAGTCTAACACTGGGCCCCCAGGGAAGAGCCAAAGTACATACTATTCTAAACCGTACACCTAAGGACAGAAATCGGAATTGCGAATTTTGTATTCAATCGGGATGCAAATTCTGTGTTTCATCGTCAATGTGATGGTCGAAGGGATGCAGTAAACCCGCTGTGGTGTATCGGAGTCTAACACTGGGCCCTCAGGGAAGAGCCGAAGTACATACTCTTCTAAACCGTACTCCTGTGGACAGAAATCGGCATTGCGAATGTTGTATTGAATCGGGATGCAATTTCTGTGTTTCATCGTCAATGTGATGGTCTAAGGGTTACAGTAAACCTTCTGTGGTGCATCGGAATCTAACACTGGTCACCCAGGTAAGAGCCAAATTACATTTTGTTCTAAACCGTACTCCTGTGGACAGAAATCGGCATTGCGAATTTTGTATTTAGTCAGGATGCAATTTCAGTGTTTCGTCGTCAATGTGATAGTCGAAGGGATACAATAAACCTGCTGTGGTGCATCGGAGTCTATCACTGGACCCCCAGGAAAGAGCCAAAGTGCATACGCTTCTTAGCCGTACTCTTGTGGACAGAAATCGGCATTGTGAATTTTGTATTAAATCGGGTTGCAATTTCTGTGTTCCATCGTCAATGTGATGGTCGAAGGGTGACAGTAAACCTGTTGTGGTGCATCGTAGTCTAACACTGGGCCCCCAGGAAGAGCCAAAGTACATACTCTTCTAAAGCATACACCTAAGGACAGAAATCGGAATTGCGAATTTTGTATTGAATCGGAATGCGATTTCTGTGTTTCATCGTAAATGTGATAGTCGAAGGGTTACAGTAAACCTGCTGTGGTGCATCGTAGTCTAACACTGGGCCCCCAGGGAAGAGCCACAGTACATACTCTTCTAAACCGTACACCTAAGGACAGAAATCGGAATTGCGAATTTTGTATTGAATTGGGATGCAATTTCTGTGTTTCATCGTCAATGAGATGGTCGAAGGTGTACAGTAAACCTGCTGTGGTGCATCGGAGTCTAACACTGGGCCCCCAGGGAAGGGCCAAAGTACATACTCTTCTAAACCGTACTCTTGTGGACAGAATTCGGCATTGTGAATTTTGTATTAAATCGGGTTGCAATTTCTGTGTTCCATCGTCAATGTGATGGTCTAAGGGTAACAGTAAACCTGCTGTGGTGCATCGTAGTCTAACACTGGTTCCCCTGGGAATAGCCAAAGTGCATACTCTTCTAAACCGTACTCCTGTGGACAGAAATCTGCATTGCGAATTCTGTATTGAATCGGAAAGCGATTTCTGTGTTTCATCGTCAATGTGATGGTCGAAGGGTTACAGTAAACCTGCTGTGGTGCATCGTAGTCTAACACTGGGCCCCCGGGGAAGGGCCAAAGTACATACTCTTCTAAAACGTACACCTAAGGACAGAAATCGGAATTGCGAATTTTGAATTGAATCGGGATGCAATTTCTGTGTTTCATCGTCAATGTGATGGTCGAAGGTGTACAGTAAACCTGCTGTGGTGCATCGGAGTCCAACACTGGGCCCCCAGGGAAGAGGCAAAGTATATACTCTTCTAAAACGTACTCCTAAGGACAGAAATCGGAATTGGGAATTTTGTATTTAATCGGGATGCATTTACTGTGTCTTATCGTCTATGTGATGGTCGAAGGGATACAGTAAACCTGCTGTGGTGCATCGTAGTCTAACACTGGGCCCCCAGGGAAGAGCCAAAGTATATACTCTTTTAACCGTATTCCTCTGGACAGAAATCGGCATTGCGAATTTTGTATTGAATCGGGATGCAATTTCTGTGTTTCATCGTCAATGTGATGGTCGAAGGGTTACAGTAAACCTGCTGTGGTGCATCGTAGTCTAACACTGAGCCCCCAGGGAAGAGCCAAAGTACATACTATTCTAAACCGTACACCTAAGGACAGAAATCGGAATTGCGAATTTTGTATTCAATCGGGATGCAATTTCTGTGTTTCATCGTCAATAAGATGGTCGAAGGGATACAGTAAACCCGCTGTGGTGTATCGGAGTCTAACACTGGGCCCTCAGGGAAGAGCCGAAGTACATACTCTTCTAAACCGTACTCCTGTGGACAGAAATCGGCATTGCGAATGTAGTATTGAATCGGGATGCAAATTCTGTGTTTCATCGTCAATGTGATGGTCGAAGTGTTACAGTAAACCTGCTGTGGTGCATCGTAGTCTAACACTGGGCCCCCAGGAAGAGCCAAATTACATACTCTTCTAAACAATACACCTAAGTACAGAAATCGGAACTGCGAATTTTGTATTCAATCGGGATGCAATTTCTGTGTTTCATCGTCAATGTGATGGTCTAAGGGTTACAGTAAACCTGCTGTGGTGCATCGGAATCTAACACTGGTCCCCCAGGTAAGAGCCAAAGTACATACTCTTCTAAACCGTGCTCCTTTGGACAGAAATCGGCATTGCGAATTTTGTATTTAGTCAGGATGCAATTTCAGTGTTTCGTCGTCAATGTGATAGTCGAAGGGATACAATAAACCTGCTGTGGTGCGTCGGAGTCTAACACTGGATCCCCAGGGAAGAGCCAAAGTCCATACTCTTCCTAGCCGTACTCTTGTGGACAGAAATCGGCATTGTGAATTTTGTATTGAATCGGGATGCAATTTTTGTGTTTCATCGTCAATGTGATGGTCGAAGGGTTACAGTAAACCTGCTGTGGTTCATCGGAGTCTAACACTGGGCCCCCAGGGAAGAGCCAAAGTACATACTCTTCTAAAACGTACTCCTAAGGACAAAAATCGGAATTGGGAATTTTTTATTGAATCGGGATGCAATTTCTGTGTCTTATCGTCTATGTGATGGTCGAAGGGATACAGTAAACCTGCTGTGGTGCATCGGTGTCGAACACTTGGCCCCCAGGGAAGGGCCAAAGTACATACTCTTCTAAACCGTACTCCTGTGGACACTAATCGGCATTGCGAATTTTGTATTGAATCGGGATGCAATTTCTGTGTTTCATCGTCAATGTGATGGTCGAAGGGTTACAGTAAACCTGCTGTGGTGTATCGGAGTCTAACACTGGGCCCTCAGGGAAGAGCCGAAGTACATACTCTTCTAAAACGTACTCCTGTGGAAAGAAATCGGCATTGCGAATGTTGTATTGAATCGGGATGCAATTTCTGTGTTTCATCGCCAATGTGATGGTCGAAGGGTTACAGTAAACCTGCTGTGGTGCATCGGAGTCTAACACTGGGCCCCCAGCGAAGAGCCAAAGTACATACTCTTCTAAAACGTACTCCTAAGGACAAAAATCGAAATTGGGAATTTTGTATTGAATCGGGATGCAATTTCTGTTTCTTATCGTCTATGTGATGGTCGAAGGGATACAGTAAAGCTGCTGTGGTGCATCGGAGTCTAACACTGGGCCCCCAGGGAAGGGCCAAAGTACATACTCTTCTAAACCGTACTCCTGTGGACAGAAATCAGCATTGCCAATTTTGTTCTGAATCGGGATGCAATTTCTGTACTTCATCGTCAATGTGATGGTCGAAGGGATACAGTAAACCCGCTGAGGTGTACCGGAGTCTAACACTGGGCCCTCAGGGAAGAGCCGAAGTACATACTCTTCTAAACCGTACTCCTGTGGACAGAAATCGGCATTGCGAATGTTGTATTGAATCGGGATGCAATTTCTGTGTTTCATCGTCAATGTGGAGGTCGAAGGGTTACAGTAAACTTGCTTTGGTGCATCGTAGTCTTACACTGGGCCCCCAGGGAAGAGCCAAAGTACATACTCTTCTAAACCGTACTCCTGTGGGCAGAAATCGGAATTGCGAATTTTGTATTGAATCGGGATGCAATTTCTGTCTTTCATCGTCAATGTGATGGTTGAAAGGATACAGTAAACCTGCTGTGGTGCATCGGATTCTAACACTGGGCCCCCAAGGAAGAGCCAAAGTACACACTCTTCTAAACCGTTCTCCGGTGGACAAAAATTGGCATTGCGAATTTTGTATTGAATCGGGATGCAATTTTTGTGTTTCATCGTCAATGTGATGGTCGAAGGGTTACAGTAAACCTGCTGTGGTGCATCGGAGTCTAACACTGGCCCCCAGGGAAGAGCCAATTTACATACTCTTCTAAAACGTACTCCTAAGGACAGATATCGGAATTGCGAATTTTGTATTGAATCGGGAATCAATTTCTGTTCTTTATCGTCTATGTGATGGTCGAAGGGATACAGTAAACCTGCTGTGGTGCATCGGATACTAACACTGGGCCCCCAGGGAAGAGCCAAAATACATGCTCTTCTAAACCGTACTCCTGTGGACAGAAATCGGCATTGCGAATTTTGTATTGAATCGGGATGCAATTTCTGTGTTTCATCGTCAATGTGATGGTCAAAGGGATACAGTAAACCCACTGTGGTGTATCGGAGTGTAACACTGGGCCCTCAGGGAAGAGCCGAAATACATACTCTTCTAAACCGTACTCCTGTGGACAGAAATCGGCATTGCGAATGTTGTATTGAATCGGGATGCAATTTCTGTGTTTCATCGTCAATGTGGAGGTCGAAGGGTAATAGTAAACTTGCTTTGGTGCATCGTAGTCTTACACTGGGCCCCCAGGGAAGAGCCAAAGTACATACTCTTCTAAACCGTACTCCTGTGGACAGAAATCGGGGTTGCGAATATTGTATTGAATCGGGACGCAATTTCTGTGTTTCATCGTCAATGTGATGGTTGAAGGGATACAGTAAACCTGCTGTGGTGCATCGGATTCTATTACTGGGCCCCCAAGGAAGAGCCAAAGTACACACTCTTCTAAACCGTACTCCGGTGGACAGAAATTGGCATTGTGAATTTTGTATTGAATCGGGATGCAATTTTTGTGTTTCATCGTCAATGTGATGGTCGAAGGGTTACAGTAAACCTGCTGTGGTGCATCGGAGTCTAACACTGGGCCCCCAGGGAAGAGCGAAATTACATACTCTTCTAAAACGTACTCCTAAGGACAGATATCGGAATTGCGAATTTTGTATTGACTCGGGATGCAATTTCTGTTCTTTATCGTCTATGTGATGGTCGAAGGGATACAGTGAACCTGCTGTGGTGCATCGGAGTCTAACACTGGGCCCCCAGTGAAGAGCCAAAGTACATTCCCTTCTAAACCGTACTCCTGTGGACAGAAATCGGCATTGCGAATTTTGTATTGAATCGGGATGCAATTTCTGTGTTTCATCGTCATTGTGATGGTCGAAGTGTTACAGTAAATCTGCTGTGGTGTATCCTAGTCTAACACTGGGCCCCCAGGGAAGAGCCAAAGTATATACTTTTCCATATCAAACACCTAAGGACAGAAATCGGAATTGCGAATTTTGTATTGAATTGGGATGCAATTTCTGTGTTTCATCGTCAATGTGATGGTCGAAGGTGTACAGTAAACCTGCTGTGGTGCATCGGAGTCTAACACTGGGCCCCCAGGGAAGAGCCAAAGTATATACTCTTCTAAGCCGTACTCCTGTGGACAGAAATCAGCATTGCGAATTTGAATTGAATCGGGATGCAATTTCTGTGTTTCATCGTCAATGTGATGGTCGAAGGGTTACAGTAAACCTGCTGTGGTGCATCGTAGTTTTAACACTGGGCCCCCAGGGAAGAGCCAAAGTACATACTATTCTAAACCGTACACCTAAGGACAGAAATCGGAATTGCGAATTTTGTATTCAATCGGGATCCAATTTCTGTGTTTCATCGTCAATGTGATGGTCGAAGGGTAACAGTTAACATGCTGTGGTGCATCATGGTCTAACACTGGGCCCCCAGGGAATAGCCAAAGTACCTACTTTTCTAAACCGTAGTCCTGTGGACTCAAAACGGCATTGCGAATTTTGAAATTAATCGGGATGCAATTTTTGTGTTTCATCGTCAATGTGATGGTCGAAGGGTTACAGTAAACCTGCTGTGGTGCATCGGAGTCTAACACTGGGCCCCCAGGGAAGAGCCAAAGTACATACTCTTCTAAAACGTACTCCTAAGGACAAAAATCGAAATTGGTAATTTTGTATTGAATCGGGATGCAATTTCTGTGTCTTATCGTCTATGTGATGGTCGAAGGGATACAGTAAAGCTGCTGTGGTGCATCGGAGTCTAACACTGGGCCCCCAGGGAAGGGCCAAAGTACATACTCTTCTAAACCGTACTCCTGTGGACAGAAATCGGCATTGCGAATGTTGTATTGAATCGGGATGCAATTTCTGTGTTTCATCGTCAATGTGGAGGTCGAAGGGTTACAGTAAACTTGCTTTGGTGCATCGTAGTCTTACACTGGGCCCCCAGGGAAGAGCCAAAGTACATACTCTTCTAAACCGTACTCCTGTGGGCAGAAATCGGAATTGCGAATTTTGTATTGAATCGGGATGCAATTTCTGTGTTTCATCGTCAATGTGATGGTTGAAGGGATACAGTAAACCTGCTGTGGTGCATCGGATTCTAACACTGGGCCCCCAAGGAAGAGCCAAAGTACACACTCTTCTAAACCGTACTCAGGTGGACAAAAATTGGCATTGCGAATTTTGTTTTGAATCGGGATGCAATTTTTGTGTTTCATCGTCAATGTGATGGTCGAAGGGTTACAGTAAACCTGCTGTGGTGCATCGGAGTCTAACACTGGCCCCCAGGGAAGAGCCAAATTACATACTCTTCTAAAACGTACACCTAAGGACAGATATCGGAATTGCGAATTTTGTATTGAATCGGGAAGCAATTTCTGTTCTTTATCGTCTATGTGATGGTCGAAGGGATACAGTAAACCTGCTGTGGTGCATCGGATACTAACACTGGGCCCCCAGGGAAGAGCCAAAGTACATGCTCTTCTAAACCGTACTCCTGTGGACAGAAATCGGCATTGCGAATTTTGTATTGAATCGGGATGCAATTTCTGTGTTTCATCGTCAATGTGATGGTCGAAGGGATACAGTAAACCCGCTGTGGTGTATCGGAGTGTAACACTGGGCCCTCAGGGAAGAGCCGAAATACATACTCTTCTAAACCGTACTCCTGTGGACAGAAATCGGCATTGCGAATGTTGTATTGAATCGGGATGCAATTTCTGTGTTTCATCGTCAATGTGGAGGTCGAAGGGTAACAGTAAACTTGCTTTGGTGCATCGTAGTCTTACACTGGGCCCCCAGGGAAGAGCCAAAGTACATACTCTTCTAAACCGTACTCCTGTGGACAGAAATCGGGATTGCGAATATTGTATTGAATCGGGACGCAATTTCTGTGTTTCATCGTCAATGTGATGGTCGAAGGGTTACAGTAAACCTGCTGTGGTGCATCGGAGTCTAACACTGGCCCCCAGGGAAGAGCCAAATTACATACTCTTCTAAAACGTACTCCTAAGGACAGATATCGGAATTGCGAATTTTGTATTGACTCGGGATGCAATTTCTGTTCTTTATCGTCTATGTGATGGTCGAAGGGATACAGTGAACCTGCTGTGGTGCATCGGAGTCTAACACTGGGCCCCCAGTGAAGAGCCAAAGTACATTCCCTTCTAAACCGTACTCCTGTGGACAGAAATCGGCATTGCGAATTTTGTATTGAATCGGGATGCAATTTCTGTGTTTCATCGTCATTGTGATGGTCGAAGTGTTACAGTAAATCTGCTGTGGTGTATCCTAGTCTAACACTGGGCCCCCAGGGAAGAGCGAGAGTATATACTCTTCCATATCAAACACCTAAGGACAGAAATCGGAATTGCGAATTTTGTATTGAATCGGGATGCAATTTCTGTGTTTCATCGTCAATGTGATGGTCGAAGGGTTACAGTAAACCTACTGTGGTGCATCGGAGTCTAACACTGGGCCCCAGGGAAGTCATAAAGTACATACTCTTCTACACCGTACTCCTGTGGACAGAAATCGGCATTGCGAATTATGTATTGAATCGAGGTGCAATTTCTGTGTTTCATCGTCAATGTGATGGTCGAAGGGTTACAGTAAACCTGCTGTGGTGCATCGTAGTCTAACACTGGGCCCCCAGGGAAGAGCCGCAGTACATACACTTCTAAACCGTACACCTAAGGACAGAAATCGGAATTGCGAATTTTGTATTGAATTGGGATGCAATTTCTGTGTTTCATCGTCAATATGATGGTCGAAGGTGTACAGTAAACCTGCTGTGGTGCATCGGAGTCTAACACTGGGCCCCCAGGGAAGAGCCAAAGTATATACTCTTCTAAGCCGTACTCCTGTGGACAGAAATCAGCATTGCGAATTTGAATTGAATCGGGATGCAATTTCTGTGTTTCATCGTCAATGTGATGGTCGAAGGGTTACAGTAAACCTGCTGTGGTGCATCGTAGTTTTAACACTGGGCCCCCAGGGAAGAGCCAAAGTACATACTATTCTAAACCGTACACCTAAGGACAGAAATCGGAATTGCGAATTTTGTATTCAATCGGGATGCAATTTCTGTGTTTCATCGTCAATGTGATGGTCGAAGGGATACAGTAAACCCGCTGTGGTGTATCGGAGTATAACACTGGGCCCTCAGGGAAGAGCCGAAGTACATACTCTTCTAAACCGTACACCTAAGGACAGAAATCGGCATTGCGAATGTTGTATTGAATCGGGATGCAATTTCTGTGTTTCATCGCCAATGTGATGGTCGAAGGGTTACAGTAAACCTGCTGTAGTGCATCGGAGTCTAACACTGGGCCCCCAGGGAAGAGCCAAAGTACATACTCTTCTAAAACGTACTCCTAAGGACAAAAATCGAAATTGGGAATTTTGTATTGAATCGGGATGCAATTTCAGTGTCTCATCGTCTATGTGATGGTCGAAGGGATACAGTAAACCTGCTGTGGTGCATCGGAGTCTAACACTGGGCCCCCAGGGAAGGGCCAAAGTACATACTCTTCTAAACCGTACTCCTGTGGACTGAAATCGGCATTGCCAATTTTGTATTGAATCGGGATGCAATTTCTGTGATTCATCGTCAATGTGATGGTCGAAGGGATACAGTAAACCCGCTGTGGTGTACCGGAGTCTAACACTGGGCCCTCAGGGAAGAGCCGAAGTACATACTCTTCTAAACCGTACTCCTGTGGACAGAAATCGGCATTGCGAATGTTGTATTGAATCGGGATGCAATTTCTGTGTTTCATCGTCAATGTGGAGGTCGAAGGGTTACAGTAAACTTGCTTTGGTGCATCGTAGTCTTACACTGCGCCCCCAGGGAAGAGCCAAAGTACATACTCTTCTAAACCGTACTCCTGTGGACAGAAATCAGGATTGCGAATATTGTATTGAATCGGGACGCAATTTCTGTGTTTCATCGTCAATGTGGTGGTTGAAGGGATACAGTAAAGCTGCTGTGGTGCATCGGATTCTATTACTGGGCCCCCAAGGAAGAGCCATATTACACATTCTTCTAAACCGTACTCCGGTGGAAAAAAATCGGCATTGCGAATTTTGTATTGATTCGGGATGCAAATTTTGTGTTTCATCGTCAATGTGATGGTCGAAGGGTTACAGTAAACCTGCTGTGGTGCATCGGAGTCTAACACTGGGCCCCCAGGGAAGAGCGAAATTACATACTCTTCTAAAACGTACTCCTAAGGACAGATATCGGAATTGCGAATTTTGTATTGACTCGGGATGCAATTTCTGTTCTTTATCGTCTATGTGATGGTCGAAGGAATACAGTGAACCTGCTGTGGTGCATCGGAGTCTAACACTGGGCCCCCAGTGAAGAGCTAAAGTACATTCCCTTCTAAACCGTACTCCTGTGGACAGAAATCGGCATTGCGAATTTTGTATTGAATCGGGATGCAATTTCTGTGTTTCATCGTCATTGTGATGGTCGAAGTGTTACAGTAAATCTGCTGTGGTGTATCCTAGTCTAACACTGGGCCCCCAGGGAAGAGCCAAAGTATATACTCTTCCATATCAAACACCTAAGGACAGAAATCGGAATTGCGAACTTTGTATTGAATCGGGATGCAATTTCTGTGTTTCATCGTCAATGTGATGGTCGAAGGGTTACAGTAAACCTACTGTGGTGCATCGGAGTCTAACACTGGGCCCCAGGGAAGTCATAAAGTACATACTCTTCTACACCGTACTCCTGTGGACAGAAATCGGCATTGCGTATTTTGTATTGAATCGAGGTGCAATTTCTGTGTTTCATCGTCAATGTGATGGTCGAAGGGTTACAGTAAACCTGCTGTGGTGCATCGTAGTCTAACACTGGGCCCCCAGGGAAGAGCCGCAGTACATACACTTCTAAACCGTACACCTAAGGACAGAAATCGGAATTGCGAATTTTGTATTGAATTGGGATGCAATTTCTGTGTTTCATCGTCAATGTGATGGTCGAAGGTGTACAGTAAACCTGCTGTGGTGCATCGGAGTCTAACACTGGGCCCCCAGGGAAGAGCCAAAGTATATACTCTTCTAAGCCGTACTGCTGTGGACAGAAATCAGCATTGCGAATTTGAATTGAATCGGGATGCAATTTCTGTGTTTCATCGTCAATGTGATGGTCGAAGGGTTACAGTAAACCTGCTGTGGTGCATCGTAGTTTTAACACTGGGCCCCCAGGGAAGAGCCAAAGTACATACTATTCTAAACCGTACACCTAAGGACAGAAATCGGAATTGCGAATTTTGTATTCAATCGGGATGCAATTTCTGTGTTTCATCGTCAATGTGATGGTCGAAGGGATACAGTAAACCCGCTGTGGTGTATCGGAGTATAACACTGGGCCCTCAGGGAAGAGCCGAAGTACATACTCTTCTAAACCGTACTCCTGTGGACAGAAATCGGCATTGCAAATGTTGTATTGAATCGGGATGCAATTTCTGTGTTTCATCGCCAATGTGATGGTCGAAGGGTTACAGTAAACCTGCTGTGGTGCATCGGAGTCTAACACTGGGCCCCCAGGGAAGAGCCAAAGTACATACTCTCCTAAAACGTACTCCTAAGGACAAAAATCGAAATTGGGAATTTTGTATTGAATCGGGATGCAATTTCTGTGTCTTATCGTCTATGTGATGGTCGAAGGGATACAGTAAACCTGCTGTGGTGCATCGGAGTCTAACACTGGGCCACCAGGGAAGGGCCAAAGTACATACTCTTCTAAACCGTACTCCTGTGGACAGAAATCGGCATTGCCAATTTTGTATTGAATCGGGATGCAATTTCTGTGATTCATCGTCAATGTGATGGTCGAAGGGATACAGTAAACCCGCTGTGGTGTACCGGAGTCTAACACTGGGCCCTCAGGGAAGAGCCGAAGTACATACTCTTCTAAACCGTACTCCTGTGGACAGAAATCGGCATTGCGAATGTTGTATTGAATCGGGATGCAATTTCTGTGTTTCATCGTCAATGTGGAGGTCGAAGGGTTACAGTAAACTTGCTTTGGTGCATCGTAGTCTTACACTGCGCCCCCAGGGAAGAGCCAAAGTACATACTCTTCTAAAACGTACTCCTGTGGACAGAAATCAGGATTGCGAATATTGTATTGAATCGGGACGCAATTTCTGTGTTTCATCGTCAATGTGGTGGTTGAAGGGATACAGTAAAGCTGCTGTGGTGCATCGGATTCTATTACTGGGCCCCCAAGGAAGAGCCATATTACACATTCTTCTAAACCGTACTCCGGTGGACAAAAATCGGCGTTGCGAATTTTGTATTGATTCAGGATGCAATTTTTGTGTTTCAACGTCAATGTGATGGTCGAAGGGTTACAGTAAACCTGCTGTGGTGCATCGGAGTCTAACACTGGGCCCCTAGGGAAGAGCCAAATTACATACTCTTCTAAGACGTACTCCTAAGGACAGATATCGGAATTGCGAATTTTGAATTGACTCGGGATGCAATTTCTGTTATTTATCGTCTATGTGATGGTCGAAGGGATACAGTAAACCTGCTGTGGTGCATCGGAGTCTAACACTGGGCCCCCAGTGAAGAGCCAAAGTACATACCCTTCTAAACCGTACTCCTGTGGACAGAAATCGGCATTGCGAATTTTGTATTGAATCGGGATGCAATTTCTGTGTTTCACGTCAATCTGATGGTCGAAGTGTTACAGTAAACCTGCTGTGGTGCATCGTAGTCTAACACTGAGCCCCCAGGGAAGAGCCAAAGTACATACTCTTCTAAACCGTACACCTAAGGACAGAAATCGGAATTGCGAATTTTGTATTCAATCGGGATGCAATTTCTGTGTTTCATCGTCAATGTGATGGTCGAAGGGATACAGTAAACCTGCTGTGGTGTATCGGAGTCCAACACTGGGCCCTCAGGCAAGAGCCGAAGTACATACTCTTCTAAACCGTCCTCATGTGGACAGAAATCGGCATTGCGAATTTTGTATTCAATCGGGATGCAATTTCTGTGTTTCATCGTCAATGTGATGGTCTAAGGGTTACAGAAAACCTGCTGTGGTGCATCGTAGTCTAACACTGGGCCCCCAGGGAAGAGCCAAAGTATATACTCTTCCATACCAAACACCTAAGGACAGAAATCGGAATTGCGAATTTTGTATTGAATCGGGATGCAATTTCTGTGTTTCATCGTCAATGTGATGGTCGAAGGGTTACAGTAAACCTGCTGTGGCGCATCGGAGTCTAACACTCGGCGCCCAGGGAAGAGCCAAAGTACATACTCATCCAAACCGTACTCCTGTGGACAGAAATCGGCATTGCGAAATTTGTATTGAATCGGGATGCAATTTCTGTGTTTCATCGTCAATGTGATGGTCGAAGGGTTTCAGTAAACCTGCTGTGGTGCATCGGAGTCTAACACTGGGCCCCCAGGGAAGAGCCAAATTACATATTCTTCTAAACCGTACTCCTGTGGACAGAAATCGGCATTGTGAATTTAGTATTGAATCCGGATACAATTTCTGTGTTTCATCGTCAATGTGATGGTCTAAGGGTTACAGTAAACCTGCTGTGGTGCATCGGAGTTTAACACTCGGCCCCCAGGGAAGAGCCAAAGTACATACTCTTCTAAACTGTACTCATTAGGACAGAAATCGGAATTGCGAATTTTGTATTTAATCGGGATGAAATGTCAGTGTTTCGTCGTCAATGTGATAGTCGAAGGGATACAATAAACCTGCTGTGGTGCATCGGAGTCTATCACTGGACCCCCAGGGAAGAGCCAAATTGCATACTCTTCTTAGCCGTTCTCTTGTGGACAGAAATCGGCACTGTGAATTTTGTATTAAATCGGGTTGCAATTCCTGTGTTCCATCGTCAATGTGATGGTCGAAGGGTAACAGTAAACCTGTTGTGGTGCATCGTAGTCTAACACTGGGCCCCCATGTAATAGCCAAAGTGCATACTCTTCTAAACCGTACTCCTGTGGACAAAAATCGGCATTGCGAATTCTGTATTGAATCGGAATGCGATTTCTGTGTTTCATCGACAATGTGATGATCGAAGGGTTACAGTAAACATGCTGTGGTGCATCGTAGTCTAACACTGGGCCCCCAGGGAAGAGCCAAAATACATACTCTTCTAAACCGTACACCTAAGGACAAGAATCGGAATTGCGAATTTTGTATTGAATCGGGATGCAATTTCTGTGTTTCATTGTCAATGAGATGGTCGAAGGGGTACAGTAAACCTGCTGTGGTGCATCGGAGTCTAACACTGAGCCCCCAGGGAAGAGCCAAAGTAAATACTCTTCTAAACCGTACTCCTGTGGACAGAAATCGGCATTGCGAATTTTATATTGAATCGGGATGCAATTTCTGTGTTTCATCGTCAATGTGATGGTAAAGGGATACAGTAAACCCGCTGTAGTGTATCGGAGCCCAACACTGTGCCCTCAGGGATGAGCCGAAATACATACTCTTCTAAACCGTACTCCTGTGGACAGAAATCGGCATTGCGAATGTTGTATTGAATCGGAATGCAATTTCTGTGTTTCATCGTCAATGTGGAGGTCGAAGGGTAACAGTAAACTTGCTTTGGTGCATCGTAGTCTTACACTGGGCCCCCAGGGGAGAGCCAAAGTACGTACTCTTCTAAACCGTACTCCTGTGGACAGAAATCGGGATTGCGAATATTGTATTGAATCGGGACGCAATTTCTGTGTTTCATCGTCAATGTGATGGTTGAAGGGATACAGTAAACCTGCTGTGGTGCATCGGATTCTATTACTGGGCCCCCAAGGAAGAGCCAAAGTACACACTCTTCTAAACCGTACTCCGGTGGACAAAAATCGGCATTGCGAATTTTGTATTGAATCGGGATGCAATTTTTGTGTTTCATCGTCAATGTGATGGTCGAAGGGTTACAGTAAACCTGCTGTGGTGCATCGGAGTCTAACACTGGGCCCCCAGAGAAGAGCCAAATTACATACTCTTTTAAAACGTACTCCTAAGGACAGATATCGGAATTGCGAATATTGTATTGACTCGGGATGCAATTTCTGTTCTTTATCGTCTATGTGATGGTCGAAGGGATACAGTAAACCTGCTGTGGTGCATCGGAGTCTATCTCTGGACCCCCAGGGAAGAGCCAAATTGCATACTCTTCTTAGCCGTCCTCTTGTGGTCAGGAATCGGCACTGTGAATTTTGTATTAAATCGGGTTGCAATTTCTGTGTTCCATCGTCAATGTGATGGTCGAAGGGTAACAGTAAACCTGTTGTGGTGCATCGTAGTCTAACACTGGGCCCCCATGTAATAGCCAAAGTGCATACTCTTCTAAACCGTACTCCTGTAGACAGAAATCGGCATTGCGAATTCAGTATTGAATCGGAATGCGATTTCTGTGTTTCATCGACAATGTGATGATCGAAGGGTTACAGTAAACATGCTGTGGTGCATCGTAGTCTAACACTGGGCCCCCAGGGAAGAGCCAAAGTACATACTCTTCTAAACCGTACACCTAAGGACAGAAATGGGAATTGCGAATTTTGTATTGAATCGGGATGCAATTTCTGTGTTTCATCGTCAATGAGATGGTCGAAGGGGTAGAGTAAACCTGCTGTGGTGCATTGGAGTCAAACACTGGGCCCCCAGGGAAGAGCCAAAGTACATACTCTTCTAAACCGTACTCTGGTGGACAGAAAGCGTCATTGCGAATTTTGTATTGCATCGGGACGCAATTTTTGTGTTTCATCGGCAATGTGATGGTCGAAGGCTTACAGTAAACCTGCTGTGGTGCATCGGAGTCTAACACTGGGCCCCAGGGAAGAGCCAAAGTACATACTTTTCTAAAACGTACTCCTAAGGACAGAAATCGGAATTGCGAATTTTGTATTGATTCGGGATGCAATTTCTGTGTTTTATCGTCAATGTGATGGTCGAAATGATACAGTAAACCTGCTGTGGTGCATCGAAGCCTAACACTGGGCCCCGAGGGAAGAGTAAAAGTACATACTCCTCTAAACCGTATTCCTGTGGACAGAAATGGGCATTGCTAATTTTGTATTGAATCGGTATGCAATTTCTGTGTTTCATCCTCAATGCGATGGTTGAAGGAATACAGTAAACCTGCTGCGATGCATCGGAGTTTAACACTGGGCCCCAGGGAAGAGCCAAAGTACATACTCTTTTAAACCGTACTCCTGTGGACAGAAATCGGCATTACGAATTTTGTATTGAATCGGCGGTGCAATTTCTGTGTTTCATCGTCAATGTGATGGTCGAAGGGATACAGTAAACCTGCTGTGGTGCATCGGAGTCTAACACTGGGCCCCCAGGGAAGAGCCAAAGTACATACTCTTCTAAACCGTACTCTTGTGGACAGAAATCAGCAATGCGAATTTTGTATTGAATCGGGATGCAATTTCTGTGTTACGTCGTCTTTGTGATGGTCGAAGGGTTACAGTAAACCTGCTGTGGTGCATTGTAGTCTAACACTGGGCCCCGAGGGAATAGCCAAAGCACATACTATTCTAAACCGTACTCCTAAGGACAGAAATCGGCATTGCGAATTTTGTATTGAATCGGTATGCAATATCTGTGTATCATCGTAAATATGATGGTCGAAGGGTTACAGTAAACCTGCTGTGGTGCATCGTAGTCTAACACTGGGCCCCCAGGGAATAGCCAAAGTGCATACTCTTCTAAACCGTACTCCTGTGGACAGAAATCGGCATTGCGAATTCTGTATTGAATCGGAATGCGATTTCTGTGTTTCATCGTCAATGTGATGGTGGAAGGGTTACAGTAAACCTGCTGTGGTGCATCGTAGTATAACACTGGGCTCCCAGGGAAGAGTCAAAGTACATACTTTTCAAAACCGTACACCTAAGGACAGAAATCTGAATTGCGAATTTTGTGTTGAATCGGAATGCAATTTCTGTGTTTCATCGTCAATGAGATGGTCGAAGGGGTACAGTAAACCTGCTGTGGTGCATCTAAGTCTAACACTGGGCCCCCAGGGAAGAGCCCAAGTACATACTCTTCTAAACCGTACTCCTGTGGACAGAAATCGGCATTGCGAATTTTGTATTGAATCGGGATGCAATTTCTGTGTTTCATCGTCAATGTGATGGTCGAAGGGTTACAGTTAACCTGCTTTGGTGCATCGGAGTCTAACACTGGGCCCCGAGGGCAGAGCCAAATTACATACTCTTTTAAACCGTACTCTTGTGGACAGAAATCGGCATTGTGAATTTTGAATTGAATTGGGATGCAATTTCTGTGTTTCATCGTCAATGTAATGGTCGAAGGGTTACTGTAAACCTGCTGTGGTGCATCGTAGTCTAACACCGGGCCCCCAGGGAAGAGCCAAATTACATACCCTTCTAAACCGTACTCCTGTGGACAGAAATCGGCATTGCGAATTTTGTATTGGATCGGGATGCAATTTCTGTGTTTCATCGTCAATGTGATGGTAGATGGGTAACAGTAAACCGCTGTGGTGCATCGTAGTGTAACACTGGGCCCCCAGGGAATAGCCATAGTACATATTCTTCTAAACCGTACTCCTGTGGACAGAAATCGGAATTGCGAATTTTGTATTGAATCGGGACGTAATTTCTGTATTTCATAGTCAATGTGATGGTCGAAGGGTTACAGCAAACCTGCTGTGGTGCATCGGAGTCTAAAACTGTGCCCCCAGGGAAGAGCCAAAGTACATACTCTTCTAAACCTTACTCCTGTGGACAGAAATCGGCATTGCGAATTTTGTATTGAATCCGGATGCAATTTCTGTGTTTCATCGTCAATGTGATGGTCGAAGGGTTACAGTAGACCTGCTGTGGTGCATCGGAGTCTAACACTGGGCCACCAGGGTAAAGCCAAAGTACATACTCTTCTAAACCGTACTCCTAGTGGACAGAAATCGGCATTGTGAATTTTGTATTGAACCCAGATGCAATTTCTCTGTTTCATCGTCAATGTGATGGTCGAAGGGTGACTGTAAACCTGCTGTGGTGCATTGTAGTCTAGCACTGGGCCCCCAGGGAATAGCCTAATTATAAACTCATCCAAACCGTACTCCTGTGGATAGAAATAGTCATTGCGAATTTGGTATTGAATTGGGATGCAATTTCTGTGTTTCATCGTCAATGTTGATGGTCGAAGGGATACAGTAAACCTGCTGTGGTGCATCGTAGTCTAACACTGGGCCCCAGGGAAGAGCCAAAGTACATCCTCTTCTAAATCGTTCACCTGTGGACAGAAATCGGCATTGCGAATTTTGTATTGAATCGGTATGCAATTTCCGTGTTTCATCCTCAATGCGATGGTTGAAGGAATACAGTAAACCTGCTGTGGTGCATCGGAGTTTAGCACTGGGCCCCAGAGAAGAGCCAAAGTGCACACTCTTTTAAAACGTACCTCTGTGGACAGTAATCGGCATTGCGAATTTTGTATTGAATCTTGGGTGCAATTTCTGTGTCTCATCGTCAATGTGATGGTCGAAGGGTTACAGTAAACCTGCTGTGGTGCATCGGAGTCTAACACTGGGCCCCCAGGTAAGAGCCAAAGTACATAATCTTCTAAACTGTACTCCTGTGGACAGGAATTGGCATTGCGAATTTTGTTTTGAATCCGGATGCAATTTCTGTGTTTCAGCGTCAGTGTGATGGTCGAAGGGTTACAGTAGACCTGCTGTGGTGCATCGGAGTCTAACACTGGGCCACCAGGGTAGAGCCAAAGTACATACTCTTCTAAACCGTACTCCTGTGGACAGAAATAGGCATTGTGAATTTTGTATTGAATCCAGATGCAATTTCTCTGTTTCATCGTCAATATGATGGTCGAAGGGTAACAGTAAACGTGATGTGGTGCATTGTAGTCTAGCACTGGGCCCCCAGGGAATAGCCAAAGTACAAACTCATCTAAACCGTACTCCTGTGGATAGAAATAGTCATTGCGAATTTTGTATTGAATCGGGATGCAATATCTGTGTTTCATCGTCAATGTGATGGTCGAAGGGATACAGTAAACCTGCTGTGGTGCATCGTAGTGTAACACTGGGCCCCCAGGGAAGAGCCAAAGTACATACTCTTCTAAATCGTTCACCTGTGGACATAAATCGGCATTGCGAATTTTTTATTGAATCAGGATGCAATTTCTGTGTTTCATCGTCAATGTGATGGTTGAAGGGATACAGTAAACCTGCTGTGGTGCATCGGAGTCTAACACTGGGCCCCCAGGGAAGAGCCAAAGTACATACTCTTCTAAACCGTACTCCTGTGGACACAAATCAGCATTGCGAAATTTGTATTGAATCGGGTTCAATTTCTGTGTTTCATCGTCTTTGTGATGGTCGAAGGGTTACAGTAAACCTGCTGTGGTGCATTGTAGTCTAACACTGGGCCCCCAGGGAATAGCCAAAGTACATACTCTTCTAAACCGTACTCCTAAGGACAGAAACCAGAATTGCGAATTTTGTAGTGAATCGGGTTGCAATTTCTGTGTTTTATCGTTTATGTGATGGTCGAAGGGATACAGTAAACCAGCTGTGGTGCATCGGAGTCTAACAGTGGGCCCCCAGGGAAGAGGCAAAATACATACTCTTCTAAACCTTACTAATGTGGACAGAAATCGGCACTGCGAAATTTGTATTCAATCGGGATGCAATTTCTGTGTTTCATCGTCAATGTGATGGTCGAAGGGTTACAATAAACCTGCTGTGGTGCATCGTAGTCCAACACTGGGCCCCCAGGGAGGAGCGCAAGTACATACTCTTCTAAACCGTACTCCTGTTGACAGAAATCGGCGTTGCGGATTTTGTATTGAATCGGGATGCAAATTCAGTGTTTCATCGTAAATGTGATGGTCGAAGGGTTACAGTAAACCTGCTGTGGTGCATCGTAGTCTAACACTGGGCCCCCAGGGAAAAGCCAAAGTATATACTCTTCTAAACAGTACACCTAAGTACATAAATCTGAATTGCGAATTTTGTGTTGAATCGTAATGCGATTTCTGTGTTTCATCGTCAATGTGATGGTCGAAGGGTTACAGTGAACCTGCTTTGGTGCATCGGAGTCTAACACTGAGCGCCGAGGGAAGAGCCAAAATACATACTCTTTTAAACCGTACTCTTGTGGACAGAAATTGGCATTGTGAATTTTGTATTGAATTGGGATGCAATTCCTGTGTTTCATCGTCAATGTGATGGTCGAAGGGATACAGTAAACCTGCTGTTTTGCCTCGGAATCTAACACTGGGCCCCCAGGGAAGAGCCGAAGTACATACTCATCTAAACCGTACTCCTGTGGACAGAAATCGGCATAGCGAATTTTGTATTAAATCAGGATGCAATTTCTGTGTTTCATCGTCAATGTGATGGTCGAAGGGATGCAGTAAACCTGCTGTGATGTATCGGAGTGTAACACTGGGCCCTGAGGGAAGAGCTGAAGTACATACTCTTCTAAACCGTACTCCTGTGGACAGATATCGGCATTGCGAATTTTGTATTGAATCGGGATGCAATTTCTTTGTTTCATCGTCAATGTGATGGTCGAAGGGTTATAGTAAACCTGCTGTGGTGCATCGAAGCCTAACACTGGGCCCCGAGGGAGGACTAAAAGTACATACTCCTCTAAACCGTACTCCTGTGGACAGAAATCGGTATTGCGAATTTTGTATTGAATCGGTATGCAATTTCTGTATTTCATCCTCAATGCGATGGTTGAAGGAATACAGTAAACCTGCTGTGGTGCATCGGAGTCTAACACTGGGACCCCAGGGAAGAGCCAAAGTACATACTCTTCTAAACCGTACTCCTGTGGACAGAAATCGGAATTGCGAATTTTGTATTGAATCGGGACGCAATTTCTGTGTTTCATCGTCAATGTGATGGTCGAAGGGTAACAGTAAACCTGCTGTGGTGCATTGTAGTCTAGCACTGGGCCCCCAGGGAAAAGCCAAAGTACAAAATCATCCAAACCGTACTCCTGTGGATAGAAATAGTCATTGCGAATTTTGTATTGAATCGGGATGCAATTTCTGTGTTTCATCGTCAATGTGATGGTCGAAGGGATACAGTGAACCTGCTGTGGTGCATTGTAGTCTAACACTGGGACCCCAGGGAAGAGCCAAAGTACATACTCTTCTAAACCGTACTCCAAAGGACAGAAATCGGAATTGCGAATTTTGTAGTGAATCGTGTTGCAATTTCTGTGTTTTATCGTCAATGTGATGGTCGAAGGGATACAGTAAACCTGCTGTGGTGCATCGGAGTCTAACACTGGACCTCCAGGGAAGAGCCAAAGTACATACTCTTCTAAACCGTACTAATGTGGACAGAAATCGGCACTGCGAAATTTGTATTGAATCGGGATGCAATTTCTGTGTTTCATCGTCAATGTGATGGTCGAAGGGTTACAATAAAGCTGCTGTTGTGCATCGTAGTCCAACACTGGGCCCCCAGGGAGGAGCCCAAGTACATATTCTTCTAAACCGTACTCCTGTGGACAGAAATCGGCATTGCGAATTTTGTATTGAATTGGGATGCAATTTCTGTGTTTCATCGTCAATGTGACGGTCGAAGGGTTACAGTAAACCTGCTGTGGTGTATCGTAGTCTAACACTGGGCCCCCAGGGAAGAGCCAAAATACATACTCTTCTAAACCGTACACCTAAGGACAGAAATCGGAATTGCGAATTTTGTATTGAATCGGGATGCAGTTTCTGTGTTTCATCGTCAATGTGATGGTCGAAGGGTTACAGTAAATTTGCTGTGGTGCATCGGAGTCCAACACTGGGCCCCTAGGGAAGAGCCAAAGTACATAAGCTTTTAAACCGTACTCCTGTGGACAGAAATCGGAATTGCGAATTTTGTATTTTATCGGGATGCAATTTCTGTGTTTCATCGTCAATTTGATGGTCAAAGGGTTACAGTAAACCTGCTGTGGTACATCGGAGTCTAACACCGGGCCCCCAGGGAAGTGCCAAAGTACATACTCTTCTAAACCGTACTCCTGTGGACAGAAATCGGCATTGTGCATTTTGTATTGAATCCGTATGCAATTTCTATGTTTCATCGTCAATGTGATGGTCTAAGGGTTAGAGTAAACCTGCTGTGGTGCATCGGAGTCTAGCAGTGGGCCCCCAGGGAAGAGCCAATGTACATACTGTTCTAAACCGTACTCCTGTGGACAGAAATCGGCATTGTGAATTTTGTATTGAAACCGGATGCAATTTCTGTGTTTCATCTTCAATGTGATGGTCGAAGGGTATCAGTAAACCTGCTGTGGAGCGTCGTAGTCTAACACTGGGCCCCCAGGGAAGAGCCTAACTACATACTCTTCTAAACCGTACTCCTAAAGAAAATATCGGAATTTCGAATTTTGTATTGAATCGGGATGTAATTTATGTGTTTCATCGTCAATGTGATGGTCTAAGGGTTACAGTAAACCTGCTGTGGTGCATCGGAGTCTAACACTGGGTCCCCAGGGAAGAGCCAAAGTACATATTCTTCTAAACCGTACTCCTGTGGACAGAAATCGGCATTGCGAATTTTGTATTGAATCCGGGTGCAATTTCTGTGTTTCATCGTCAATGTGATGGTCAAAGGGTTACAATAAAACTGCTGTGGTGCATTTTAGTCTAACTGTGAGCCCTCAGGGATGAGCCAAATTACATACTCTTCTAAACCGTACTCCTGTGGATAGAAATCGGTATTGCCAATTTCGTATTGAATCGGGATGCAATTTCAGTGTTTCATCGTCAATGTGAATGGCTGAAGGGATACAGTATACCTGCTGTGGTGCATCGGAGTCTAACACTGGGCCCCCAGGGAAGATCAAAGTTCATACTCTTTTAAACCGTACTCATAAGGACAGAAATTGGAATTGCGAATTTTGTATTCAATCGGGATGCAATTTCTGTGTTTCATCGTCAATGTGATGGTCTAAGGGTTACAGTAAACCTGCTGTGGTGCATCGGAGTCTAACACTGGGCGCCCTGGGAAGAGCCAAAGTACATACTCTTCTAAACCGTACTCCTGTGGACAGAAATCGGCATTGCGAATATTGTATTCAATAGGGATGCAATTTCTGTGTTTCATCGTCAATGTGACGGTCGAAGGGTTACAGTAAACCTGCTGTGGTGCATCGTAGTCTAACACTGGGCCCCCAGGGAAGAGTCAAAATACATACTCTTCTAAACCGTACACCTAAGGACAGAAATCGGAATTGCGAATTTTGTATTGAATCGGGATGCAGTTTCTGTGTTTCATCGTCAATGTGATGGTCGAAGGGTTACAGTAAACCCGCTGGGTGCATCGGAGTCCAACACTGGGCCCCTAGGGAAGAGCCAAAGTACATAAGCTTTTAAACCGTACTCCTGTGGACAGAAATCGGAATTGTGAATTTTGTATTGAATCGGGATGCAATTTCTGTGTTTCATCGTCAATTTGATGGTCAAAGGGTTACAGTAAACCTGCTGTGGTACATCGGAGTCTAACACCGGGCCCCCAGGGAAGAGCCAAAGTAAATACTCTTCTAAACCGTACTCCTGTGGACAGAAATCGGCATTGTGAATTTTGTATTGAATCCAGATGCAATTTCTATGTTTCATCGTCAATGTGATGGTCTAAGGGTTAGAGTAAACTTGCTGTGGTGCATCGGAGTCTAGCACTGGGCCCCCAGGGAAGAGCCAATGTACATACTGTTCTAAAACGTACTCCTGTGGACAGAAATCTGCATTGTGAATTTTGTATTGAAACCGGATGCAATTTCTGTGTTTCATCTTCAATGTGATGGTCGAAGGGTATCAGTAAACCTGCTGTGGAGCGTCGTAGTCTAACACTGGGCCCCCAGGGAAGAGCCAAAGTACATTTTCTTCTAAACAGTACTCCTAAGGACAGAAATCGGAATTGCGAATTTTGCATTGAATCGGGATGCAATTTCTGTGTTTCATCGTCAATGTGATGGTCTACGGGATACAGTGAACCTGCTGTGGTGCATCGGAGTCTAACACTGGGTCCCCAGGGAAGAGCCAAAGTACATATTCTTTTAAACCGTACTCCTGTGGACAGAAATCGGCATTGCGAATTTTGTATTGAATCCGGGTGCAATTTCTGTGTTTCATCGTCAATGTGATGGTCAAAGGGTTACAATAAAACTGCTGTGGTGCATTTTAGTCTAACTGTGAGCCCTCAGGGATGAGCCAAATTACATACTCTTCTAAACCGTACTCCTGTGGATAGAAATCGGCATTGCCAATTTTGTATTGAATCGGGATGCAATTTCTGTGTTTCATCGTCAATGTGAATGGTTGAAGGGATACAGTAAACCTGCTGTGGTGCATCGGAATCTAACACTGGGCCCCCAGGGAAGAGCCAAAGTACATACTCTTCTAAACCGTACTCATCAGGACAGAAATCGGAATTGCTAATTTTGTATTGAATCGGGAAGCAATTTCTATGTTTTATCACCTATGTGATGGTCGAAGAAATACAGTAAACTTGCTGTGGTGCATCGGAGTCTAACACTGGGCCTCCAGGGAAGAGCCAAAGTACAAAGAAATCGGCACTGCGTATTTTGTATTGAATCGGGATGCAACTTCTGTGTTTCATCGTCAATGTGATGGTTGAAGGTATACAGTAAACCTGCTGTGGTGCATCGGAGTCTATCACTGGGCCCTCAGGGAGGAGCCAAAGTACATACTCCTCTAAACCGTACTCATAAGGACAGAAATCTGAATTGCGAATTTTGTGTTGAATCGGGATGCAATTTCTGTGTTTCATCATCAATGTGATGGTCGAAGGGTCACAGTAAACCTGCTGTGGTGCATTGGAGTCTAACACTGGGCCCCCAGGGAAGAGCCAAAGTACATACTCTTCTAAACCATACTCTTCTGGACAGAAATCAGCATTGCGAATTTTGTATTGAATCGGGATGCAATTTCTGTGTTTCATCGTCAATGTGGTGGTTGAAGGGTAACAGTAAACCTGCTGTGGTGCATCGGAGTCTAACATTGGGCCACCGGAAAAGAGCCGAATTACATACTCTTCTAAACCGTACTCCTGTGGGCAGAAATCGGCATTGCGAATTTTGTATTGAATCGGGATGCAATTTCTGTGTTTCATCGTAAATGTGATGGTCGAAGGGTTACAGTAAACCTGCTGTGGTGCATCGTAGTCTAACACTGGGCCCCCAGGGAAGAGCCAAAGTAAATACTCTTCTAAACCGTACTCCTGTAGACAGAAATCGGCATTGCGAATTTTGTATTGAATCGGGGTGCAATTTCTGTGTTTCATCGTCAATGTGATGGCTGAAGGGATACAGTAAACCTGCTGTGGTGCATCGGAGTCTAACACTGGGCCCCCAGGGAAGAGCCAAAGTTCATACTCTTTTAAACCGTACTCATAAGGACAGAAATCGGAATTGCGAATTTTGTATTGAATTGGGATGCAATTTCTGTGTTTCACCGTCAATGTGATGGTCTAAGGGTTACAGTAAACCTGCTGTGGTGCATCGGAGTCTAACACTGGGTCCCCAGGGAAGAGCCAAAGTACATACTCTTCTAAACCATACTCCTGTGGACAGAAATCGCCATTGCGAATATTGTATTCAATAGGGATGCAATTTCTGTGTTTCATCGTCAATGTGACGGTCGAAGGGTTACAGTAAACCTGCTGTGGTGCATCGTAGTCTAACACTGGGACCCCAGGGAAGAGCCAAAATACATACTCTTCTAAACCGTACACCTAAGGTCAGAAATCGGAATTGCGTATTTTGTATTGAATCGGGATGCAGTTTCTGTGTTTCATCGTCAATGTGATGGTCAAGGGTTACAGTAAACCTGCTGTGGTGCATCGGAGTCCAACACTGGGCCCCTAGGGAAGAGCCAAAGTACATAAGCTTTTTAACCGTACTCCTGTGGACAGAAATCGGAATTGCGAATTTTGTATTGAATCGGGATGCAATTTCAGTGTTTCATCGTCAATTTGATGGTCAAAGGGTTACAGTAAACCTGCTGTGGTACATCGGAGTCTAACACCGGGCCCCCAGGGAAGAGCCAAAGTACATACTCTTCTAAACCGTACTCCTGTGGACAGAAATCGGCATTGTGAATTTTGTATTGAATCCGGATGCAATTTCTATGTTTCATCGTCAATGTGATAGTCTAAGGGTTAGAGTAAACCTGCTGTGGTGCATCGGAGTCTAGCACTGGGCCCCCAGGGAAGAGCCAATGTACATTCTGTTCTAAAACGTACTCCTGTGGACAGAAATCTGCATTGTGAATTTTGTATTGAAACCGGATGCAATTTCTGTGTTTCATCTTCAATGTGATGGTCGAAGGGTATCAGTAAACCTGCTGTGGAGCGTCGTAGTCTAACACTGGGCCCCCAGGGAAGAGCCAAAGTACATTTTCTTCTAAACAGTACTCCTAAGGACAGAAATCGGAATTGCGAATTTTGCATTGAATCGGGATGCAATTTCTGTGTTTCATCGTCAATGTGAATGGTTGAAGGGATACAGTAAACCTGCTGTGGTGCATCGGAATCTAACACTGGGCCCCCAGGGAAGAGCCAAAGTACATACTCTTCTAAACCGTACTCATCAGGACAGAAATCGGAATTGCGAATTTTGTATTGAATCGGGAAGCAATTTCTATGTTTTATCACCTATGTGATGGTCGAAGAAATACAGTAAACTTGCTGTGGTGCATCGGAGTCTAACACTGGGCCTCCAGGGAAGAGCCAAAGTACAAAGAAATCGGCACTGCGTATTTTGTATTGAATCGGGATGCAACTTCTGTGTTTCATCGTCAATGTGATGGTTGAAGGTATACAGTAAACCTGCTGTGGTGCATCGGAGTCTATCACTGGGCCCTCAGGGAGGAGCCAAAGTACATACTCCTCTAAACCGTACTCATAAGGACAGAAATCTGAATTGCGAATTTTGTGTTGAATCGGGATGCAATTTCTGTGTTTCATCATCAATGTGATGGTCGAAGGGTCACAGTAAACCTGCTGTGGTGCATTGGAGTCTAACACTGGGCCCCCAGGGAAGAGCCAAAGTACATACTCTTCTAAACCATACTCTTCTGGACAGAAATCAGCATTGCGAATTTTGTATTGAATCGGGATGCAATTTCTGTGTTTCATCGTCAATGTGATGGTCTAAGGGTTACAGTAAACCTGCTGTGGTGCATCGGAGTCTAACACTGGGCCCCCTGGGAAGAGCCAAATTACATACTCTTCTAAACCGTACTCCTGTGGACCGAAATCGGCATTGCGAACATTATATTCAATAGGGATGCAATTTCTGTGTTTCATCGTCAATATGACGGTCGAAGGGTTACAGTAAACCTGCTGTGGTGCATCGTAGTCTAACACTGGGTCCCCAGGGAAGAGCCAAAGTACATACTCTTCTAAACAGTACATCTAAGGACAGAAATCGTAATTGCGAATTTTGTATTGAATCGGGATGCAATTTCTGTGTTTCATCGTCAATGTGGTGGTTGAAGGGTAACAGTAAACCTGCTGTGGTGCATCGGAGTCTAACACTGGGCGCCCTGGGAAGAGCCAAAGTACATACTCTTCTAAACCATACTCCTGTGGACAGAAATCGGCATTGCGAATATTGTATTCAATAGGGATGCAATTTCTGTGTTTCATCGTCAATGTGACGGTCGAAGGGTTACAGTAAACCTGCTGTGGTGCATCGTAGTCTAACACTGGGACCCCAGGGAAGAGCCAAAATAAATACTCTTCTAAACCGTACACCTAAGGTCAGAAATCGGAATTGCGTATTTTGTATTGAATCGGGATGCAGTTTCTGTGTTTCATCGTCAATGTGATGGTCAAGGGTTACAGTAAACCTGCTGTGGTGCATCGGAGTCCAACACTGGGCCCCTAGGGAAGAGCCAAAGTACATAAGCTTTTTAACCGTACTCCTGTGGACAGAAATCGGAATTGCGAATTTTGTATTGAATCGGGATGCAATTTCAGTGTTTCATCGTCAATTTGATGGTCAAAGGGTTACAGTAAACCTGCTGTGGTACATCGGAGTCTAACACCGGGCCCCCAGGGAAGAGCCAAAGTACATACTCTTCTAAACCGTACTCCTGTGGACAGAAATCGGCATTGTGAATTTTGTATTGAATCCGGATGCAATTTCTATGTTTCATCGTCAATGTGATGGTCTAAGGGTTAGAGTAAACTTGCTGTGGTGCATCGGAGTCTAGCACTGGGCCCCCAGGGAAGAGCCAATGTACATACTGTTCTAAAACGTACTCCTGTGGACAGAAATCTGCATTGTGAATTTTGTATTGAATCCGGATGCAATTTCTATGTTTCATCGTCAATGTGATAGTCTAAGGGTTAGAGTAAACCTGCTGTGGTGCATCGGAGTCTAGCACTGGGCCCCCAGGGAAGAGCCAATGTACATTCTGTTCTAAAACGTACTCCTGTGGACAGAAATCTGCATTGTGAATTTTGTATTGAAACCGGATGCAATTTCTGTGTTTCATCTTCAATGTGATGGTCGAAGGGTATCAGTAAACCTGCTGTGGAGCGTCGTAGTCTAACACTGGGCCCCCAGGGAAGAGCCAAAGTACATTTTCTTCTAAACAGTACTCCTAAGGACAGAAATCGGAATTGCGAATTTTGCATTGAATCGGGATGCAATTTCTGTGTTTCATCGTCAATGTGATGGTCTATGGGATACAGTGAACCTGCTGTGGTGCATCGGAGTCTAACACTGGGTTCCCAGGGAAGAGCCAAAGTACATATTCTTTTAAACCGTACTCCTGTGGACAGAAATCGGCATTGCGAATTTTGTATTGAATCCGGGTGCAATTTCTGTGTTTCATCGTCAATGTGATGGTCAAAGGGTTACAATAAAACTGCTGTGGTGCATTTTAGTCTAACTGTGAGCCCTCAGGGATGAGCCAAATTACATACTCTTCTAAACCGTACTCCTGTGGATAGAAATCGGCATTGCCAATTTTGTATTGAATCGGGATGCAATTTCTGTGTTTCATCGTCAATGTGAATGGTTGAAGGGATACAGTAAACCTGCTGTGGTGCATCGGAATCTAACACTGGGCCCCCAGGGAAGAGCCAAAGTACATACTCTTCTAAACCGTACTCATCAGGACAGAAATCGGAATTGCGAATTTTGTATTGAATCGGGAAGCAATTTCTATGTTTTATCACCTATGTGATGGTCGAAGAAATACAGTAAACTTGCTGTGGTGCATCGGAGTCTAACACTGGGCCGCCAGGGAAGAGCCAAAGTACAAAGAAATCGGCACTGCGTATTTTGTATTGAATCGGGATGCAACTTCTGTGTTTCATCGTCAATGTGATGGTTGAAGGTATACAGTAAACCTGCTGTGGTGCATCGGAGTCTATCACTGGGCCCTCAGGGAGGAGCCAAAGTACATACTCCTCTAAACCGTACTCATAAGGACAGAAATCTGAATTGCGAATTTTGTGTTGAATCGGGATGCAATTTCTGTGTTTCATCATCAATGTGATGGTCGAAGGGTCACAGTAAACCTGCTGTGGTGCATTGGAGTCTAACACTGGGCCCCCAGGGAAGAGCCAAAGTACATACTCTTCTAAACCATACTCTTCTGGACAGAAATCAGCATTGCGAATTTTGTATTGAATCGGGATGCAATTTCTGTGTTTCATCGTCAATGTGGTGGTTGAAGGGTAACAGTAAACCTGCTGTGGTGCATCGGAGTCTAACATTGGGCCACCGGAAAAGAGCCGAATTACATACTCTTCTAAACCGTACTCCTGTGGACAGAAATCGGCATTGCGAATTTTGTATTGAATCGGGATGCAATTTCTGTGTTTCATCGTAAATGTGATGGTCGAAGGGTTACAGTAAACCTGCTGTGGTGCATCGTAGTCTAACACTGGGCCCCCAGGGAAGAGCCAAAGTAAATACTCTTCTAAACCGTACTCCTGTAGACAGAAATCGGCATTGCGAATTTTGTATTGAATCGGGGTGCAATTTCTGTGTTTCATCGTCAATGTGATGGCTGAAGGGATACAGTAAACCTGCTGTGGTGCATCGGAGTCTAACACCGGGCCCCCAGGGAAGAGCCAAAGTACATACTCTTCTAAACCGTACTCCTGTGGACAGAAATCGGCATTGTGAATTTTGTATTGAATCCGGATGCAATTTCTATGTTTCATCGTCAATGTGATGGTCTAAGGGTTAGAGTAAACTTGCTGTGGTGCATCGGAGTCTAGCACTGGGCCCCCAGGGAAGAGCCAATGTACATACTGTTCTAAACTGTACTCCTGTGGACAGAAATCGGCATTGTGAATTTTGTATTGAAACCGGATGCAATTTCTGTGTTTCATCTTCAATGTGATGGTCGAAGGGTATCAGTAAACCTGCTGTGGAGCATCGTAGTCTAACACTGGGTCCCCAGGGAAGAGCCAAAGTACATACTCTTCTAAACAGTACATCTAAGGACAGAAATCGTAATTGCGAATTTTGTATTGAATCGGGATGCAATTTCTGTGTTTCATCGTCAATGTGGTGGTTGAAGGGTAACAGTAAACCTGCTGTGGTGCATCGGAGTCTAACATTGGGCCACCGGAAAAGAGCCGAATTACATACTCTTCTAAACCGTACTCCTGTGGACAGAAATCGGCATTGCGAATTTTGTATTGAATCGGGATGCAATTTCTGTGTTTCATCGTCAATGTGACGGTCGAAGGGTTACAGTAAACCTGCTGTGGTGCATCGTAGTCTAACACTGGGACCCCAGGGAAGAGCCAAAATACATACTCTTCTAAACCGTACACCTAAGGTCAGAAATCGGAATTGCGAATTTTGTATTGAATCGGGATGCAGTTTCTGTGTTTCATCGTCAATGTGATGGTCAAGGGTTACAGTAAACCTGCTGTGGTGCATCGGAGTCCAACACTGGGCCCCTAGGGAAGAGCCAAAGTACATAAGCTTTTTAACCGTACTCCTGTGGACAGAAATCGGAATTGCGAATTTTGTATTGAATCGGGATGCAATTTCAGTGTTTCATCATCAATTTGATGGTCAAAGGGTTACAGTAAACCTGCTGTGGTACATCGGAGTCTAACACCGGGCCCCCAGGGAAGAGCCAAAGTACATACTCTTCTAAACCGTACTCCTGTGGACAGAAATCGGCATTGTGAATTTTGTATTGAATCCGGATGCAATTTCTATGTTTCATCGTCAATGTGATGGTCTAAGGGTTAGAGTAAACTTGCTGTGGTGCATCGGAGTCTAGCACTGGGCCCCCAGGGAAGAGCCAATGTACATACTGTTCTAAACTGTACTCCTGTGGACAGAAATCGGCATTGTGAATTTTGTATTGAAACCGGATGCAATTTCTGTGTTTCATCTTCAATGTGATGGTCGAAGGGTATCAGTAAACCTGCTGTGGAGCATCGTAGTCTAACACTGGGCCCCCAGGGAAGAGCCATAGTACATTTTCTTCTAAACCGTACTCCTAAGGACAGAAATCGGAATTGCGAATTTTGTATTGAATCCGTGTGCAATTTCTGTGTTTCATCGTCAATGTGATGGTAAAGGGTTACAATAAAACTGCTGTGGTGCATTTTAGTCTAACTGTGAGCCCTCAGGGATGAGCCAAATTACATACTCTTCTAAACCGTACTCCTGTGGATAGAAATTGGCATTGCCAATTTTGTATTGAATCGGGATGCAATATCTGTGTTTCATCGTCAATGTGAATGGTTGAAGGGATACAGTAAACCTGCTGTGGTGCATCGGAATCTAACACTGGGCCCCCAGGGAAGTGCCAAAGTACATACTCTTCTAAACCGTACTCATCAGGACAGAAATCGGAATTGCGAATTTTGTATTGAATCGGGAAGCAATTTCTATGTTTTATCACCTATGTGATGGTCGAAGAAATACAGTAAACTTGCTGTGGTGCATCGGAGTCTAACACTGGGCCCCCAGGGAGGAGCCAAAGTAAAAAGAAATCGGCCCTGCGTATTTTGTATTGAATCGGGATGCAACTTCTGTGTTTCATCGTCACTGTGATGGTTGAAGGTATACAGTAAACCTGCTGTGGTGCATCGGAGTCTAACACTGGGCCCCCAGGGCGGAGCCAAAGTACATACTCCTGTAAACCGTACTCATAAGGACAGAAATCTGAATTGCGAATTTTGTGTTGAATCGGGCTGTAATTTCTGTGTTTCATCGTCAATGTGATGGTCGAAGGGATACAGTAAACCTGCTGTGGTGCATTGGAGTCTAACAGTGGGCCCCCAGGGAAGAGCCAAAGTACATACTCTTCTAAACCATACTCTTCTGGACAGAAATTAGCATTGCGAATTTTGTATTGAACTGGGATGCAATTTCTGTGTTTCATCGCCAATGTGGTGGTTGAAGGGTAACAGTAAACATGCTGTGGTGCATCGTAGTCTAACACTGGGGCCCCAGGGAATAGCCAAAGTACATACTCTTCTAAACCGTACTCCTCTGGACAGAAATCGGCATTGCGAATTTTGTATTGAATCGGGATGCAATTTCTGTGTTCATCGTCAATGCGATGGTCGAAGGGTTACAGTAAACCTGCTGTGGTGCATCGTAGTCTAACACTGGGCCCCCAGGGAGGAGCCAAAGTACATACTCCTCTAAACTGTACTCATAAGGACAGAAATCTGAATTGCGAATTTTGTGTTGAATCGGGATGCAATTTCTGTGTTTCATCGTCAATGTGATGGTCGAAGATTTACAGTAAACCTGCTGTGGTGCATCGGAGTCTAACACTGGGCCCCTAGGGAAGAGCCAAAGTACATAAGCTTTTAAACCGTACTCCTGCGGACAGAAATCGGAATTGCGAATTTTGTGTTGAATCGGGATGCAATTTCTGTGTTTCATCGTCAATGTGATGGTCGAAGATTTACAGTAAACCTGCTGTGGTACATCGGAGTCTAACACTGGGCCCCCAGGGAGGAGCCAAAGTACATACCCTACTAAACCGTATTCCTGTGGACAGAAATCGGCATTGTGAATTTTGTATTGAATCCGGATGCAATTTCTGTGTTTCATCGTCAATGTGATTTTTGAAGGGTAACAGTAAACATGCTGTGGTGCATCGTAGTCCAACACTTGGCCCCCTGGGAATAGCCAAAGTACATACTCTTCCTAACCGTACTCCTGTGGACAGAAATCGGTTTTGCTAATTTTGTATTGAATCGGGATGAAATTTCTGTGTTTCATCGTCAATGTGATGGTCGATGGGTTACAGTAAACCTGCTGTGGTGCATCGTAGTCTAACACTGGCCCCCCAGGGAAGAGCCAAAGTACATGCTCTTCTAAACCGTACTCCTGTGGACAGAAATCGTCATTGCGAACTTTGTATTGAATCGGGATGCATTTTCTGTGTTTCATCGCCAATGTGATGGTCGAAGGGTTACAGTAAACCTGCTGTGGTGCATCATAGTCTAACACTGAGCCCCCAGGGAAGAGCCAAAGTACATACTCTTCTAAACCGTACTCCAAAGGACAGAAATCGGAATTGCGAATTTTGTATTGAATCGGGATGCAATTTCTGTGATTCATCGTCAATGTGATGGTCAAAGGGTTACAGTAAACCTGCTGTGGTGCATCGGAGTCTAACACTGGGCCCAAAGGGAAGAGCCAAAGTACATACTCTTCTAAACCGTACTCCTGTGGACAGAAATCGGCATTGTGAATTTTGTATTGAATCCGGATGCAATTTCTATGTTTCATCGTCAATGTGATGGTCTAAGGGTTAGAGTAAACTTGCTGTGGTGCATCGGAGTCTAGCACTGGGCCCCCAGGGAAGAGCCAATGTACATACTGTTCTAAACCGTACTCCTGTGGACAGAAATCGGCATTGTGAATTTTGTATTGAAACCGGTTGCAATTTCTGTGTTTCATCTTCAATGTGATGGTCGAAGGGTATCGGTAAACCTGCTGTGGAGCGTCGTAGTCTAACACTGGGCCCCCAGGGAAGAGCCAAAGTACATACTCTTCTAAACCGTACTCATCAGGACAGAAATCGGAATTGCGAATTTTGTATTGAATCGGGAAGCAATTTCTATGTTTTATCACCTATGTGATGGTCGAAGAAATACAGTAAACTTGCTGTGGTGCATCGGAGTCTAACACTGGGCCTCTAGGGAAGAGCCAAAGTACAAAGAAATCGGCACTGCGTATTTTGTATTGAATCGGGATGCAACTTCTGTGTTTCATCGTCAATGTGATGGTTGAAGGTATACAGTAAACCTGCTGTGGTGCATCGGAGTCTATCACTGGGCCCTCAGGGAGGAGCCAAAGTACATACTCCTCTAAACCGTACTCATAAGGACAGAAATCTGAATTGCGAATTTTGTGTTGAATCGGGATGCAATTTCTGTGTTTCATCATCAATGTGATGGTCGAAGGGTCACAGTAAACCTGCTGTGGTGCATTGGAGTCTAACACTGGGCCCCCAGGGAAGAGCCAAAGTACATACTCTTCTAGACCATACTCTTCTGGACAGAAATCAGCATTGCGAATTTTGTATTGAATCGGGATGCAATTTCTGTGTTTCATCGTCAATGTGGTGGTTGAAGGGTAACAGTAAACCTGCTGTGGTGCATCGGAGTCTAACATTGGGCCACCGGAAAAGAGCCGAATTACATACTCTTCTAGACCGTACTCCTGTGGACAGAAATCGGCATTGCGAATTTTGTATTGAATCGGGATGCAATTTCTGTGTTTCATCGTAAATGTGATGGTCGAAGGGTTACAGTAAACCTGCTGTGGTGCATCGTAGTCTAACACTGGGCCCCCAGGGAAGAGCCAAAGTAAATACTCTTCTAAACCGTACTCCTGTAGACAGAAATCGGCATTGCGAATTTTGTATTGAATCGGGGTGCAATTTCTGTGTTTCATCGTCAATGTGATGGCTGAAGGGATACAGTAAACCTGCTGTGGTGCATCGGAGTCTAACACTGGGCCCCCAGGGACGAGCCAAAGTTCATACTCTTTTAAACCGTACTCATAAGGACAGAAATCGGAATTGCGAATTTTGTATTGAATTGGGATGCAATTTCTGTGTTTCACCGTCAATGTGATGGTCTAAGGGTTACAGTAAACCTGCTGTGGTGCATCGGAGTCTAACACTGGACCCCCTGGGAAGAGCCAAATTACATACTCTTCTAAACCGTACTCCTGTGGACCGAAATCGGCATTGCGAACATTATATTCAATAGGGATGCAATTTCTGTGTTTCATCGTCAATGTGACGGTCGAAGGGTTACAGTAAACCTGCTGTGGTGCATCGTAGTCTAACACTGGGTCCCCAGGGAAGAGCCAAAGTACATACTCTTCTAAACAGTACATCTAAGGACAGAAATCGTAATTGCGAATTTTGTATTGAATCGGGATGCAATTTCTGTGTTTCATCGTCAATGTGGTGGTTGAAGGGTAACAGTAAACCTGCTGTGGTGCATCGGAGTCTAACATTGGGCCACCGGAAAAGAGCCGAATTACATACTCTTCTAAACCGTACTCCTGTGGACAGAAATCGGCATTGCGAATTTTGTATTGAATCGGGATGCAATTTCTGTGTTTCATCGTCAATGTGACGGTCGAAGGGTTACAGTAAACCTGCTGTGGTGCATCGTAGTCTAACACTGGGACCCCAGGGAAGAGCCAAAATACATACTCTTCTAAACCGTACACCTAAGGTCAGAAATCGGAATTGCGAATTTTGTATTGAATCGGGATGCAGTTTCTGTGTTTCATCGTCAATGTGATGGTCAAGGGTTACAGTAAACCTGCTGTGGTGCATCGGAGTCCAACACTGGGCCCCTAGGGAAGAGCCAAAGTACATAAGCTTTTTAACCGTACTCCTGTGGACAGAAATCGGAATTGCGAATTTTGTATTGAATCGGGATGCAATTTCAGTGTTTCATCATCAATTTGATGGTCAAAGGGTTACAGTAAACCTGCTGTGGTACATCGGAGTCTAACACCGGGCCCCCAGGGAAGAGCCAAAGTACATACTCTTCTAAACCGTACTCCTGTGGACAGAAATCGGCATTGTGAATTTTGTATTGAATCCGGATGCAATTTCTATGTTTCATCGTCACTGTGATGGTCTAAGGGTTAGAGTAAACTTGCTGTGGTGCATCGGAGTCTAGCACTGGGCCCCCAGGGAAGAGCCAATGTACATACTGTTCTAAAACGTACTCCTGTGGACAGAAATCTGCATTGTGAATTTTGTATTGAATCCGGATGCAATTTCTATGTTTCATCGTCAATGTGATAGTCTAAGGGTTAGAGTAAACCTGCTGTGGTGCATCGGAGTCTAGCACTGGGCCCCCAGGGAAGAGCCAATGTACATACTGTTCTAAAACGTACTCCTGTGGACAGAAATCTGCATTGTGAATTTTGTATTGAAACCGGATGCAATTTCTGTGTTTCATCTTCAATGTGATGGTCGAAGGGTATCAGTAAACCTGCTGTGGAGCGTCGAAGTCTAACACTGGGCCCCCAGGGAAGAGCCAAAGTACATTTTCTTCTAAACAGTACTCCTAAGGACAGAAATCGGAATTGCGAATTTTGCATTGAATCGGGATGCAATTTCTGTGTTTCATCGTCAATGTGATGGTCTATGGGATACAATGAACCTGCTGTGGTGCATCGGAGTCTAACACTGGGTCCCCAGGGAAGAGCCAAAGTACATATTCTTTTAAACCGTACTCCTGTGGACAAAAATCGGCATTGCGAATTTTGTATTGAATCCGGGTGCAATTTCTGTGTTTCATCGTCAATGTGATGGTCAAAGGGTTACAATAAAACTGCTGTGGTGCATTTTAGTCTAACTGTGAGCCCTCAGGGATGAGCCAAATTACATACTCTTCTAAACCGTACTCCTGTGGATAGAAATCGGCATTGCCAATTTTGTATTGAATCGGGATGCAATTTCTGTGTTTCATCGTCAATGTGAATGGTTGAAGGGATACAGTAAACCTGCTGTGGTGCATCGGAATCTAACACTGGGCCCCCAGGGAAGAGCCAAAGTACATACTCTTCTAAACCGTACTCATCAGGACAGAAATCGGAATTGCGAATTTTGTATTGAATCGGGAAGCAATTTCTATGTTTTATCACCTATGTGATGGTCGAAAAAATACAGTAAACTTGCTGTGGTGCATCGGAGTCTAACACTGGGCCTCCAGGGAAGAGCCAAAGTACAAAGAAATCGGCACTGCGTATTTTGTATTGAATCGGTATGCAACTTCTGTGTTTCATCGTCAATGTGATGGTTGAAGGTATACAGTAAACCTGCTGTGGTGCATCGGAGTCTATCACTGGGCCCTCAGGGAGGAGCCAAAGTACATACTCCTCTAAACCGTACTCATAAGGACAGAAATCTGAATTGCGAATTTTGTGTTGAATCGGGATGCAATTTCTGTGTTTCATCATCAATGTGATGGTCGAAGGGTCACAGTAAACCTGCTGTGGTGCATTGGAGTCTAACACTGGGCCCCCAGGGAAGAGCCAAAGTACATACTCTTCTAAACCATACTCTTCTGGACAGAAATCAGCATTGCGAATTTTGTATTGAATCGGGATGCAATTTCTGTGTTTCATCGTCAATGTGGTGGTTGAAGGGTAACAGTAAACCTGCTGTGGTGCATCGGAGTCTAACATTGGGCCACCGGAAAAGAGCCGAATTACATACTCTTCTAAACCGTACTCCTGTGGACAGAAATCGGCATTGCGAATTTTGTATTGAATCGGGATGCAATTTCTGTGTTTCATCGTAAATGTGATGGTCGAAGGGTTACAGTAAACCTGCTGTGGTGCATCGTAGTCTAACACTGGGCCCCCAGGGAAGAGCCAAAGTACATACTCTTCTAAACAGTACATCTAAGGACAGAAATCGTAATTCCGAATTTTGTATTGAATCGGGATGCAATTTCTGTGTTTCATCGTCAATGTGGTGGTTGAAGGGTAACAGTAAACCTGCTGTGGTGCATCGGAGTCTAACACTGGGCGCCCTGGGAAGAGCCAAAGTACATACTCTTCTAAACCATACTCCTGTGGACAGAAATCGGCATTGCGAATATTGTATTCAATAGGGATGCAATTTCTGTGTTTCATCGTCAATGTGACGGTCGAAGGGTTACAGTAAACCTGCTGTGGTGCATCGTAGTCTAACACTGGGACCCCAGGGAAGAGCCAAAATACATACTCTTCTAAACCGTACACCTAAGGTCAGAAATCGGAATTGCGAATTTTGTATTGAATCGGGATGCAGTTTCTGTGTTTCACCGTCAATGTGATGGTCAAGGGTTACAGTAAACCTGCTGTGGTGCATCGGAGTCCAACACTGGGCCCCTAGGGAAGAGCCAAAGTACATAAGCTTTTTAACCGTACTCCTGTGGACAGAAATCGGAATTGCGAATTTTGTATTGAATCGGGATGCAATTTCAGTGTTTCATCGTCAATTTGATGGTCAAAGGGTTACAGTAAACCTGCTGTGGTACATCGGAGTCTAACACCGGGCCCCCAGGGAAGAGCCAAAGTACATACTCTTCTAAACCGTACTCCTGTGGACAGAAATCGGCATTGTGAATTTTGTATTGAATCCGGATGCAATTTCTATGTTTCATCGTCAATGTGATGGTCTAAGGGTTAGAGTAAACTTGCTGTGGTGCATCGGAGTCTAGCACTGGGCCCCCAGGGAAGAGCCAATGTACATACTGTTCTAAACCGTACTCCTGTGGACAGAAATCGGCATTGTGAATTTTGTATTGAAACCGGATGCAATTTCTGTGTTTCATCTTCAATGTGATGGTCGAAGGGTATCAGTAAACCTGCTGTGGAGCGTCGTAGTCTAACACTGGGCCCCCAGGGAAGAGCCATAGTACATTTTCTTCTAAACCGTACTCCTAAGGACAGAAATCGGAATTGCGAATTTTATATTGAATCGGGATGCAATTTCTGTGTTTCATCGTCAATGTGATGGTCTAAGGGATACAGTGAACCTGCTGTGGTGCATCGGAGTCTAACACTGGGTCCCCAGGGAAGAGCCAAAGTACATATTCTTCTAAACCGTACTCCTGTGGACAGAAATCGGCATTGCGAATTTTGTATTGAATCCGTGTGCAATTTCTGTGTTTCATCGTCAATGTGATGGTAAAGGGTTACAATAAAACTGCTGTGGTGCATTTTAGTCTAACTGTGAGCCCTCAGGGATGAGCCAAATTACATACTCTTCTAAACCGTACTCCTGTGGATAGAAATTGGCATTGCCAATTTTGTATTGAATCGGGATGCAATATCTGTGTTTCATCGTCAATGTGAATGGTTGAAGGGATACAGTAAACCTGCTGTGGTGCATCGGAATCTAACACTGGGCCCCCAGGGAAGTGCCAAAGTACATACTCTTCTAAACCGTACTCATCAGGACAGAAATCGGAATTGCGAATTTTGTATTGAATCGGGAAGCAATTTCTATGTTTTATCACCTATGTGATGGTCGAAGAAATACAGTAAACTTGCTGTGGTGCATCGGAGTCTAACACTGGGCCCCCAGGGAGGAGCCAAAGTAAAAAGAAATCGGCCCTGCGTATTTTGTATTGAATCGGGATGCAACTTCTGTGTTTCATCGTCAATGTGATGGTTGAAGGTATACAGTAAACCTGCTGTGGTGCATCGGAGTCTAACACTGGGCCCCCAGGGCGGAGCCAAAGTACATACTCCTGTAAACCGTACTCATAAGGACAGAAATCTGAATTGCGAATTTTGTGTTGAATCGGGCTGTAATTTCTGTGTTTCATCGTCAATGTGATGGTCGAAGGGATACAGTAAACCTGCTGTGGTGCATTGGAGTCTAACAGTGGGCCCCCAGGGAAGAGCCAAAGTACATACTCTTCTAAACCATACTCTTCTGGACAGAAATTAGCATTGCGAATTTTGTATTGAATTGGGATGCAATTTCTGTGTTTCATCGCCAATGTGGTGGTTGAAGGGTAACAGTAAACATGCTGTGGTGCATCGTAGTCTAACACTGGGGCCCCAGGGAATAGCCAAAGTACATACTCTTCTAAACCGTACTCCTGTGGACAGAAATCGGCATTGCGAATTTTGTATTGAATCGGGATGCAATTTCTGTGTTCATCGTCAATGCGATGGTCGAAGGGTTACAGTAAACCTGCTGTGGTGCATCGTAGTCTAACACTGGGCCCCCAGGGAGGAGCCAAAGTACATACTCCTCTAAACCGTACTCATAAGGACAGAAATCTGAATTGCGAATTTTGTGTTGAATCGGGATGCAATTTCTGTGTTTCATCGTCAATGTGATGGTCGAAGATTTACAGTAAACCTGCTGTGGTGCATCGGAGTCTAACACTGGGCCCCTAGGGAAGAGCCAAAGTACATAAGCTTTTAAACCGTACTCCTGCGGACAGAAATCGGAATTGCGAATTTTGTGTTGAATCGCGATGCAATTTCTGTGTTTCATCGTCAATGTGATGGTCGAAGATTTACAGTAAACCTGCTGTGGTACATCGGAGTCTAACACTGGGCCCCCAGGGAGGAGCCAAAGTACATACCCTACTAAACCGTATTCCTGTGGACAGAAATCGGCATTGTGAATTTTGTATTGAATCCGGATGCAATTTCTGTGTTTCATCGTCAATGTGATTTTTGAAGGGTAACAGTAAACATGCTGTGGTGCATCGTAGTCCAACACTTGGCCCCCTGGGAATATCCAAAGTACATACTCTTCCTAACCGTACTCCTGTGGACAGAAATCGATTTTGCTAATTTTGTATTGAATTGGGATGCAATTTCTGTGTTTCATCGTCAATGTGATGGTCGAGGGGTTACAGTAAACCTGCTGTGGTGCATCGTAGTCTAACACTGGCCCCCCAGGGATGAGCCAAAGTACATGCTCTTCTAAACCGTACTCCTGTGGACAGAAATCGTCATTGCGAACTTTGTATTGAATCGGGATGCATTTTCTGTGTTTCATCGCCAATGTGATGGTCGAAGGGTTACAGTAAACCTGCTGTGGTGCATCATAGTCTAACACTGAGCCCCCAGGGAAGAGCCAAAGTACATACTCTTCTAAACCGTACTCCAAAGGACAGAAATCGGAATTGCGAATTTTGTATTGAATCGGGATGCAATTTCTGTGATTCATCGTCAATGTGATGGTCAAAGGGTTACAGTAAACCTGCTGTGGTGCATCGGAGTCTAACACTGGGCCCAAAGGGAAGAGCCAAAGTACATACTCTTCTAAACCGTACTCCTGTGGACAGAAATCGGCATTGTGAATTTTGTATTGAATCCGGATGCAATTTCTATGTTTCATCGTCAATGTGATGGTCTAAGGGTTAGAGTAAACTTGCTGTGGTGCATCGGAGTCTAGCACTGGGCCCCCAGGGAAGAGCCAATGTACATACTGTTCTAAACCGTACTCCTGTGGACAGAAATAGGCATTGTGAATTTTGTATTGAAACCGGATGCAATTTCTGTGTTTCATCTTCAATGTGATGGTCGAAGGGTATCAGTAAACCTGCTGTGGAGCGTCGTAGTCTAACACTGGGCCCCCAGGGAAGAGCCATAGTACATTTTCTTCTAAACCGTACTCCTAAGGACAGAAATCGGAATTGCGAATTTTATATTGAATCGGGATGCAATTTCTGTGTTTCATCGTCAATGTGATGGTCTAAGGGATACAGTGAACCTGCTGTGGTGCATCGGAGTCTAACACTGGGTCCCCAGGGAAGAGCCAAAGTACATATTCTTCTAAACCGTACTCCTGTGGACAGAAATCGGCATTGCGAATTTTGTATTGAATCCGTGTGCAATTTCTGTGTTTCATCGTCAATGTGATGGTAAAGGGTTACAATAAAACTGCTGTGGTGCATTTTAGTCTAACTGTGAGCCCTCAGGGATGAGCCAAATTACATACTCTTCTAAACCGTACTCCTGTGGATAGAAATCGGCATTGCCAATTTTGTATTGAATCGGGATGCAATTTCTGTGTTTCATCGTCAATGTGAATGGTTGAAGGGATACAGTAAACCTGCTGTGGTGCATCGCAATCTAACACTGGGCCCCCAGGGATGTGCCAAAGTACATACTCTTCTAAACCGTACTCATCAGGACAGAAATCGGAATTGCGAATTTTGTATTGAATCGGGAAGCAATTTCTATGTTTTATCACCTATGTGATGGTCGAAGAAATACAGTAAACTTGCTGTGGTGCATCGGAGTCTAACACTGGGCCCCCAGGGAGGAGCCAAAGTACAAAGAAATCGGCCCTGCGTATTTTGTATTGAATCGGGATGCAACTTCTGTGTTTCATCGTCAATGTGATGGTTGAAGGTATACAGAAAACCAGCTGTGGTGCATCGGAGTCTAACACTGGGCCCCCAGGGCGGAGCCAAAGTACATACTCCTGTAAACCGTACTCATAAGGACAGAAATCTGAATTGCGAATTTTGTGTTGAATCGGGCTGTAATTTCTGTGTTTCATCGTCAATGTGATGGTCGAAGGGATACAGTAAACCTGCTGTGGTGCATTGGAGTCTAACAGTGGTCCCCCAGGGAAGAGCCAAAGTACATACTCTTCTAAACCATACTCTTCTGGACAGAAATTAGCATTGCGAATTTTGTATTGAATTGGGATGCAATTTCTGTGTTTCATCGCCAATGTGGTGGTTGAAGGGTAACAGTAAACATGCTGTGGTGCATCGTAGTCTAACACTGGGGCCCCAGGGAATAGCCAAAGTACATACTCTTCTAAACCGTACTCCTGTGGACAGAAATCGGCATTGCGAATTTTGTATTGAATCGGGATGCAATATCTGTGTTTCATCGTCAATGTGATGGTCGAGGGGTTACAGTAAACCTGCTGTGGTGCATCGTAGTCTAACACTGGCCCCCCAGGGAAGAGCCAAAGTACATGCTCTTCTAAACCGTACTCCTGTGGACAGAAATCTTCATTGCGAACTTTGTATTGAATCGGGATGCATTTTCTGTGTTTCATCGCCAATGTGATGGTCGAAGGGTTACAGTAAACCTGCTGTGGTGCATCATAGTCTAACACTGAGCCCCCAGGGAAGGGCCAAAGTACATACTCTTCTAAACCGTACTCCAAAGGACAGAAATCGGAATTGCGAATTTTGTATTGAATCGGGATGCAATTTCTGTGATTCATCGTCAATGTGATGGTCAAAGGGTTACAGTAAACCTGCTGTGGTGCATCGGAGTCTAACACTGGGCCCAAAGGGAAGAGCCAAAGTACATACTCTTCTAAACCGTACTCTTCTGGACAGATATCGGCATTGCGAAATTTGTATTGAATCGGGATGCAACTTATGTGTTTCATCGTCAATGTGATGGTCGAAGGGTAACTGTAAACCTGCTGTGGTGCATCGTAGTCTAACACTGGGCCCCCAGGGAATAGCCAAAGTACATGACTCTTCTAAACCGTACTACTAAGCACAGAAATCGGAATTGCGAATTTTGTATTGAACCGGGATGCAATTTCTGTGTTTCATCGTCAATGTGATGGTCTAAGGGTTACAGTAAACCTGCTGTGGTGCATCGGAGTCTAACACTGGGCCTCCATGGAAGAGCCAAAGTACATACTCTTCTAAACCGTACTCCTGTGGACAGAAATCGGCATTGCGAATTTTGAATTGTTTCGGGATGCAATTTCTGTGTTTCATCGTCAATGTGATGGTCGAAGGGATACAGTAAACCTACTGTCGTGCATCGGAGTCTAACACTGGGCCCCCAGGGAAGAGCGAAAGTACATACTCTTCTAAACCGTACTCTTCTGGACAGAAATCGGCATTGCGAATATTGTATTGAATCGGGATGCAATTTCTATGTTTTATCGTCTATGTGATGGTCGAAGGGATACAGTAAACCTGCTGTGGAGCATCGGAGTCTAACACTGGGCCCCCAGGGAATAGCCAAAGTACATACTGTTCTAAACCGTACTACTAAGCACAGAAATCGGAATTGCGAATTTTGTATTGAACCGGGATGCAATTTCTGTGTTTCATCGTCAATGTGATGGTCTAAGGGTTACAGTAAACCTGCTGTGGTGCATCGTAGTCTAACAATGTTCCCCCAGGGAAGAGCCAAAGTACATACTCTTCTAAACCGTACTCCTGTGGACAGAAATCGGCATTGCGAATTTTGAATTGATTCGGGATGCAATTTCTGTGATTCATCGTCAATGTGATGGTCGAAGGGTTACAGTAAACCTGCTGTGGTGCATCGGAGTCTGACACTGGGCCCCCAGGGAAGAGCCAAATTACTTATTCTTCTAAACCGTACTCCTAAGGACAGAAATCGGAATTGCGAATTTTGTATTGAATAGGGATGCAATTTCTGTGTTTCATCGTCAATGTGATGGTCTAAGGGATACAGTGAACCTGCTGTGGTGCATCGGAGTCTAACACTGGGTCCCCAGGGAAGAGCCAAAGTACATATTCTTCTAAACCGTACTCCTGTGGACAGAAATCGGCATTGCGAATTTTGTATTGAATCCGTGTGCAATTTCTGTGTTTCATCGTCAATGTGATGGTAAAGGGTTACAATAAAACTGCTGTGGTGCATTTTAGTCTAACTGTGAGCCCTCAGGGATGAGCCAAATTACATACTCTTCTAAACCGTACTCCTGTGGATAGAAATTGGCATTGCCAATTTTGTATTGAATCGGGATGCAATATCTGTGTTTCATCGTCAATGTGAATGGTTGAAGGGATACAGTAAACCTGCTGTGGTGCATCGGAATCTAACACTGGGCCCCCAGGGAAGTGCCAAAGTACATACTCTTCTAAACCGTACTCATCAGGACAGAAATCGGAATTGCGAATTTTGTATTGAATCGGGATGCAATTTCTGTGTTTCATCGCCAATGTGGTGGTTGAAGGGTAACAGTAAACATGCTGTGGTGCATCGTAGTCTAACACTGGGGCCCCAGGGAATAGCCAAAGTACATACTCTTCTAAACCGTACTCCTGTGGACAGAAATCGGCATTGCGAATTTTGTATTGAATCGGGATGCAATTTCTGTGTTCATCGTCAATGCGATGGTCGAAGGGTTACAGTAAACCTGCTGTGGTGCATCGGAGTCTAACACTGGGCCCCTAGGGAAGAGCCAAAGTACATAAGCTTTTAAACCGTACTCCTGCGGACAGAAATCGGAATTGCGAATTTTGTGTTGAATCGGGATGCAATTACTGTGTTTCATCGTCAATGTGATGGTCGAAGATTTACAGTAAACCTGCTGTGGTACATCGGATTCTAACACTGGGCCTCCAGGGAGGAGCCAAAGTACATACCCTACTAAACCGTATTCCTGTGGACAGAAATCGGCATTGTGAATTTTGTATTGAATCCGGATGCAATTTCTGTGTTTCATCGTCAATGTGATTTTTGAAGGGTAACAGTAAACATGCTGTGGTGCATCGTAGTCCAACACTTGGCCCCCTGGGAATAGCCAAAGTACATACTCTTCCTAACCGTACTCCTGTGGACAGAAATCGATTTTGCTAATTTTGTATTGAATTGGGATGCAATTTCTGTGTTTCATCGTCAATGTGATGGTCGAGGGGTTACAGTAAACCTGCTGTGGTGCATCGTAGTCTAACACTGGCCCCCCAGGGAAGAGCCAAAGTACATGCTCTTCTAAACCGTACTCCTGTGGACAGAAATCGTCATTGCGAACTTTGTATTGAATCGGGATGCATTTTCTGTGTTTCATCGCCAATGTGATGGTCGAAGGGTTACAGTAAACCTGCTGTGGTGCATCATAGTCTAACACTGAGCCCCCAGGGAAGAGCCAAAGTACATACTCTTCTAAACCGTACTCCAAAGGACAGAAATCGGAATTGCGAATTTTGTATTGAATCGGGATGCAATTTCTGTGATTCATCGTCAATGTGATGGTCAAAGGGTTACAGTAAACCTGCTGTGGTGCATCGGAGTCTAACACTGGGCCCAAAGGGAAGAGCCAAAGTACATACTCTTCTAAACCGTACTCCTGTGGACAGAAATCGGCATTGTGAATTTTATATTGAATCCGGATGCAATTTCTATGTTTCATCGTCAATGTGATGGTATAAGGGTTAGAGTAAACTTGCTGTGGTGCATCGGAGTCTAGCACTGGGCCCCCAGGGAAGAGCCAATGTACATACTGTTCTAAACCGTACTCCTGTGGACAGAAATCGGCATTGTGAATTTTGTATTGAAACCGGATGCAATTTCTGTGTTTCATCTTCAATGTGATGGTCGAAGGGTATCAGTAAACCTGCTGTGGAGCGTCGTAGTCTAACACTGGGCCCCCAGGGAAGAGCCATAGTACATTTTCTTCTAAACCGTACTCCTAAGGACAGAAATCGGAATTGCGAATTTTATATTGAATCGGGATGCAATTTCTGTGTTTCATCGTCAATGTGATGGTCTAAGGGATACAGTGAACCTGCTGTGGTGCATCGGAGTCTAACACTGGGTCCCCAGGGAAGAGCCAAAGTACATATTCTTCTAAACCGTACTCCTGTGGACAGAAATCGGCATTGCGAATTTTGTATTGAATCCGTGTGCAATTTCTGTGTTTCATCGTCAATGTGATGGTAAAGGGTTACAATAAAACTGCTGTGGTGCATTTTAGTCTAACTGTGAGCCCTCAGGGATGAGCCAAATTACATACTCTTCTAAACCGTACTCCTGTGGATAGAAATCGGCATTGCCAATTTTGTATTGAATCGGGATGCAATTTCTGTGTTTCATCGTCAATGTGAATGGTTGAAGGGATACAGTAAACCTGCTGTGGTGCATCGGAATCTAACACTGGGCCCCCAGGGAAGTGCCAAAGTACATACTCTTCTAAACCGTACTCATCAGGACAGAAATCGGAATTGCGAATTTTGTATTGAATCGGGAAGCAATTTCTATGTTTTATCACCTATGTGATGGTCGAAGAAATACAGTAAACTTGCTGTGGTGCATCGGAGTCTAACACTGGGCCCCCAGGGAGGAGCCAAAGTACAAAGAAATCGGCCCTGCGTATTTTGTATTGAATCGGGATGCAACTTCTGTGTTTCATCGTCAATGTGATGGTTGAAGGTATACAGAAAACCAGCTGTGGTGCATCGGAGTCTAACACTGGGCCCCCAGGGCGGAGCCAAAGTACATACTCCTGTAAACCGTACTCATAAGGACAGAAATCTGAATTGCGAATTTTGTGTTGAATCGGGCTGTAATTTCTGTGTTTCATCGTCAATGTGATGGTCGAAGGGGTACAGTAAACCTGCTGTGGTGCATTGGAGTCTAACAGTGGTCCCCCAGGGAAGAGCCAAAGTACATACTCTTCTAAACCATACTCTTCTGGACAGAAATTAGCATTGCGAATTTTGTATTGAATTGGGATGCAATTTCTGTGTGTCATCGCCAATGTGGTGGTTGAAGGGTAACAGTAAACATGCTGTGGTGCATCGTAGTCTAACACTGGGGCCCCAGGGAATAGCCAAAGTACATACTCTTCTAAACCGTACTCCTGTGGACAGAAATCGGCATTGCGAATTTTGTATTGAATCGGGATGCAATTTCTGTGTTCATCGTCAATGCGATGGTCGAAGGGTTACAGTAAACCTGCTGTGGTGCATCGTAGTCTAACACTGGGCCCCCAGGGAGGAGCCAAAGTACATACTCCTCTAAACCGTACTCATAAGGACAGAAATCTGAATTGCGAATTTTGTGTTGAATCGGGATGCAATTTCTGTGTTTCATCGTCAATGTGATGGTCGAAGATTTACAGTAAACCTGCTGTGGTGCATCGGAGTCTAACACTGGGCCCCTAGGGAAGAGCCAAAGTACATAAGCTTTTAAACCGTACTCCTGCGGACAGAAATCGGAATTGCGAATTTTGTGTTGAATCAGGATGCAATTTCTGTGTTTCATCGTCAATGTGATGGTCGAAGATTTACAGTAAACCTGCTGTGGTACATCGGAGTCTAACACTGGGCCCCCAGGGAGGAGCCAAAGTACATACCCTACTAAACCGTATTCCTGTGGACAGAAATCGGCATTGTGAATTTTGTATTGAATCCGGATGCAATTTCTGTGTTTCATCGTCAATGTGATTTTTGAAGGGTAACAGTAAACATGCTGTGGTGCAGAGTAGTCCAACACTTGGCCCCCTGGGAATAGCCAAAGTACATACTCTTCCTAACCGTACTCCTGTGGACAGAAATCGGCTTTGCTAATTTTGTATTGAATCGGGATGCAATTTCTGTGTTTCATCGTCAATGTGATGGTCGAGGGGTTACAGTAAACCTGCTGTGGTGCATCGTAGTCTAACACTGGCCCCCCAGGGAAGAGCCAAAGTACATGCTCTTCTAAACCGTACTCCTGTGGACAGAAATCGTTATTGCGAACTTTGTATTGAATCGGGATGCATTTTCTGTGTTTCATCGCCAATGTGATGGTCGAAGGGTTACAGTAAACCTGCTGTGGTGCATCATAGTCTAACACTGAGCCCCCAGGGAAGGGCCAAAGTACATACTCTTCTAAACCGTACTCCAAAGGACAGAAATCGGAATTGCGAATTTTGTATTGAATCGGGATGCAATTTCTGTGATTCATCGTCAATGTGATGGTCAAAGGGTTACAGTAAACCTGCTGTGGTGCATCGGAGTCTAACACTGGGCCCAAAGGGAAGAGCCAAAGTACATACTCTTCTAAACCGTACTCTTCTGGACAGATATCGGCATTGCGAAATTTGTATTGAATCGGGATGCAACTTATGTGTTTCATCGTCAATGTGATGGTCGAAGGGTAACTGTAAACCTGCTGTGGTGCATCGTAGTCTAACACTGGGCCCCCAGGGAATAGCCAAAGTACATACTCTTCTAAACCGTACTACTAAGCACAGAAATCGGAATTGCGAATTTTGTATTGAACCGGGATGCAATTTCTGTGTTTCATCGTCAATGTGATGGTCTAAGGGTTACAGTAAACCTGCTGTGGTGCATCGTAGTCTAACAATGTTCCCCCAGGGAAGAGCCAAAGTACATACTCTTCTAAACCGTACTCCTGTGGACAGAAATCGGCATTGCGAATTTTGAATTGATTCGGGATGCAATTTCTGTGATTCATCGTCAATGTGATGGTCGAAGGGTTACAGTAAACCTGCTGTGGTGCATCGGAGTCTAACACTGGGCCCCCAGGGAAGAGCCAAATTACTTATTCTTCTAAACCGTACTCCTAAGGACAGAAATCGGAATTGCGAATTTTGTATTGAATAGGGATGCAATTTCTATGTTTTATCGTCTATGTGATGGTCGAAGGGATACAGTAAACCTGCTGTGGAGCATCGGAGTCTAACACTGGGCCCCCAGGGAAGAGCCAAAGTACAAAGATATCTTCACTGCGTATTTTATATTAAATCGGGGTGCAATTTCTGTGTTTCATCGTCAATGTGATGGTTTAAGGGCAACAGTAAACATGCTGTGGTGCATTGTAGTCTAACACTGGGCCCCCAGGGAATAGCCAAAGTACATACTCTTCTATACCGTACTCCTGTGGACAGAAATCGACATTGTGAATTTTGTGTTGAATCCGGATGCAATTTCTGTGTTTCATCGTCAATGTGAAGTTCGAAGGGTTACTGTAAACCTCCTGTGGTGCATCGTAGTCTAACACTAGGCCCCCAGGGATGAGGCAAAGTACCTACTCTTCTAAATCGTACTCCTGTGGACAGAAATCGGCATTGCGGAATTTGAATTGAATCGGGATGAAATTTCTGTGTTTCATCGTCAATGTGATGGTTGAAGGGATACAGTCAACCTGCTGTGTTGCATCGGAGTCTAACACTGGGCCCCCATTGAAGAGCCAAAATACATACTCTTCTAAACCGTACTCATAAGGACAGAAAACGGAATTGCGAATTTTGTATTGAATTGGGATGCAATTTCAGTGTTTCACCGTCAATGTGATGGATAATGGATACAGTAAACCTGCTGTGGTGCAACGGAGTCTAACACTGGGCCCCCAGGGAAGAGCGAAAGTACATACTCTTCTAAAACGTACTCTTCTGGACAGAAATCGGAATTGCGAATTTTGCATTTAATCGGGATGAAATTTCTGTGTTTCATCGTCAAAGTGATGGTCTAAGGGTTACAGTAAACCTGCTGTGGTGCATCGGAGTCTAACACTGGGCTCCCAGGGAAGAGCCAAATTACAAAGATATCTTCACTGCGTATTTTGTATTGAATCGGGATGCAATTTCTGTGTTTCATCGTCAATGTGATGGTCGAAGTGTAACAGTAAACCTGCTGTGGTGTATCGTAGTCTAACACTGGGCCCCCAGGGAATAGCTAAAGTACATACTCTTCTAAACCGTACTCCTAAGGACACAAATCGGAATTGCAAATTTTGTATTGAATCGGGATGCAATTTCTGTGTTTCATCGTCAATGTGGTGGTCGAAGGGTTACAGTAAACCTGCTGTGGTGCATCGATGTCTAACACTGGGCCCCCAGGGAAGAGCCAAAGTACATATTTTTCTAAACCGTACTCCTGTGGACAGAAATCGGCATTGTGAATTTTGTATTGAATCGGGATGCAATTTCTGTGTTTCATCGTCAATGTGATGGTCGAAGGGTTACAGTAAACTTGCTGTGGTGCATCGTTGTCTAACACTGGGCCCCCAGGGAAAAACCAGACTACATACTCTTCTAACCCGTACTCCTGTGGACAGAAATCGGCATTGCGAATTTTGTATTGAATCGGGATGCAATTTCTGTGTTTCATCGTCAATGTGAAGGTTGAAGGGATACAGTAAACGTGCTGTGGTGCATCGGAGTCTCACACTGGGCCCCCAGGGAAGAGCCAAAGTACATACTCCTGTAAACCTTACTCATGAGGACAGAAATCTTAATTGCGAATTTTGTAGTGAATCGGGATGCAATTTCTCTGTTTCTTCGTCAATGTGATGGTCGAAGGGATACAGTAAACCTGCTGTGGTGCATCGTAGTGTAACACTGGGCCCCAGGGTATAGCCAAAGTACATACTCTTCTAAACCGTACTCCTGTGGGCAGAAATCGGCATTGCGAATTTTGTATTGAATCGGGATGCAATTTCTGTGTTCATCGTCAATGTGATGGTAGAAGGGTTAAAGTAAACCTGCTATGGTGCATCGGAGTCCAACACTGGGCCCCCAGGGAAGGGCCAAAGTACATACTCATCTAAACCATACTCCTAAGGACAGAAATCGGAATTGCGAATTTTGTATTGAATCGGGATGCAGTTTCTGTGATTCATTGTCAATGTGATGGTCGAAGATTTACAGTAAACCTGCTGTGGTGCATCGGAGTCTAACACTGGGCCCCTGGGAAAGAGCCAAAGTACATAATCTTTTAAAACGTACTCCTGCGTACAGAAATCGGAATTGAGAGTTTTGTATTGAATCGGGATGCAATTTCTGTGTTTCATCGTCAATGTGATGGTCGAAGGGTTACAGTAAACCTGCTGTGGTACATCGGAATGTAACAGTGGGCCACCAGGGATGAGCCAAAGTACATACCCTTCTAAACCGTACCCCTGTGGAAAGAAATCGGCATTGTGAATTTTGTATTGAATCCGGATGCAATTTCTGTGTTTAATCGTCAATGTGATGGTCTAAGGGTTACAGTAAACCTGCTGTGGTGCATCGGAGTCTAACACTGGGCCCCCAGGGAAGAGCCAAAGTACATACTCTTCTAAACCGTACTCCTGTGGACAGATCTCGGCATTGTGAACTTTGTATTGAAACCGGATGCAATTTCAGTGTTTCATCGTCAATGTGATGGTCGAAGGGTTACAGTAAACCAGCTGGGGTGCATCGTTGTCTAACACTGGGCCCCGAGGGAAGAGCCAGAGTACATACTCTTCTAAACCGTACTCTTGTGGACAGAAATCGGCATTGCGAATTTTGTATTGAATCGGGATGCAATTTCTGTGTTTCATCGTCAATGTGATGGTTGAAGTTATACAGTAAACCTGCTGTGGTGCATCGGAGTCTAACACTGGGCCCCCAGGGAAGAGCCAAAGTACATATTCTTCTAAACCGTACTCATAAGGACAGAAATCGGAATTGCGAATTTTGTATTGAATCAGGATGCAATTTTTATGTTTTATCATCTATGTGATGGTCGAAGGGATACAGTAAACCTGCTGTGGTACATCGGTGTCTAACACTGGGCCGCCAAGGAAGATCCAAAGTACAAAGAAATCTGCACTGCGTATTTTGTATGCAATCGGGATGCAATTTCTGTGTTTCATCGTCAATGAGATGGTCTAAGGGTTACAGTAAACCTGCTGTGGTGTATCGGAATCTAACACTGGGCCCCAGGGAAGAGCCAAAGTACATATTCTTCTAAAGCGTGCTCCTGTGGACAGAAATCGGCATTGTGATTTTGTATTGAATCCGGATGCAATTTCTGTGTTTCATCGTCAATGTAATGGTCGAAGGGTTACAGTAAACCTGCCGTGGTGCATCGTTGTCTAACACTGGGCCCCCAGGCAATAGCCAAATTACATACCCTTCTAAACCTTACTCCTGTGGACAGAAATCGGCATTGCGAATTTTGAGTTGAATCGGGATGCAATTTGTGTGTTTTATCATCTATGTGATGGTCGAAGGGATACAGTAAACCTGCTGTGCTACATCGGTGTCTTACACTGGGCCGCCAGGGAAGATCCAAAGTACAAAGAAATCGGCACAGCGTATTTTGTATTCAATCGGGATGCAATTTCTGTGTTTCATCGTCAATGTGGTGGTCGAAGGGTTACAGTAAACCTGCTGTGGTGCATCGATGTCTAACACTGGGCCCCCAGGGAAGAGCCAAAGTACATATTCTTCTAAACCGTACTCCTGTGGACAGAAATCGGCATTGTGAATTTTGTATTGAATCGGGATGCAATTTCTGTGTTTCATCGTCAATGTGGAGGTCGAAGGGTTACAGTAAACTTGCTTTGGTGCATCGTAGTCTTACACTGCGCCCCCAGGGAAGAGCCAAAGTACATACTCTTCTAAACCGTACTCCTGTGGACAGAAATCAGGATTGCGAATATTGTATTGAATCGGGACGCAATTTCTGTGTTTCATCGTCAATGTGGTGGTTGAAGGGATACAGTAAAGCTGCTGTGGTGCATCGGATTCTATTACTGGGCCCCCAAGGAAGAGCCATATTACACATTCTTCTAAACCGTACTCCGGTGGAAAAAAATCGGCATTGCGAATTTTGTATTGATTCGGGATGCAAATTTTGTGTTTCATCGTCAATGTGATGGTCGAAGGGTTACAGTAAACCTGCTGTGGTGCATCGGAGTCTAACACTGGGCCCCCAGGGAAGAGCGAAATTACATACTCTTCTAAAACGTACTCCTAAGGACAGATATCGGAATTGCGAATTTTGTATTGACTCGGGATGCAATTTCTGTTCTTTATCGTCTATGTGATGGTCGAAGGAATACAGTGAACCTGCTGTGGTGCATCGGAGTCTAACACTGGGCCCCCAGTGAAGAGCCAAAGTACATTCCCTTCTAAACCGTACTCCTGTGGACAGAAATCGGCATTGCGAATTTTGTATTGAATCGGGATGCAATTTCTGTGTTTCATCGTCATTGTGATGGTCGAAGTGTTACAGTAAATCTGCTGTGGTGTATCGTAGTCTAACACTGGGCCCCCAGGGAAGAGCCAAAGTATATACTCTTCCATATCAAACACCTAAGGACAGAAATCGGAATTGCGAACTTTGTATTGAATCGGGATGCAATTTCTGTGTTTCATCGTCAATGTGATGGTCGAAGGGTTACAGTAAACCTACTGTGGTGCATCGGAGTCTAACACTGGGCCCCAGGGAAGTCATAAAGTACATACTCTTCTACACCGTACTCCTGTGGACAGAAATCGGCATTGCGTATTTTGTATTGAATCGAGGTGCAATTTCTGTGTTTCATCGTCAATGTGATGGTCGAAGGGTTACAGTAAACCTGCTGTGGTGCATCGTAGTCTAACACTGGGCCCCCAGGGAAGAGCCGCAGTACATACACTTCTAAACCGTACACCTAAGGACAGAAATCGGAATTGCGAATTTTGTATTGAATTGGAATGCAATTTCTGTGTTTCATCGTCAATGTGATGGTCGAAGGTGTACAGTAAACCTGCTGTGGTGCATCGGAGTCTAACACTGGGCCCCCAGGGAAGAGCCAAAGTATATACTCTTCTAAGACGTACTCCTGTGGACAGAAATCAGCATTGCGAATTTGAATTGAATCGGGATGCAATTTCTGTGTTTCATCGTCAATGTGATGGTCGAAGGGTTACAGTAAACCTGCTGTGGTGCATCGTAGTTTTAACACTGGGCCCCCAGGGAAGAGCCAAAGTACATACTATTCTAAACCGTACACCTAAGGACAGAAATCGGAATTGCGAATTTTGTATTCAATCGGGATGCAATTTCTGTGTTTCATCGTCAATGTGATGGTCGAAGGGATACAGTAAACCCGCTGTGGTGTATCGGAGTATAACACTGGGCCCTCAGGGAAGAGCCGAAGTACATACTCTTCTAAACCGTACTCCTGTGGACAGAAATCGGCATTGCAAATGTTGTATTGAATCGGGATGCAATTTCTGTGTTTCATCGCCAATGTGATGGTCGAAGGGTTACAGTAAACCTGCTGTGGTGCATCGGAGTCTAACACTGGGCCCCCAGGGAAGAGCCAAAGTACATACTCTCCTAAAACGTACTCCTAAGGACAAAAATCGAAATTGGGAATTTTGTATTGAATCGGGATGCAATTTCTGTGTCTTATCGTCTATGTGATGGTCGAAGGGATACAGTAAACCTGCTGTGGTGCATCGGAGTCTAACACTGGGCCCCCAGGGAAGGGCCAAAGTACATACTCTTCTAAACCGTACTCCTGTGGACAGAAATCGGCATTGCCAATTTTGTATTGAATCGGGATGCAATTTCTGTGATTCATCGTCAATGTGATGGTCGAAGGGATACAGTAAACCCGCTGTGGTGTACCGGAGTCTAACACTGGGCCCTCAGGGAAGAGCCGAAGTACATACTCTTCTAAACCGTACTCCTGTGGACAGAAATCGGCATTGCGAATGTTGTATTGAATCGGGATGCAATTTCTGTGTTTCATCGTCAATGTGGAGGTCGAAGGGTTACAGTAAACTTGCTTTGGTGCATCGTAGTCTTACACTGCGCCCCCAGGGAAGAGCCAAAGTACATACTCTTCTAAAACGTACTCCTGTGGACAGAAATCAGGATTGCGAATATTGTATTGAATCGGGACGCAATTTCTGTGTTTCATCGTCAATGTGGTGGTTGAAGGGATACAGTAAAGCTGCTGTGGTGCATCGGATTCTATTACTGGGCCCCCAAGGAAGAGCCATATTACACATTCTTCTAAACCGTACTCCGGTGGACAAAAATCGGCGTTGCGAATTTTGTATTGATTCAGGATGCAATTTTTGTGTTTCATCGTCAATGTGATGGTCGAAGGGTTACAGTAAACCTGCTGTGGTGCATCGGAGTCTAACACTGGGCCCCCAGGGAAGAGCCAAATTACATATTCTTCTAAACCGTACTCCTGTGGACAGAAATCGGCATTGTGAATTTAGTATTGAATCCGGATACAATTTCTGTGTTTCATCGTCAATGTGATGGTCTAAGGGTTACAGTAAACCTGCTGTGGTGCATCGGAGTTTAACACTCGGCCCCCAGGGAAGAGCCAAAGTACATACTCTTCTAAACTGTACTCATTAGGACAGAAATCGGATTTGCGAATTTTGTATTTAATCGGGATGAAATGTCAGTGTTTCGTCGTCAATGTGATAGTCGAAGGGATACAATAAACCTGCTGTGGTGCATCGGAGTCTATCACTGGACCCCCAGGGAAGAGCCAAATTGCATACTCTTCTTAGCCGTTCTCTTGTGGACAGAAATCGGCACTGTGAATTTTGTATTAAATCGGGTTGCAATTCCTGTGTTCCATCGTCAATGTGATGGTCGAAGGGTAACAGTAAACCTGTTGTGGTGCATCGTAGTCTAACACTGGGCCCCCATGTAATAGCCAAAGTGCATACTCTTCTAAACCGTACTCCTGTGGACAAAAATCGGCATTGCGAATTCTGTATTGAATCGGAATGCGATTTCTGTGTTTCATCGACAATGTGATGATCGAAGGGTTACAGTAAACATGCTGTGGTGCATCGTAGTCTAACACTGGGCCCCCAAGGAAGAGCCAAAATACATACTCTTCTAAACCGTACACCTAAGGACAAGAATCGGAATTGCGAATTTTGTATTGAATCGGGATGCAATTTCTGTGTTTCATTGTCAATGAGATGGTCGAAGGGGTACAGTAAACCTGCTGTGGTGCATCGGAGTCTAACACTGAGCCCCCAGGGAAGAGCCAAAGTAAATACTCTTCTAAACCGTACTCCTGTGGACAGAAATCGGCATTGCGAATTTTATATTGAATCGGGATGCAATTTCTGTGTTTCATCGTCAATGTGATGGTAAAGGGATACAGTAAACCCGCTGTAGTGTATCGGAGCCCAACACTGTGCCCTCAGGGATGAGCCGAAATACATACTCTTCTAAACCGTACTCCTGTGGACAGAAATCGGCATTGCGAATGTTGTATTGAATCGGAATGCAATTTCTGTGTTTCATCGTCAATGTGGAGGTCGAAGCGTAACAGTAAACTTGCTTTGGTGCATCGTAGTCTTACACTGGGCCCCCAGGGGAGAGCCAAAGTACATACTCTTCTAAACCGTACTCCCGTGGACAGAAATCGGGATTGCGAATATTGTATTGAATCGGGACGCAATTTCTGTGTTTCATCGTCAATGTGATGGTTGAAGGGATACAGTAAACCTGCTGTGGTGCATCGGATTCTATTACTGGGCCCCCAAGGATGAGCCAAAGTACACACTCTTCTAAACCGTACTCCGGTGGACAAAAATCGGCATTGCGAATTTTGTATTGAATCGGGATGCAATTTTTGTGTTTCATCGTCAATGTGATGGTCGAAGGGTTACAGTAAACCTGCTGTGGTGCATCGGAGTCTAACACTGGGCCCCCAGAGAAGAGCCAAATTACATACTCTTTTAAAACGTACTCCTAAGGACAGATATCGGAATTGCGAATATTGTATTGACTCGGGATGCAATTTCTGTTCTTTATCGTCTATGTGATGGTCGAAGGGATACAGTAAACCTGCTGTGGTGCATCGGAGTCTATCTCTGGACCCCCAGGGAAGAGCCAAATTGCATACTCTTCTTAGCCGTCCTCTTGTGGTCAGAAATCGGCACTGTGAATTTTGTATTAAATCGGGTTGCAATTTCTGTGTTCCATCGTCAATGTGATGGTCGAAGGGTAACAGTAAACCTGTTGTGGTGCATCGTAGTCTAACACTGGGCCCCCATGTAATAGCCAAAGTGCATACTCTTCTAAACCGTACTCCTGTAGACAGAAATCGGCATTGCGAATTCAGTATTGAATCGGAATGCGATTTCTGTGTTTCATCGACAATGTGATGATCGAAGGGTTACAGTAAACATGCTGTGGTGCATCGTAGTCTAACACTGGGCCCCCAGGGAAGAGCCAAAGTACATACTCTTCTAAACCGTACACCTAAGGACAGAAATGGGAATTGCGAATTTTGTATTGAATCAGGATGCAATTTCTGTGTTTCATCGTCAATGAGATGGTCGAAGGGGTAGAGTAAACCTGCTGTGGTGCATTGGAGTCAAACACTGGGCCCCCAGGGAAGAGCCAAAGTACATACTCTTCTAAACCGTACTCTGGTGGACAGAAAGCGTCATTGCGAATTTTGTATTGCATCGGGATGCAATTTTTGTGTTTCATCGGCAATGTGATGGTCGAAGGCTTACAGTAAACCTGCTGTGGTGCATCGGAGTCTAACACTGGGCCCCAGGGAAGAGCCAAAGTACATACTTTTCTAAAACGTACTCCTAAGGACAGAAATCGGAATTGCGAATTTTGTATTGATTCGGGATGCAATTTCTGTGTTTTATCGTCAATGTGATGGTCGAAATGATACAGTAAACCTGCTGTGGTGCATCGAAGCCTAACACTGGGCCCCGAGGGAAGAGTAAAAGTACATACTCCTCTAAACCGTATTCCTGTGGACAGAAATGGGCATTGCGAATTTTGTATTGAATCGGTATGCAATTTCTGTGTTTCATCCTCAATGCGATGGTTGAAGGAATACAGTAAACCTGCTGCGATGCATCGGAGTTTAACACTGGGCCCCAGGGAAGAGCCAAAGTACATACTCTTTTAAACCGTACTCCTGTGGACAGAAATCGGCATTACGAATTTTGTATTGAATCGGCGGTGCAATTTCTGTGTTTCATCGTCAATGTGATGGTCGAAGGGATACAGTAAACCTGCTGTGGTGCATCGGAGTCTAACACTGGGCCCCCAGGGAAGAGCCAAAGTACATACTCTTCTAAACCGTACTCTTGTGGACAGAAATCAGCAATGCGAATTTTGTATTGAATCGGGATGCAATTTCTGTGTTACGTCGTCTTTGTGATGGTCGAAGGGTTACAGTAAACCTGCTGTGGTGCATTGTAGTCTAACACTGGGCCCCGAGGGAATAGCCAAAGCACATACTATTCTAAACCGTACTCCTAAGAACAGAAATCGGCATTGCGAATTTTGTATTGAATCGGTATGCAATATCTGTGTATCATCGTAAATATGATGGTCGAAGGGTTACAGTAAACCTGCTGTGGTGCATCGTAGTCTAACACTGGGCCCCCAGGGAATAGCCAAAGTGCATACTCTTCTAAACCGTACTCCTGTGGACAGAAATCGGCATTGCGAATTCTGTATTGAATCGGAATGCGATTTCTGTGTTTCATCGTCAATGTGATGGTGGAAGGGTTACAGTAAACCTGCTGTGGTGCATCGTAGTATAACACTGGGCTCCCAGGGAAGAGCCAAAGTACATACTTTTCAAAACCGTACACCTAAGGACAGAAATCTGAATTGCGAATTTTGTGTTGAATCGGGATGCAATTTCTGTGTTTCATCGTCAATGAGATTGTCGAAGGGGTACAGTAAACCTGCTGTGGTGCATCTAAGTCTAACACTGGGCCCCCAGGGAAGAGCCAAAGTACATACTCTTCTAAACCGTACTCCTGTGGACAGAAATCGGCATTGCGAATTTTGTATTGAATCGGGATGCAATTTCTGTGTTTCATCGTCAATGTGATGGTCGAAGGGTTACAGTTAACCTGCTTTGGTGCATCGGAGTCTAACACTGGGCCCCGAGGGCAGAGCCAAATTACATACTCTTTTAAACCGTACTCTTGTGGACAGAAATCGGCATTGTGAATTTTGAATTGAATTGGGATGCAATTTCTGTGTTTCATCGTCAATGTAATGGTCGAAGGGTTACTGTAAACCTGCTGTGGTGCATCGTAGTCTAACACCGGGCCCCCAGGGAAGAGCCAAATTACACACCCTTCTAAACCGTACTCCTGTGGACAGAAATCGGCATTGCGAGTTTTGTATTGGATCGGGATGCAATTTCTGTGTTTCATCGTCAATGTGATGGTAGATGGGTAACAGTAAACCGCTGTGGTGCATCGTAGTGTAACACTGGGCCCCCAGGGAATAGCCATAGTACATATTCTTCTAAACCGTACTCCTGTGGACAGAAATCGGAATTGCGAATTTTGTATTGAATCGGGACGTAATTTCTGTATTTCATAGTCAATGTGATGGTCGAAGGGTTACAGCAAACCTGCTGTGGTGCATCGGAGTCTAAAACTGTGCCCCCAGGGAAGAGCCAAAGTACATACTCTTCTAAACCTTACTCCTGTGGACAGAAATCGGCATTGCGAATTTTGTATTGAATCCGGATGCAATTTCTGTGTTTCATCGTCAATGTGATGGTCGAAGGGTTACAGTAGACCTGCTGTGGTGCATCGGAGTCTAACACTGGGCCACCAGGGTAAAGCCAAAGTACATACTCTTCTAAACCGTACTCCTGTGGACAGAAATCTGCATTGTGAATTTTGTATTGAACCCAGATGCAATTTCTCTGTTTCATCGTCAATGTGATGGTCGAAGGGTGACTGTAAACCTGCTGTGGTGCATTGTAGTCTAGCACTGGGCCCCCAGGGAATAGCCTAATTATAAACTCATCCAAACCGTACTCCTGTGGATAGAAATAGTCATTGCGAATTTGGTATTGAATTGGGATGCAATTTCTGTGTTTCATCGTCAATGTTGATGGTCGAAGGGATACAGTAAACCTGCTGTGGTGCATCGTAGTCTAACACTGGGCCCCCAGGGAAGAGCCAAAGTACATACTCTTCTAAATCGTTCACCTGTGGACAGAAATCGGCATTGCGAATTTTGTATTGAATCGGTATGCAATTTCCGTGTTTCATCCTCAATGCGATGGTTGAAGGAATACAGTAAACCTGCTGTGGTGCATCGGAGTTTAGCACTGGGCCCCAGAGAAGAGCCAAAGTGCACACTCTTTTAAAACGTACCTCTGTGGACAGTAATCGGCATTGCGAATTTTGTATTGAATCGGGGGTGCAATTTCTGTGTCTCATCGTCAATGTGATGGTCGAAGGGTTACAGTAAACCTGCTGTGGTGAATCGGAGTCTAACACTGGGCCCCCAGGTAAGAGCCAAAGTACATAATCTTCTAAACTGTACTCCTGTGGACAGGAATTGGCATTGCGAATTTTGTTTTGAATCCGGATGCAGTTTCTGTGTTTCAGCGTCAGTGTGATGGTCGAAGGGTTACAGTAGACCTGCTGTGGTGCATCGGAGTCTAGCACTGGGCCACCAGGGTAGAGCCAAAGTACATACTCTTCTAAACCGTACTCCTGTGGACAGAAATAGGCATTGTGAATTTTGTATTGAATCCAGATGCAATTTCTCTGTTTCATCGTCAATATGATGGTCGAAGGGTAACAGTGAACGTGATGTGGTGCATTGTAGTCTAGCACTGGGCCCCCAGGGAATAGCCAAAGTACAAACTCATCTAAACCGTACTCCTGTGGATAGAAATAGTCATTGCGAATTTTGTATTGAATCGGGATGCAATATCTGTGTTTCATCGTCAATGTGATGGTCGAAGGGATACAGTAAACCTGCTGTGGTGCATCGTAGTGTAACACTGGGCCCCCAGGGAAGAGCCAAAGTACATACTCTTCTAAATCGTTCACCTGTGGACATAAATCGGCATTGCGAATTTTTTATTGAATCAGGATGCAATTTCTGTGTTTCATCGTCAATGTGATGGTTGAAGGGATACAGTAAACCTGCTGTGGTGCATCGGAGTCTAACACTGGGCCCCCAGGGAAGAGCCAAAGTACATACTCTTCTAAACCGTACTCCTGTGGACACAAATCAGCATTGCGAAATTTGTATTGAATCGGGTTCAATTTCTGTGTTTCATCGTCTTTGTGATGGTCGAAGGGTTACAGTAAACCTGCTGTGGTGCATTGTAGTCTAACACTGGGCCCCCAGGGAATAGCCAAAGTACATACTCTTCTAAACCGTACTCCTAAGGACAGAAACCAGAATTGCGAATTTTGTAGTGAATCGGGTTGCAATTTCTGTGTTTTATCGTTTATGTGATGGTCGAAGGGATACAGTAAACCAGCTGTGGTGCATCGGAGTCTAACAGTGGGCCCCCAGGGAAGAGGCAAATTACATACTCTTCTAAACCGTACTAATGTGGACAGAAATCGGCACTGCGAAATTTGTATTCAATCGGGATGCAATTTCTGTGTTTCATCGTCAATGTGATGGTCGAAGGGTTACAATAAACCTGCTGTGGTGCATCGTAGTCCAACACTGGGCCCCCAGGGAGGAGCGCAAGTACATACTCTTCTAAACCGTACTCCTGTTGACAGAAATCGGCGTTGCGGATTTTGTATTGAATCGGGATGCAAATTCAGTGTTTCATCGTAAATGTGATGGTCGAAGGGTTACAGTAAACCTGCTGTGGTGCATCGTAGTCTAACACTGGGCCCCCAGGGAAAAGCCAAAGTACATACTCTTCTAAACAGTACACCTAAGTACATAAATCTGAATTGCGAATTTTGTGTTGAATCGTAATGCGATTTCTGTGTTTCATCGTCAATGTGATGGTCGAAGGGTTACAGTGAACCTGCTTTGGTGCATCGGAGTCTAACACTGAGCGCCGAGGGAAGAGCCAAATTACATACTCTTTTAAACCGTACTCTTGTGGACAGAAATTGGCATTGTGAATTTTGTATTGAATTGGGGTGCAATTCCTGTGTTTCATCGTCAATGTGATGGTCGAAGGGATACAGTAAACCTGCTGTTTTGCCTCGGAATCTAACACTGGGCCCCCAGGGAAGAGCCGAAGTACATACTCATCTAAACCGTACTCCTGTGGACAGAAATCGGCATAGCGAATTTTGTATTAAATCAGGATGCAATTTCTGTGTTTCATCGTCAATGTGATGGTCGAAGGGATGCAGTAAACCTGCTGTGATGTATCGGAGTGTAACACTGGGCCCTGAGGGAAGAGCTGAAGTACATACTCTTCTAAACCGTACTCCTGTGGACAGATATCGGCATTGCGAATTTTGTATTGAATCGGGATGCAATTTCTTTGTTTCATCGTCAATGTGATGGTCGAAGGGTTATAGTAAACCTGCTGTGGTGCATCGAAGCCTAACACTGGGCCCCGAGGGAAGACTAAAAGTACATACTCCTCTAAACCGTACTCCTGTGGACAGAAATCGGCATTGCGAATTTTGTATTGAATCGGTATGCAATTTCTGTATTTCATCCTCAATGCGATGGTTGAAGGAATACAGTAAACCTGCTGTGGTGCATCGGAGTCTAACACTGGGACCCCAGGGAAGAGCCAAAGTACATACTCTTCTAAACCGTACTCCTGTGGACAGAAATCGGAATTGCGAATTTTGTATTGAATCGGGACGCAATTTCTGTGTTTCATCGTCAATGTGATGGTCGAAGGGTAACAGTAAACCTGCTGTGGTGCATTGTAGTCTAGCACTGGGCCCCCAGGGAAAAGCCAAAGTACAAAATCATCCAAACCGTACTCCTGTGGATAGAAATAGTCATTGCGAATTTTGTATTGAATCGGGATGCAATTTCTGTGTTTCATCGTCAATGTGATGGTCGAAGGGATACAGTGAACCTGCTGTGGTGCATTGTAGTCTAACACTGGGACCCCAGGGAAGAGCCAAAGTACATACTCTTCTAAACCGTACTCCAAAGGACAGAAATCGGAATTGCGAATTTTGTAGTGAATCGTGTTGCAGTTTCTGTGTTTCATCGTCAATGTGATGGTCGAAGGGTTACAGTAAATTTGCTGTGGTGCATCGGAGTCCAACACTGGGCCCCTAGGGAAGAGCCAAAGTACATAAGCTTTTAAACCGTACTCCTGTGGACAGAAATCGGAATTGCGAATTTTGTATTTTATCGGGATGCAATTTCTGTGTTTCATCGTCAATTTGATGGTCAAAGGGTTACAGTAAACCTGCTGTGGTACATCGGAGTCTAACACCGGGCCCCCAGGGAAGTGCCAAAGTACATACTCTTCTAAACCGTACTCCTGTGGACAGAAATCGGCATTGTGCATTTTGTATTGAATCCGTATGCAATTTCTATGTTTCATCGTCAATGTGATGGTCTAAGGGTTAGAGTAAACCTGCTGTGGTGCATCGGAGTCTAGCAGTGGGCCCCCAGGGAAGAGCCAATGTACATATTGTTCTAAACCGTACTCCTGTGGACAGAAATCGGCATTGTGAATTTTGTATTGAAACCGGATGCAATTTCTGTGTTTCATCTTCAATGTGATGGTCGAAGGGTATCAGTAAACCTGCTGTGGAGCGTCGTAGTCTAACACTGGGCCCCCAGGGAAGAGCCTAACTACATACTCTTCTAAACCGTACTCCTAAAGAAAAAATCGGAATTTCGAATTTTGTATTGAATCGGGATGTAATTTATGTGTTTCATCGTCAATGTGATGGTCTAAGGGTTACAGTAAACCTGCTGTGGTGCATCTGAGTCTAACACTGGGTCCCCAGGGAAGAGCCAAAGTACATATTCTTCTAAACCGTACTCCTGTGGACAGAAATCGGCATTGCGAATTTTGTATTGAATCCGGGTGCAATTTCTGTGTTTCATCGTCAATGTGATGGTCAAAGGGTTACAATAAAACTGCTGTGGTGCATTTTAGTCTAACTGTGAGCCCTCAGGGATGAGCCAAATTACATACTCTTCTAAACCGTACTCCTGTGGATAGAAATCGGTATTGCCAATTTCGTATTGAATCGGGATGCAATTTCAGTGTTTCATCGTCAATGTGAATGGCTGAAGGGATACAGTATACCTGCTGTGGTGCATCGGAGTCTAACACTGGGCCCCCAGGGAAGATCAAAGTTCATACTCTTTTAAACCGTACTCATAAGGACAGAAATCGGAATTGCGAATTTTGTATTGAATTGGGATGCAATTTCTGTGTTTCATCGTCAATGTGATGGTCTAAGGGTTACAGTAAACCTGATGTGGTGCATCGGAGTCTAACACTGGGCCCCCTGGGAAGAGCCAAATTACATACTCTTCTAAACCGTACTCCTGTGGACAGAAATCGGCATTGCGAACATTGTATTCAATAGGGATGCAATTTCGGTGTTTCATCGTCAATGTGACGGTCGAAGGGTTACAGTAAACCTGCTGTGGTGCATCGTAGGCTAACACTGGGTCCCCAGGGAAGAGCCAAAGTACATACTCTTCTAAACCGTAAACCTAAGGACAGAAATCGTAATTGCGAATTTTGTATTGAATCGGGATGCAATTTCTCTGTTTCATCGTCATTGTGATGGTCGAAGGAATACAGTAAACCTGCTGTGGTACATCGGAGTCTAACACCGGGCCCCCAGGGAAGAGCCAAAGTACATACTCTTCTAAACCGTACTCCTGTGGACAGAAATCGGCATTGCGAATTTTGTTTCGGATCTGGATGCAATATCTGTGTTTCTTCGTCAATGTGATGGTCGGAGGGTTACAGTTAACTTGCTGTGGTGCATCGTAGTCTAACACTGGGCCCCCAGGGAAGAGCCAAAGTAAATACTCTTCTAAACCATACTCCTGTAGACAGAAATTGGAATTGCGAATTTTGTATTCAATCGGGATGCAATTTCTGTGTTTCATCGTCAATGTGATGGTCTAAGGGTTACAGTAAACCTGCTGTGGTGCATCGGAGTCTAACACTGGGCGCCCTGGGAAGAGCCAAAGTACATACTCTTCTAAACCGTACTCCTGTGGACAGAAATCGGCATTGCGAATATTGTATTCAATAGGGATGCAATTTCTGTGTTTCATCGTCAATGTGACGGTCGAAGGGTTACAGTAAACCTGCTGTGGTGCATCGTAGTCTAACACTGGGCCCCCAGGGAAGAGTCAAAATACATACTCTTCTAAACCGTACACCTAAGGACAGAAATCGGAATTGCGAATTTTGTATTGAATCGGGATGCAGTTTCTGTGTTTCATCGTCAATGTGATGGTCGAAGTGTTACAGTAAACCCGCTGGGTGCATCGGAGTCCAACACTGGGCCCCTAGGGAAGAGCCAAAGTACATAAGCTTTTAAACCGTACTCCTGTGGACAGAAATCGGAATTGTGAATTTTGTATTGAATCGGGATGCAATTTCTGTGTTTCATCGTCAATTTGATGGTCAAAGGGTTACAGTAAACCTGCTGTGGTACATCGGAGTCTAACACCGGGCCCCCAGGGAAGAGCCAAAGTAAATACTCTTCTAAACCGTACTCCTGTGGACAGAAATCGGCATTGTGAATTTTGTATTGAATCCGGATGCAATTTCTATGTTTCATCGTCATTGTGATGGTCTAAGGGTTAGAGTAAACTTGCTGTGGTGCATCGGAGTCTAGCACTGGGCCCCCAGGGAAGAGCCAATGTACATACTGTTCTAAAACGTACTCCTGTGGACAGAAATCTGCATTGTGAATTTTGTATTGAAACCGGATGCAATTTCTGTGTTTCATCTTCAATGTGATGGTCGAAGGGTATCAGTAAACCTGCTGTGGAGCGTCGTAGTCTAACACTGGGCCCCCAGGGAAGAGCCAAAGTACATTTTCTTCTAAACAGTACTCCTAAGGACAGAAATCGGAATTGCGAATTTTGCATTGTATCGGGATGCAATTTCTGTGTTTCATCGTCAATGTGATGGTCTACGGGATACAGTGAACCTGCTGTGGTGCGTCGGAGTCTAACACTGGGTCCCCAGGGAAGAGCCAAAGTACATATTCTTTTAAACCGTACTCCTGTGGACAGAAATCGGCATTGCGAATTTTGTATTGAATCCGGGTGCAACTTCTGTGTTTCATCGTCAATGTGATGGTCAAAGGGTTACAATAAAACTGCTGTGGTGCATTTTAGTCTAACTGTGAGCCCTCAGGGATGAGCCAAATTACATACTCTTCTAAACCGTACTCCTGTGGATAGAAATCGGCATTGCCAATTATGTATTGAATCGGGATGCAATTTCTGTGTTTCATCGTCAATGTGAATGGTTGAAGGGATACAGTAAACCTGCTGTGGTGCATCGGAATCTAACACTGGGCCCCCAGGGAAGAGCCAAAGTACATACTCTTCTAAACCGTACTCATCAGGACAGAAATCGGAATTGCTAATTTTGTATTGAATCGGGAAGCAATTTCTATGTTTTATCACCTATGTGATGGTCGAAGAAATACAGTAAACTTGCTGTGGTGCATCGGAGTATAACACTGGGCCTCCAGGGAAGAGCCAAAGTACAAAGAAATCGGCACTGCGTATTTTGTATTGAATCGGGATGCAACTTCTGTGTTTCATCGTCAATGTGATGGTTGAAGGTATACAGTAAACCTGCTGTGGTGCATCGGAGTCTATCACTGGGCCCTCAGGGAGGAGCCAAAGTACATACTCCTCTAAACCGTACTCATAAGGACAGAAATCTGAATTGCGAATTTTGTGTTGAATCGGGATGCAATTTCTGTGTTTCATCATCAATGTGATGGTCGAAGGGTCACAGTAAACCTGCTGTGGTGCATTGGAGTCTAACACTGGGCCCCCAGGGAAGAGCCAAAGTACATACTCTTCTAAACCATACTCTTCTGGACAGAAATCAGCATTGCGAATTTTGTATTGAATCGGGATGCAATTTCTGTGTTTCATCGTCAATGTGGTGGTTGAAGGGTAACAGTAAACCTGCTGTGGTGCATCGGAGTCTAACATTGGGCCACCGGAAAAGAGCCGAATTACATACTCTTCTAAACCGTACTCCTGTGGACAGAAATCGGCATTGCGAATTTTGTATTGAATCGGGATGCAATTTCTGTGTTTCATCGTAAATGTGATGGTCGAAGGGTTACAGTAAACCTGCTGTGGTGCATCGTAGTCTAACACTGGGCCCCCAGGGAAGAGCCAAAGTAAATACTCTTCTAAACCGTACTCCTGTAGACAGAAATCGGCATTGCGAATTTTGTATTGAATCGGGGTGCAATTTCTGTGTTTCATCGTCAATGTGATGGCTGAAGGGATACAGTAAACCTGCTGTGGTGCATCGGAGTCTAACACTGGGCCCCCAGGGAAGAGCCAAAGTTCATACTCTTTTAAACCGTACTCATAAGGACAGAAATCGGAATTGCGAATTTTGTATTGAATTGGGATGCAATTTCTGTGTTTCACCGTCAATGTGATGGTCTAAGGGTTACAGTAAACCTGCTGTGGTGCATCGGAGTCTAACACTGGGCCCCCTGGGAAGAGCCAAATTACATACTCTTCTAAACCGTACTCCTGTGGACCGAAATCGGCATTGCGAACATTATATTCAATAGGGATGCAATTTCTGTGTTTCATCGTCAATGTGACGGTCGAAGGGTTACAGTAAACCTGCTGTGGTGCATCGTAGTCTAACACTGGGTCCCGAGGGAAGAGCCAAAGTACATACTCTTCTAAACAGTACATCTAAGGACAGAAATCGTAATTGCGAATTTTGTAATGAATCGGGATGCAATTTCTGTGTTTCATCGTCAATGTGGTGGTTGAAGGGTAACAGTAAACCTGCTGTGGTGCATCGGAGTCTAACACTGGGCGCCCTGGGAAGAGCCAAAGTACATACTCTTCTAAACCATACTCCTGTGGACAGAAATCGGCATTGCGAATATTGTATTCAATAGGGATGCAATTTCTGTGTTTCATCGTCAATGTGACGGTCGAAGGGTTACAGTAAACCTGCTGTGGTGCATCGTAGTCTAACACTGGGACCCCAGGGAAGAGCCAAAATACATACTCTTCTAAACCGTACACCTAAGGTCAGAAATCGGAATTGCGTATTTTGTATTGAATCGGGATGCAGTTTCTGTGTTTCATCGTCAATGTGATGGTCAAGGGTTACAGTAAACCTGCTGTGGTGCATCGGAGTCCAACACTGGGCCCCTAGGGAAGAGCCAAAGTACATAAGCTTTTTAACCGTACTCCTGTGGACAGAAATCGGAATTGCGAATTTTGTATTGAATCGGGATGTATTTTCAGTGTTTCATCGTCAATTTGATGGTCAAAGGGTTACAGTAAACCTGCTGTGGTACATCGGAGTCTAACACCGGGCCCCCAGGGAAGAGCCAAAGTACATACTCTTCTAAACCGTACTCCTGTGGACAGAAATCGGCATTGTGAATTTTGTATTGAATCCGGATGCAATTTCTATGTTTCATCGTCAATGTGATGGTCTAAGGGTTAGAGTAAACTTGCTGTGGTGCATCGGAGTCTAGCACTGGGCCCCCAGGGAAGAGCCAATGTACATACTGTTCTAAACCGTACTCCTGTGGACAGAAATCGGCATTGTGAATTTTGTATTGAAACCGGATGCAATTTCTGTGTTTCATCTTCAATGTGATGGTCGAAGGGTATCAGTAAACCTGCTGTGGAGCGTCGTAGTCTAACACTGGGCCCCCAGGGAAGAGCCATAGTACATTTTCTTCTAAACCGTACTCCTAAGGACAGAAATCGGAATTGCGAATTTTATATTGAATCGGGATGCAATTTCTGTGTTTCATCGTCAATGTGATGGTCTAAGGGATACAGTGAACCTGCTGTGGTGCATCGGAGTCTAACACTGGGTCCCCAGGGAAGAGCCAAAGTACATATTCTTCTAAACCGTACTCCTGTGGACAGAAATCGGCATTGCGAATTTTGTATTGAATCCGTGTGCAATTTCTGTGTTTCATCGTCAATGTGATGGTAAAGGGTTACAATAAAACTGCTGTGGTGCATTTTAGTCTAACTGTGAGCCCTCAGGGATGAGCCAAATTACATACTCTTCTAAACCGTACTCCTGTGGATAGAAATTGGCATTGCCAATTTTGTATTGAATCGGGATGCAATATCTGTGTTTCATCGTCAATGTGAATGGTTGAAGGGATACAGTAAACCTGCTGTGGTGCATCGGAATCTAACACTGGGCCCCCAGGGAAGTGCCAAAGTACATACTCTTCTAAACCGTACTCATCAGGACAGAAATCGGAATTGCGAATTTTGTATTGAATCGGGAAGCAATTTCTATGTTTTATCACCTATGTGATGGTCGAAGAAATACAGTAAACTTGCTGTGGTGCATCGGAGTCTAACACTGGGCCCCCAGGGAGGAGCCAAAGTAAAAAGAAATCGGCCCTGCGTATTTTGTATTGAATCGGGATGCAACTTCTGTGTTTCATCGTCACTGTGATGGTTGAAGGTATACAGTAAACCTGCTGTGGTGCATCGGAGTCTAACACTGGGCCCCCAGGGCGGAGCCAAAGTACATACTCCTGTAAACCGTACTCATAAGGACAGAAATCTGAATTGCGAATTTTGTGTTGAATCGGGCTGTAATTTCTGTGTTTCATCGTCAATGTGATGGTCGAAGGGATACAGTAAACCTGCTGTGGTGCATTGGAGTCTAACAGTGGGCCCCCAGGGAAGAGCCAAAGTACATACTCTTCTAAACCATACTCTTCTGGACAGAAATTAGCATTGCGAATTTTGTATTGAATTGGGATGCAATTTCTGTGTTTCATCGCCAATGTGGTGGTTGAAGGGTAACAGTAAACATGCTGTGGTGCATCGTAGTCTAACACTGGGGCCCCAGGGAATAGCCAAAGTACATACTCTTCTAAACCGTACTCCTGTGGACAGAAATCGGCATTGCGAATTTTGTATTGAATCGGGATGCAATTTCTGTGTTCATCGTCAATGCGATGGTCGAAGGGTTACAGTAAACCTGCTGTGGTGCATCGTAGTCTAACACTGGGCCCCCAGGGAGGAGCCAAAGTACATACTCCTCTAAACCGTACTCATAAGGACAGAAATCTGAATTGCGAATTTTGTGTTGAATCGGGATGCAATTTCTGTGTTTCATCGTCAATGTGATGGTCGAAGATTTACAGTAAACCTGCTGTGGTGCATCGGAGTCTAACACTGGGCCCCTAGGGAAGAGCCAAAGTACATAAGCTTTTAAACCGTACTCCTGCGGACAGAAATCGGAATTGCGAATTTTGTGTTGAATCGGGATGCAATTTCTGTGTTTCATCGTCAATGTGATGGTCGAAGATTTACAGTAAACCTGCTGTGGTACATCGGAGTCTAACACTGGGCCCCCAGGGAGGAGCCAAAGTACATACCCTACTAAACCGTATTCCTGTGGACAGAAATCGGCATTGTGAATTTTGTATTGAATCCGGATGCAATTTCTGTGTTTCATCGTCAATGTGATTTTTGAAGGGTAACAGTAAACATGCTGTGGTGCATCGTAGTCCAACACTTGGCCCCCTGGGAATAGCCAAAGTACATACTCTTCCTAACCGTACTCCTGTGGACAGAAATCGGTTTTGCTAATTTTGTATTGAATCGGGATGAAATTTCTGTGTTTCATCGTCAATGTGATGGTCGAGGGGTTACAGTAAACCTGCTGTGGTGCATCGTAGTCTAACACTGGCCCCCCAGGGAAGAGCCAAAGTACATGCTCTTCTAAACCGTACTCCTGTGGACAGAAATCGTCATTGCGAACTTTGTATTGAATCGGGATGCATTTTCTGTGTTTCATCGCCAATGTGATGGTCGAAGGGTTACAGTAAACCTGCTGTGGTGGATCATAGTCTAACACTGAGCCCCCAGGGAAGAGCCAAAGTACATACTCTTCTAAACCGTACTCCAAAGGACAGAAATCGGAATTGCGAATTTTGTATTGAATCGGGATGCAATTTCTGTGATTCATCGTCAATGTGATGGTCAAAGGGTTACAGTAAACCTGCTGTGGTGCATCGGAGTCTAACACTGGGCCCAAAGGGAAGAGCCAAAGTACATACTCTTCTAAACCGTACTCCTGTGGACAGAAATCGGCATTGTGAATTTTGTATTGAATCCGGATGCAATTTCTATGTTTCATCGTCAATGTGATGGTCTAAGGGTTAGAGTAAACTTGCTGTGGTGCATCGGAGTCTAGCACTGGGCCCCCAGGGAAGAGCCAATGTACATACTGTTCTAAACCGTACTCCTGTGGACAGAAATCGGCATTGTGAATTTTGTATTGAAACCGGATGCAATTTCTGTGTTTCATCTTCAATGTGATGGTCGAAGGGTATCAGTAAACCTGCTGTGGAGCGTCGTAGTCTAACACTGGGCCCCCAGGGAAGAGCCAAAGTACATACTCTTCTAAACCGTACTCATCAGGACAGAAATCGGAATTGCGAATTTTGTATTGAATCGGGAAGCAATTTCTATGTTTTATCACCTATGTGATGGTCGAAGAAATACAGTAAACTTGCTGTGGTGCATCGGAGTCTATCACTGGGCCCTCAGGGAGGAGCCAAAGTACATACTCCTCTAAACCGTACTCATAAGGACAGAAATCTGATTTGCGAATTTTGTGTTGAATCGGGATGCAATTTCTGTGTTTCATCATCAATGTGATGGTCGAAGGGTCACAGTAAACCTGCTGTGGTGCATTGGAGTCTAACACTGGGCCCCCAGGGAAGAGCCAAAGTACATACTCTTCTAGACCATACTCTTCTGGACAGAAATCAGCATTGCGAATTTTGTATTGAATCGGGATGCAATTTCTGTGTTTCATCGTCAATGTGGTGGTTGAAGGGTAACAGTAAACCTGCTGTGGTGCATCGGAGTCTAACATTGGGCCACCGGAAAAGAGCCGAATTACATACTCTTCTAAACCGTACTCCTGTGGACAGAAATCGGCATTGCGAATTTTGTATTGAATCGGGATGCAATTTCTGTGTTTCATCGTAAATGTGATGGTCGAAGGGTTACAGTAAACCTGCTGTGGTGCATCGTAGTCTAACACTGGGCCCCCAGGGAAGAGCCAAAGTAAATACTCTTCTAAACCGTACTCCTGTAGACAGAAATCGGCATTGCGAATTTTGTATTGAATCGGGGTGCAATTTCTGTGTTTCATCGTCAATGTGATGGCTGAAGGGATACAGTAAACCTGCTGTGGTGCATCGGAGTCTAACACTGGGCCCCCAGGGAAGAGCCAAAGTTCATACTCTTTTAAACCGTACTCATAAGGACAGAAATCGGAATTGCGAATTTTGTATTGAATTGGGATGCAATTTCTGTGTTTCACCGTCAATGTGATGGTCTAAGGGTTACAGTAAACCTGCTGTGGTGCATCGGAGTCTAACACTGGGCCCCCTGGGAAGAGCCAAATTACATACTCTTCTAAACCGTACTCCTGTGGACCGAAGTCGGCATTGCGAACATTATATTCAATAGGGATGCAATTTCTGTGTTTCATCGTCAATGTGACGGTCGAAGGGTTACAGTAAACCTGCTGTGGTGCATCGTAGTCTAACACTGGGTCCCCAGGGAAGAGCCAAAGTACATACTCTTCTAAACAGTACATCTAAGGACAGAAATCGTAATTGCGAATTTTGTATTGAATCGGTATGCAATTTCTGTGTTTCATCGTCAATGTGGTGGTTGAAGGGTAACAGTAAACCTGCTGTGGTGCATCGGAGTCTAACACTGGGCGCCCTGGGAAGAGCCAAAGTACATACTCTTCTAAACCATACTCCTGTGGACAGAAATCGGCATTGCGAATATTGTATTCAATAGGGATGCAGTTTCTGTGTTTCATCGTCAATGTGACGGTCGAAGGGTTACAGTAAACCTGCTGTGGTGCATCGTAGTCTAACACTGGGACCCCAGGGAAGAGCCAAAATACATACTCTTCTAAACCGTACACCTAAGGTCAGAAATCGGAATTGCGAATTTTGTATTGAATCGGGATGCAGTTTCTGTGTTTCATCGTCAATGTGATGGTCAAGGGTTACAGTAAACCTGCTGTGGTGCATCGGAGTCCAACACTGGGCCCCTAGGGAAGAGCCAAAGTACATAAGCTTTTTAACCGTACTCCTGTGGACAGAAATCGGAATTGCGAATTTTGTATTGAATCGGGATGCAATTTCAGTGTTTCATCATCAATTTGATGGTCAAAGGGTTACAGTAAACCTGCTGTGGTACATCGGAGTCTAACACTGGGCCCCCAGGGAAGAGCCAAAGTACATACTCTTCTAAACCGTACTCCTGTGGACAGAAATCGGCATTGTGAATTTTGTATTGAATCCGGATGCAATTTCTATGTTTTATCGTCAATGTGATGGTCTAAGGGTTAGAGTAAACTTGCTGTGGTGCATCGGAGTCTAGCACTGGGCCCCCAGGGAAGAGCCAATGTACATACTGTTCTAAAACGTACTCCTGTGGACAGAAATCTGCATTGTGAATTTTGTATTGAATCCGGATGCAATTTCTATGTTCCATCGTCAATGTGATAGTCTAAGGGTTAGAGTAAACCTGCTGTGGTGCATCGGAGTCTAGCACTGGGCCCCCAGGGAAGAGCCAATGTACATACTGTTCTAAAACGTACTCCTGTGGACAGAAATCTGCATTGTGAATTTTGTATTGAAACCGGATGCAATTTCTGTGTTTCATCTTCAATGTGATGGTCGAAGGGTATCAGTAAACCTTCTGTGGAGCGTCGAAGTCTAACACTGGGCCCCCAGGGAAGAGCCAAAGTACATTTTCTTCTAAACAGTACTCCTAAGGACAGAAATCGGAATTGCGAATTTTGCATTGAATCGGGATGCAATTTCTGTGTTTCATCGTCAATGTGATGGTATATGGGATACAATGAACCTGCTGTGGTGCATCGGAGTCTAACACTGGGTCCCCAGGGAAGAGCCAAAGTACATATTCTTTTAAACCGTACTCCTGTGGACAGAAATCGGCATTGCGAATTTTGTATTGAATCCGGGTGCAATTTCTGTGTTTCATCGTCAATGTGATGGTCAAAGGGTTACAATAAAACTGCTGTGGTGCATTTTAGTCTAACTGTGAGCCCTCAGGGATGAGCCAAATTACATACTCTTCTAAACCGTACTCCTGTGGATAGAAATCGGCATTGCCAATTTTGTATTGAATCGGGATGCAATTTCTGTGTTTCATCGTCAATGTGAATGGTTGAAGGGATACAGTAAACCTGCTGTGGTGCATCGGAATCTAACACTGGGCCCCCAGGGAAGAGCCAAAGTACATACTCTTCTAAACCGTACTCATCAGGACAGAAATCGGAATTGCGAATTTTGTATTGAATCGGGAAGCAATTTCTATGTTTTATCACCTATGTGATGGTCGAAGAAATACAGTAAACTTGCTGTGGTGCATCGGAGTCTAACACTGGGCCTCCAGGGAAGAGCCAAAGTACAAAGAAATCGGCACTGCGTATTTTGTATTGAATCGGTATGCAACTTCTGTGTTTCATCGTCAATGTGATGGTTGAAGGTATACAGTAAACCTGCTGTGGTGCATCGGAGTCTATCACTGGGCCCTCAGGGGGGAGCCAAAGTACATACTCCTCTAAACCGTACTCATAAGGACAGAAATCTGAATTGCGAATTTTGTGTTGAATCGGGATGCAATTTCTGTGTTTCATCATCAATGTGATGGTCGAAGGGTCACAGTAAACCTGCTGTGGTGCATTGGAGTCTAACACTGGGCCCCCAGGGAAGAGCCAAAGTACATACTCTTCTAAACCATACTCTTCTGGACAGAAATCAGCATTGCGAATTTTGTATTGAATCGGGATGCAATTTCTGTGTTTCATCGTCAATGTGGTGGTTGAAGGGTAACAGTAAACCTGCTGTGGTGCATCGGAGTCTAACATTGGGCCACCGGAAAAGAGCCGAATTACATACTCTTCTAAACCGTACTCCTGTGGACAGAAATCGGCATTGCGAATTTTGTATTGAATCGGGATGCAATTTCTGTGTTTCATCGTAAATGTGATGGTCGAAGGGTTACAGTAAACCTGCTGTGGTGCATCGTAGTCTAACACTGGGCCCCCAGGGAAGAGCCAAAGTAAATACTCTTCTAAACCGTACTCCTGTAGACAGAAATCGGCATTGCGAATTTTGTATTGAATCGGGGTGCAATTTCTGTGTTTCATCGTCAATGTGATGGCTGAAGGGATACAGTAAACCTGCTGTGGTGCATCGGAGTCTAACACTGGGCCCCCAGGGAAGAGCCAAAGTTCATACTCTTTTAAACCGTACTCATAAGGACAGAAATCGGAATTGCGAATTTTGTATTGAATTGGGATGCAATTTCAGTGTTTCATCATCAATTTGATGGTCAAAGGGTTACAGTAAACCTGCTGTGGTACATCGGAGTCTAACACTGGGCCCCCAGGGAAGAGCCAAAGTACATACTCTTCTAAACCGTACTCCTGTGGACAGAAATCGGCATTGTGAATTTTGTATTGAATCCGGATGCAATTTCTATGTTTCATCGTCAATGTGATGGTCTAAGGGTTAGAGTAAACTTGCTGTGGTGCATCGGAGTCTAGCACTGGGCCCCCAGGGAAGAGCCAATGTACATACTGTTCTAAACCGTACTCCTGTGGACAGAAATCGGCATTGTGAATTTTGTATTGAAACCGGATGCAATTTCTGTGTTTCATCTTCAATGTGATGGTCGAACGGTATCAGTAAACCTGCTGTGGAGCGTCGTAGTCTAACACTGGGCCCCCAGGGAAGAGCCATAGTACATTTTCTTCTAAACCGTACTCCTAAGGACAGAAATCGGAATTGCGAATTTTATATTGAATCGGGATGCAATTTCTGTGTTTCATCGTCAATGTGATGGTCTAAGGGATACAGTGAACCTGCTGTGGTGCATCGGAGTCTAACACTGGGTCCCCAGGGAAGAGCCAAAGTACATATTCTTCTAAACCGTACTCCTGTGGACAGAAATCGGCATTGCGAATTTTGTATTGAATCCCTGTGCAATTTCTGTGTTTCATCGTCAATGTGATGGTAAAGGGTTACAATAAAACTGCTGTGGTGCATTTTAGTCTAACTGTGAGCCCTCAGGGATGAGCCAAATTACATACTCTTCTAAACCGTACTCCTGTGGATAGAAATTGGCATTGCCAATTTTGTATTGAATCGGGATGCAATATCTGTGTTTCATCGTCAATGTGAATGGTTGAAGGGATACAGTAAACCTGCTGTGGTGCATCGGAATCTAACACTGGGCCCCCAGGGAAGTGCCAAAGTACATACTCTTCTAAACCGTACTCATCAGGACAGAAATCGGAATTGCGAATTTTGTATTGAATCGGGAAGCAATTTCTATGTTTTATCACCTATGTGATGGTCGAAGAAATACAGTAAACTTGCTGTGGTGCATCGGAGTCTAACACTGGGCCCCCAGGGAGGAGCCAAAGTAAAAAGAAATCGGCCCTGCGTATTTTGTATTGAATCGGGATGCAACTTCTGTGTTTCATCGTCAATGTGATGGTTGAAGGTATACAGTAAACCTGCTGTGGTGCATCGGAGTCTAACACTGGGCCCCCAGGGCGGAGCCAAAGTACATACTCCTGTAAACCGTACTCATAAGGACAGAAATCTGAATTGCGAATTTTGTGTTGAATCGGGCTGTAATTTCTGTGTTTCATCGTCAATGTGATGGTCGAAGGGATACAGTAAACCTGCTGTGGTGCATTGGAGTCTAACAGTGGGCCCCCAGGGAAGAGCCAAAGTACATACTCTTCTAAACCATACTCTTCTGGACAGAAATTAGCATTGCGAATTTTGTATTGAATTGGGATGCAATTTCTGTGTTTCATCGCCAATGTGGTGGTTGAAGGGTAATAGTAAACATGCTGTGGTGCATCGTAGTCTAACACTGGGGCCCCAGGGAATAGCCAAAGTACATACTCTTCTAAACCGTACTCCTGTGGACAGAAATCGGCATTGCGAATTTTGTATTGAATCGGGATGCAATTTCTGTGTTCATCGTCAATGCGATGGTCGAAGGGTTACAGTAAACCTGCTGTGGTGCATCGTAGTCTAACACTGGGCCCCCAGGGAGGAGCCAAAGTACATACTCCTCTAAACCGTACTCATAAGGACAGAAATCTGAATTGCGAATTTTGTGTTGAATCGGGATGCAATTTCTGTGTTTCATCGTCAATGTGATGGTCGAAGATTTACAGTAAACCTGCTGTGGTGCATCGGAGTCTAACACTGGGCCCCTAGGGAAGAGCCAAAGTACATAAGCTTTTAAACCGTACTCCTGCGGACAGAAATCGGAATTGCGAATTTTGTGTTGAATCGCGATGCAATTTCTGTGTTTCATCGTCAATGTGATGGTCGAAGATTTACAGTAAACCTGCTGTGGTACATCGGAGTCTAACACTGGGCCCCCAGGGAGGAGCCAAAGTACATACCCTACTAAACCGTATTCCTGTGGACAGAAATCGGCATTGTGAATTTTGTATTGAATCCGGATGCAATTTCTGTGTTTCATCGTCAATGTGATTTTTGAAGGGTAACAGTAAACATGCTGTGGTGCATCGTAGTCCAACACTTGGCCCCCTGGGAATATCCAAAGTACATACTCTTCCTAACCGTACTCCTGTGGACAGAAATCGATTTTGCTAATTTTGTATTGAATTGGGATGCAATTTCTGTGTTTCATCGTCAATGTGATGGTCGAGGGGTTACAGTAAACCTGCTGTGGTGCATCGTAGTCTAACACTGGCCCCCCAGGGAAGAGCCAAAGTACATGCTCTTCTAAACCGTACTCCTGTGGACAGAAATCGTCATAGCGAACTTTGTATTGAATCGGGATGCATTTTCTGTGTTTCATCGCCAATGTGATGGTCGAAGGGTTACAGTAAACCTGCTGTGGTGCATCATAGTCTAACACTGAGCCCCCAGGGAAGAGCCAAAGTACATACTCTTCTAAACCGTACTCCAAAGGACAGAAATCGGAATTGCGAATTTTGTATTGAATCGGGATGCAATTTCTGTGATTCATCGTCAATGTGATGGTCAAAGGGTTACAGTAAACCTGCTGTGGTGCATCGGAGTCTAACACTGGGCCCAAAGGGAAGAGCCAAAGTACTTACTCTACTAAACCGTACTCCTGTGGACAGAAATCGGCATTGTGAATTTTGTATTTAATCCGGATGCAATTTCTATGTTTCATCGTCAATGTGATGGTCTAAGGGTTAGAGTAAACTTGCTGTGGTGCATCGGAGTCTAGCACTGGGCCCCCAGGGAAGAGCCAATGTACATACTGTTCTAAACCGTACTCCTGTGGACAGAAATCGGCATTGTGAATTTTGTATTGAAACCGGATGCAATTTCTGTGTTTCATCTTCAATGTGATGGTCGAAGGGTATCAGTAAACCTGCTGTGGAGCGTCGTAGTCTAACACTGGGCCCCCAGGGAAGAGCCATAGTACATTTTCTTCTAAACCGTACTCCTAAGGACAGAAATCGGAATTGCGAATTTTATATTGAATCGGGATGCAATTTCTGTGTTTCATCGTCAATGTGATGGTCTAAGGGATACAGTGAACCTGCTGTGGTGCATCGGAGTCTAACACTGGGTCCCCAGGGAAGAGCCAAAGTACATATTCTTCTAAACCGTACTCCTGTGGACAGAAATCGGCATTGCGAATTTTGTATTGAATCCGTGTGCAATTTCTGTGTTTCATCGTCAATGTGATGGTAAAGGGTTACAATAAAACTGCTGTGGTGCATTTTAGTCTAACTGTGAGCCCTCAGGGATGAGCCAAATTACATACTCTTCTAAACCGTACTCCTGTGGATAGAAATCGGCATTGCCAATTTTGTATTGAATCGGGATGCAATTTCTGTGTTTCATCGTCAGTGTGAATGGATGAAGGGATACAGTAAACCTGCTGTGGTGCATCGGAATCTAACACTGGGCCCCCAGGGATGTGCCAAAGTACATACTCTTCTAAACCGTACTCATCAGGACAGAAATCGGAATTGCGAATTTTGTATTGAATCGGGAAGCAATTTCTATGTTTTATCACCTATGTGATGGTCGAAGAAATACAGTAAACTTGCTGTGGTGCATCGGAGTCTAACACTGGGCCCCCAGGGAGGAGCCAAAGTACAAAGAAATCGGCCCTGCGTATTTTGTATTGAATCGGGATGCAACTTCTGTGTTTCATCGTCAATGTGATGGTTGAAGGTATACAGAAAACCAGCTGTGGTGCATCGGAGTCTAACACTGGGCCCCCAGGGCGGAGCCAAAGTACATACTCCTGTAAACCGTACTCATAAGGACAGAAATCTGAATTGCGAATTTTGTGTTGAATCGGGCTGTAATTTCTGTGTTTCATCGTCAATGTGATGGTCGAAGGGATACAGTAAACCTGCTGTGGTGCATTGGAGTCTAACAGTGGTCCCCCAGGGAAGAGCCAAAGTACATACTCTTCTAAACCATACTCTTCTGGACAGAAATTAGCATTGCGAATTTTGTATTGAATTGGGATGCAATTTCTGTGTTTCATCGCCAATGTGGTGGTTGAAGGGTAACAGTAAACATGCTGTGGTGCATCGTAGTCTAACACTGGGGCCCCAGGGAATAGCCAAAGTACATACTCTTCTAAACCGTACTCCTGTGGACAGAAATCGGCATTGCGAATTTTGTATTGAATCGGGATGCAATTTCTGTGTTCATCGTCAATGCGATGGTCGAAGGGTTACAGTAAACCTGCTGTGGTGCATCGTAGTCTAACACTGGGCCCCCAGGGAGGAGCCAAAGTACATACTCCTCTAAACCGTACTCATAAGGACAGAAATCGGAATTGCGAATTTTGTGTTGAATCAGGATGCAATTTCTGTGTTTCATCGTCAATGTGATGGTCGAAGATTTACAGTAAACCTGCTGTGGTACATCGGAGTCTAACACTGGGCCCCCAGGGAGGAGCCAAAGTACATACCCTACTAAGCCGTATTCCTGTGGACAGAAATCGGCATTGTGAATTTTGTATTGAATCCGGATGCAATTTCTGTGTTTCATCGTCAATGTGATTTTTGAAGGGTAACAGTAAACATGCTGTGGTGCAGAGTAGTCCAACACTTGGCCCCCTGGGAATAGCCAAAGTACATACTCTTCCTAACCGTACTCCTGTGGACAGAAATCGGCTTTGCTAATTTTGTATTGAATCGGGATGCAATTTCTGTGTTTCATCGTCAATGTGATGGTCGAGGGGTTACAGTAAACCTGCTGTGGTGCATCGTAGTCTAACACTGGCCCCCCAGGGAAGAGCCAAAGTACATGCTCTTCTAAACCGTACTCCTGTGGACAGAAATCTTCATTGCGAACTTTGTATTGAATCGGGATGCATTTTCTGTGTTTCATCGCCAATGTGATGGTCGAAGGGTTACAGTAAACCTGCTGTGGTGCATCATAGTCTAACACTGAGCCCCCAGGGAATGGCCAAAGTACATACTCTTCTAAACCGTACTCCAAAGGACAGAAATCGGAATTGCGAATTTTGTATTGAATCGGGATGCAATTTCTGTGATTCATCGTCAATGTGATGGTCAAAGGGTTACAGTAAACCTGCTGTGGTGCATCGGAGTCTAACACTGGGCCCAAAGGGAAGAGCCAAAGTACATACTCTTCTAAACCGTACTCTTCTGGACAGATATCGGCATTGCGAAATTTGTATTGAATCGGGATGCAACTTATGTGTTTCATCGTCAATGTGATGGTCGAAGGGTAACTGTAAACCTGCTGTGGTGCATCGTAGTCTAACACTGGGCCCCCAGGGAATAGCCAAAGTACATGACTCTTCTAAACCGTACTACTAAGCACAGAAATCGGAATTGCGAATTTTGTATTGAACCGGGATGCAATTTCTGTGTTTCATCGTCAATGTGATGGTCTAAGGGTTACAGTAAACCTGCTGTGGTGCATCGGAGTCTAACACTGGGCCTCCATGGAAGAGCCAAAGTACATACTCTTCTAAACCGTACTCCTGTGGACAGAAATCGGCATTGCGAATTTTGAATTGTTTCGGGATGCAATTTCTGTGTTTCATCGTCAATGTGATGGTCGAAGGGATACAGTAAACCTACTGTCGTGCATCGGAGTCTAACACTGGTCCCCCAGGGAAGAGCGAAAGTACATACTCTTCTAAACCGTACTCTTCTGGACAGAAATCGGCATTGCGAATATTGTATTGAATCGGGATGCAATTTCTATGTTTTATCGTCTATGTGATGGTCGAAGGGATACAGTAAACCTGCTGTGGAGCATCGGAGTCTAACACTGGGCCCCCAGGGAATAGCCAAAGTACATACTGTTCTAAACCGTACTACTAAGCACAGAAATCGGAATTACGAATTTTGTATTGAACTGGGATGCAATTTCTGTGTTTCATCGTCAATGTGATGGTCTAAGGGTTACAGTAAACCTGCTGTGGTGCCTCGTAGTCTAACAATGTTCCCCCAGGGAAGAGCCAAAGTACATACTCTTCTAAACCGTACTCCTGTGGACAGAAATCGGCATTGCGAATTTTGAATTGATTCGGGATGCAATTTCTGTGATTCATCGTCAATGTGATGGTCGAAGGGTTACAGTAAACCTGCTGTGGTGCATCGGAGTCTAACACTGGGCCCCCAGGGAAGAGCCAAATTACTTATTCTTCTAAACCGTACTCCTAAGGACAGAAATCGGAATTGCGAATTTTGTATTGAATAGGGATGCAATTTCTGTGTTTCATCGTCAATGTGATGGTCTAAGGGATACAGTGAACCTGCTGTGGTGCATCGGAGTCTAACACTGGGTCCCCAGGGAAGAGCCAAAGTACATATTCTTCTAAACCGTACTCCTGCGGACAGAAATCGGCATTGCGAATTTTGTATTGAATCCGTGTGCAATTTCTGTGTTTCATCGTCAATGTGATGGTAAAGGGTTACAATAAAACTGCTGTGGTGCATTTTAGTCTAACTGTGAGCCCTCAGGGATGAGCCAAATTACATACTCTTCTAAACCGTACTCCTGTGGATAGAAATTGGCATTGCCAATTTTGTATTGAATCGGGATGCAATATCTGTGTTTCATCGTCAATGTGAATGGTTGAAGGGATACAGTAAACCTGCTGTGGTGCATCGGAATCTAACACTGGGCCCCCAGGGAAGTGCCAAAGTACATACTCTTCTAAACCGTACTCATCAGGACAGAAATCGGAATTGCGAATTTTGTATTGAATCGGGAAGCAATTTCTATGTTTTATCACCTATGTGATGGTCGAAGAAATACAGTAAACTTGCTGTGGTGCATCGGAGTCTAACACTGGGCCCCCAGGGAGGAGCCAAAGTAAAAAGAAATCGGCCCTGCGTATTTTGTATTGAATCGGGATGCAACTTCTGTGTTTCATCGTCAATGTGATGGTTGAAGGTATACAGTAAACCTGCTGTGGTGCATCGGAGTCTAACACTGGGCCCCCAGGGCGGAGCCAAAGTACATACTCCTGTAAACCGTACTCATAAGGACAGAAATCTGAATTGCGAATTTTGTGTTGAATCGGGCTGTAATTTCTGTGTTTCATCGTCAATGTGATGGTCGAAGGGATACAGTAAACCTGCTGTGGTGCATTGGAGTCTAACAGTGGGCCCCCAGGGAAGAGCCAAAGTACATACTCTTCTAAACCATACTCTTCTGGACAGAAATTAGCATTGCGAATTTTGTATTGAATTGGGATGCAATTTCTGTGTTTCATCGCCAATGTGGTGGTTGAAGGGTAACAGTAAACATGCTGTGGTGCATCGTAGTCTAACACTGGGGCCCCAGGGAATAGCCAAAGTACATACTCTTCTAAACCGTACTCCTGTGGACAGAAATCGGCATTGCGAATTTTGTATTGAATCGGGATGCAATTTCTGTGTTCATCGTCAATGCGATGGTCGAAGGGTTACAGTAAACCTGCTGTGGTGCATCGTAGTCTAACACTGGGCCCCCAGGGAGGAGCCAAAGTACATACTCCTCTAAACCGTACTCATAAGGACAGAAATCTGAATTGCGAATTTTGTGTTGAATTGGGATGCAATTTCTGTGTTTCATCGTCAATGTGATGGTCGAAGATTTACAGTAAACCTGCTGTGGTGCATCGGAGTCTAACACTGGGCCCCTAGGGAAGAGCCAAAGTACATAAGCTTTTAAACCGTACTCCTGCGGACAGAAATCGGAATTGCGAATTTTGTGTTGAATCGGGATGCAATTTCTGTGTTTCATCGTCAATGTGATGGTCGAAGATTTACAGTAAACCTGCTGTGGTACATCGGAGTCTAACACTGGGCCCCCAGGGAGGAGCCAAAGTACATACAATACTAAACCGTATTCCTGTGGACAGAAATCGGCATTGTGAATTTTGTATTGAATCCGGATGCAATTTCTGTGTTTCATCGTCAATGTGATTTTTGAAGGGTAACAGTAAACATGCTGTGGTGCATCGTAGCCCAACACTTGGCCCCCTGGGAATAGCCAAAGTACATACTCTTCCTAACCGTACTCCTGTGGACAGAAATCGATTTTGCTAATTTTGTATTGAATTGGGATGCAATTTCTATGTTTCATCGTCAATGTGATGGTCGAGGGGTTACAGTAAACCTGCTGTGGTGCATCGTAGTCTAACACTGGCCCCCCAGGGAAGAGCCAAAGTACATGCTTTTCTAAACCGTACTCCTGTGGACAGAAATCGTCATTGCGAACTTTGTATTGAATCGGGATGCATTTTCTGTGTTTCATCGCCAATGTGATGGTCGAAGGGTTACAGTAAACCTGCTGTGGTGCATCATAGTCTAACACTGAGCCCCCAGGGAAGAGCCAAAGTACATACTCTTCTAAACCGTACTCCAAAGGACAGAAATCGGAATTGCGAATTTTGTATTGAATCGGGATGCAATTTCTGTGATTCATCGTCAATGTGATGGTCAAAGGGTTACAGTAAACCTGCTGTGGTGCATCGGAGTCTAACACTGGGCCCAAAGGGAAGAGCCAAAGTACATACTCTTCTAAACCGTACTCCTGTGGACAGAAATCGGCATTGTGAATTTTGTATTGAATCCGGATGCAATTTCTATGTTTCATCGTCAATGTGATGGTCTAAGGGTTAGAGTAAACTTGCTGTGGTGCATCGGAGTCTAGCACTGGGCCCCCAGGGAAGAGCCAATGTACATACTGTTCTAAACCGTACTCCTGTGGACAGAAATCGGCATTGTGAATTTTGTATTGAAACCGGATGCAATTTCTGTGTTTCATCTTCAATGTGATGGTCGAAGGGTATCAGTAAACCTGCTGTGGAGCGTCGTAGTCTAACACTGGGCCCCCAGGGAAGAGCCATAGTACATTTTCTTCTAAACCGTACTCCTAAGGACAGAAATCGGAATTGCGAATTTTATATTGAATCGGGATGCAATTTCTGTGTTTCATCGTCAATGTGATGGTCTAAGGGATACAGTGAACCTGCTGTGGTGCATCGGAGTCTAACACTGGGTCCCCAGGGAAGAGCCAAAGTACATATTCTTCTAAACCGTACTCCTGTGGACAGAAATCGGCATTGCGAATTTTGTATTGAATCCGTGTGCAATTTCTGTGTTTCATCGTCAATGTGATGGTAAAGGGTTACAATAAAACTGCTGTGGTGCATTTTAGTCTAACTGTGAGCCCTCAGGGATGAGCCAAATTACATACTCTTCTAAACCGTACTCCTGTGGATAGAAATCGGCATTGCCAATTTTGTATTGAATCGGGATGCAATTTCTGTGTTTCATCGTCAATGTGAATGGTTGAAGGGATACAGTAAACCTGCTGTGGTGCATCGGAATCTAACACTGGGCCCCCAGGGAAGTGCCAAAGTACATACTCTTCTAAACCGTACTCATCAGGACAGAAATCGGAATTGCGAATTTTGTATTGAATCGGGAAGCAATTTCTATGTTTTATCACCTATGTGATGGTCGAAGAAATACAGTAAACTTGCTGTGGTGCATCGGAGTCTAACACTGGGCCCCCAGGGAGGAGCCAAAGTACAAAGAAATCGGCCCTGCGTATTTTGTATTGAATCGGGATGCAACTTCTGTGTTTCATCGTCAATGTGATGGTTGAAGGTATACAGAAAACCAGCTGTGGTGCATCGGAGTCTAACACTGGGCCCCCAGGGCGGAGCCAAAGTACATACTCCTGTAAACCGTACTCATAAGGACAGAAATCTGAATTGCGAATTTTGTGTTGAATCGGCCTGTAATTTCTGTGTTTCATCGTCAATGTGATGGTCGAAGGGATACAGTAAACCTGCTGTGGTGCATTGGAGTCTAACAGTGGTCCCCCAGGGAAGAGCCAAAGTACATACTCTTCTATACCATACTCTTCTGGACAGAAATTAGCATTGCGAATTTTGTATTGAATTGGGATGCAATTTCTGTGTTTCATCGCCAATGTGGTGGTTGAAGGGTAACAGTAAACATGCTGTGGTGCATCGTAGTCTAACACTGGGGCCCCAGGGAATAGCCAAAGTACATACTCTTCTAAACCGTACTCCTGTGGACAGAAATCGGCATTGCGAATTTTGTATTGAATCGGGATGCAATTTCTGTGTTCATCGTCAATGCGATGGTCGAAGGGTTACAGTAAACCTGCTGTGGTGCATCGTAGTCTAACACTGGGCCCCCAGGGAGGAGCCAAAGTACATACTCCTCTAAACCGTACTCATAAGGACAGAAATCTGAATTGCGAATTTTGTGTTGAATCGGGATGCAATTTCTGTGTTTCATCGTCAATGTGATGGTCGAAGATTTACAGTAAACCTGCTGTGGTGCATCGGAGTCTAACACTGGACCCCTAGGGAAGAGCCAAAGTACATAAGCTTTTAAACCGTACTCCTGCGGACAGAAATCGGAATTGCGAATTTTGTGTTGAATCAGGATGCAATTTCTGTGTTTCATCGTCAATGTGATGGTCGAAGATTTACAGTAAACCTGCTGTGGTACATCGGAGTCTAACACTGGGCCCCCAGGGAGGAGCCAAAGTACATACCCTACTAAACCGTATTCCTGTGGACAGAAATCGGCATTGTGAATTTTGTATTGAATCCGGATGCAATTTCTGTGTTTCATCGTCAATGTGATTTTTGAAGGGTAACAGTAAACATGCTGTGGTGCAGAGTAGTCCAACACTTGGCCCCCTGGGAATAGCCAAAGTACATACTCTTCCTAACCGTACTCCTGTGGACAGAAATCGGCTTTGCTAATTTTGTATTGAATCGGGATGCAATTTCTGTGTTTCATCGTCAATGTGATGGTCGAGGGGTTACAGTAAACCTGCTGTGGTGCATCGTAGTCTAACACTGGCCCCCCAGGGAAGAGCCAAAGTACATGCTCTTCTAAACCGTACTCCTGTGGACAGAAATCGTCATTGCGAACTTTGTATTGAATCGGGATGCATTTTCTGTGTTTCATCGCCAATGTGATGGTCGAAGGGTTACAGTAAACCTGCTGCGGTGCATCATAGTCTAACACTGAGCCCCCAGGGAAGGGCCAAAGTACATACTCTTCTAAACCGTACTCCAAAGGACAGAAATCGGAATTGCGAATTTTGTATTGAATCGGGATGCAATTTCTGTGATTCATCGTCAATGTGATGGTCAAAGGGTTACAGTAAACCTGCTGTGGTGCATCGGAGTCTAACACTGGGCCCAAAGGGAAGAGCCAAAGTACATACTCTTCTAAACCGTACTCTTCTGGACAGATATCGGCATTGCGAAATTTGTATTGAATCGGGATGCAACTTATGTGTTTCATCGTCAATGTGATGGTCGAAGGGTAACTGTAAACCTGCTGTGGTGCATCGTAGTCTAACACTGGGCCCCCAGGGAATAGCCAAAGTACATACTCTTCTAAACCGTACTACTAAGCACAGAAATCGGAATTGCGAATTTTGTATTGAACCGGAATGCAATTTCTGTGTTTCATCGTCAATGTGATGGTCTAAGGGTTACAGTAAACCTGCTGTGGTGCATCGTAGTCTAACAATGTTCCCCCAGGGAAGAGCCAAAGTACATACTCTTCTAAACCGTACTCCTGTGGACAGAATTCGGCATTGCGAATTTTGAATTGATTCGGGATGCAATTTCTGTGATTCATCGTCAATGTGATGGTCGAAGGGTTACAGTAAACCTGCTGTGGAGCATCGGAGTCTAACACTGGGCCCCCAGGGAAGAGCCAAATTACTTATTCTTCTAAACCGTACTCCTAAGGACAGAAATCGGAATTGCGAATTTTGTATTGAATAGGGATGCAATTTCTATGTTTTATCGTCTATGTGATGGTCGAAGGGATACAGTAAACCTGCTGTGGAGCATCGGAGTCTAACACTGGGCCCCCAGGGAAGAGCCAAAGTACAAAGATATCTTCACTGCGTATTTTATATTAAATCGGGGTGCAATTTCTGTGTTTCATCGTCAATGTGATGGTTTAAGGGCAACAGTAAACATGCTGTGGTGCATTGTAGTCTAACACTGGGCCCCCAGGGAATAGCCAAAGTACATACTCTTCTATACCGTACTCCTGTGGACAGAAATCGACATTGTGAATTTTGTGTTGAATCCGGATGCAATTTCTGTGTTTCATCGTCAATGTGAAGTTCGAAGGGTTACTGTAAACCTCCTGTGGTGCATCGTAGTCTAACACTAGGCCCCCAGGGATGAGGCAAAGTACCTACTCTTCTAAATCGTACTCCTGTGGACAGAAATCGGCATTGCGGAATTTGAATTGAATCGGGATGAAATTTCTGTGTTTCATCGTCAATGTGATGGTTGAAGGGATACAGTAAACCTGCTGTGTTGCATCGGAGTCTAACACTGGGCCCCCATTGAAGAGCCAAAATACATACTCTTCTAAACCGTACTCATAAGGACAGAAAACGGAATTGCGAATTTTGTATTGAATTGGGATGCAATTTCAGTGTTTCACCGTCAATGTGATGGATAATGGATACAGTAAACCTGCTGTGGTGCAACGGAGTCTAACACTGGGCCCCCAGGGAAGAGCGAAAGTACATACTCTTCTAAAACGTACTCTTCTGGACAGAAATCGGAATTGCGAATTTTGCATTTAATCGGGATGAAATTTCTGTGTTTCATCGTCAATGTGATGGTCTAAGGGTTACAGTAAACCTGCTGTGGTGCATCGGAGTCTAACACTGGGCTCCCAGGGAAGAGCCAAATTACAAAGATATCTTCACTGCGTATTTTGTATTGAATCGGGATGCAATTTCTGTGTTTCATCGTCAATGTGATGGTCGAAGTGTAACAGTAAACCTGCTGTGGTGTATCGTAGTCTAACACTGGGCCCCCAGGGAATAGCTAAAGTACATACTCTTCTAAACCGTACTCCTAAGGACACAAATCAGAATTGCAAATTTTGTATTGAATCGGGATGCAATTTCTGTGTTTCATCGTCAATGTGGTGGTCGAAGGGTTACAGTAAACCTGCTGTGGTTCATCGATGTCTAACACTGGGCCCCCAGGGAAGAGCCAAAGTACATATTTTTCTAAACCGTACTCCTGTGGACAGAAATCGGCATTGTGAATTTTGTATTGAATCGGGATGCAATTTCTGTGTTTCATCGTCAATGTGATGGTCGAAGGGTTACAGTAAACTTGCTGTGGTGCATCGTTGTCTAACACTGGGCCCCCAGGGAAAAACCAGACTACATACTCTTCTAACCCGTACTCCTGTGGACAGAAATCGGCATTGCGAATTTTGTATTGAATCGGGATGCAATTTCTGTGTTTCATCGTCAATGTGAAGGTTGAAGGGATACAGTAAACGTTCTGTGGTGCATCGGAGTCTCACACTGGGCCCCCAGGGAAGAGCCAAAGTACATACTCCTGTAAACCTTACTCATGAGGACAGAAATCTTAATTGCGAATTTTGTAGTGAATCGGGATGCAATTTCTCTGTTTCTTCGTCAATGTGATGGTCGAAGGGATACAGTAAACCTGCTGTGGTGCATCGTAGTGTAACACTGGGCCCCAGGGTATAGCCAAAGTACATACTCTTCTAAACCGTACTCCTGTGGGCAGAAATCGGCATTGCGAATTTTGTATTGAATCGGGATGCAATTTCTGTGTTCATCGTCAATGTGATGGTAGAAGGGTTAAAGTAAACCTGCTATGGTGCATCGGAGTCCAACACTGGGCCCCCAGGGAAGGGCCAAAGTACATACTCATCTAAACCATACTCCTAAGGACAGAAATCGGAATTGCGTGTTTTGTATTGAATCAGGATGCAATTTCTGTGTTTTGTCGTCTATGTGATGGTTGAAGGGAAACAGTAAACCTGCTGTGGTGCATCGGAGTCTAACACTGGGCCCCCAGGGAAGAGCTGAAATTCATACTGTTCTAAACCGTACTCCTGTGGACAGAAATCGGCATTGTTAATTTTGTATTGAATCGGGATGCAATTTCTGTGTTTCATCGTCAATGTGATGGTCAAAGGGTTACAGTAAACCTGCTGTGGTGCATTGTAGTCTAACACTGGGCCCCAGGGAAGAGCCAAAGTACATACTCTTCTAAACCGTACTCCTAAGGACAGAAATCGGAATTGCGAATTTTGTATTGAATCGGGATGCAGTTTCTGTGATTCATTGTCAATGTGATGGTCGAAGATTTACAGTAAACCTGCTGTGGTGCATCGGAGTCTAACACTGGGCCCCTGGGAAAGAGCCAAAGTACATAATCTTTTAAAACGTACTCCTGCGTACAGAAATCGGAATTGAGAGTTTTGTATTGAATCGGGATGCAATTTCTGTGTTTCATCGTCAATGTGATGGTCGAAGGGTTACAGTAAACCTGCTGTGGTACATCGGAATGTAACAGTGGGCCCCCAGGGATGAGCCAAAGTACATACCCTTCTAAACCGTACCCCTGTGGACAGAAATCGGCATTGTGAATTTTGTATTGAATCCGGATGCAATTTCTGTGTTTAATCGTCAATGTGATGGTCTAAGGGTTACAGTAAACCTGCTGTGGTGCATCAGAGTCTAACACTGGGCCCCCAGGGAAGAGCCAAAGTACATACTCTTCTAAACCGTACTCCTGTGGACAGATCTCGGCATTGTGAACTTTGTATTGAAACCGGATGCAATTTCAGTGTTTCATCGTCAATGTGATGGTCGAAGGGTTACAGTAAACTAGCTGGGGTGCATCGTTGTCTAACACTGGGTCCCGAGGGAAGAGCCAGAGTACATACTCTTCTAAACCGTACTCTTGTGGACAGAAATCGGCATTGCGAATTTTGTATTGAATCGGGATGCAATTTCTGTGTTTCATCGTCAATGTGATGGTTGAAGTTATACAGTAAACATGCTGTGGTGCATCGGAGTCTAACACTGGGCCCCCAGGGAAGAGCCAAAGTACATATTCTTCTAAACCGTACTCATAAGGACAGAAATCGGAATTGCGAATTTTGTATTGAATCAGGATGCAATTTTTATGTTTTATCATCTATGTGATGGTCGAAGGGATACAGTAAACCTGCTGTGGTACATCGGTGTCTAACACTGGGCCGCCAAGGAAGATCCAAAGTACAAAGAAATCTGCACTGCGTATTTTGTATGCAATCGGGATGCAATTTCTGTGTTTCGTCGTCAATGTGATGGTCTAAGGGTTACAGTAAACCTGCTGTGGTGTATCGGAATCTAACACTGGGCCCCAGGGAAGAGCCAAAGTACATATTCTTCTAAAGCGTGCTCCTGTGGACAGAAATCGGCATTGTGATTTTGTATTGAATCCGGATGCAATTTCTGTGTTTCATCGTCAATGTAATGGTCGAAGGGTTACAGTAAACCTGCCGTGGTGCATCGTTGTCTAACACTGGGCCCCCAGGCAATAGCCAAATTACATACCCTTCTAAACCTTACTCCTGTGGACAGAAATCGGCATTGCGAATTTTGAGTTGAATCGGGATGCAATTTGTGTGTTTTATCATCTATGTGATGGTCGAAGGGATACAGTAAACCTGCTGTGGTACATCGGTGTCTTACACTGGGCCGCCAGGGAAGATCCAAAGTACAAAGAAATCGGCACAGCGTATTTTGTATTCAATCGGGATGCAATTTCTGTGTTTCATCGTCAATGTGGTGGTCGAAGGGTTACAGTAAACCTTCTGTGGTGCATCGATGTCTAACACTGGGCCCCCAGGGAAGAGCCAAAGTACATATTCTTCTAAACCGTACTCCTGTGGACAGAAATCGGCATTGTGAATTTTGTATTGAATCGGGATGCAATTTCTGTGTTTCATCGTCAATGTGATGGTCGTAGGGTTACAGTAAACTTGCTGTGGTGCATCGTTGTCTAACACTGGGCCCCCAGGGAAAAACCAGACTACATACTCTTCTAAACCGTACTCCTTTGGACAGAAATCGGCATTGCGAATTTTGTAATGAATCGGGATGCAATTTCTGTGTTTCATCGTCAATGTGAAGGTTGAAGGGATACAGTAAACCTGCTCTGGTGCATCGGAGTCTCACACTGGGCCCCCAGGGAAGAGCCAAAGTACATACTCCTGTAAACCGTGCTCATGAGGACAGAAATCTTAATTGCGAATTTTGTAGTGAATCGGGATGCAATTTCTGTGTTTCATCGTCAATGTGATGGTCGAAGGGATACAGTAAACCTGCTGTGGTGCATCGTAGTGTAACACTGGGCCCCCAGGGAATAGCCAAAGTACATACTCTTCTAAACCGTACTCCTGTGGGCAGAAATCGGCATTGCGAATTTTGTATTGAATCGGGATGCAAATTCTGTGTTCATCGTCAATGTGATGGTAGAAGGGTTAAAGTAAACCTGCTATGGTGCATCGGAGTCCAACACTGGGCCCCCAGAAAAGAGCTGAAGTACATACCCTTCTAAACCGTACTCCTAAGGACAGAAATCGGAATTGCGAATTTTGTATTGAATCGGGATGCAGTTTCTGTGATTCATTGTCAATGTGATGGTCGAAGATTTACAGTAAACCTGCTGTGGTGCATCGGAGTCTAACACTGGGCCCTTGGGAAAGAGCCAAACTACATAATCTTTTAAAACGTACTCCTGCGGACAGAAATCGGAATTGAGAGTTTTGTATTGAATCGGGATGCAATTTCTGTGTTTCATCGTCAATATGATGGTCGAAGGGTTACAGTAAACCTGCTGTGGTACATCGGAGTGTAACAGTGGGCCCCCAGGGATGAGCCAAAGTACATACCCTTCTAAACCGTACCCCTGTGGACAGAAATCGGCATTGTGAATTTTGTATTGAATCCGGATGCAATTTCTGTGTTTAATCGTCAATGTGATGGTCTAAGGGTTACAGTAAACCTGCTGTGGTGCATCGTAGTCTAATACTGGGCCCCCAGGGAAGAGCCAAAGTACATACTCTTCTAAACCGTACTCCTGTGGACAGATCTCGGCATTGTGAACTTTGTATTGAAACCGGATGCAATTTCAGTGTTTCATCTCCAATGTGATCGTGGAAGGGTAACAGTAAACCTGTTGTGGTGCATCGGAGTCTAACACTGGGCCCCCAGGGAGGAGCCAAAGTACAAAGAAATCGGCACTGCGTATTTTGTATTGAATCGGGATGCAATTTCTGTGTTTCATCGTCAATGTAATGGTCGAAGGGTTACAGTAAACCTGCCGTGGTGCATCGTTGTCTAACACTGGGCCCCCAGGCAATAGCCAAATTACATACCCTTCTAAACCTTACTCCTGTGGACAGAAATCGGCATTGCGAATTTTGAGTTGAATCGGGATGCAATTTGTGTGTTTTATCATCTATGTGATGGTCGAAGGGATACAGTAAACCTGCTGTGGTACATCGGTGTCTTACACTGGGCCGCCAGGGAAGATCCAAAGTACAAAGAAATCGGCACAGCGTATTTTGTATTCAATCGGGATGCAATTTCTGTGTTTCATCGTCAATGTGGTGGTCGAAGGGTTACAGTAAACCTTCTGTGGTGCATCGATGTCTAACACTGGGCCCCCAGGGAAGAGCCAAAGTACATATTCTTCTAAACCGTACTCCTGTGGACAGAAATCGGCATTGTGAATTTTGTATTGAATCGGGATGCAATTTCTGTGTTTCATCGTCAATGTGATGGTCGTAGGGTTACAGTAAACTTGCTGTGGTGCATCGTTGTCTAACACTGGGCCCCCAGGGAAAAACCAGACTACATACTCTTCTAAACCGTACTCCTTTGGACAGAAATCGGCATTGCGAATTTTGTAATGAATCGGGATGCAATTTCTGTGTTTCATCGTCAATGTGAAGGTTGAAGGGATACAGTAAACCTGCTCTGGTGCATCGGAGTCTCACACTGGGCCCCCAGGGAAGAGCCAAAGTACATACTCCTGTAAACCGTGCTCATGAGGACAGAAATCTTAATTGCGAATTTTGTAGTGAATCGGGATGCAATTTCTGTGTTTCATCGTCAATGTGATGGTCGAAGGGATACAGTAAACCTGCTGTGGTGCATCGTAGTGTAACACTGGGCCCCCAGGGAATAGCCAAAGTACATACTCTTCTAAACCGTACTCCTGTGGGCAGAAATCGGCATTGCGAATTTTGTATTGAATCGGGATGCAAATTCTGTGTTCATCGTCAATGTGATGGTAGAAGGGTTAAAGTAAACCTGCTATGGTGCATCGGAGTCCAACACTGGGCCCCCAGAAAAGAGCTGAAGTACATACCCTTCTAAACCGTACTCCTAAGGACAGAAATCGGAATTGCGAATTTTGTATTGAATCGGGATGCAGTTTCTGTGATTCATTGTCAATGTGATGGTCGAAGATTTACAGTAAACCTGCTGTGGTGCATCGGAGTCTAACACTGGGCCCCTGGGAAAGAGCCAAACTACATAATCTTTTAAAACGTACTCCTGCGGACAGAAATCGGAATTGAGAGTTTTGTATTGAATCGGGATGCAATTTCTGTGTTTCATCGTCAATATGATGGTCGAAGGGTTACAGTAAACCTGCTGTGGTACATCGGAGTGTAACAGTGGGCCCCCAGGGATGAGCCAAAGTACATACCCTTCTAAACCGTACCCCTGTGGACAGAAATCGGCATTGTGAATTTTGTATTGAATCCGGATGCAATTTCTGTGTTTAATCGTCAATGTGATGGTCTAAGGGTTACAGTAAACCTGCTGTGGTGCATCGTAGTCTAATACTGGGCCCCCAGGGAAGAGCCAAAGTACATACTCTTCTAAACCGTACTCCTGTGGACAGATCTCGGCATTGTGAACTTTGTATTGAAACCGGATGCAATTTCAGTGTTTCATCTCCAATGTGATCGTGGAAGGGTAACAGTAAACCTGTTGTGGTGCATCGGAGTCTAACACTGGGCCCCCAGGGAGGAGCCAAAGTACAAAGAAATCGGCACTGCGTATTTTGTATTGAATCGGGATGCAATTTCTGTGTTTCATCGTCAATGTGATGGTCGAAGGGATACAGTAAACGTGCTGTGGTGCATCCGAGTCTAACACTGGGCCCCCAGGGAAGAGCAAAGTACATACGCTTCTAAACCGTACTCTTCTGGACAGAAATCGGCATTGAGAATTTTGTATTGGATCAGGATGCAATTTCTGTATTTTATTATCTATGTGATGGTCGAAGGGATACAGTAAACCTGCTGTGGTGCTTCGGAGTCTAACACTGGGCCCCCAGGGAGGAGCCAAAGTACAAAGAAATCGGCACTGCGTATTTTGTATTGAATCGGGATGCAATTTCTGTGTTTCATCGTCAATGTGATGGTCAAAGGGATACAGTAAACGTGCTGTGGTGCATCCGAGTCTAACACTGGGCCCCCAGGTCAGAGCAAAGTACATACGCTTCTAAACCGTACTCTTCTGGACAGAAATCGGCATTGCGAATTTTGTATTGGATCGGGATGCAATTTCTGTGTTTCATTGTCAATGTGATGGTCGAAGGGTATCAGTAAACCTGCTGTGGTGCATCGTAGTCTAACACTGGGCCCCCAAGGGAATAGCTAAAGTACATACTCTTCTAAACCGTACTCTTCTGTACAGATATCGGCATTGCGGATTTTGTATTGAATCGGGATGCAATTTCTGTGTTTCATCGTCAATGTAATGGTCTAAGGGTTACAGTAAACCTGCTGTGGTGCATCGGAGTCTAACACTGGGCCCCCAGGGAAGAGCCAAAGCACATATTCTTCTAAACCATACTCCTGTGGGCAGAAATCGGCATTGCGAATTTTGTATTGAATCGGGATGCAATTTCTGTGTTCATCGTCAATGTGATGGTAGAAGGGTTAAAGTAAACCTGCTATGGTGCATCGGAGTCCAACACTGGGCCCCCAGGGAAGGGCCAAAGTACATACTCATCTAAACCATACTCCTAAGGACAGAAATCGGAATTGCGTGTTTTGTATTGAATCAGGATGCAATTTCTGTGTTTTGTCGTCTATGTGATGGTTGAAGGGAAACAGTAAACCTGCTGTGGTGCATCGGAGTCTAACACTGGGCCCCCAGGGAAGAGCTGAAGTTCATACTGTTCTAAACCGTACTCCTGTGGACAGAAATCGGCATTGTTAATTTTGTATTGAATCGGGATGCAATTTCTGTGTTTCATCGTCAATGTGATGGTCAAAGGGTTACAGTAAACCTGCTGTGGTGCATTGTAGTCTAACACTGGGCCCCAGGGAAGAGCCAAAGTACATACTCTTCTAAACCGTACTCCTAAGGACAGAAATCGGAATTGCGAATTTTGTATTGAATCGGGATGCAGTTTCTGTGATTCATTGTCAATGTGATGGTCGAAGATTTACAGTAAACCTGCTGTGGTGCATCGGAGTCTAACACTGGGCCCCTGGGAAAGAGCCAAAGTACATAATCTTTTAAAACGTACTCCTGCGTACAGAAATCGGAATTGAGAGTTTTGTATTGAATCGGGATGCAATTTCTGTGTTTCATCGTCAATGTGATGGTCGAAGGGTTACAGTAAACCTGCTGTGGTACATCGGAATGTAACAGTGGGCCCCCAGGGATGAGCCAAAGTACATACCCTTCTAAACCGTACCCCTGTGGACAGAAATCGGCATTGTGAATTTTGTATTGAATCCGGATGCAATTTCTGTGTTTAATCGTCAATGTGATGGTCTAAGGGTTACAGTAAACCTGCTGTGGTGCATCGGAGTCTAACACTGGGCCCCCAGGGAAGAGCCAAATTACATACTCTTCTAAACCGTACTCCTGTGGACAGATCTCGGCATTGTGAACTTTGTATTGAAACCGGATGCAATTTCAGTGTTTCATCGTCAATGTGATGGTCGAAGGGTTACAGTAAACCAGCTGGGGTGCATCGTTGTCTAACACTGGGCCCCGAGGGAAGAGCCAGAGTACATACTCTTCTAAACCGTACTCTTGTGGACAGAAATCGGCATTGCGAATTTTGTATTGAATCGGGATGCAATTTCTGTGTTTCATCGTCAATGTGATGGTTGAAGTTATACAGTAAACCTGCTGTGGTGCATCGGAGTCTAACACTGGGCCCCCAGGGAAGAGCCAAAGTACATATTCTTCTAAACCGTACTCATAAGGACAGAAATCGGAATTGCGAATTTTGTATTGAATCAGGATGCAATTTTTATGTTTTATCATCTATGTGATGGTCGAAGGGATACAGTAAACCTGCTGTGGTACATCGGTGTCTAACACTGGGCCGCCAAGGAAGATCCAAAGTACAAAGAAATCTGCACTGCGTATTTTGTATGCAATCGGGATGCAATTTCTGTGTTTCATCGTCAATGTGATGGTCTAAGGGTTACAGTAAACCTGCTGTGGTGTATCGGAATCTAACACTGGGCCCCAGGGAAGAGCCAAAGTACATATTCTTCTAAAGCGTGCTCCTGTGGACAGAAATCGGCATTGTGATTTTGTATTGAATCCGGATGCAATTTCTGTGTTTCATCGTCAATGTAATGGTCGAAGGGTTACAGTAAACCTGCCGTGGTGCATCGTTGTCTAACACTGGGCCCCCAGGCAATAGCCAAATTACATACCCTTCTAAACCTTACTCCTGTGTACAGAAATCGGCATTGCGAATTTTGAGTTGAATCGGGATGCAATTTGTGTGTTTTATCATCTATGTGATGGTCGAAGGGATACAGTAAACCTGCTGTGGTACATCGGTGTCTTACACTGGGCCGCCAGGGAAGATCCAAAGTACAAAGAAATCGGCACAGCGTATTTTGTATTCAATCGGGATGCAATTTCTGTGTTTCATCGTCAATGTGGTGGTCGAAGGGTTACAGTAAACCTTCTGTGGTGCATCGATGTCTAACACTGGGCCCCCAGGGAAGAGCCAAAGTACATATTCTTCTAAACCGTACTCCTGTGGACAGAAATCGGCATTGTGAATTTTGTATTGAATCGGGATGCAATTTCTGTGTTTCATCGTCAATGTGATGGTCGTAGGGTTACAGTAAACTTGCTGTGGTGCATCGTTGTCTAACACTGGGCCCCCAGGGAAAAACCAGACTACATACTCTTCTAAACCGTACTCCTTTGGACAGAAATCGGCATTGCGAATTTTGTAATGAATCGGGATGCAATTTCTGTGTTTCATCGTCAATGTGAAGGTTGAAGGGATACAGTAAACCTGCTCTGGTGCTTCGGAGTCTCACACTGGGCCCCCAGGGAAGAGCCAAAGTACATACTCCTGTAAACCGTGCTCATGAGGACAGAAATCTTAATTGCGAATTTTGTAGTGAATCGGGATGCAATTTCTGTGTTTCATCGTCAATGTGATGGTCGAAGGGATACAGTAAACCTGCTGTGGTGCATCGTAGTGTAACACTGGGCCCCCAGGGAATAGCCAAAGTACATACTCTTCTAAACCGTACTCCTGTGGGCAGAAATCGGCATTGCGAATTTTGTATTGAATCGGGATGCAAATTCTGTGTTCATCGTCAATGTGATGGTAGAAGGGTTAAAGTAAACCTGCTATGGTGCATCGGAGTCCAACACTGGGCCCCCAGAAAAGAGCTGAAGTACATACCCTTCTAAACCGTACTCCTAAGGACAGAAATCGGAATTGCGAATTTTGTATTGAATCGGGATGCAGTTTCTGTGATTCATTGTCAATGTGATGGTCGAAGATTTACAGTAAACCTGCTGTGGTGCATCGGAGTCTAACACTGGGCCCCTGGGAAAGAGCCAAACTACATAATCTTTTAAAACGTACTCCTGCGGACAGAAATCGGAATTGAGAGTTTTGTATTGAATCGGGATGCAATTTCTGTGTTTCATCGTCAATATGATGGTCGAAGGGTTACAGTAAACCTGCTGTGGTACATCGGAGTGTAACAGTGGGCGCCCAGGGATGAGCCAAAGTACATACCCTTCTAAACCGTACCCCTGTGGACAGAAATCGGCATTGTGAATTTTGTATTGAATCCGGATGCAATTTCTGTGTTTAATCGTCAATGTGATGGTCTAAGGGTTACAGTAAACCTGCTGTGGTGCATCGTAGTCTAATACTGGGCCCCCAGGGAAGAGCCAAAGTACATACTCTTCTAAACCGTACTCCTGTGGACAGATCTCGGCATTGTGAACTTTGTATTGAAACCGGATGCAATTTCAGTGTTTCATCTCCAATGTGATCGTGGAAGGGTAACAGTAAACCTGTTGTGGTGCATCGGAGTCTAACACTGGGCCCCCAGGGAGGAGCCAAAGTACAAAGAAATCGGCACTGCGTATTTTGTATTGAATCGGGATGCAATTTCTGTGTTTCATCGTCAATGTGATGGTCGAAGGGATACAGTAAACGTGCTGTGGTGCATCCGAGTCTAACACTGGGCCCCCAGGGAAGAGCAAAGTACATACGCTTCTAAACCGTACTCTTCTGGACAGAAATCGGCATTGAGAATTTTGTATTGGATCAGGATGCAATTTCTGTATTTTATTATCTATGTGATGGTCGAAGGGATACAGTAAACCTGCTGTGGTGCTTCGGAGTCTAACACTGGGCCCCCAGGGAGGAGCCAAAGTACAAAGAAATCGGCACTGCGTATTTTGTATTGAATCGGGATGCAATTTCTGTGTTTCATCGTCAATGTGATGGTCAAAGGGATACAGTAAACGTGCTGTGGTGCATCCGAGTCTAACACTGGGCCCCCAGGTCAGAGCAAAGTACATACGCTTCTAAACCGTACTCTTCTGGACAGAAATCGGCATTGCGAATTTTGTATTGGATCGGGATGCAATTTCTGTGTTTCATTGTCAATGTGATGGTCGAAGGGTATCAGTAAACCTGCTGTGGTGCATCGTAGTCTAACACTGGGCCCCCAAGGGAATAGCTAAAGTACATACTCTTCTAAACCGTACTCTACTGTACAGATATCGGCATTGCGGATTTTGTATTGAATCGGGATGCAATTTCTGTGTTTCATCGTCAATGTAATGGTCTAAGGGTTACAGTAAACCTGCTGTGGTGCATCGGAGTCTAACACTGGGCCCCCAGGGAAGAGCCAAAGCACATATTCTTCTAAACCATACTCCTGTGGACAGAAATCGGAATTGCGAATTTTGTATTGAATAGGGATGCAATTTCTATGTTTTATCGTCTATGTGATGGTCGAAGGGATACAGTAAACCTGCTGTGGTGCATCGGAGTCTAACACTGGGCCCCCAGGGAAGAGCCAAAGTACAAAGATATCTTCACTGCGTATTTTATATTAAATCGGGATGCAATTTCTGTGTTTCATCGTCATGCGATGGTCGAAGGGTAACAGTAAACCTGCTGTGGTGTATCGTAGTCTAACACTGGGCCCCCAGGGAATAGCTAAAGTACATACTTTTCTAAACCGTACTCTTAAGGACAGAAATCGGAATTGCGAATTTTTATTGAATCGGGATGCAATTTCTGTGTTTCGTCGTCAATGTGAGGGTATAAGGGTTACAGTAAACCTGCTGTGGTGCATCGGAGTCTAACACTGGGCCCCGAGGGAAGAGCCAAAGTACATATTCTTCTAAACCGTACTCCTGTGGACAGAAATCGGCATTGTGAATTTTGTATTGAATCTGTATGCAATTTCTGTGTTTCATTGTCAATGTGATGGTCGAAGGGTTACTGTAAACCTCCTGTGGTGCATCGTAGTCTAACACTAGGCCCCCAGGGAAGAGGCAAAGTACCTACTCTTCTAAATCGTACTCCTGTGGACAGAAATCGGCATTGCGAATTTTGAATTGAATCGGGATGAAATTTCAGTGTTTCATCGTCATTGTGATGGTCGAAGGGATACAGTAAACCTGCTGTGGTGCATCGGAGTCTAACACTGGGCCCCCAGGGATGAGCCAAAGTTTATACTCTTCAAAACCGTACTCTTCTGGACAGAATTAAGCATTGCGAATTTTGTATTGAATCGGGAAGCAATTTCTGTGTTTCATCGTCAATGTGATGGTATAAGGGCAACAGTAAACATGCTGTGGTGCATTGTAGTCTAACACTGGGCCCCCAGGCAATAGCCAAAGTACATACTCTTCTAAACCGTACTCCTGTGGACAGAAATCGACATTGTGAATTTTGTATTGAATCCGGATGCAATTTCTGTGTTTCATCGTCAATGTGAAGTTCGAAGGGTTACTGTAAACCTCCTGTGGTGCATCGTAGTCTAACACTAGGCCCCCAGGGATGAGGCAAAGTACCTACTCTTCTAAATCGTACTCCTGTGGACAGAAATCGGCATTGCGGAATTTGAATTGAATCGGGATGAAATTTCTGTGTTTCATCGTCAATGTGATGGTTGAAGGGATACAGTAAACCTGCTGTGTTGCATCGGAGTCTAACACTGGGCCCCCATTGAAGAGCCAAAATACATACTCTTCTAAACCGTACTCATAAGGACAGAAAACGGAATTGCGAATTTTGTATTGAATTGGGATGCAATATCAGTGTTTCACCGTCAATGTGATGGATAATGGATACAGTAAACCTGCTGTGGTGCAACGGAGTCTAACACTGGGCCCCCAGGGAAGAGCGAAAGTACATACTCTTCTAAAACGTACTCTTCTGGACAGAAATCGGAATTGCGAATTTTCCATTTAATCGGGATGAAATTTCTGTGTTTCATCGTCAATGTGATGGTCTAAGGGTTACAGTAAACCTGCTGTGGTGCATCGGAGTCTAACACTGGGCTCCCAGGGAAGAGCCAAATTACAAAGATATCTTCACTGCGTATTTTGTATTGAATCGGGATGCAATATCTGTGTTTCATCGTCAATGTGACAGTCGAAGTGTAACAGTAAACCTGCTGTGGTGTATCGTAGTCTAACACTGGGCCCCCAGGGAATAGCTAAAGTACATACTCTTCTAAACCGTACTCCTAAGGACACAAATCGGAATTGCAAATTTTGTATTGAATCGGGATGCAATTTCTGTGTTTCATCGTCAATGTGGTGGTCGAAGGGTTACAGTAAACCGCTGTGGTGCATCGATGTCTAACACTGGGCCCCCAGGGAAGAGCCAAAGTACATATTCTTCTAAACCGTACTCCGGTGGACAGAAATCGGCATTGTGAATTTTGTATTGAATCGGGATGCAATTTCTGTGTTTCATCGTCAATGTGATGGTCGAAGGGTTACAGTAAACTTGCTGTGGTGCATCGTTGTCTAACACTGGGCCCCCAGGGAAAAACCAGACTACATACTCTTCTAACTCGTACTCCTGTGGACAGAAATCGGCATTGCGAATTTTGTATTGAATCGGGATGCAATTTCTGTGTTTTATCGTCAATGTGAAGGTTGAAGGGATACAGTAAACGTGCTGTGGTGCATCGGAGTCTCACACTGGGCCCCCAGGGAAGAGCCAAAGTACATACTCCTGTAAACCTTACTCATGAGGACAGAAATCTTAATTGCGAATTTTGTAGTGAATCGGGATGCAATTTCTCTGTTTCTTCGTCAATGTGATGGTCGAAGGGATACAGTAAACCTGCTGTGGTGCATCGTAGTGTAACACTGGGCCCCCAGGGTATAGCCAAAGTACATACTCTTCTAAACCGTACTCCTGTGGGCAGAAATCGGCATTGCGAATTTTGTATTGAATCGGGATGCAATTTCTGAGTTCATCGTCAATGTGATGGTAGAAGGGTTAAAGTAAACCTGCTATGGTGCATCGGAGTCCAACACTGGGCCCCCAGGGAAGGGCCAAAGTACATACTCATCTAAACCATACTCCTAAGGACAGAAATCGGAATTGCGTGTTTTGTATTGAATCAGGATGCAATTTCTGTGTTTTGTCGTCTATGTGATGGTTGAAGGGAAACAGTAAACCTGCTGTGGTGCATCGGAGTCTAACACTGGGCCCCCAGGGAAGAGCTGAAGTTCATACTGTTCTAAACCGTACTCCTGTGGACAGAAATCGGCATTGTTAATTTTGTATTGAATCGGGATGCAATTTCTGTGTTTCATCGTCAATGTGATGGTCAAAGGGTTACAGTAAACCTGCTGTGGTGCATTGTAGTCTAACACTGGGCCCCAGGGAAGAGCCAAAGTACATACTCTTCTAAACCGTACTCCTAAGGACAGAAATCGGAATTGCGAATTTTGTATTGAATCGGGATGCAGTTTCTGTGATTCATTGTCAATGTGATGGTCGAAGATTTACAGTAAACCTGCTGTGGTGCATCGGAGTCTAACACTGGGCCCCTGGGAAAGAGCCAAAGTACATAATCTTTTAAAACGTACTCCTGCGGACAGAAATCGGAATTGAGAGTTTTGTATTGAATCGGGATGCAATTTCTGTGTTTCATCGTCAATGTGATGGTCGAAGGGTTACAGTAAACCTGCTGTGGTACATCGGAATGTAACAGTGGGCCCCCAGGGATGAGCCAAAGTACATACCCTTCTAAACCGTACCCCTGTGGACAGAAATCGGCATTGTGAATTTTGTATTGAATCCGGATGCAATTTCTGTGTTTAAACGTCAATGTGATGGTCTAAGGGTTACAGTAAACCTGCTGTGGTGCATCGGAGTCTAACACTGGGCCCCCAGGGAAGAGCCAAAGTACATACTCTTCTAAACCGTACTCCTGTGGACAGATCTCGGCATTGTGAACTTTGTATTGAAACCGGATGCAATTTCAGTGTTTCATCTCCAATGTGATCGTGGAAGGGTAACAGTAAACCTGTTGTGGTGCATCGGAGTCTAACACTGGGCCCCCAGGGAGGAGCCAAACTACAAAGAAATCGGCACTGCGTATTTTGTATTGAATCGGGATGCAATTTCTGTGTTTCGTCTTCAATGTGATGGTCGAAGGGATACAGTAAACGTGCTGTGGTGCATCCGAGTCTAACACTGGGCCCCCAGGGAAGAGCAAAGTACATACGCTTCTAAACCGTACTCTTCTAGACAGAAATCGGCATTGAGAATTTTGTATTGAATCAGGATGCAATTTCTGTATTTTATTATCTATGTGATGGTCGAAGGGATACAGTAAACCTGCTGTGGTGCATCGGAGTCTACCACTGGGCCCCCAGGGAGGAGCCAAAGTACAAAGAAATCGGCACTGCGTATTTTGTATTGAATCGGGATGCAATTTCTGTGTTTCATCGTCAATGTGATGGTCAAAGGGATACAGTAAACGTGCTGTGGTGCATCCGAGTCTAACACTGGGCCCCCAGGGAAGAGCAAAGTACATACGATTCTAAACCGTAATCTTCAGGACAGAAATCGGCATTGCGAATTTTGTATTGGATCGGGATGCAATTTCTGTGTTTCATTGTCAATGTGATGGTCGAAGGGTATCAGTAAACCTGCTGTGGTGCATCGTAGTCTAACACTGGGCCCCCAAGGGAATAGCTAAAGTACATACTCTTCTAAACCGTACTCTTCTGTACAGATATCGGCATTGCGGAGTTTGTATTGAATCGGGATGCAACTTATGTGTTTCATCGTCAATGTAATGGTCAAAGGGTAACAGTAAACCTGCTGTGATGCATCGGAGTCTAACACTGGGCCCCCAGGGAATAGCCAAAGTACATACTCTTCTAAACCGTACTCCTAAGGACAGAAATCGGAATTGCGAATTTTGTATTGAACCGGGATGCAATTTCTGTGTTTCATCGTCAATGTAATGGTCTAAGGGTTACAGTAAACCTGCTGTGGTGCATCGGAGTCTAACACTGGGCCCCCAGGGAAGAGCCAAAGCACATATTCTTCTAAACCATACTCCTGTGGACAGAAATCGGCATTGTGAATTTTGTATTGAATCTGGATGCAGTTTCTGTGTTTCATCGTCAATGTGATGTTCGAAGGGTTACTGTACACCTCCTGTGGTGCATCGTAGTCTAACACTAGGCCCCCAGGGATGAGCCAAAGTACATACTCTTCTAAATCGTACTCCTGTGGACCGAAATAGGCATTGCGAATTTTGAATTGAATCGGGATGCTATTTCTGTATTTCATCGTCAATGTGATGGTTGGATGGATACAGTAAGCCTGCTGTGGTGCATCGGAGTCTAACACTGGGCCCCCAGGGAAGAGCCAAAGTACATACTCTTCTAAACCGTACTCATAAGAACAGAAAACGGAATTGCGAATTTTTTATTGAATTGGGATGCAATTTTGTGTTTCATCCTCAATGTGATGGTCGAAGGAATACAGTAAACCTGCTGTGGTTCATTGGAGTCTAACACTTGGCCCCCAGGGAAGAGCGAAAGTACATACTCTTCTAAACCGTACTATTCTGGACAAAAATCGGCAATGCGAATTTTGTATTGAATCGGGATGCAATTTCTGTGTTTCATCGTCAATGTGACGGTCTAAGGGTTATAGTAAACCTGCTGTGGTGCATCAGAGTCTAACACTGGGCCCCCAGGGAAGAGCCAAAGTACATATTCTTCAAAACCGTACTCCTGTGGACAGAAATAGGCATTGTGAATTTTGTATTGAATCCGGATGCAATTTCTGTGTCTCATCGTCAATGTGATGGTCGAAGGGTTACAGTAAACCAGCTGGGGTGCATCGTTGTCTAACACTGGGCCCCGAGGGAAGAGCCAGAGTACATACTCTTCTAAACCGTACTCTTGTGGACAGAAATTGGCATTGCGAATTTTGTATTGAATCGGGATGCAATTTCTGTGTTTCATCGTTAATGTGATGGTTGAAGTTATACAGTAAACCTGCTGTGGTGCATCGGAGTCTAACACTGGGCCCCCAGGGAAGAGCCAAAGTACATATTCTTCTAAACCGTACTCATAAGGACAGAAATCGGAATTGCGAATTTTGTATTGAATCAGGATGCAATTTTTATGTTTTATCATTCATGTGATGGTCGAAAGGATACAGTAAACCTGCTGTGGTACATCGGTGTCTTACACTGGGCCGCCAGGGAAGATCCAAAGTACAAAGAAATCGGCACTGCGTATTTTGTATTCAATCGGGATGCAATTTCTGTGTTTCATCGTCAATGTGGTGGTCGAAGGGTTACAGTAAACCTGCTGTGGTGCATCGATGTCTAACACTGGGCCCCCAGGGAAGAGCCAAAGTACATATTCTTCTAAACCGTACTCCTGTGGACAGAAATTGGCATTGAGAATTTTGTATTGAATCGGGATGCAATTTCTGTGTTTCATCGTCAATGTGATGGTCGTAGGGTTACAGTAAACTTGCTGTGGTGCATCGTTGTCTAACACTGGGCCCCCAGGGAAAAACCAGACTACATACTCTTCTAAACCGTACTTCTTTGGACAGAAATCGGCATTGCGAATTTTGTATTGAATCGGGATGCAATTTCTGTGTTTCATCGTCAATGTGAAGGTTGAAGGGATACAGTAAACCTGCTGTGGTGCATCGGAGTCTCACACTGGGCCCCCAGGGAAGAGCCAAAGTACATACTCCTGTAAACCGTGCTCATGAGGACAGAAATCTTAATTGCGAATTTTGTAGTGAATCGGGATGCAATTTCAGTGTTTCATCGTCAATGTGATGGTCGAAGGGATACAGTAAACCTGCTGTGGTGCATCGTAGTGTAACACTGGGCCCCCAGGGAATAGCCAAAGTACATACTCTTCTAAACCGTACTCCTGTGGGCAGAAATCGGCATTGCGAATTTTGTATTGAATCGGGATGCAAAGTCTGTGTTCATCGTCAATGTGATGGTAGAAGGGTTAAAGTAAACCTGCTATGGTGCATCGGGTCCAACACTGGGCCACCAGGGAAGAGCCAAAGTACATACTCATCTAAACCGTACTCCGAAGGACAGAAATCGGAATTGCGTATTTTGTATTGAATCAGGATGCAATTTCTTTGTTTTGTCGTCTATGTGATGGTTGAAGGGAAACAGTAAACCTGCTGTGGTGCATCGGAGTGTAACACTGGGCCCCCAGGGAATAGCCAAAGTACATACTTTTCTAAACCGTACTCCTGTGGGCAGAAATCGGCATTGCGAATTTTGTATTGAATCGGGATGCAAATTCTGTGTTCATCGTCAATGTGATGGTAGAAGGGTTAAAGTAAACCTGCTATGGTGCATCGGAGTCCAAGACTGGGCCCCCAGGGAAGAGCTGAAGTACATACCCTTCTAAACCTTACTCCTAAGGACAGAAATCGGAATTGCGAATTTTGTATTGAACCGGGATGCAATTTCTGTGTTTCATTGTCAATGTGATGGTCGAAGGGTTACAGTAAACCTGCTGTGGTGCATCGGAGTCTAACACTGGGCCCCCAGGGAAGAGCCAAAGTACATACTCTTCTAAACCGTACTCCTGTGGACAGATCTCGGCATTGTGAACTTTGTATTGAAACCGGATGCAATTTCAGTGTTTCATCTCCAATGTGATCGTGGAAGGGTAACAGTAAACCTGTTGTGGTGCATCGGAGTCTAACACTGGGCCCCCAGGGAGGAGCCAAAGTACAAAGAAATCGGCACTGCGTATTTTGTATTGAATCGGGATGCAATTTCTGTGTTTCATCGTCAATGTGATGGTCGAAGGGATACAGTAAACGTGCTGTGGTGCATCCGAGTCTAACACTGGGCCCCCAGGGAAGAGCAAAGTACATACGCTTCTAAACCGTACTCTTCTGGACAGAAATCGGCATTGAGAATTTTGTATTGGATCAGGATGCAATTTCTGTATTTTATTATCTATGTGATGGTCGAAGGGATACAGTAAACCTGCTGTGGTGCTTCGGAGTCTAACACTGGGCCCCCAGGGAGGAGCCAAAGTACAAAGAAATCGGCACTGCGTATTTTGTATTCAATCGGGATGCAATTTCTGTGTTTCATCGTCAATGTGATGGTCAAAGGGATACAGTAAACGTGCTGTGGTGCATCCGAGTCTAACACTGGGCCCCCAGGGCAGAGCAAAGTACATACGCTTCTAAACCGTACTCTTCTGGACAGAAATCGGCATTGCGAATTTTGTATTGGATCGGGATGCAATTTCTGTGTTTCATTGTCAATGTGATGGTCGAAGGGTATCAGTTAGCCTGCTGTGGTGCATCGTAGTCTAACACTGGGCCCCCAAGGGAATAGCTAAAGTACATACTCTTCTAAACCGTACTCTTCTGTACAGATATCGGCATTGCGGATTTTGTATTGAATCGGGATGCAACTTATGTGTTTCATCGTCAATGTAATGGTCAAAGGGTAACAGTAAACCTGCTGTGATGCATCGGAGTCTAACACTGGGCCCCCAGGGAATAGCCAAAGTACATACTCTTCTAAACCGTACTCCTAAGGACAGAAATCGGAATTGCGAATTTTGTATTGAACCGGGATGCAATTTCTGTGTTTCATCGTCAATGCAATGGTCTAAGGGTTACAGTAAACCTGCTGTGGTGCATCGGAGTCTAACACTGGGCCCCCAGCGAAGAGCCAAAGCACATATTCTTCTAAACCATACTCCTGTGGACAGAAATCGGCATTGTGAATTTTGTATTGAATCCGGATGTAATTTCTGTGTTTCATCGTCAATGTGATGTTCGAAGGGTTACTGTACACCTCCTGTGGTGCATCGTAGTCTAACACTAGGCCCCCAGCGAAGAGCGAAAGTACATACTCTTCTAAACCGTACTATTCTGGACAGAAATCGGCATTGCGAATTTTGTATTGAATCAGGATGCAATTTCTGTGTTTCATCGTCAATGTGATGGTCGAAGAAATACAGTAAACCTGTTGTGGTGCATCGGAGTCTAACACTTGGCCCCCAGGGAAGAGCGAAAGTACATACTCTTCTAAACCGTACTATTCTGGACAGAAATCGGCGTTGCGAATTTTGTATTGAATCAGGATGCAATTTCTGTGTTTCATCGTCAATGTGATTTTTGAAGGGTAACAGTAAACATGCTGTGGTGCATCGTAGTCTAACACTTGGCCCCCTGGGAATAGCCAAAGTACATACTCTTCCTAACCGTACTCCTATGGACAGACATCGGCACTGCGAATTTTGTATTGAATCGGGATGCAATTTATGTGTTTCATCGTCAATGTGATGGTCGAGGGGTTACAGTAAACCTGCTGTGGTGCATCGTAGTCTAACACTGGGCCCCGAGGGAAGAGCCAAAGTACATGCTCTTCTAAACCGTACTCCTGTGGACAGAAATCGGCATTGCGAATTATTATTGAATCGGGATGCAATTTCTGTGTTTCATCGTCAATGTGATGGTTGAAGGGATACAGTAAACCTGCTGTGGTGCATCGGAGTCTAACACTGGGCCCCCAGGGAAGAGCCGAAGTACATAGTCTTCAAAACCGTACACCTAAGGACAGAAATCGGAATTGCGAATTTTGTATTCAATCGGGATGCAATTTCTGTGTTCCATCGTCAATGTGATGGTAGAAGGGTTACAGTAAACCTGCTGTGGTGCATCGTAGTCTAACACTGGGCCCCCTGGGAATAGCCTAAGTACATACTTTTCTAAACCGTACTCCTTTGGACAGATATCGGAATTGCAAATTTTGTATTGAATCCGGATGCAATTTCTGTGTTTCATCGTCAATGTGATGGTTGAAATTATACAGTAAACCTGCTGTGGTGCATCGTAGTCTAACACTGGGACCCCAGGGAAGAACCAAAGAACATACTCTTCTGAACCGTTCTCCTAAGGACAGAAATCGGAATTGCGAATTTTGTATTGAATCAGGATGCAATTTTTACGTTTTATCATCTATGAGATGCACGAAGGGATACAGTAAACCTGCTGTGGTACATCGGTGTCTAACACTGGGCCGCCAGGGAAGATCCAAAGTACAAAAAAATCGGCACTGCGTATTTTGTATTCAATCGGGATGCAATTTCTGTGTTTCATCGTCAATGTGATGGTGGAAGGGTAACAGTGAACCTGCTGTAGTGCATCGTAGTCTAACACTGGGCCCCCAGGGAATAGCCAAAGTACATACTGTTCTAAACCGTACTCTCAAGGACAGAAATCGGAATTGCGAATTTTGTATTGAATCAGGATGCAATTTCTGTGTTTCATCGTCAATGTGATGGTCTAAGGGTTACAGTAAACCTGCTGTGGTGTATCGGAATCTAACACTGGGCCCCAGGGAAGAGCCAAAGTACATATTCTTCTATACCGTGCTCATGTGGACAGAAATCGGCATTGTGATTTTGTATTGAATCGGGATGCAATTTCTGTGTTTCATCGTCAATGTGATGGTCGAAGGGTTACAGTAAACCTGCCGTGGTGCATCGTTGTCTAACACTGGGCTCCCAGGGAATAGTCAAAGTACATACTCTTCTAAACCTTACTCCTGTGGACAGAAATCGGCATTGCGAATTTTGTGTTGAATCGGGATGCAATTTCTGTGTTTCATCGTCAATGTGATGGTTGAAGGGATACAGTAAACCTGCTGTGGTGCATCGGAGTCTAACACTGGGCCCCCAGGGAAGAGCCAAAGTACATACTCTTCTAAACTGTACCCATAAGGACAGAAATCGGAATTGCGATTTTGTATTGAATCGGGATGCAATTTCTGTGTTTCATCGTCAATGTGATGGTCGAAGGGATACAGTAAACCTCCTGTGGTGCATCGTAGTGTAACACTGGGCCCCCAGGGAATAGCCAAAGTACATACTCTTCTAAACCGTACTCCTGTGGACAGAAATCGGCATTGCGAATTTTGTATTGAATCAGGATGCAATTTCTGTGTTCATCGTCAATGTGATGGTATAAGGGTTAAAGTAAACCTGCTATGGTGCATCGGAGTCTAACACTGGGCCCCCAGGGAAGAGCCAAAGTACATACTCATCTAAACCGTACTCCTAAGGACAGAAATCGGAATTGCGTATTTTGTATTGAATCAGGATGGAATTTCTGTGTTTTATCGTCTATGTGATGGTTGAAGGGAAACAGTAAATCTGCTGTGGTGCATTGGAGTCTAACACTGGGCCCCCAGGGAAGAGCTGAAGTACATACTCTCCTAAACCGTACTCCTGTAGACAGAAATCGGCATTGTTAATTTTGTATTGAATCAGGATGCAATTTCTGTGTTCATCGTCAATGTGATGGTATAAGGGTTAAAGTAAACCTGCTATGGTGCATCGGAGTCTAACACTGGGACCCCAGGGAAGAGCCAAAGAACATACTCTTCTGAACCGTTCTCCTAAGGACAGAAATCGGAATTGCGAATTTTGTATTGAATCAGGATGCAATTTTTACGTTTTATCATCTATGTATTGGTCGAAGGGATACAGTAAACCTGCTGTGGTACATCGGTGTCTAACACTGGGCCGCCAGGGAAGATCCAAAGTACAAAGAAATCGGCACTGCGTATTTTGTATTCAATCGGGATGCAATTTCTGTGTTTCATCGTCAATGTGATGGTGGAAGGGTAACAGTGAACCTGCTGTAGTGCATCGTAGTCTAACACTGAGCCCCCAGGGAATAGCCAAAGTACATACTGTTCTAAACCGTACTCCCAAGGACAGAAATCGGAATTGCGAATTTTGTATTGAATCAGGATGCAATTTCTGTGTTTCATCGTCAATGTGATGGTCTAAGGGTTACAGTAAACCTGCTGTGGAGTATCGGAATCTAACACTGGGCCCCAGGGAAGAGCCAAAGTACATATTCTTATAAACCGTGCTCCTGTGGACAGAAATCGGCATTGTGATTTTGTATTGAATCGGTATGCAATTTCTGTGTTTCATCGTCAATGTGATGGTCGAAGGGATACAGTAAACGTGTTGTGGTGCATCCGAGTCTAACACTGGGCCCCCAGGGAAGAGCAAAGTACATTCGCTTCTAAACCGTACTCTTCTGGACAGAAATCGGCATTGCGAATTTTGTATTGAATCGGGATGCAATTTCTGTGCTTCATCGTCAATGTGATGGTCGAAGGGTATCAGTAAACCTGCTGTGGTGCATCGTAGTCTAACACTGGGCTCCCAAGGGAATAGCTAAAGTACATACTCTTCTAAACCGTACTCCTGTGGCCAGAAATCTGCATTGCGAATTTTGTATTGAATCGGGATGCAATTTCTGTATTCCATCGTCAATGTGATGGTCAAAGGGATGCAGTAAACCTGTTGTGGTGCATCGGAGTCTAACATTGGGCCCAAATGAAGAGCCAAAGTACATACTCTTCTAAACCGTACTCTTCTGGACATATATCGGCATTGCGGATTTTGTATTGAATCGCGATGCAACTTATGTGTTTCATCTTCAATGTAATGGTCAAAGGGTTACAGTAAACGTGCTGTGATGCATCGGAGTCTAACACTGGGCCCCCAGGGAAGAGCCAAAGTACATGCTCTTCTAAACCGTACTCCTGTGGACAGAAATCGGCATTGCGAATTATTATTGAATCGGGATGCAATTTCTGTGTTTCATCGTCAATGTGATGGTTGAAGGGATACAGTAAACCTGCTGTGGTGCATCGGAGTCTAACACTGGGCCCCCAGGGGAGAGCCGAAGTACATAGTCTTCAAAACCGTACACCTAAGGACAGAAATCGGAATTACGAATTTTGTATTCAATCGGGATGTAATTTCTGTGTTCCATCGTCAAAGTGATGGTAGAAGGGTTACAGTAAACCTACTGTGGTGCATCGTAGCCTAACACTGGGCCCCCAGGGAATAGCCTAAGTACATATTCTTCTAAACCGTACTCCTTTGGACAGAAATCGGAATTGCAAATTTTGTATTGAATCGGGATGCAATTTCTGTGTTTCATCCTCAATGTGACGGTCTAAGGGTTACAGTAAACCTGCTGTGGTGCATCAGAGTCTAACACTGGGCCCCCAGGGAAGAGCCAAAGTACATATTCTTCAAAACCGTACTCCTGTGGACAGAAATCGGCATTGTGAATATTGTATTGAATCCGGATGCAATTTCTGTGTTTCATCGTCAATGTGATGGTCGAAGGGTTGCAGTAAACCTTCTGGGGTGCATCGTTGTCTAACACTGGGCCCCGAGGGAAGAGCCAGAGTACATACTCTTCTAAACCGTACTCTTGTGGACAGAAATCGGCATTGCGAATTTTGTATTGAATCGGGATGCAATTTCTGTGTTTCATTGTCAATGTGATGGTTGAAATTATACAGTAAACCTGCTGTGGTGCATCGGAGTCCAACACTGGGCCCCCAGGTTAGAGCCAAAGTACATACTCTTCTGAACCGTTCTCCTAAGGACAGAAATCGGCATTGCGAATTTTGTATTGAATCAGGATGCAATTTTTACGTTTTATCATCTATGTGATGGTCGAAGGGATACAGTAAACCTGCTGTGGTACATCGGTGTCTAACACTGGGCCGCCAGGGAAGATCCAAAGTACAAAGATATCGGCACTGCGTATTTTGCATTCAATCGGGATGCAATTTCTGTGTTTCATCGTCAATGTGATGGTGGAAGGGTAACAGTGAACCTGCTGTAGTGCATCGTAGTCTAACACTGGGCCCCCAGGGAATAGCCAAAGTACATACTGTTCTAAACCGTACTCTCAAGGACAGAAATCGGAATTGCGAATTTTGGATTGAATTGGGATGCAATTTCTTTGTATCATCGTCAATGTGATGGTCGAAGGGTTACAGTAAACACTGCTGTGGTGCATCGTAGTCTAACACTGGGACCCCAGGGAAGAGCCAAAGAACATACTCTTCTGAACCGTTCTCCTAAGGACAGAAATCGGAATTGCGAATTTTGTATTGAATCAGGATGCAATTTTTACGTTTTATCATCTATGTATTGGTCGAAGGGATACAGTAAACCTGCTGTGGTACATCGGTGTCTAACACTGGGCCGCCAGGGAAGATCCAAAGTACAAAGAAATCGGCACTGCGTATTTTGTATTCAATCGGGATGCAATTTCTGTGTTTCATCGTCAATGTGATGGTGGAAGGGTAACAGTGAACCTGCTGTAGTGCATCGTAGTCTAACACTGAGCCCCCAGGGAATAGCCAAAGTACATACTGTTCTAAACCGTAATCCCAAGGACAGAAATCGGAATTGCGAATTTTGTATTGAATCAGGATGCAATTTCTGTGTTTCATCGTCAATGTGATGGTCTAAGGGTTACAGTAAACCTGCTGTGGAGTATCGGAATCTAACACTGGGCCCCAGGGAAGAGCCAAAGTACATATTCTTATAAACCGTGCTCCTGTGGATAGAAATCGGCATTGTGATTTTGTATTGAATCGGGATGCAATTTCTGTGTTTCATCGTCAATGTGATGGTCGAAGGGATACAGTAAACGTGTTGTGGTGCATCCGAGTCTAACACTGGGCCCCCAGGGAAGAGCAAAGTACATACGCTTCTAAACCGTACTCTTCTGGACAGAAATCGGCATTGCGAATTTTGTATTGAATCGGGATGCAATTTCTGTATTCCATCGTCAATGTGATGGTCAAAGGGATGCAGTAAACCTGTTGTGGTGCATCGGAGTCTAACACTGGGCCCAAATGAAGAGCCAAAGTACATACTCTTCTAAACCGTACTCTTCTGGACATATATCGGCATTGCGGATTTTGTATTGAATCGCGATGCAACTTATGTGTTTCATCTTCAATGTAATGGTCAAAGGGTTACAGTAAACGTGCTGTGATGCATCGGAGTCTAACACTGGGCCCCCAGGGAATAGCCAAAGCACATATTCTTCTAAACCATACTCCTGTGGACAGAAATCGGCATTGTGAATTTTGTATTGAATCCGGATGCAATTTCTGTGTTTCATCGTCAATGTGATGATCGAAGGGTTACTGTACACCTCCTGTGGTGCATCGTAGTCTAACACTGGACCCCCAGGGAAGAGCCAAACTACATGCTCTTCTAAACCGTACTCCTGTGGACAGAAATCGGCATTGCGAATTTGTTATTGAATCGGGATGCAATTTCTGTGTTTCATCGTCAATGTGATGGTTGAAGGGATACAGTAAACCTGCTGTGGTGCACCGGAGTCTAACACTGGGCCCCCAGGGCAGAGCCAAAGTACATACTCTTCAAAACCGTACACCTAAGGACAGAAATCGGAATTGCGAATTTTGTATTCAATCGGGATGCAATTTCTGTGTTCCATCGTCAATGTGATGGTAGAAGGGTTACAGTAAACCTGCTGAGGTGCATCGCAGTCTAACACTGGGCCCCGAGGGAAGAGCCAAAGAACTTAATCTCCTAAACCGTACGCCTAGAGAAAGAAATCGGAATTGCGAATTTTATATTGAATTGGGATGCAAAATCTATGTTTTATCATCTATGTGATGGTCGAAGGGATAGAGTAAACCTGCTGTGGTGCATCGGAGTCTAACACTGGGCCCCTAGGGAAGAGCCAAAGTACAAAGAAATCGGCACTGCGTATTTTGTATTGAATCGGGATGCAATTTCTGTGTTTCATCGTCAATGTGATGGTCGAAGGGTAACATTAAACCTGCTGTGGTGCATCGTAGTCTAACACTGGGCCCCCAGGGAATATCCAAAGTACATACTCTTCTAAGCCGTATTCCTAAGGACAGAAATTGGAATTGCGAATTTTGTATTGAATCTGGATGCAATTTCTGTGTTCCATCGTCAATGTGACGGTCTAAGGGTTACAGTAAACCTGCTGGGTGCATCAGTTATTAACACTGGGCCCCCAGGGAAGAGCCAAAGTACATATTCTTCAAAACCGTACTCCTGTGGACAGAAATAGGCATTGTGAATTTTGTATAGAATCCAGATGCAATTTCTGTGTCTCATCGTCAATGTGATGGTCGAAGGTTTAGAGTAAACCAGCTGAGGTGCATCGTTGTCTAACACTGGGCCCCGAGGGAAGAGCCAGAGTACATACTCTTCTAAACCGCACTCTTGTAGACAGAAATCGGCATTGCGAATTTTGTATTGAATCGGGATGCAATTTCTGTGTTTCATCGTCAATGTGATGGTTGAAGTTATACAGTAAACCTGCTGTGGTGCATCGGAGTCTAACACTGGGCCCCCAGGGAAGAGCCAAAGTACATATTCTTCTAAACCGTACTCATAAGGACAGAAATCGGAATTGCGAATTTTGTATTGAATCGGGATGCAATTTCTGAGTTTCATCGTCAATGTGATGGTCGAAGGGATACTGTAAACGTGCTGTGGTGCATCGTAGTCTAACACTGGGCCCCTAGGGATTTGCCAAAGTACATACTCTTCTAAACCGTAATCCTGTGGACAGAAATCGGCATTGCGAAATTTGTATTGTATCCGGATGCAATTTCTGTGATTCATCGTCAATGTGATGGTCTAAGGGTTACAGTAAACCTGCTGTGGTGTATCGGAATCTAACACTGGGCCCCAGGGAAGAGCCAAAGTACATATTCTTCTAAAGCGTGCTCCTGTGGACAGAAATCGGAATTGCGAATTTTGTATTGCATCGGGATGCAATTTTTGTGTTTCTTCGTCAATGTGATGGTCGAAGGGTAACAGTAACCCTGCTGTGGTGCATCGTAGTCTAACACTGGTCCCCCAGGGAATAGCCAAATTACATACTCTTCTAAACCCTACTCCTGTGAACAGAAATCGGCATTGCGAATTTTGTATTGAATGGGGATGCAATTGCTGTGTTTCATCGTCAATGTGATGGTCGAAGGGTTACAGTAAACCTGCTGTGGTGCATCGTAGTCTAACACTGGGCCCCCTGGGAAGAGGCAAAGTACATACTCTTCTAAACCGTACTCCTGTGGACAGAAATCGTTGCGAATTTTGAATTGAATCGGGATGCAATTTCTGTGTTTCATCGCCTAGGTGATGGTTGAAGGGATACAGTAAACCTGCTGTGGTGCATCGGAGTCTAACACTCAGCACCCGGGAAGAGCCAAAGTACATACTCTTCTAAACCGTACTCCTGTGGACAAAAATCGGAATTGCGTATTTTGTATTGTATCGGCATGCAATTTCTGTGTTTCATCGTCAATGAGATTGTCGAAGGGATACATTAAACCTGCTGTGGTGTATCGGCGTCTAACACTGGGCCCCCAGGGAAGAGCCAAAGTACATACTCTACTAAACCGTACTCTTCTGGACAGAAATCGGCATTGCGAATTTTGTATTGAATCGGGATGCTATTTCTGTGTTTCATCGTCAATGTGATGGTCGAAGGGTTACAGTAAGCCTGCTGTAGTGCATCGGAGTCTAACACTGGTCCCCTAGGGAAGAGCCAAAGTACATACTCTTCGAAAAACCGTACACCTGTGGACAGAAATCATCATTGTGAATTTTGTATTGAATCGAGATGCAATTTCTGTGTTACATCGTCAATGTGATGGTCGAAGGGTTACAGTAAACCTGCTGTGGTGCATCGTAGTCTAACACTGGGCCCCTAGGGATTTGCCAAAGTACATACTCTTCTAAACCGTAATCCTGTGGACAGAAATCGGCATTGCGAAATTTGTATTGTATCCGGATGCAATTTCTGTGTCTCATCGTCAACGTGATGGTCGAAGGGTAACAGTAAACATGCTGTGGTGCATCGCAGTCTAACACTGGGCCCCAGTTAATAGCCAAAGGACATACTCTTCTAAACCTGACTCCTGTGGACAGAAATCGGCATTGCGAATTTTGTAGTGAATCGGGATGCAATTTCTGTGTTTCATCGTCAATGTGATGTTGGAAGGGATACAGTACACATACTGTGGTGCATTAGAGTCTGACACTGGGCCCCCAGGGAAGAGCCAAAGTACATACTCTTCTAAACCGTACTCCTAAGGACAGAAATCGGAATTGCGAAATTTCTATTGAATCGGGATGCAATTTCTGTGTTTCATCGTCAATGTGATGGTCAAAGGGATACAGTGAACCTGCTGTGGTGCATCAGAGTCTAACACTGGGCCCCCAGGGAAGAGCCAAAGGACATACTCATCTAATCTGTACTCATGTGGACAGAAATCGGATTTGTGAAATTTGTATTGAATCGGGATGCAATTTCTGTGTTTCATCGTCAATGTGATGGTCGAAGGGTAACAGTAAACCTTCTGTGGTGCATCGTAGTCTAACACTGGGCCCCCAGGGAATAGCCAAAGTACATACTCTTCTAAAATTTGCTCCTTGGTACAGAAATCGGCATTGCGAATTTTGTATTGAATCTGGATGCAATTTCTGTGTTTCATCGTCAATGTGATGGTTGAAGGGTTACAGTAAATCTGCTGTGGTGCATCGGTGCCTAACACTGGGCCCCCAGGGAGGAGCCAAATTACATACTCTTCTAAACCGTACTCAATAGGACAGAAATCGGAATTGCGAAGTTTGTATTGAATCGGGATGCAATTTCTGTGTTTCATCGTCAATGTGATAGTCAAAGTGTTACATTAAACCTGCTGTGGTACATTGTAGTATAACATTGGGCCCCAGGGAAGAGCCAAAGTACATAATCCTCTAAACCGTATCCTAAGGACAGAAATCGGCATTATGAATTTTGTATTGAATCCGGATGCAATTTCTGTATTTCATCGTCAACGTGATGGTCGAAGGGTAACAGTAAACCTGCTGTGGTGCATCATAGTCTAACACTGGGCCCCCAGGGAATAGCCCAAGTACATACTCTTCTAAACCGTACTCCTTTGGACAGATATCGGCATTCGGAATTTTGTATTGAATCGGGATGCAGTTGCTGTGTTTCATCGTCAATTTGATGGTCGAAGGGTTACAGTAAACCTGCTGTGGTGCATCGTAATCTAACACTGGGCCCCCAGGGAAGAGCCAAAATACATACTCTTCTAAACCGTACTCCTGTGGACAGAAATCGGCATTGCGAATTTTGTATTGAATCGGAATGCATTTTCTGTGTTTCATCGTCAATGTGATGGTCGAAGGGATACAGTAAACCTGCTGTGGAGCATCGGAGTCTAACACTGGGCCCCCAGGGAAGAGCGAAAGTACATACTCTTATAAACCGTACTATTCTGGACAGAAATCGGCATTGCGAATTTTGTATTGAATCGGGATGCAATTTCTGTGTTTCATCGTCAATGTGATTTTTGAAGGGTAACAGTAAACATGCTGTGGTGCATCGTAGTCTAACACTTGGCCCGCTGGGAATAGCCAAAGTACATACTCTTCCTAACCGTACTCCTGTGGACAGAAATCGTCATTGCTAATTTTGTATTGAATCGAGATGCAATTTCTGTGTTTCATCGTCAATGTGATGGTCGAGGGGTTACAGTAAACCTGCTGTGGTGCATCGTAGTCTAACTCTGGGCCCCCAGGGAAGAGCCAAAGTACATGCTCTTCTAAACCGTACTCCTGTGGACAGAAATCGGCATTGCGAATTTGTTATTGAATCGGGATGCAATTTCTGTGTTTCATCGTCAATGTGATGGTTGAAGGGATACAGTAAACCTGCTGTGGTGCATCGGAGTCTAACACTGGGCCCCCAGGGAAGAGCCGAAGTACATACTCTTCAAAACTGTACACCTAAGGACAGAAATCGGAATTGCGAATTTTGTATTCAATCGGGATGCAATTTCTGTGTTCCATCGTCAATGTGATGGTAGAAGGGTTACAGTAAACCTGCTGTGGTGCATCGTAGTCTAACACTGGGCCCCGAGGGAAGAGCCAAAGAACCTAATCTCCTAAACCGTACTCCTAGAGAAAGAAATCGGAATTGCGAATTTTATATTGAATTGGGATGCAAAATCTATGTTTTATCATCTATGTGATGGTCGAAGGGATAGAGTAAACCTGCTGTGGTGCATCGGAGTCTAACACTGGGCCACTAGGGAAGAGCCAAAGTACAAAGAAATCGGCACTGCGTATTTTGTATTGAATCGGGATGCAATTTCTGTGTTTCATCGTCAATGTCATGGTCGAAGGGTAACAGTAAACCTGCTGTGGTGCATCGTAGTCTAACACTGGGCCCCCAGGGAATATCCAAAGTACATACTCTTCTAAACCGTATTCCTAAGGACAGAAATCGGAATTGCGAATTTCGTATTGAATCGGGATGCAATTTCTGTGTTTCATCGTCAATGTGACGGTCTAAGGGTTACAGTAAACCTGCTGGGGTGCATCGTTGTCTAACACTGGGCCCCGAGGGAAGAGCCAGAGTACATACTCTTCTAAACCGTACTCTTGTGGACAGAAATCGGCATTGCGAATTTTGTACTAAATCGGGATGCAATTTCTGTGTTTCATCGTCAATGTGATGGTTGAAGTTATACAGTAAACCTGCTGTGGTGCATCGGAGTCTAACACTGGGCCCCCAGGGAAGAGCCAAAGTACATATTCTTCTAAACCGGACTCATAAGGACAGAAATCGGAATTGCGAACTTTGTATTGAATCGGGATGCAATTTCTGTGTTTCATCGTCAATGTGATGGTCGAAGGGATACAGTAAACGTGCTGTGGTGCATCGTAGTCTAACACTGGGCCCCTAGGGATTTGCCAAAGTACATACTCTTCTAAACCGTAATCCTGTGGACAGAAATCGGCATTGCGAAATTTGTATTGAATCCGGATGCAATTTCTGTGTTTCATCGTCAATGTGATGGTCGAAGGGTTACAGTAAACCTGCTGTGGTGAATCGTAGTCTAACACTGGGCCCCCAGGGAAGAGCCGAAGAACATACTCTTCTGAACCGTTCTCCTAAGGACAGAAATCGGAATTGCGAATTTTGTATTGAATCAGGATGCAATTTTTATGTTTTATCATCTATGTGATGGTCGAAGGGATACAGTAAACCTGCTGTGGTACATCGGTGTCTAACACTGGGCCCCAGGGAAGAGCCAAAGTACATATTCTTCTAAACCGTGCTCCTGTGGACAGAAATCGGCATTGTGATTTTGTATTTAATCCGGATGCAATTTCGGTGTTTCATCGTCAATGTGATGGTCGAAGGGTTACAGTAAACTTGCCGTGGTGCATCGTTGTCTAACACTGGGCCCCCAGGGAATAGCCAAATTACATACTCTTCTAAACCTTACTCCTGTGGACAGAAATCGGCATTGCGAATTTTGTGTTGAATCGGGATGCAATTGTGTGTTTCATCGTCAATTTGATGGTTGAAGATATACAGTAAACCTCCTGTGGTGCATCGGAGTCTAACACTGGGCCCCCAGGGAAGAGCCAAAATACATACTCTTCTAAACTGTACCCATAAGGACAGAAATCGGAATTGCGAATTTTGTATTGAATCGGGATGCAATTTCTGTGTTTCATCGTCAATGTGATGGTTGAAGGAATACAGTATACCTGCCGTGGTGCATCGGAGTCTAACACTGGGCCCCCAGGGAAGAGCCAAATTACATACTCTTCTAAACCGTACTCCTGTGGACAAAAATCGGCGTGGCGTATTTTGTATTGAATCGGGTTGCAATTTCTGTGTTTCGTCGTCAATGTGATGGTCGAAGGGTTTCAGTAAGACTGCTGTAGTGCATCGGATTCTAACACTGGTCCCCTAGGGAAGAGCCGAAGTACATACTCTTCTTAACCGTACTCCTGTGGACAGAAATCGGCATTGTGTATTACTTATTGAATCGGGATGAAATTTCTGTATTTCATCGTCAACGTGATGGTCGAAGGGTAACAGTAAACCTGCTGTGGTGCATCGTAGTCTAACACTGGGCCCCAGTTAATAGCCAAAGTACATACTCTTCTAAGCCTGACTCCTGTGGACAGAAATCGGCATTGCGAATTTTGTAGTGAATCGGGACGCAATTTCTGTGTTTCATCGTCAATGTGATGTTGGAAGGGATACAGTAAACATACTGTGGTGCATCAGAGGCTAACACTGGGCCCCCAGGGAAGAGCCAAATTACATACTCTTCTAAACCGTACTCCTAAGGACAGAAATCGGAATTGCGAAATTTGTATTGAATCGGGATGCAATTTCTGTGTTTCATCGTCAATGTGATGGTCAAAGGGATACAGTGAACCTGCTGTGGTGCATCAGAGTCTAACACTGGGCCCCCAGGGAAGAGCCAAAGGACATACTCATCTATTCTGTACTCATGAGGACAGAAATCGGATTTGTGAAATTTGTATTGAATCGGGATGCAATTTCTGTGTTTCATCGTCAATGTGATGGTCGAAGGGTAACAGTAAACCTGCTGTGGTGCATCGTAGTCTAACACTGGGCCCCCAGGGAATAGCCAAAGTACATACTCTTCTAAAATTTACTCCTTGGTACAGAAATCGGCATTGCGAATTTTGTATTGAATCTGGATGCAATTTCTGTGTTTCATCCTCAATGTGATGGTTGAAGGGTTACAGTAAACCTGCTGTGGTGCATCGGTGCCTAACACTGGGCCCCCAGGGAGGAGCCAAATTACATACTCTTCTAAACCGTACTCCTGTGGACAGAAATCGGCATTGCGAATTTTGTATTGAATGGGGATGCAATTTCTGTGTGTCATCGTCAATATGATGGTCGAAGGATTACAGTAAACCTACTGTGGTGCATCGGAGTCTAACACTAAGCCCCCAGGGAAGAGCCAAAGCACATACTCTTCTAAACCGTACTCATTAGGACAGAAATCGGAATTGCGAAGTTTGTATTGAATCGGGATGCAATTTCTGTGTTTCATCGCAATGTGATAGTCAAAGTGTTACTTTAAACCTGCTGTGGTGCAATGTAGTATAACATTGGGACCCAGGGAAGAGCCAAAGTACATACTCCTCTAAACCGTATTCCTAAGGACAGAAATCGGCATTGTGAATTATGTATTGAATCCGGATGCAATTTCTGTATTTCATCGTCAACGTGATGGTCGAAGGGTAACAGTAAACCTGCTGTGGTGCATCATAGTCTAACACTGGGCCCCCAGGGAATAGCCCAAGTACATATTCTTCTAAACCGTACTCCTTTGGACAGATATCGGCATTGCGAATTTTGTATTGAATCGGGATGCAGTTACTGTGTTTCATCGTCAATTTGATGGTCGAAGGGTTACAGTAAACCTGCTGTGGTGCATCGTAATCTAACACTGGGCCCCCAGGGAAGAGCCAAAATACATACTCTTCTAAACCGTACTCCTGTGGACAGAAATCGGCATTGCGAATTTTGTATTGAATCGGAATGCATTTTCTGTGTTTCATCGTCAATGTGATGGTCGAAGGGATACAGTAAACCTGCTGTGGTGCATCGGAGTCTAACACTGGGCCCCCAGGGAAGAGCCAAAGCACATACTCTTCTAAACTGTACTCATTAGGACAGAAATCGGAATTGCGAAGTTTGTATTGAATCGGGAACGAATTTCTGTGTTTCATCGTCAATGTGATGGTCTGAGGGATACAGTAAACCTGCTATGGTGTATCAGAGTCTAACACTAGGCCCCCAAGGAAGAGCCAAAGTACATATTCTTCTAAACCGTACGCTTATGTGCATAAATCGGGATGGTGAATTTTGTATTGAATCGGGATGCAATTTCTGTATTTCTACGTCAATGTGATAGTCGAAGGGTAACAGTAAACCTGCTGTGGTGCATCGTAGTCTAACACTGGGCCCCCAGTGAATAGCCAAAATATATGCTCTTCTAAACCGTACTCCTAAGGACAGAAATCGGATTTGCGAATTTTGTATTGAATCGGGATGCAATTTCTATGTTTCATCGTCATTATGATTGTCGAAGGATTACAGTAAACCTGCTGTGGTGCATCGGAGTCTAACACTCAGCCCCCAGGAAACAGCCAAAGTACATACTCTTCTAAACCGTACTCCTGTGGACAGAAATCGGCATTGTGAATTTTGTATTGAATCGGGATGCAATTTCTGTGCTTCATCGTCAATGTGATGGTCGGGGGGTTATAGTAAACGTGCTGTGGTGCATCGGAGTCTAACACTCAGCCCCCCGGGAATAGCCACAGTACATACTCTTCTAAACCGTATTTCTAAGGACAGAAATCGGAATTGCGAAATTTGTATTGCATTGGGATGCAATTTCTGTGTTTCTTTGTCAATGTGATGGTCAATGGGTTACAGTAAACCTGCTGTGGTGCATCGTAGTATAACACTGGGCCCCCAGGGAAGAGCCAAAGTACATACTCTTCTAAACCGTACTCCTAAGGACAGAAATTGGAATTGCGAAATTTGTATTGAATCGGGATGCAATTTCTGTGTTTCATCGTCAATGTGATGGTCTAAGGGTTGCAGTAAACCTGCTGTGGTGCATCGGAGTCAAACACTGGTCCCCCAGGGAATAGCCAAAGTACATACTTTTCTAAACCCTACTGCTGTGGACAGAAAACGGCATTGTGAATTTTGTATTGAATCCGGATGCAATTTCTGTGTTTCATCGTCAATGTGATGGTTGAAGGGATACAGAAAACCTGCTGTGGTGCATCGGATTCTAACACTGGGTCCCCACGGAAGAGCCAAATTACATACTCTACTAATCCGTACTCTTCTGGACAGAAATCGGCATTGCGAATTTTGTATTGAATCGGGATGCTATTTCTGTGTTTCATCGTCAATGTGATGGTCGAAGGGTACCAGTAAACCTGCTGTGGTGCATCGTAGTCTAACACTTGGCCCCCAGGGAGTACCCAAAGTACATACTCTTCTAAACCGTACTCCTGTGGACAGAAATCGGCATTGTGAATTTTGTATTGAATCGGGATGCAATTTCTGTGTTTCATCGTCAATGTGATGGTCGAAGGGTTACAGTAAACCTGCTGTGGTGCATCGTAGTCTAACACTGGGCCCCCAGGGAAGAGCCAAAGTACATACTCTACTAAACCGTACTCCTAAGGACAGAAATCGGAATTGCGAATTTTGTATTGAATCGGGATGCAATTTCTATGTTTCATCGTCAATATGATTGTCGAAGGATTACAGAAAACCTGCTGTGGTGCGTCAGAGTCTAACACTCAGCCCCCAGGAAACAGCCAAAGTACATACTCTTCTAAATCGTACTCCTGTGGACAGAAATCGGCATTGTGAATTTTGTATTGAATCGGGATGCAATTTCTGTGTTTCATCGTCAATGTGATAGTCGAAGTGTTACAGTAAACCTGCTATGGTGCATTGTAGTATAACACTGGGCCCCCGGGGAGGAGCCAAAGTACATACTCTTCTAAACCGTACTCCTAAGGACAGAAATCGGAATTGCGAATTTTGTATTGAATCGAAATGCAATTTCTGTGTTTCATCGTCAATATGATGGCCGAAGGATTACATTAAACCTGCTGCGGTGCATCAGAGTCTGACACTCAGCCCCCAGGAAACATTCAAAGTACATACTCTCCTAAACCGTACTCCTGTGGACAGAAATCGGCATTGTGAGTTTTGTATTGAATCCGGATGCCATTTCTGTATTTCATCGTCAACGTGATGGTCGAAGGGTAACAGTAAACCTGCTGTGGTGCATCGTAGTCTAACACTGGGCCCCGAGGGAAGAGCCAAAGTACATACCCTTCTAAACCGTACTCCTGTGGACAGAAATCGATGTTGCGAATTTTGTATTGAATCGGGATGCAGTAAACCTGCTGTGGTGCATCGGAGTCTAATACTGGGCCCCCAGGGAAGAGCCAAGCACATACTCTTCTAAACCGTACTCATTAGGACATAAATCGGAATTGCGAAGTTTGTATTGAATCGGGATGCAATTTCTGTGTTTCATCGTCAATGTGATGGTCTAAGGGATACAGTAAACCTGCTGTGGTGCATCGTAGTCTAACACTGGGCCCCAGTTTATAGCCAAAGTACATACTCTTCTAAACCGTACTCCTGTGGACAGAAGTCGGCATTGCGAATTTTGTATTGAATCGGGATGCAATTTCTGTGTTTCATCGTCAATGTGTTGGTCGAAGGGTTACAGTAAACCTGCTGTGGTGCATCGTAGTCTAACACTGGGCCCCCAGGGAAGAGCCAAAGTACATACTCTTCTAAACCGTACTCCTAAGGACAGAAATCGGAATTGCGAATTTTGTATTGAATCGGTATTCAATTTCTGTGTTTCATTGTCAATGTGATGGTCAAAGGGATACAGTGAACCTGCTGTGGTGCATCGTAGTCTAACACTGGGCCCCCAGGGAAGAGCCAAAGTAAATACTCATCTAAACTGTACTCTTGTGGACCGAAATCGGCTTTGTGAATTTTTAATTGAATCGGGATGCAATTTCTGTATTTCATCGTCAACGTAATGGTCGAAGGGTAACAGTAAACCTGCTGTGGTGCATCGTAGTCTAACACTGGGCCCCCAGGGAATAGCCTAAGTACATACTCTTCTAAACCGTACTCCTTTTGACAGATATCGGCATCGCGATTTTTGTATTGAATCGGGATGCAGTTTCTGTGTTTCATCGTCAATTTGATGGTCGAAGGGTTACAGTAAACCTGCTGTGGTGCATCGTAATCTAACACTGGGCCTCCAGGGAAGAGCCAAAATACATACACTTCTAAACCGTACTCCTGTGGACAGAAATCGGCATTGCGATTTTTGTATTGAATCGGGATGCATTTTCTGTGTTTCATCGTCAATGTGATGGTCGAAGGGTTACAGTAAACCTACTGTGGTGCATTGGAGTCTAACACTGGGCCCCCAGGGAAGAGCCAAAGTACATACTCTACTAAACCGTACTGCTAAGGACAGAAATCGGAATTGCGAATTTTGTATTGAATCGGGATGCAATTTCTATGCTTCATCGTCGATATGATTGTTGAAGGATTACAGTAAACCTGCTGTGGTGCATCGGAGTCTAACACTCAGCCCCCAGGAAACAGCCAAAATACATAGTCTTCTAAACCGTACTCCTGTGGACAGATATCGGCATTGTGAATTTTGTATTGAATCAGGATGCAATTTCTGTATTTCATCGTCAACGTGATGGTCGAAGGGTAACAGTAAACCTGCTGTGGTGCATAGTAGTCTAACACTGGGCCCCAGTTAATAGCCAAAGTCTATACTCTTCTAAACCGTACTCCTGTGACCAGAAATCGGCATTGCGAATTTTGTATTGAATCGGGATGCAATAACTGTGTTTCATCGCCAATGTGTTGGTCGAAGGGTTTCAGTAACCTGCTGTGGTGCATCGTAGTCTAACACTGGGCGCCCAAAGGAGAGCGAAAGTACATACTCTTCTAAAACGTACTCCTGTGGACAGAAACCGGCATTGCGAATTTTGTAGTGAATCGGGATGCAATTTCTGTGTTTCATCGTTAATGTGATGTTGGAAGGGATACAGTAAACCTGCTTTGGTGCATCGTAATCTAACTCTGGGCCCCCAGGGAGTAGCCAAAGTACATACTCTTCTAAACCGTACTCCTAAGGACAGAAATCGGCATTGTGAATTTTGTATTGAATTGGGATGCAATTTCTGTGTTTCATCGTCAATGTGATGGTCGAAGGGATACAGTAAACCTGCTGTGGTGCATCGGAGTCTAACACTGGGCCCCCAGGGAAGAGCCAAATACATAATCTTTTAAACTGTACTCATTAGGTTAGAAATCGGAATTGCGATTTTGTATTGAATCGGGATGCAATTTCTGTGTTTCATCGTCATTGTGATGGTCGAAGGGTTACAGTAAACCTGCTGTGGTGCATCGGCGTCTAACACTGGGCCCCCAGGGAGGAGCCAAAGTACATACTCTTCTAATCCGTACCCCTGTGGACAGAAATCGGCATTGCGAATTTTGTATTGAATCGGGATTCAATTTCTGTTTTTCAACGTCAATGTGATAGTCGAAGGGTTAAAGTAAACCTGCTAAGGTGCATCGGAGTCTAACACTGGGCCCCCAGGGAAGAGCGAAAGTACATACTCTTGTAAACCGCATTCCTGTGGACAGAAATCGGAATAGCGAAATTTGTATTGAATCGGTATGCAATTGCTGTGTTTCATCGTCAATGTGATAGTCGAAGTGTTACAGTAAACCTGTTGTGGTGCATTGTAGTATAACACTGGGCCCCCAGGGAAGAGCCAAAGTACATACTCTTCTAAACCGTACTCCTAAGGACAGAAATCGGAATTGCGAATTTTGTATTGAATCGGGATGCAATTTCTGTGTTTCATCGTCAATATGATGGTCGAAGGATTACAGTAAACCTGCTGTGGTGCATCAGAGCCTAACACTCAGCCCCCAGGAAACAGCCAAAGTACATACTCTTCTAAACCGTACTCCTGTGGACAGAAATCGGCATAGCGAATTTTGTATTGAATCGGGATGCAACATCTGTGTTTCATCGTCAATGTGGTGGCCGAAGGGTTACTGTAAACCTGCTGTGAAGCATCGTAGTCTAACACTGGGCCCCCAGGGAAGAACCAAAGTGCATACTCTTCTAAACCGTACTCTGGTGGACAGAAAGCGTCATTGCTAATTTTGTATTGTATCGGGATGCAATTCTTGTGTTTCATCGTCAATGTGATGGTCGAAGGGTTACAGTAAACCTGCTGTGGTGCATCGGAGTCTAACACTGGGCCGCCAGGGAATAGCCAAAGTACATACTCTTCTAAAATTTACTCCTTTGTACAGAAATCGGCATTGCGAATTTTGTATTGAATCGGGATGCAATTTCTGTGTTTCATCGTCAATGTGATGGTCGAAGGGTTACAGTAAACCTGCTGTGGTTCATCGGAGCCTAAGACTGGGCCCCCACGGAGGAGCCAAATTACATATTCTTCTAAACCGTACTCCTGTTGACAGAAATCGGCATTGTGTGTTTTGTATTGAATTGGGATGCAATTTCTGTGTTTCATCGTCAATGTGATGGTCGAAGGGATACAGTAAACCTGCTGTGGTGCATCGGAGTCTAACACTGGGCCCCCAGGGAAGAGCCAAAGTACATACTCTACTAAACCGTACTCCTAAGGACAGAAATCGGAATTGCGAATTTTGTATTGAATCGGGATGCAATTTCTATGTTTCATCGTCAATATGATTGTTGAAGGATTACAGTAAACCTGCTGTGGTGCATCGGAGTCTAACACTCAGCCCCCAGGAAACAGCCAAAGTACATACTCTTCTAAACCGTACTTCTGTGGACAGATATCGGCATTGTGAATTTTGTATTGAATCAGGATGCAATTTTTGTATTTCATCGTCAACGTGATGGTCGAAGGGTGACAGTAAACCTGCTGTGGTGCATCGGACTCTAACACTGGGCCCCCAGGGAAGAGCCAAAGTACATACTTTTCTAAAACGTACTCCTAAGGAAAGAAATCGGAATTGCGAATTTTATATTGAATCGGGACGTACTTTCTGTGTTTCATCGTCAATGCGATGGTCGAAGGGTAACAGTAAACCTGCTGTGGTGCATCGTAGTCTAACACTGGGCCCCCAGGGAATAGCCAAAGTACATACTCTTCTAAACCGTACTCCCGTGGACAAAAATTGGCATTGCGAATTTTGTACTGAATCGGGATGCAATTTCTGTGTTTCATCGTCAGTGTGATGGTCGAAGGGATACAGTAAAAATGCTGTGGTGCATCGGAGTCTAACACTGGGCCCCCAGGGAAGAGCCAAAGTACATACTTTTCTAAAACGTACTCCTAAGGACAGAAATCGGAATTGCGAATTTCGTATTGAATCGGGACGTAATTTCTGTGTTTCATCGTCAATGTGATGGTCGAAGGGATACAGTAAACCTGCTGTGGTGCATCGGAGTCTAACACTGGGCCCCCAGGGAGGAGCCAAAGTACATACTCTTCTAAACCGTACTCCCGTGGACAAAAATTGGCATTGCGAATTTTGTACTGAATCGGGATGCAATTTCTGTGTTTCATCGTCAGTGTGATGGTCGAAGGGATACAGTAAAAATGCTGTGGTGCATCGGAGTCTAACACTGGGCCCCCAGGGAAGAGCCAAATTACATACTCTTCTGAACCGTACTCTTGTGGACATAAATCGGCATTGTGAATTTTGCATTGATTCGGGATGCAATTTCTATGTTTCATCGTCAATGCGATGGTCGAAGGGTAACAGTAAACCTGCTGTGGTGCATCGTAGTCTAACATTGGGCCCCCAGGGAAGAGCCAAAGTACATACTCATCGAAACTGTACACTTGTGGACAGAAATCGGCTTTGTGAATTTTTTATTGAATCGGGATGCAATTTCTGTGTTTCATCGTCAATGTGATGGTCGAAGGGATACAGTAAACCTGCTGTGGTGCATCGGAGTCTAACACTGGGCCCCCAGGGAAGAGCCAAAGTACATACTCTACTAAACCGTACTCCTAAGGACAGAAATCGGAATTGCGAATTTTGTATTGAATCGGGATGCAATTTCTATGTTTCATCGTCAATATGATTGTTGAAGGATTACAGTAAACCTGCTGTGGTGCATCGGAGTCTAACACTCAGCCCCCAGGAAACAGCCAAAGTACATACTCTTCTAAACCGTACTTCTGTGGACAGATATCGGCATTGTGAATTTTGTATTGAATCAGGATGCAATTTTTGTATTTCATCGTCAACGTGATGGTCGAAGGGTGACAGTAAACCTGCTGTGGTGCATCGGAGTCTAACACTGGGCCCCCAGGGAAGAGCCAAAGTACATACTTTTCTAAAACGTACTCCTAAGGAAAGAAATCGGAATTGCGAATTTTATATTGAATCGGGACGTACTTTCTGTGTTTCATCGTCAATGCGATGGTCGAAGGGTAACAGTAAACCTGCTGTGGTGCATCGTAGTCTAACACTGGGCCCCCAGGGAATAGCCAAAGTACATACTCTTCTAAACCGTACTCGTGTGGACAGAAATAGGCATTGCGAATTTTGTACTGAATCGGGAAATAATTTCTGTGTTTCATCGTCAATGTGATGGTCGAAGGGTTACAGTAAACCTGCTGTGGTGCATCGTAGTCTAACATTGGGCCCCCAGGGAAGAGCCAAAGTACATATTCTTCAAAACCGTACACCTAAGGACAGAAATCGGAATTGCGAATTTTGTATTGAATCGGGATGGAATTTCTGTGTTTCATCGTCAATGTGATGGTTGAAGGGATACAGTAAACCCACTGTGGTGCATCAGAGTCTGACACTGGGAAACCAGGGAAGTGCCAAAATACATACTCTTCTAAACCGTACTCCTGTGGACAGAAATCGGCATTGCGAATTTTGTATTGAATCGGGATGCAATTTTTGTGTTTCATCGTGAATGTGATGGTCGAAGGGTTACAGTAAACCTGCGATGGTGCATTGTAGTATAACACTGGGCCCCCAGGGAAGAGCCAAAGTACATACTCTTCTAAACCGTACTCCTAAGGACAGAAATCGGAATTGCAAATTTTGTATTGAGTCGGGATGCAATTTCTGTGTTTCATCGTCATCGTGATGGTCGAAGGGTAACAGTAAACCTGCTGTGGTGCATCGTAGTCTAACACTGGGCCCCCAGGGAATTGCCAAACTACATGCTCTTCTAAACCGTACTCCTGTGAACAGAAATCGGCATTGCGAATTTTGTATTAAATCGGGTTGCAATTTCTGTGTTTCATCGTCAATGTGATGGTCGAAGGGTTACAGTAAACCTGCTGTGGTGCTTCAGAGTCTAACACTCAGCTCCCAGGAAACAGTTAAAGTACATACTCTCCTAAACCGTACTCCTGTGGACAGAAATCGGCATTGTGAATTTTGTATTGAATCCCGATGCAATTTCGATATTTCATCGTCAACGTGATGGTCGAATGGTAACAGTAAACCTGCTGTGGTGCATCGTAGTCTAACACTGGCCCCCCAAGGAAGAGCCAAAGTACATACTCTTCTAAATCGTACTCATTAGGTTAGAAATCGGAATTGCGAATTTTGTATTGAGTCGAGATGCAATTTCTGTGTTTCATCGTCAATGTGATGGTTGAAGGGATACAGTAAACCCGCTGTGGTGCATCAGAGTCTAACACTGGTCCCCCAGGGAAGAGCCAAAGTACATACTCGTCTAAACTGTACTCCTGTGGACAGAAATCGGCATTGCGAATTTTGTATTGAATCGAGACGCAATTTCTGTGTTTCATCGTCAATGTGATGATCGAAGGGTGACAGTAAACCAGCTGTGGTGCATCGGAGTCTAACACTGGGCCCCCAGGGAGGAGCCAAAGTACATACTCTTCTAAACTGTACTCCTGTGGACAGAAATCGGTATTGCGAATTTTGTATTGAATCGGGATACAATTTCTGTGTTTCATCGTCAATGTGATGGTCGAAGGGTTACAGTAAACCTGCTGTGGTGCATCGGAGTCGAACACTGGGCCCCCAGGGAGGAGCCAAAGTACATACTCTTCTAAACCGTACACCTGTGGACAAAAAACGGCATTGCTAATTTTGTATTGAATCGGGATGCTATTTCTGTGTTTCATCATCAATGTGATGGTCGAGGGGATACAGTAAACCTGCTGTTGTGCATCGGAGTCTAACACTGGGCCCCTGGGAAGTGCCAAAGTACATACTCTTCTAAACCGTACTCATTAGGTTAGAAATCGGAATTGCGAATTTTTTATTGAATCGGGATGCAATTTCTGTGTTTCGTCGTCAATGTGATGGTCGAAGGGATACAGTGAACCTGCTGTGGTGCATCAGAGTCTAACTCTCAGTGAAGAGATAAAGTACATACTCATGTAAACTGTATTCTTGTGGACAAAAATCGGCTTTGTGAATTTAGTATCGAATCGGGATGCAATTTCTGTGTTTCATCGTCAATGTGATGGTCGAAGGGTTACAGTAAACCTGCTGTGGTGCATCGGAGTCTAACACTGGGCCCCCAGGGAAGAGCCAAAGTACATACTTTTCTAAAACGTACTCCTAAGGCCAGAAATCGGAATTGCGAATTTTGTATTGAATCGGGACGTAATTTCTGTGTTTCATCGTCAATGTGATGGTCGAAGGGATACAGTAAACCTGCTGTGGTGCATCGGAGTCTAACACTGGGCCGCCAGGGAATAGCCAAAGTACATACTCTTCTAAAATTTACTCCTTTGTACAGAAATCGGCATTGCGAATTTTGTATTGAATCGGGATGCAATTTCTGTGTTTCATCGTCAATGTGATGGTTGAAGGGTTACAGTAAACCTGCTGTGGTTCATCGGAGCCTAAGACTGGGCCCCCACGGAGGAGCCAAATTACATATTCTTCTAAACCGTACTCCTGTTGACAGAAATCGGCATTGTGTGTTTTGTATTGAATTGGGATGCAATTTCTGTGTTTCATCGTCAATGTGATGGTCGAAGGGATACAGTAAACCTGCTGTGGTGCATCGGAGTCTAACACTGGGCCCCCAGGGAAGAGCCAAAGTACATACTCTACTAAACCGTACTCCTAAGGACAGAAATCGGAATTGCGAATTTTGTATTGAATCGGGATGCAATTTCTATGTTTCATCGTCAATATGATTGTTGAAGGATTACAGTAAACCTGCTGTGGTGCATCGGAGTCTAACACTCAGCCCCCAGGAAACAGCCAAAGTACATACTCTTCTAAACCGTACTCCTGTGGACAGATATCGGCATTGTGAATTTTGTATTGAATCAGGATGCAATTTTTGTATTTCATCGTCAATGTGATGGTTGAAGGGTTACAGTAAACCTGCTGTGGTGCATCGGAGTCTAACACTGGGCCACCAGGGAAGAGCCAAAGTACATACTTTTCTAAAACGTACTCCTAAGGAAAGAAATCGGAATTGCGAATTTCATATTGAATCGGGACGTACTTTCTGTGTTTCATCGTCAATGCGATGGTCGAAGGGTAACAGTAAACCTGCTGTGGTGCATCGTAGTCTAACACTGGGCCCCCAGGGAATAGCCAAAGTACATACTCTTCTAAAATTTACTCCTTTGTACAGAAATCGGCATTGCGAATTTTGTATTGAATCGGGATGCAATTTCTGTGTTTCATCGTCAATGTGATGGTTGAAGGGTTACAGTAAACCTGCTGTGGTTCATCGGAGCCTAAGACTGGGCCCCCACGGAGGAGCCAAATTACATATTCTTCTAAACCGTACTCCTGTTGACAGAAATCGGCATTGTGTGTATTGTATTGAATTGGGATGCAATTTCTGTGTTTCATCGTCAATGTGATGGTCGAAGGGTTACAGTAAACCTGCTGTGGTGCATCGTAGTCTAACATTGGGCCCCCAGGGAAGAGCCAAAGTACATATTCTTCAAAACCGTACACCTAAGGACAGAAATCGGAATTGCGAATTTTGTATTGAATCGAGATGGAATTTCTGTGTTTCATCGTCAATGTGATGGTTGAAGGGATACAGTAAACCCACTGTGGTGCATCAGAGTCTGACACTGGGAAACCAGGGAAGAGCCAAAATACATACTCTTCTAAACCGTACTCCTGTGGACAGAAATCGGCATTGCGAATTTTGTATTGATTCGGGATGCAATTTCTGTGTTTCATCGTGAATGTGATGGTCGAAGGGTTACAGTAAACCTGCGATGGTGCATTGTAGTATAACACTGGGCCCCCAGGGAAAAGCCAAAGTACATACTCTTCTAAACCGTACTCCTAAGGACAGAAATCGGAATTGCAAATTTTGTATTGAGTAGGGATGCAATTTCTGTGTTTCATCGTCATCGTGATGGTCGAAGGGTAACAGTAAACCTGCTGTGGTGCATCGTAGTCTAACACTGGGCCCCCAGGGAATTGCCAAACTACATGCTCTTCTAAACCGTACTCCTGTGAACAGAAATCGGCATTGCGAATTTTGTATTAAATCGGATTGCAATTTCTGTATTTCATCGTCAATGTGATGGTCGAAGGGTTACAGTAAACCTGCTGTGGTGCATCAGAGTCTAACACTCAGCTCCCAGGAAACAGCCAAAGGACATACTCTCCTAAACCGTACTCCTGTGGACAGAAATCGGCATTGTGAATTTTGTATTGAATCCCGATGCAATTTCTGTATTTCATCGTCAACGTGATGGTCGAATGGTAACAGTAAACCTGCTGTGGTGCATCGTAGTCTAACACTGGCCCTTCAAGGAAGAGCCAAAGTACATACTCTTCTAAACCGTACTCATTAGGTTAGAAATCGGAATTGCGAATTTTGTATTGAGTCGAGATGCAATTTCTGTGTTTCATCGTCAATGTGATGGTTGAAGGGATACAGTAAACCCGCTGTGGTGCATCAGAGTCTAACACTGGTCCCCCAGGAAACAGCCAAAGTACATACTCTTCTAAACTGTAATCCTGTGGACAGAAATCGGTATTGCGAATTTTGTATTGAATCGGGATACAATTTCTGTGTTTCATCGTCAATGTGATGGTCGAAGGGATACAGTAAAGCTGCTGTTGTGCATCGGAGTCTAACACTGGGCCCCTGGGAAGTGCCAAAGTACATACTCTTCTAAACCGTACTCATTAGGTTAGAAATCGGAATTGCGAATTTTTTATTGAATCGGGATGCAATTTCTGTGTTTCGTCGTCAATGTGATGGTCGAAGGGATACAGTGAACCTGCTGTGGTGCATCAGAGTCTAACTTTCAGGGAAGAGCCAAAGTACATACTCATCTAAACTGTATTCTTGTGGACAGAAATCGGCTTTGTGAATTTAGTATTGAATCGGGATGCAATTTCTGTGTTTCATCGTCAATGTGATGGTCGAAGGGTAACAGTAAACCTGCTGTGGTTCATCGTAGTCTACCACTGGGACCCCAGGGAATAGCCAAAGTACATATTCTTCTAAAATTTACTCCTTTGTACATAAATCGGCATTGCGAATTTTGTATTGAATTGGGATGCAATTTCTGAGTTTCATCGTCAATGTGATGGTCGAAGGGATACAGTAAACATGCTGTGGTGCATCGGAGTCTAACTCTGGGCCCCCAGGGAACAGCCAAAGTACATACTCTTTTAAACCGTACTCATTAGGTTAAAAATCGGAATTGCGAATTTTGTATTGAATCGGGATGCACTTTCTGTGTTTCATCGGTATTGTGATGGTCGAAGGGTTACAGTAAACCTGCTGTGGTGCATCGGCGTCTAACACTGGGCCCCCAGGGAGGAGCCAAACTACTTGATCTTCTAATCCGTACTCCTGTGGACAGAAATAAGCATTGCGAATTTTGTATTGAATCGGGATGCAATTTCTGTTTTTCATCGTCAATGTGATAGTCGAAGGGTTACAGTAAACCTGCTAGGGTGCATCGGAGTCTAACACTGGGCCCGCAGGGAAGAGCCAAAGTACATACTCTTCCAAACCGTATTCCTGTGGACAGAAATCGGAATAGCGAATTTTGTATTGAATCGGGATGCAATTTCTGTGTTGCATCCTCAATGTGATAGTCGAAGTGTTACAGTAAACCTGCTGTGGTGCATTGTAGTGTAACACTTGGCCCCTAGGGAAGAGCCAAATTACATACTCTTCTGAACCGTACTCTTGTTGACAGAAATCGGCATTGTGAATTTTGCATTGATTCGGGATGCAATGTCTATGTTTCATCGTCAATGCGATGGTCGAAGGGTAACAGTAAACCTGCTGTGGTGCATCGTAGTCTAATATTGGGCCCCCAGGGAAGAGCCAAAGTACATATTCATCGAAACTGTACACTTATGGACAGAAATCGGCTTTGTGAATTTTTTTTTGAATCGGGATGCAATTTCTGTGTTTCATCGTCAATGTGATGGTCGAAGGGTAACAGTGAACCTGCTGTGGTGCATCGTAGTCTAACACTGGGCCGCCAGGGAATAGCCAAAGTACATACTCTTCTAAAATTTACTCCTTTGTACAGAAATCGGCATTGCGAATTTTGTATTGAATCGGGATGCAATTTCTGTGTTTCATCGTCAATGTGATGGTTGAAGGGTTACAGTAAACCTGCTGTGGTTCATCGGAGCCTAAGACTGGGCCCCCACGGAGGAGCCAAATTACATATTCTTCTAAACCGTACTCCTGTTGACAGAAATCGGCATTGTGTGTTTTGTATTGAATTGGGATGCAATTTCTGTGTTTCATCGTCAATGTGATGGTCGAAGGGATACAGTAAACCTGCTGTGGTGCATCGGAGTCTAACACTGGGCCCCCAGGGAAGAGCCAAAGTACATACTCTACTAAACCGTACTCCTAAGGACAGAAATCGGAATTGCGAATTTTGTATTGAATCGGGATGCAATTTCTATGTTTCATCGTCAATATGATTGTTGAAGGATTACAGTAAACCTGCTGTGGTGCATCGGAGTCTAACACTCAGCCCCCAGGAAACAGCCAAAGTACATACTCTTCTAAACCGTACTCCTGTGGACAGATATCGGCATTGTGAATTTTGTATTGAATCAGGATGCAATTTTTGTATTTCATCGTCAACGTGATGGTCGAAGGGTGACAGTAAACCTGCTGTGGTGCATCGGAGTCTAACACTGGGCCCCCAGGGAAGACCCAAAGTACATACTTTTCTAAAACGTACTCCTAAGGAAAGAAATCGGAATTGCGAATTTTATATTGAATCGGGACGTACTTTCTGTGTTTCATCGTCAATGCGATGGTCGAAGGGTAACAGTAAACCTGCTGTGGTGCATCGTAGTCTAACACTGGGCCCCCAGGGAATAGCCAAAGTACATACTCTTCTAAACCGTACTCGTGTGGACAGAAATAGGCATTGCGAAATTTGTACTGAATCGGGAAATAATTTCTGTGTTTCATCGTCAATGTGATGGTCGAAGGGTTACAGTAAACCTGCTGTGGTGCATCGTAGTCTAACATTGGGCCCCCAGGGAAGAGCCAAAGTACATATTCTTCAAAACGGACACCTAAGGACAGAAATCGGAATTGCAGATTTTGTATTGAGTCGGGATGCAATTTCTGTGTTTCACCGTCATCGTGATGGTCGAAGGGTAACAGTAAACCTGCTGTGGTGCATCGTAGTCTAACACTGGGCCCCCAGGGAATTGCCAAACTACATGCTCTTCTAAACCGTACTCCTGTGAGCAGAAATCGGCATTGCGAATTTTGTATTAAATCGGGTTGCAATTTCTGTGTTTCATCGTCAATGTGATGGTCGAAGGGTTACAGTAAACCTGCTGTGGTGCATCAGAGTCTAACACTCAGCTCCCAGGAAACAGCCAAAGTACATACTCTCCTAAACCGTACTCCTGTGGACAGAAATCGGCATTGTGAATTTTGTATTAAATCCCGATGCAATTTCTGTATTTCATCGTCAACGTGATGGTCGAATGGTAACAGTAAACCTGCTGTGGTGCATCGTAGTCTAACACTGGCCCCCCAAGGAAGAGCCAAAGTACATACTCTTCTAAACCGTACTCATTAGGTTAGAAATCGGAATTGCGAATTTTGTATTGAGTCGAGATGCAATTTCTGTGTTTCATCGTCAATGTGATGGTTGAAGGGATACAGTAAACCCGCTGTGGTGCATCAGAGTCTAACACTGGTCCCCCAGGGAAGAGCCAAAGTACATACTCTTCTAAACTGTACTCCTGTGGACAGAAATCGGCATTGCGAATTTTGTATTGAATCGAGACGCAATTTCTGTGTTTCATCGTCAATGTGATGGTCGAAGGGTGACAGTAAACCTGCTGTGGTGCATCGGAGTCTAACACTGGGCCCCCAGGGAGGAGCCAATGTACATACTCTTCTAAACTGTACTCCTGTGGACAGAAATCGGTATTGCGAATTTTGTATTGAATCGGGAAACAATTTCTGTGTTTCATCGTCAATGTGATGGTCGAAGGGTTACGGTAAACCTGCTGTGGTGCATCGGAGTCGAACACTGGGCCCCCAGGGAGGAGCCAAAGTACATACTCTTCTGAACCGTACACCTGTGGACAAAAAACTGCATTGCTAATTTTGTATTGAATCGGGATGCTATTTCTGTGTTTCATCATCAATGTGATGGTCGAAGGGATACAGTAAACCTGCTGTTGTGCATCGGAGTCTAACACTGGGCCCCTGGGAAGTGCCAAAGTACATACTCTTCTAAACCGTACTCATTAGGTTAGAAATCGGAATTGCGAATTTTTTATTGAATCGGGATGCAATTTCTGTGTTTCATCGTCAATGTGATGGTTGAAGGGTTACAGTAAACCTGCTGTGGTTCATCGGAGCCTAACACTGGGCCCCCAGTGAGGAGCCAAATTACATACTCTTCTAAACCGTACTACTGTGGACATAAATCGGCATTGCGAATTTTGTATTGAATTGGGATGCAATTTCTGAGTTTCATCGTCAATGTGATGGTCGAAGGGATACAGTAAACATGCTGTGGTGCATCGGAGTCTAACTCTGGGCCCCCAGGGAACAGCCAAAGTACATACTCTTTTAAACCGTACTCATTAGGTTAAAAATCGGAATTGCGAATTTTGTATTGAATTGGGATGCACTTTCTGTGTTTCATCGGTATTGTGATGGTCGAAGGGTTACAGTAAACCTGCTGTGGTGCATCGGCGTCTAACACTGGGCCCCCAGGGAGGAGCCAAACTACTTGCTCTTCTAATCCGTACTCCTGTGGACAGAAATAAGCATTGCGAATTTTGTATTGAATCGGCATGCAATTTGTGTGTTTCATTGTCAATGTGATGGTCGAAGGGATACAGTAAACCTGCTGTGGTGCATCGGAGTCTAACACTGGGCCCCCAGGGACGAGCCAAAGCACATACTCTTCTAAACCGTACTCATTAATACAGAAATCGGAATGTCGAAGTTTGTATTGAAGCGGGATGCAATTTCTGTGTTTGATCGTCAATGTGATGGTCTAAGGGATACAGTAAACCTGCTGTGGTGCATCAGAGTAGAACACTGGGGCCCCAGGGAAGAGCCAAAATACATACTCTTCTAAACCGTACTCTTATGGACAGAAATTGGGATGGTGAATTTTGTATTGAATCGGGATGCAATATCTGTGTTTCAACGTCAATGTGATAGTCGAAGGGTAACAGTAAACCTGCTGTGGCGCATCGTAGTCTAACACTGGGCCCCAGTGAACAGCCAAAATACTTGCTCTTCTAAACCGTACTCCTGTGGAAAGAAATCGGCATTGCGAATTTTGTATTGAATCGGGTTGCAATTTCTGTGTTTCATCGTAAATGTGATGGTAGAAGCGTTACAGTAAACCTGCTGTGGTGCATCAGAGTCTAACACTGGTCCCCCAGGGAAGAGCAAAAGTACATACTCTTCTAAACCGTACTAATGTGAACAGAAATCGGCATTGTGAATTTTGTATTGAATCGGGATGCAATCTCTGTGTTTCGTCGTCAATGTGATGGTCGAAGGGTTACAGTAAAAATGCTGTGGTGCATCGGAGTCTTACACTGGGCCCCCAGGGAAGAGCCAAAGTATGTACTCTTCTAAACCGTACTCCTAAGGACAGAAATCAGAATGGCGAATTTTGTATTGAATCGGGAGTCAATTTCTGTGTTTCATCGTCAATATGATGGTCGAAGGATTACAGTAAACCTCCTGTGGTGCATCGGAGTCTAACACTCAGCCCCCAGGAAACAGCCAAAGTACATACTCTTCTAAACCGTACTCCTGTGGACAGAAATCGTTATTGTGAATTTTGTATTGAATCCCGATGCAATTTCCGTATTTCATCGTCAACGTGATGGTCGAATGGTAACAGTGAACCTGCTGTGGTGCATCGTAGTCTAACACTGGCCCCCCAGGGAAGAGCCAAAGTACATACTTTTCTAAACCGTAACCCTATGGACAGAAATCGGCATTGCGAATTTTGTATTGAATCGGGATGCAATTTCTGTGTTTCATCGTCAATGTGATGGTCGAAGGATTACAGTAAACCTGCTGTGGTGCATCGTAGTCTAACACTGGGCCCCCAGGGAAGAGCCCTATTACATACTCTTCTAAACTGTACTCCTAAGGACAGAAATCGGCATTGCGAATTTTGTATTGAATCGGGATGCAATTTCTGTGTTTCATCGTCAATGTGATGGTCGAAGGATTACAGTAAACCAGCTGTGGTGCATCGTAGTCTAACACTGGGCCCCCAGGGAAGAGCCTAAGTACATACTCTTCTAAACTGTACTCCTAAGGACAGAAATCGGAATTGCGAATTTTGTATTGAATCGGGATGCAATTTCTGTGTTTCTTCGTCAATATGATGGTCGAAGGGTTACAGTAAACCTGCTGTGGTGCATCGGGTCTTACACTGGGCCCCCAGGGAAGAGCCAAAGTACATACTTTTCTAAACCGTACTCATTAGGTTAGAAATCGGAATTGCGAATTTTGTATTGAATCGGGATGTAATTTCTGTGTTTCATCGTCAATGTGATGGTCGAAGGGATACAGTAAACCTGCTGTGGTGCATCAGAGTCTAACACTGGGCCATCAGGGAAGAGCCAAAGTACATACTCTTCTAATCTGTACTCCTGTGGACAGAAATCGGCATTGCGAGTTTTGTACTGAATCGGGATGCAATTTCTGTGTTTCATCGTCAGTGTGATGGTCGAAGGGATACACTAAACCTCCTGTGGTGCATCGGAGTCTAACACTGGGCCCCCAGGGAGGAGCCAAAGTACATAATCTTCTACACCGAACTCCTGTGAACAAAAATCGGCATTACGAATTTTGTATTGAATCGGGATGCAATTTCTATGTTTCATCGTCAATGTGATGGTCAAAGGGATACAGTAAACCTGCTGTGGTGCAACAGAGTCTAACACTGGGCCCCCAGGGTCGAGCCAAAGTACATACTCTTCTAAACTGTACTCCTGTGGACAGAAATCGGTATTGCGAATTTTGTATTGAATCGGGATACAATTTCTGTGTTTCATCGTCAATGTGATGGTCGAAGGGTTACAGTAAACCTGCTGTGGTGCATCGGAGTCGAACACTGGGCCCCCAGGGAGGAGCCAAAGTACATACTCTTCTAAACCGTACACCTGTGGACAAAAAACGGCATTGCTAATTTTGTATTGAATCGGGATGCAATTTCTGTGTTTCATCATCAATGTGATGGTCGAAGGGATACAGTAAACCTGCTGTTGTGCATCGGAGTCTAACACTGGGCCCCTGGGAAGTGCCAAAGTACATACTCTTCTAAACCGTACTCATTAGGATAGAAATCGGCATTGCGAATTTTGTATTGAATCGGGATGCAATTTCTGTGTTTCGTCGTCAATGTGATGGTCGAAGGGATACAGTGAACCTGCTGTGGTGCATCGGAGTCTAACACTGGGCCCACAGAGAAATGCCAAAATACATACTCTTCTAAACCGAACTCTTGTGGACAGAAATCGGCATTGCGAATTTTGTATTGAATCGGGATGCAATATCTGTGTTTGATCGTCAGTGTGATGGTCGAAGGGTTACAGTAAACCAGCTGTGGTGCATCGTAGTCTAACACTGGGCCCCCAGGGAAGAGCCAATGTACATACTCTTCTAAACCGTACTCCTAAGTACAGATATCGGAATTGCGAATTTTGTATTGAATCGGGATGCAATTTCTGTGTTTCATCGTCAATATGATGGTCAAAGGGATACAGTGAACCTGCTGTGGTGCATCAGAGTCTAACTCTCAGGGAAGAGCCAAAGTACATACTCATCTAAACTGTATTCTTGTGGACAGAAATTGGCTTTGTGAATTTAGTATTGAATCGGGATGCAATTTCTGTGTTTCATCGTCAATGTGATGGTCGAAGGGTAACAGTAAACCTGCTGTGGTTCATCGTAGTCTAACACTGGGCCCCCAGGGAATAGCCAAAGTACATATTCTTCTAAAATTTACTCCTTTGTACAGAAATCGGCATTGCGAATTTTGTATTGAATCGGAATGCAATTTCTGTGTTTCATCGTCAATGTGATGGTTGAAGGGTTACAGTAAACCTGCTGTGGTTCATCGGAGCCTAACACTGGGCCCCCAGGGAGGAGCCAAATTACATTTTCTTCTAAACCGTACTACTGTGGACATAAATCGGCATTGCGAATTTTGTATTGAATTGGGATGCAATTTCTGTGTTTCATCGTCAATGTGATGGTCGAAGGGATACAGTAAACCTGCTGTGGTGCATCGGAGTCTAACTCTGGGCCCCCAGGGAACAGCCAAAGTACATACTCTTTTAAACCGTACTCATTAGGTTAGAAATCGGAATTGCGAATTTTGTATTGAATCGGGATGCACTCTCTGTGTTTCATCGGTATTGTGATGGTCGAAGGGTTACAGTAAACCTCCTGTGGTGCATCGGCGTCTAACACTGGGCCCCCAGGGAGGAGCCAAACTACTTGCTCTTCTAATCCGTACTCCTGTGGACAGAAATAAGCATTGCGAATTTTGTATTGAATCGGGATGCAATTTCTGTTTTTCATCGTCAATGTGATAGTCGAAGGGTTACAGTAAACCTGCTGTGGTGCATCGGAGTCTAACACTGGGCCCGCAGGGAAGAGCCAAAGTACATACTCTTCCAAACCGTATTCCTGTGGACAGAAATCGGAATAGCGAATTTTGTATTGAATCGGGATGCAATTTCTGTGTTGCATCGTCAATGTGATAGTCGAAGTGTTACAGTAAACCTGCTGTGGTGCATTGTAGTGTAACACTGGGCGCCCAGGGAAGAGCCAAAGTACATACTCTTCCAAACCGTACTCCTAAGGACATAAATCGGAATTGCGAATTTTGTATTAAATCGGGATGCAATTTCTGTGTTTCATCGTCAATATGATGGTCGAAGGATTACAGTAAACCTGCTGTGGTGCATCAGAGTCTAACACTCAGCCCCCAGGAAATAGCCAAAGTACCTACTCTTCTAAACCGTACTCCTGTGGACAGAAATCGGCATTGTGAATTTTGTATTGAATCCGGATGCAATTTCTGTATTTCATCGTCAACGTGATGGTCGAAGGGTAACAGTAAACCTGCTGTGGTGGATCGTAGTCTAACACTGGGCCCCCAGGGAATAGCCTAAGTACATACTCTTCTAAACCGTACTCCTTTGGACAGATATCGGCATTGCGGATTTTGTATTGAATCGGAATGCAGTTTCTGTGTTTCCTCGTCAATTTGATGGTCGAAGGGTTACAGTAAACCTGCTGAGATGCATCGTAATCTAACACTGGGCCCCCAGGGAAGAGCCAAAATACATACTCTTCTGAACCGTAATCCTGTGGACAGAAATCGGCATTGCGAATTTTGTATTGAATCGGGATGCAATTTGTGTGTTTCATTGTCAATGTGATGGTCGAAGGGATACAGTAAACCTGCTGTGGTGCATCGGAGTCTAACACTGGGCCCCCAGGGAAGAGCCAAAGCACATACTCTTCTAAACCGTACTCATTAATACAGAAATCGGAATGTCGAAGTTTGTATTGAATCGGGATGCAATTTCTGTGTTTCATCGTCAATGTGATGGTCTAAGGGATACAGTAATTCTGCTGTGGTGCATCAGAGTCGAACACTGGGCCCCCAGGGAAGAGCCAAAGTACATACTCTTCTAAACCGTACTCTTATGGACAGAAATTGGGATGGTGAATTTTGTATTGAATCGGGATGCAATATCTGTGTTTCAACGTCAATGTGATAGTCGAAGGGTAACAGTAAACCTGCTGTGGCGCATCGTAGTCTAACACTGGGCCCCAGTGAACAGCCAAAATACATGCTCTTCTAAACCGTACTCCTGTGGAAAGAAATCGGCATTGCGAATTTTGTATTGAATCGGGTTGCAATTTCTGTGTTTCATCGTAAATGTGATGGTAGAAGCGTTACAGTAAACCTGCTGTGGTTCATCGGAGTCTAACACTGGTCCCCCAGGGAAGAGCAAAAGTACATACTCTTCTAAACCGTACTCCTGTGAACAGAAATCGGCATTGTGAATTTTGTATTGAATCGGGATGCAATCTCTGTGTTTCGTCGTCAATGTGATGGTCGAAGGGTTACAGTAAAAATGCTGTGGTGCATCGGAGTCTTACACTGGGCCCCCAGGGAAGAGCCAAAGTATGTACTCTTCTAAACCGTACTCCTAAGGACAGAAATCGGAATGGCGAATTTTGTATTGAATCGGGAGTCAATTTCTGTGTTTCATCGTCAATATGATGGTCGAAGGATTACAGTAAACCTCCTGTGGTGCATCGGAGTCTAACACTCAGCCCCCAGGAAACAGCCAAAGTACATACTCTTCTAAACCGTACTCCTGTGGACAGAAATCGTTATTGTGAATTTTGTATTGAATCCCGATGCAATTTCCCTATTTCATCGTCAACGTGATGGTCGAATGGTAACAGTGAACCTGCTGTGGTGCATCGTAGTCTAACACTGGCCCCCCAGGGAAGAGCCAAAGTACATACTTTTCTAAACCGTAACCCTGTGGACAGAAATCGGCATTGCGAATTTTGTATTGAATCGGGATGCAATTTCTGTGTTTCATCGTCAATGTGATGGTCGAAGGATTACAGTAAACCTGCTGTGGTGCATCGTAGTCTAACACTGGGCCCCCAGGGAAGAGCCTAAGTACATACTCTTCTAAACTGTACTCCTAAGGACAGAAATCGGAATTGCGAATTTTGTATTGAATCGGGATGCAATTTCTGTGTATCTTCGTCAATATGATGGTCGAAGGGTTACAGTAAACCTGCTGTGGTGCATCGGAGTCTTACACTGGGCCCCCAGGGACGAGCCAAAGTACATACTTCTCTAAACCGTACTCATTAGGTTAGAAATCGGAATTGCGAATTTTGTTTTGAATCGGGATGTAATTTCTGTGTTTCATCGTCAATGTGATGGTCTAAGGGATACAGTAAACCTGCTGTGGTGCACCAGAGTCTAACACTGGGCCATCAGGGAAGAGGCAAAGTACATACTCTTCTAATCTGTACTCCTGTGGACAGAAATCGGCATTGCGGATTTTGTACTGAATCGGGATGCAATTTCTGTGTTTCATCGTCAGTGTGATGGTCGAAGGGATACAGTAAACCTCCTGTGGTGCATCGGAGTCTAACACTGGGCCCCCAGGGAAGAGCCAAATTACATACTCTTCTAAACCGTACTCGTGTGGACAGAAATGGCCATTGCGAATTTTGTATTGAATCGGGATGCAATTCTGTGTTTCATCGCCAATGTGATGGTCTAGGGGATACAGTAAACCTGCTGTGGTGCATCAGAGTCTAACACTGTGCCCCCAGGGAAGAGCCAAAGTACATACTCTTTAAACCGTACTGTTATGGACAGAAATTGGGATGGTGAATTTTGTATTGAATCGGGATGCAATTTCTGTGTTTCAACGTCAATGTGATAGTCGAAGGGTAACAGTAAACCTGCTGTGGTGCATCGTAGTCTAACACTGGGCCCCCAGTGAATAGCCAGACTACATGCTCTTCTAAACCGTACTCCTGTGAACAGAAATCGGCATAGCGAATTTTGTCTTAAAACGGGTTGCAATTTCTGTGTTTCATCGTCAATGTGATGGTCGAAGGGTTACAGTAAACCTGCTGTGGTGCATCGGAGTCTAACACTGGTCCCCCAGGGAAGTGCAAGAGTACATACTCTCCTAAACCGTACTCCTGTGAACAAAAATCGGCATTGTGAATTTTGTATTGAATCGGGATTTAATCTCTGTGTTTCATCGTCAATGTGATGGTCGAAGAGTTACAGTAAACCTGCTGTGGTGCATCGGAGTCTTACACTGGGCCCCCAGGGAAGAGCCAAAGTACGTACTCTTCTAAACCGTACTCCTAAGGACAGAAATCGGAATTGCGATTTTTGTATTGAATCGGGATGTAATTTCTGTGTTTCATCGTCAATGTGATGGTCGAAGGGATACAGTAAACCTGCTGTGGTGCATCGGAGTCTAACACTGGTCCCCCAGGGAGGAGCCAAAGTACATACTTTTCTAAACCGTACTCATGTGGACAAAAATCGGCATAGCGAATTTTGTACGGAATCGGGATGAAATTTCTGTGTTTCATCGTCAATGTGATGGTCGAAGGGATGCAGTAATCCTGCTGTGGTGCATCGGAGTCTAACACTGGGCCTCCAGGGAAGAGCCAATCTACATACTCTTCTAAACCGTACTCTTATGGACAGAAATCGGCATTGTGAATTTTGTATTGATTCAGGATGCAATTTCTGTGTTTAATCGTCAATGTGATGGTCGAAGGGTAATAGTAAACCTGCTGTGGTGCATCGTAGTCTAACACTGGGCCCCCAGGGAATAGCCATAGTACATACTCTTCTAAACTGTACTCCTGTGGACAGAAATCGGTATTGCGAATTTTGCATTGAATTGGATGCAATTTCTGTGTTTCATCGTCAACGTGATGGTCGAATGGTAACAGTAAACCTGCTGTGGTGCATCATAGTCTAACACTGGCCCCCCAGGGAAGAGCCAAAGTATATACTCTTCTAAACCGTATCATTAGGATAGAAATCGGAATTGCGAATTTTGTATTGAATCGGGATGTAATTTCTGTGTTTCATCGTCAATGTGATGGTCGAAGGGATACAGTACACCTGCTGAGGTGCATCGGAGTCTAACACTGGTCCCCCAGGGAGGAGCCAAAGTACATACTCTTCTAAACCGTACTCATGTGGACAAAAATCGTTATTGTGAATTTTGTATTGAATCCCGATGCAATTTCCGTATTTCATCGTCAACGTGATGATCGAATGGTAACAGTGAACCTGCTGTGGTGCATCGTAGTCTAACAATGGCCCCCCAGGGAAGAGCCAAAGTACATACTTTTCTAAACCGTAACCCTGTGGACAGAATTCGGCATTGCGAATTTTGTATTGAATCGGGATGCAATTTCTGTGTTTCATCGTCAATGTGATGGTCGAAGGGATACAGTACACCTGCTGTGGTGCATCGGAGTCTAACACTGGTCCCCCAGGGAGGAGCCAAATTACATACTCTTCTAAACCGTACTCATGTGGACAAAAATCGGCATAGCGAATTTTGTACGGAATCGGGATGAAATTTCTGTGTTTCATCATCAATGTGATGGTCGAAGGGATACAGTAATCTTGCTGTGGTGCATCGGAGTCTAACACTGGGCCCCCAGGGAAGAGCCAAAGTACATACTCTTCTAAACCGTACTCTTGTGGACAGAAATCGGCATTGTGAATTTTGTATTGATTCAGGATGCAATTTCTGTGTTTAATCGTCAATGTGATGGTCGAAGGGTAATGGTAAACCTGCTGTGGTGCATCGTAGTCTAACACTGGGCCCCCAGGGAATAGCCATAGTACATACTGTTCTAAACTGTACTCCTGTGGACAGAAATCGGTATTGCGAATTTTGTATTGAATCGAGATGCAATTTCTGTGTTTCATCGTTAATGTGATGGTCGAAGGGTTACAGGAAACCTGCTGTGGTGCATCGCAGTCTAACACTGGGCCCGCAGGGAAGAGCCAAAGTACATACTCTTCTAAACCGTACTCATTAGGTTAGAAATCTGAATTGCGATTTTTGTATTGAATCGGGATGCAATATCTGTGTTTCATCGTCAATGTGATGGTCGAAGGGTTACAGTAAACCTGCTGTGGTGCATCGGATTCTAACACTGGGCCCCAAGGGAGGAGTCATAGTACATACTCTTCTAGACCGTACTCCTGTGGACAGAAATCGGCATTGCGAATTTTGTATTGAATCGGGATGCAATTTCTGTGTTTGATCGTCAATGTGATGGTCGAAGGGTTACAGTAAACCTGCTGTGGTGCATCGTAGTCTAACACTGGGCCCCCAGGGAAGAGCCAAAGTACATGCTCTTCTAAACCGTACTCCTGTAAACAGAAATAGGCATTGCGAATTTTGTATTGAATCGGGATATAATTTCTGTGGTTCATCGTCAATGTGATGGTCGAAGGGTTACAGTAAACCTGCTGTGGTGCATCGTATTCTAACACTGGCCCCCCAGGGAAGAGCCAAATACGTACTCTTCTAAACCGTACTCCTAAGGACAGAAATGGGAATTGCGAATTTTGTATTGAATTGGGAGGCAATTTCTGTGTTTCATCGTCAATATGATGGTCGAAGGATTACAGTAAACCTGCTGTGGTGCATCGGAGTCCAACACTCAGCCCCCAGAAAACAGCCAAAGTACATACTCTTCTAAACCGTACTCCTGTGGACAGAAATCGGCAATGTGAATTTTGTATTGAATCCCGATGCGATTTCTGTATTCCATCGACAACGTGATGGTCGAAGAGTAACAGTAAACCTGCTGTGGTGCATCGTAGTCTAACACTGGCCCCCCAGGGAAGAGCCAAAGTACATACTTTTCTAAACCGTAACCCTGTGGACAGAAATCGGCATTGCGAATTTTGTATTGAATCGGGATGCAATTCTGTGATTCATCGTCAATGTGATGGTCGAAGGATTGCAGTAAACCTGCTGTGGTGCATCGGAGTCTAACACTCAGCTCCCAGGAAACAGCCAAAGTACATACTCTTCTAAACCGTACTCCTGTGGACAGAAATCGGCATTGTGAATTTTGTATTGAATCCCGATGCAATTTCTGTATTTCATCGTCAACGTGATGGTCAAATGGTAACAGTAAACCTGCTGTGGTGCATCATAGTCTAACACTGGCCCCCCAGGGAAGAGCCAAAGTATATACTCTTCTAAACCGTACTCATTAGGATAGAAATCGGAATTGCGAATTTTGTATTGAATCGGGATGTAATTTCTGTGTTTCATCGTCAATGTGATGGTCGAAGGGATACAGTAAACCTGCTGTGGTGCATCGGAGTCTAACACTGGTCCCCCAGGGAGGAGCCAAAGTACATACTCTTCTAAACCGTACTCATGTGGACAAAAATCGGCATAGCGAATTTTGTACGGAATCGGGATGAAATTTCTGTGTTTCATCGTCAATGTGATGGTCGAAGGGATACAGTAAACCTGCTGTGGTGCATCGGAGTCTAACACTGGGCCCCCAGGGAAGAGCCAAACTACATACTCTTCTAAACCGTACTCTTGTGGACAGAAATCGGCATTGTGAATTTTGTATTGATTCAGGATGCAATTTCTGTGTTTAATCGTCAATGTGATGGTCGAAGGGTAATAGTAAACCTGCTGTGGTGCATCGTAGTCTAACACTGGGCCCCCAGGGAATAGCCATAGTACATACTCTTCTAAACTGTACTCCTGTGGACAGAAATCGGTATTGCGAATTTTGTATTGAATCGAGATGCAATTTCTGTGTTTCATCGTTAAAGTGATGGTCGAAGGGTTACAGTAAACCTGCTGTGGTGCATCGGAGTCGAACACTGGGCACCCAGGGAGGAGCCAAAGTACATACGTTTCTAAACCGTACTCCTGTGAACAAAAAACAACGTTGCGAATTTTGTATTGAATCGGGATGCAATTTCTGTGTTTCATCGTCAATGTGATTGTCGAAGGGTAACAGTAAACCTGCTGTGGTGCATCGTAGTCTAACACTGGGCCCCCAGTGAATAGCCAGACTACATGCTCTTCTAAACCGTACTCCTGTGAACAGAAATCGGCATTGCGAATTTTGTCTTAAAACGGGTTGCAATTTCTGTGTTTCATCGTCAATGTGATGGTCGAAGGGTTACAGTAAACCTGCTGTGGTGCATCGGAGTCTAACACTGGTCCCCCAGGGAAGTGCAAAAGTACATACTCTTCTAAACCGTACTCCTGTGAACAAAAATCGGCATTGTGAATTTTGTATTGAATCGGGATGCAATCTCTGTGTTTCATCGTCAATGTGATGGTTGAAGGGTTACAGTAAACCTGCTGTGGTGCATCGGAGTCTTACACTGGGCCCCCAGGGAAGAGCCAAAGTACGTACTCTTCTAAACCGTACTCCTAAGGACAGAGATCGGAATTGCGAATTTTGTATTGAATCGGGATGCAATTTCTGTGTTTCATCGTCAATATGATGGTCGAAGGATTACAGTAAACCTGCTGTGGTGCATCGGAGTCTAACACTCAGCTCCCAGGAAACAGCCAAAGTACATACTCTTCTAAACCGTACTCCAGTGGACAGAAAACGGCATTGTGAATTTTGTATTGAATCCCGATGCAATTTCTGTACTTCATCGTCAACGTGATGGTCGAATGGTAACAGTAAACCTGCTGTGGTGCATCATAGTCTAACACCCCCCCCCCCAGGGAAGAGCCAAAGTATATACTCTTCTAAACCGTATCATTAGGATAGAAATCGGAATTGCGAATTTTGTATTGAATCGGGATGTAATTTCTGTGTTTCATCGTCAATGTGATGGTCGAAGGGATACAGTAATCCTGCTGTGGTGCATCGGAGTCTAACACTGGGCCCCCAGGGAAGAGCCAAACTACATACTCTTCTAAACCGTACTCTTGTGGACAGAAATCGGCATTGTGAATTTTGTATTGATTCATGATGCAATTTCTGTGTTTAATCGTCAATGTGATGGTCGAAGGGTAATAGTAAACCTGCTGTGTTGCATCGTAGTCTAACACTGGGCCCCCAGGGAATAGCCATAGTACATAGTCTTCTAAACTGTACTCCTGTGGACAGAAATCGGTATTGCGAATTTTGTATTGAATCGAGATGCAATTTCTGTATTTCATCGTTAATGTGATGGTCGAAGGGTTACAGTAAACCTGCTGTGGTGCATCGGAGTCTAACACTGGGCCCGCAGGGAAGAGCCAAAGTACATACTCTTCTAAACCGTACTCATTAGGTTAGAAATCGGAATTGCGAATTTTGTATTGAATCGGGATGCAATATCTGTGTTTCATCGTCAATGTGATGGTCGAAGGGTTACAGTAAACCTGCTGTGGTGCATCGGATTCTAACACTGGGCCCCAAGGGAGGAGTAATAGTACATACTCTTCTAAACCGTACTCCTGTGGACAGAAATCGGCATTGCGAATTTGTATTGAATCGGGATGCAATTTCTGTGTTTGATCGTCAATGTGATGGTCGAAGGGTTACAGTAAACCTGCTGTGGTGCATCGTAGTCTAACACTGGGCCCCGAGGGAAGAGCCAAAGTACATACTCTTCTAAGCCGTACTCCTAAGGACAGAAATCGGAATTGCGAATTTTGTATTGAATCGGGATGCAATTTCTGTGTTTCATCGTTAATATGATGGTCGAAGGATTACAGTAAACCATCTGTGGTGCATTGGAGTCCAACACTCAGCCCCCAGGAAACAGCCAAAGTACATACTCTTCTAAACCGTACTCTTGTGGCCAGAAATCAGCATTGTGAATTTTGTATTGAATCGGAATGCAATATCTGTGTTTCATTGTCAATTTGATGGTCGAAGGGTAAAAACAACCTGCTGTGGTGCATCAGAGTCTAACACTGGGCTCCCAGGGAAGAGCCAAAGTACATGCTCTTCTAAACCGTACTCCTGTAAACAGAAATAGGCATTGCGAATTTTGTATTGAATCGGGATATAATTTCTGTGGTTCATCGTCAATGTGATGGTCGAAGGGTTACAGTAAACCTGCTGTGGTGCATCGGAGTCTTACACTGGGCCCCCAGGAAACAGCCAAAGTACATACTCTTCTAAACCGTACTCCTGTGGACAGAAATCGGCAATGTGAATTTTGTATTGAATCCCGATGCGATTTCTGTATTTCATCGACAACGTGATGGTCGAAGAGTAACAGTAAACCTGCTGTGGTGCATTGTAGTCTAACACTGGCCCCCCAGGGAAGAGCCAAAGTAGATACTTTTCTAAACCGTACTCCTGTGGACAGAAATCGGCATTGCGAATTTTGTATTGCATCGGATGCAATTTCTGTGTTTGATCGTCAATGTGATGGTCGAAGGGTAACAGTAAACCTGCTGTGGTGCATCGGAGTCTAACACTCAGCCCCCAGGAAACAGCCAAAGTACATACTCTTCTAAACCGTACTCCTGTGGACAGAAATCGGAATTGCGAATTTTGTATTGAATCGGGATGCAATTTCTGTGTCTCTTCGTCAATATGATGGTCGAAGGGTTACAGTAAACCTGCTGTGGTGCATCGGAGTCTTACACTGGGCCCCCAGGGAAGAGCCAAAGTACATACTCTTCTAAACCGTAATCATTAGGTTAGAAATCGGAATTGCGAATTTTGTATTGAATCGGGATGTAATTTCTGTGTTTCATCGTCAATGTGAAGGTCGAAGGGATACAGTAAACCTGCTGTGGTGCATAATTTCTGTGTTTCATCGCCAATGTGATGGTTGAAGGGTTACAGTATACCTGCTGTGGTGCATCGTAGTCTAACACTGGGCCCCCAGGGAAGAGCCAAAGTACATATTCTTCAAAACCGTGCACCTAAGGGCCCTCTGGATAGAGCCAAAGTACATACTCTTCTAAACTGTACTCATGTGGACAAAAATCGGCATAGCGAATTTTGTACGGAATCGGGATGAAATTTCTGTGTTTCATCGTCAATGTGATGGTCGAAGGGATACAGTAAACCTGCTGTGGTGCATCGGAGTCTAACACTGGGCCCCCAGGGAAGAGCCAAACTACATACTCTTCTAAACCGTACTCTTGTGGACAGAAATCGGCATTGTGAATTTTGTATTGATTCAGGATGCAATTTCTGTGTTTAATCGTCAATGTGATGGTCGAAGGGTAATAGTAAACCTGCTGTGGTGCATCGTAGTCTAACACTGGGCCCCAGGGAATAGCCATAGTACATACTCTTTTAAACCGTACTCGTGTGGACAGAAATAGGCATTGCGAATTTTGTATTGAATAGGGATATAATTCCTGTGTTTCATCGTCAATGTGATGGTCGAAGGGTTACAGTAAACCTGCTGTGGTGCATCGGAGTCGAACACTGGGCCCCCAGGGAGGAGCCAAAGTACATACGTTTCTAAACCGTACTCCTGTGGACAAAAAACGGCATTGCAAATTTTGTATTGAATCGGGATGCAATTTCTGTGTTTCATCGTCAATGTGATGGTCGAAGGGATACAGTAAACCTGCTGTGGTGCATCGGAGTCTAACACTGGGCCCGCAGGGAAGAGCTAAAGTACATACTCTTCAAAACCGTACTCATTAGGTTAGAAATCGGAATTGCGAATTTTGTATTGAATCGTGATGCAATATCTGTGTTTCATCGTCAATGTGATGGTCGAAGGGTTACAGTAAACCTGCTGTGGTGCATCGGGTTCTAACACTGGGCCCCAAGGGAGGAGTCATAGTACATACTCTTCTAAACCGTACTCCTGTGGACAGAAATCGGCATTGCGAATTTTGTATTGAATCGGGATGCAATTTCTGTGTTTGATCGTCAATGTGATGGTCGAAGGGATACAGTAAACCTGCTGTGGTGCATCGGAGTCTAACACTGGGCCCCCAGGGAAGAGCCAAACTACATACTCTTCTAAACCGTACTCTTGTGGACAGAAATCGGCATTGTGAATTTTGTATTGATTCAGGATGAAATTTCTGTGTTTAATCGTCAATGTGATGGTCGAAGGGTAATAGTAAACCTGCTGTGGTGCATCGTAGTCTAACACTGGGCCCCCAGGGAATAGCCATAGTACATACTCTTCTAAACTGTACTCCTGTGGACAGAAATCGGTATTGCGAATTTTGTATTGAATCGAGATGCAATTTCTGTGTTTCATCGTTAAAGTGATGGTCGAAGGGTTACAGTAAACCTGCTGTGGTGCATCGGAGTCGAACACTGGGCACCCAGGGAGGAGCCAAAGTACATACGTTTCTAAACCGTACTCCTGTGAACAAAAAACAACGTTGCGAATTTTGTATTGAATCGGGATGCAATTTCTGTGTTTCATCGTCAATGTGATTGTCGAAGGGTAACAGTAAACCTGCTGTGGTGCATCGTAGTCTAACACTGGGCCCCCAGTGAATAGCCAGACTACATGCTCTTCTAAACCGTACTCCTGTGAACAGAAATCGGCATTGCGAATTTTGTCTTAAAACGGGTTGCAATTTCTGTGTTTCATCGTCAATGTGATGGTCGAAGGGTTACAGTAAACCTGCTGTGGTGCATCGGAGTCTAACACTGGTCCCCCAGGGAAGTGCAAAAGTACATACTCTTCTAAACCGTACTCCTGTGAACAAAAATCGGCATTGTGAATTTTGTATTGAATCGGGATGCAATCTCTGTGTTTCATCGTCAATGTGATGGTTGAAGGGTTACAGTAAACCTGCTGTGGTGCATCGGAGTCTTACACTGGGCCCCCAGGGAAGAGCCAAATTACGTACTCTTCTAAACCGTACTCCTAAGGACAGAGATCGGAATTGCGAATTTTGTATTGAATCGGGATGCAATTTCTGTGTTTCATCGTCAATATGATGGTCGAAGGATTACAGTAAACCTGCTGTGGTGCATCGGAGTCTAACACTCAGCTCCCAGGAAACAGCCAAAGTACATACTCTTCTAAACCGTACTCCAGTGGACAGAAAACGGCATTGTGAATTTTGTATTGAATCCCGATGCAATTTCTGTACTTCATCGTCAACGTGATGGTCGAATGGTAACAGTAAACCTGCTGTGGTGCATCATAGTCTAACACCCCCCCCCCCCCCAGGGAAGAGCCAAAGTATATACTCTTCTAAACCGTATCATTAGGATAGAAATCGGAATTGCGAATTTTGTATTGAATCGGGATGTAATTTCTGTGTTTCATCGTCAATGTGATGGTCGAAGGGATACAGTAATCCTGCTGTGGTGCATCGGAGTCTAACACTGGGCCCCCAGGGAAGAGCCAAACTACATACTCTTCTAAACCGTACTCTTGTGGACAGAAATCGGCATTGTGAATTTTGTATTGATTCAGGATGCAATTTCTGTGTTTAATCGTCAATGTGATGGTCGAAGGGTAATAGTAAACCTGCTGTGTTGCATCGTAGTCTAACACTGGGCCCCCAGGGAATAGCCATAGTACATACTCTTCTAAACTGTACTCCTGTGGACAGAAATCGGTATTGCGAATTTTGTATTGAATCGAGATGCAATTTCTGTATTTCATCGTTAATGTGATGGTCGAAGGGTTACAGTAAACCTGCTGTGGTGCATCGGAGTCTAACACTGGGCCCGCAGGGAAGAGCCAAAGTACATACTCTTCTAAACCGTACTCATTAGGTTAGAAATCGGAATTGCGAATTTTGTATTGAATCGGGATGCAATATCTGTGTTTCATCGTCAATGTGATGGTCGAAGGGTTACAGTAAACCTGCTGTGGTGCATCGGATTCTAACACTGGGCCCCAAGGGAGGAGTCATAGTACATACTCTTCTAAACCGTACTCCTGTGGACAGAAATCGGCATTGCGAATTTGTATTGAATCGGGATGCAATTTCTGTGTTTGATCGTCAATGTGATGGTCGAAGGGTTACAGTAAACCTGCTGTGGTGCATCGTAGTCTAACACTGGGCCCCGAGGGAAGAGCCAAAGTACATACTCTTCTAAGCCGTACTCCTAAGGACAGAAATCGGAATTGCGAATTTTGTATTGAATCGGGATGCAATTTCTGTGTTTCATCGTTAATATGATGGTCGAAGGATTACAGTAAACCATCTGTGGTGCATTGGAGTCTAACACTCAGCCCCCAGGAAACAGCCAAAGTACATACTCTTCTAAACCGTACTCTTGTGGCCAGAAATCAGCATTGTGAATTTTGTATTGAATCGGAATGCAATATCTGTGTTTCATTGTCAATTTGATGGTCGAAGGGTAAAAACAACCTGCTGTGGTGCATCAGAGTCTAACACTGGGCTCCCAGGGAAGAGCCAAAGTACATGCTCTTCTAAACCGTACTCCTGTAAACAGAAATAGGCATTGCGAATTTTGTATTGAATCGGGATATAATTTCTGTGGTTCATCGTCAATGTGATGGTCGAAGGGTTACAGAAAACCTGCTGTGGTGCATCGGAGTCTTACACTGGGCCCCCAGGAAACAGCCAAAGTACATACTCTTCTAAACCGTACTCCTGTGGACAGAAATCGGCAATGTGAATTTTGTATTGAATCCCGATGCGATTTCTGTATTTCATCGACAACGTGATGGTCGAAGAGTAACAGTAAACCTGCTGTGGTGCATTGTAGTCTAACACTGGCCCCCCAGGGAAGAGCCAAAGTAGATACTTTTCTAAACCGTACTCCTGTGGACAGAAATCGGCATTGCGAATTTTGTATTGAATCGGATGCAATTTCTGTGTTTGATCGTCAATGTGATGGTCGAAGGGTAACAGTAAACCTGCTGTGGTGCATCGGAGTCTAACACTCAGCCCCCAGGAAACAGCCAAAGTACATACTCTTCTAAACCGTACTCCTGTGGACAGAAATCGGAATTGCGAATTTTGTATTGAATCGGGATGCAATTTCTGTGTCTCTTCGTCAATATGATGGTCGAAGGGTTACAGTGAACCTGCTGTGGTGCATCGGAGTCTTACACTGGGCCCCCAGGGAAGAGCCAAAGTACATACTCTTCTAAACCGTAATCATTAGGTTAGAAATCGGAATTGCGAATTTTGTATTGAATCGGGATGTAATTTCTGTGTTTCATCGTCAATGTGAAGGTCGAAGGGATACAGTAAACCTGCTGTGGTGCATAATTTCTGTGTTTCATCGCCAATGTGATGGTTGAAGGGTTACAGTATACCTGCTGTGGTGCATCGTAGTCTAACACTGGGCCCCCAGGGAAGAGCCAAAGTACATATTCTTCAAAACCGTGAACCTAAGGGCCCTCTGGATAGAGCCAAAGTACATACTCTTCTAAACTGTACTCATGTGGACAAAAATCGGCATAGCGAATTTTGTACGGAATCGGGATGAAATTTCTGTGTTTCATCGTCAATGTGATGGTCGAAGGGATACAGTAAACCTGCTGTGGTGCATCGGAGTCTAACACTGGGCCCCCAGGGAAGAGCCAAACTACATACTCTTCTAAACCGTACTCTTGTGGACAGAAATCGGCATTGTGAATTTTGTATTGATTCAGGATGCAATTTCTGTGTTTAATCGTCAATGTGATGGTCGAAGGGTAATAGTAAACCTGCTGTGGTGCATCGTAGTCTAACACTGGGCCCCAGGGAATAGTAATAGTACATACTCTTCTAAACCGTACTCGTGTGGACAGAAACAGGCATTGCGAATTTTGTATTGAATAGGGATATAATTCCTGTGTTTCATCGTCAATGTGATGGTCGAAGGGTTACAGTAAACCTGCTGTGGTGCATCGGAGTCGAACACTGGGCCCCCAGGGAGGAGCCAAAGTACATACGATTCTAAACCGTACTCCTGTGGACAAAAAACGGCTTTGCAAATTTTGTATTGAATCGGGATGCAATTTCTGTGTTTCATCGTCAATGTGATGGTCGAAGGGATACAGTAAACCTGCTGTGGTGCATCGGAGTCTAACACTGGGCCCGCAGGGAAGAGCTAAAGTACATACTCTTCTAAACCGTACTCATTAGGTTAGAAATCGGAATTGCGAATTTTGTATTGAATCGTGATGCAATATCTGTGTTTCATCGTCAATGTGATGGTCGAAGGGTTACAGTAAACCTGCTGTGGTGCATCGGGTTCTAACACTGGGCCCCAAGGGAGGAGTAATAGTACATACTCTTCTAAACCGTACTCCTGTGGACAGAAATCGGCATTGCGAATTTTGTATTGAATCGGGATGCAATTTCTGTGTTTGATCGTCAATGTGATGGTCGAAGGGTTACAGTAAACCTGCTGTGGTGCATCGTAGTCTAACACTGGGCCCCCAGGGAAGAGCCAAAGTACATACTCTTCTAAGCCGTACTCCTAAGGACAGAAATCGGAATTGCGAATTTTGTATTGAATCGGGATGCAATTTCTGTGTTTCATCGTCAATATGATGGTCGAAGGATTACAGTAAACCATCTGTGGTGCATTGGAGTCTAACACTCAGCCCCCAGGAAACAGCCAAAGTACATACTCTTCTAAACCGTACTCTTGTGGACAGAAATCAGCATTGTGAATTTTGTATTGAATCGGAATGCAATATCTGTGTTTCATTGTCAATTTGATGGTCGAAGGGTAAAAACAACCTGCTGTGGTGCATCAGAGTCTAACACTGGGCCCCCAGGGAAGAGCCAAAATACATACTCTTCTAAACCGTACTCCTGTAAACAGAAATAGGCATTGCGAATTTTGTATTGAATCGGGATATAATTTCTGTGGTTCATCGTCAACGTGATGGTCGAAGGGTTACAGTAAACCTGCTGTGGTGCATCGGAGTCTTACACTGGGCCCCCAGGGAGGAGCCAAAGTACGTACTCTTCTAAACCGTACTCCTAAGGACAGAAATCGGAATTGCGAATTTTGTATTGAATTGGGAGGCAATTTCTGTGTTTCATCGTCAATATGATGGTCGAAGAAATACAGTAAACCTGCTGTGGTGCATCGGAGTCCAACACTCAGCCCCCAGGAAACAGCCAAAGTACATTCTCTTCTAAACCGTACTCCTGTGGACAGAAATCGGCAATGTGAATTTTGTATTGAATCCCGATGCGATTTCTGTATTTCATCGACAACGTGATGGTCGAAGAGTAACAGTAAACCTGCTGTGGTGCATCGTAGTCTAACACTGGGCCCCCAGGGAAGAGCCAAAGTACATACTCTTCTAAACTGTACTCCTAAGGACAGAAATCGAAATTGCGAATTTTGTATTGAATCGGGATGTAATTTCTGTGTTTCATAGTCTATGTGATGGTCGAAGGGATACAGTAAACCTGCTGTGGTGCATCAGAGTCTAACACTGGGCCCCCAGAGAAGAGCCAAAGTACATAATCTTCTAAACTGTACTCCTGTGGACAGAAATCGGCATTGCGAATTTTGTATTAAATCGGGATGCAATTTCTGTGTTTCATCGTCAATGTGATGGTCGAAGGGTTACAGTAAAACTGCTGTGGTGCATTTTAGTCTAACACTGGGCCCCCAGGGAGGAGCCAAAGTACATACTCTTCTAAACCGTACTCCTGTGGACAAAAATCGGCACTGCGAATTTTGTATAGAATGGGGATGCAATTTCTGGGTTTCATCGTCAATGTGATGGTCGAAGGAATACAGCAAACCTGCTGTGGTGAATCAGAGTCTAACACTGGGCCCCCAGGAAGGAGCCAAAATATATACTCATCTAAACCCTACTCCTGTGGATAAAAATCGGCATTGCGAATTTTGTATTGAATCGGGATGCAATTTCTGTGTTTCATCGTCAATGTGATGGTCGAAGGGATACAGTAAACCTGCTGTGGTGCATCGGAGTCTAACACTGGGCCCCCAGGGAAGAGCCAAATACATACTCTTCTAAACCGTACTCATTAGGTTAAAAATCGGTTTTGCAAATTTTGTATTGAATCGGGATGCAATTTCTGTGTTTCATCGTCAATGTGATGGTCGAAGGGTTACAGTAAACCTGCTGTGGTGCATCGGAGTCTAACACTGGTCCGCCAGGGGATGGCCAAAGTACATACTGCTCTAAACCATACTACTAAGGACAGAAATCGGCATTGCGAATTTTGTATTGAATCGGGATGCAATTTCTGTGTTTGATCGTCAATGTGATGGTCGAAGGGTTACAGTAAACCTGCTGTGGTGCACCGTAGTCTAACACTGAGCTCCCAGGGAAGAGCCAAAGTACATACTCTTCTAAACCGTACTCCTAAGGACAGAAATCGGAATTGCGAATTTTGTATTGAATCGGGATGCAATTTCTGTGTTTCATCGTCAATATGATGGTCGAAGGATTACAGTAAACCATCATTGGTGCATTGGAGTCTAACACTCAGCCCCCAGGAAACAGCCAAAGTACATACTCTTCTAAACCGTACTCTTGTGGACAGAAATTAGCGTTGTGAATTTTGTATTGAATCGGGATGCAATTTCTGTGTTTCATTGTCAATTTGATTTTCGAAGGGTAAAAACAACCTGCTGTGGTGCATCAGAGTCTAACACTGGGCCCCCAGGGAAGAGCCAAAGTACATACTCTTCTAAACCGTACTCTTGTGGACAGAAATCGGCATTGTGAATTTTGTATTGAATCGGGATGCAATTTCTGTGTTTCATCGTCAATGTGATGGTCGAAGGGATACAGTAAACCTGCTGTGGTGCATCGTTGTCTAACACTGGTCCGCCAGGGGATAGCCAAAGTACATACTGCTCTAAACCATACTACTAAGGACAGAAATCGGAATTGCGAATTTTGTATTGAATTGGGATGCAATCTCTGTGTTTCATCGTCAATATGATGGTCGAAGGGTTACAGTAAACCTGCTGTGGTGCATCGTAGTCTAACACTGGGCCCCCAGGGAATAGCCAAAATACATACTCTTCTAAACCGTACTCCTGTGGACTGATTCGGAATTGAAAATTTTGTATTGAATCGGGATGCAATTTCTGTGTTTCATCGTCAATGTGATGGACGAAGGGTTACAGTAAACCTGCTGTGGTGCATCGTAGTCTAACACTGGGCCCCTGGGGATGAGCCAAAATACATGCTCTTCTTAACCGTACTCTTAAGGACAGAAATCGGAATTGCGAAATTTGTATTGAATCGGGATGCAATTTCTGTGTTTCATCGTCAATAAGATGGTCGAAGGGTTACAGTAAACCTGCTGTGGTGCATCGGAGTCTAACACTGGGCCTCCGGGGATAAGCCAAAATACATACACTTCTTAACCGTACTCTTAAGGACTGAAATCGGAATTTCGAATTTTCTATTGAATCGGGATGCAATTTCTGTGTTTCATCGTCAATATGATGGTCGAAGGGTTACAGTAAACCTGCTGTGGTGCATTGGAGTCTAACACTCAGCCCCCAGGAAACAGCCAAAGTACATACTCTACCAAACCGTACTGCTGTGGACAGAAATCGGCATTGCGAATTTTGTATTGAATCGAGATGCAATTTCTGTGTTTCATCGTCAATGTGATTTTCGAAGGGTTACAGTAATCCTGCTGTGGTGCATCGGAGTCTAACACTCAGCCCCCAGGGAAGAGTCAAAGTACATACTCTTCTAAACCGTATTCCTAAGGACAGAAATGGGATTTGCGAATTTTGTTTGAATCGGGATGCAATTTCTGTGTTTCATCGTCAATGTGATGGTCGAAGGTTAACAGTAAACCTGCTCTGGTGCATCGTAGTCTCACACTGGGCTCCCAGGGAATAGCCAAAGTACATTCTCTTCTAAACCGTACTCCTGTGGACAAAAATCGGCATTGCGAATTTTGTATTTAATCGGGATGCAATTTCTGTGTTTCATCGTCAGTGTGATGGTGTAAGGGGTACAGTAAACTTCCTGTGGTGCATCGGAGTCTAACACTTGTCCCACAGAGAAGAGCCAAAGTACATACTCTACGAAACCGTACTCCTGTGGACAGATTCGGAATTGCAAATTTTGTATTGAATCGGGATGCAATTTCTGTGTTTCATCGTCAATGTGATGGTCGAAGGGTTACAGTAAACCTGCTGTGGTGCATCGTAGTCTAACACTGGGCCCCCGGGGATGAGCCAAGATACATACTCTTCTTAACCGTACTCCTAAGGACAGAAATCGGAATTGCGAATTTCGTATTGAATTGGGATGCAATCTCTGTGTTTCATCGTTAATATGATGGTCGAAGGGTTACAGTAAACCTGCTGTGGTGCATCGTAGTCTAACATTCAGCCCCCACGGATGAGCCAAAGTACATACTCTTCTAAACCGTAATCCCGTGGAAAGAAATCGGCATTGCGAATTTTGTATTGAATCGGGATGCAATTTCTGTGTTTCATCGTGAATGTGATGGTCGAAGGGATACAGTAAACCTGTTGTGGTGCATCGGAGTCTTACACGGGGCCCCCAGTAAGGAGCCAAAGTACATATATAAAGGCACATTTGCATGCCGAGCGTGAGTTTCCTCGGAAACGCGAAATATTAATTAAATGAATAATCAGTGACAAATAAATAAAGCCTATGGCACACAACTGCAGCGCTGTGTCGCTGATAAAACAAAAGCGCAATTACGTTACTCTTATGTTTGATTAAGAAATGGCAGAGCTCTGGTAGAAGTGGTGCGAGAAGCACGTATTTTATTCTATTGTCTGGCACACCGCCATATTTCATGTTATAGAAGAATACTGCGAGTTGCTACCAGACTAGGCACTCGATTCTGTAAAGAATTTATATTTATAAAAGTAAGTAGGATTATGAACTGTAGGCTTATTCATTGAATATATCTGATTTAACTAACTGTGTAACTTTTTATGTTTAGTAGACAATCACCTCTGTACGACGTATTGGCATGGCTGGCAAATTATTGAAATATTGAGATTTAGATTATGAGTCCGCACCTACCGCAGCAGTCTTTGGAAACGATTTATTTACGAAGTCCGATTATTTCAGTTTTATTTCACGGTCAACTCCGAGTAACATTGCCTTTACGAGAAAGCCATTGTCAAGCGTCTGATACCGAATAATTAAACGTCCACGTTCCAGATAAGCAAATATTAATTACAATTACAATCACAATCACCATCATACAGATAGAAAAATTAATATTTAAATAATATTTTTTATTTTATTTATTTTATATTGGCGACTGCGTGTCGGACTTGTTATTTTGTCATTTGTTACATTGTTCTCTTTGTTTCATGTGAAAAATCAACTTTCTGGACCTGGACGTGAATGTATGAGAGATAACAAAAAAAAATCTGAAGATATTTTCCAATTCTAAAATTTTGCGGGAAGACGCAATGAAACTTCCAGCAAAATAAGGTAAGACGCAGCATCTTTGCATTAGCAGGCTTGACCAGACGTATAATTCAGTGTATTAGCTTTTCAGTAGATTCTGTAGTGTTTCTTTCGTGCATAACAGTTTTCAGTGATAAATTTCATTCTCAGTACTTTTCCTTAAACAATAACGTATGCAACAATACCAATACACGAGTGTACAATATGGCCGACTTCTGTACGATACGTAGTAACATGGACAGCAGCCATTACCAATAATCTCAAATTCAGTTTATATTTTTAAATTAACAGACAGCCATTGTTACTACGAGCGATTCATGCTCAACTGCATTTTATTTTAAAATCAGTGTCAAATATTTTCTTGAAACATATATCACGTGTGGCATGGTAATAACTAGAAATCAATACGCAAAAATGGAACAGCAAAGACGTACTATTCAGACGCAATCCGACTCGGACGAGAGACAAATGTTAGAAAATGACTTTACGACAGCAACCGGTAGTGACGATTTATCAAACATTGACGCAAGTGTTGACGGAAATTTTGGCAATAGGCCGTCCACTACAAAAATTTCAAAGTCTCAGTCAGAGCCCATGTTGATGCATGACGTCACGTCTAATGACGCGACGGGGGCACAGACCTTGCAAACAGTAAACATTGCCGACATGTTACAAATGCTAATGAAACAGAACGCCGAAAACATGGCAACCTTACAGACACAAAATGATGCAATTAAATCTGAACTCATAGCACTCAAGACAGGTAATGACACTTTATGTAAACGTGTGGAACTTATAGAGGCCACACTGACCGAACAGATGACTGAACTCAGTACTAAATTTTCCCAGCTTAATACGAGACAAGAAAAGACTACAACTGACGTAGCACTTTTACAGACACAAGTAAAAAGCCTTAATGTCACGTGTGAAGTTCTTACTGAACAAATTCAAACATATCCTTCAGTACATGACAACCTTGAAAAACGAATTACTGACGTACAGAATAAATTTGACAATGTTGAACAACACCTGACTGACATCTTACAATCTGATGCCACAGCTCATTTTCAAAATATTAATAAAGAATTTCATGATTGGGTAGTGAACAAAGACAAACATTTTGATAGATGCTTACGTGAAAATTTACCAACAATTGTGCACGACTCCGTAGCGCAATACATTACTAATAACAAACAGCTAATCAGTGACGCAGTACAATCCGTCACTGCACCCATGACACAATTCACCGATCGACCACAGTCTGAATGTAACGAAAATATCAGTCAAAATGCACAGTTCAGGAACCAATATACATTCGAGTATGACACACACATACCGCACACGACAAACACACAAGAACAAAACACACCACGACTACAACACATACCACGATGTGCAAACACAAACACAAGCTATTATCATGGTAAACCACAGCAACATTATCGTAATTACTCGCCAGCTGAACATACCAGTAATTACAGTGGAATAAATCCATATCACAATGCGAAGGAAGAAGAAAGCTTAATGAAACACAGGCAATTTCAGATTTTTATCCCAGAAAAACGAACCATTCATCCGGTGATTTTTCTTAAATCTTTTAGTAACGCATTTCCACGCACTTGGAGTGACCGGAAAAAGATTTCATATATTGTTGGTTACATCCAAGGCGATGCAGCTGTCTGGGCATACAATCAAGCTGACGTATGTACCACGTACAGTGAGTTTGAGCGTGCTTTTCTGAACAAATTCTGGTCGCAATCCGTCCAGGAGCGACTCAGAAGACAAATTTTAGAACCTGAAACTTTTAACAGTAAAAATGGCAACTTACGCAGATATTTTGAAAAATACTTGAACATGGGACACTTTTTAGACGAACCAGTCGCAACGCGTGATATACTCCGTGCGTTGAAGGCCAAATTGCCTTTCAACATTAAAGAAAAACTCCTACATATCCCGGATAACGATTCAGATTATTTTTTAACAGCCTTAGATTCGGTTGACATGTTACTTGAAGATCAGCACTTCGCGCGGCAAAACAGCAGCCACAATGTTTACACTAGTGGTATGCAAAACATGCAGGCTTGCCAACTCAATTCTGGCGCGGCCGCAGTTGGATACGCGGTACAGCAAAAACAGCAAACTCACATGCCGTTTCAATACGAAAATCAAAATCAACACACGTATTCCAAAACAAACAATAGTTACAACAGTAATAACACTTCATGCGGCAATCCATACAAAAGGCACCGCGGTAATAACTACAATGGTAACAACGGATACAAAGGCAACAACAAAAACACAAACAGAAATAGAAATAATAATAACTACGAGCCAAGACAGCATCAAGGTAGGACTCGTAACGATCAGTACTTCCATTCAAACTCTGCTTTACCACAGCATCCTCCAGGACAAAATTGGAGCATACCTTACGACCGACAGGTAAGTTATAATGCGCAACAGCAACAACAACCGCAAAAGTTTGGAGATCATAATAGGCAATATCCGAATTTTATTTATTTTATAGGTCGAAGGGTTACAGTAAACCTGCTGTGGTGCATCGGAGTCTAACACTGGGCCCCCAGGGAATAGCCAAAGTACACGCTCTTCTAAACCGTACTCCTGTGGACAGAAATTGGCATTGCGAATTTTGTATTGAATCGGGATGCAATTTCTGTGTTTCATCGTCAATGTGATGGTCAAAGGGTTACAGTAAACCTGCTGTGGTGCATCGTAGTCTAACACTGGGCCCCCGGGGATGAGCCAAAATTCATGCTCTTCTTAACCGTACTCTTAAGGACAGAAATCGGAATTGCGAATTTTGTATTGAATCGGGATGCAATTTCTGTGTTTCATCGTCAATGTGATGGTAGAAGGGTAACAGTAAACCGCTGTGGTGCATCGTAGTGTAACACTGGGCCCCCAGGGAATAGCCATAGTACATATTCTTCTAAACCGTACTCCTGTGGACAGAAATCGGCATTGCGAAATTTGTATTGAATCGGGATGCAATTTCTGTGTTTCTTCATCAATGTGATGGTCGAAGTGTTACAGTAAACCTGCTGTGGTGCATCGTAGTGTAGCACTGGGCCCCCAGAGAAGAGCCAAAGTACATACCCTTCAAAACCGTACTCCTAAGGACCGATATCGGAATTGCGAATTTTGTATTGAATGGGGATGCGATTTCTGTGTTTCATCGTCAATGTGATGGCCGAAGGGATACAGTAAACCTGCTGTGGAGCATCGGAGTCTAACACAGGGCCCCCAGGGAAGCGCCAAAGTAAATACTCTTCTAAACCGTACTTCTGTGGACAGAAATCGGCATTGCGAATTTTGTATTGAATCGGGATGCAATTTCTGTGTTTCATCGTCAATGTGATGGTCGAAGGGTTACAGTAAAACTGCTGTGGTGCATCGGAGACTAACACTCAGCCCCCAGGAAAGAGCCAAAGTACATATTCTTCTAAATCGTATTCCTAAGGACAGAAATCGGAATTGCGAATTTGTATTGAATCGGGATGCAATTTCTGTGTTTCATCGTCAATGTGATGGTCGAAGGGTTACAGTAAACCTGCTGTGGTGCATCGTAGTGTAACACTGGGCCCCAGATAAGAGCCAAAGTACATACCCTTCTAAACCGTACTCCTAAGGACAGAAATTGGAATTGCGATTTTGTATTTCATCGGGATGCAATTTCTGTGTTTCATCGTCAATGTGATGGTCGAAGGGTTACAGTAAACCTGCTGTGGTGCATCGTAGTCTAACTCTGGGCCCCCAGGGAAGAGCCAAAGTACATACTCTTCTAGACTGTCCTCCGAAGGACAGAAATTGGATTTGCGAATTTTGTATTTAATCGGGATGCAATTTCTGTGTTTCATCGTCAATATGATGGTCGAAGGACTACAGTAAACCTGCTGTGGTGCATCGGAGTTCAACACTCAGCCCCCAGGAAACAGAAAAAGTACATACTCTTCTAAACCGTACTCCTGTGGACAGAAATCGGCATTGTGAATTTTGTATTTAATCCGGATGCCATTTCTGTATTTCATCGTCAACGTGATGGTCGAAGGGTAACAGCACAGTCTAACATAACAGTCGCGACACTCACTGCTGTAAAAGTTGTTGCCGTTTGACAGATGGAGAGACACTAGCGCTCCAAGCGGCAGGTAAGGTGAACGTTAGACGCGTCGTAAGCATAATGTTTGTTTGCATCCATTTCCTACGTAATTTCCGAATTATTCGAGTTATTTTCTTGCCTCCAAGAGTTTGCGTAGTATCAGAAGGCATATATGTTTCTATTAATGATTCTAAAATAAGCGCAAGTATGGACAAAAACCATGAATAGAGTGGCAATCTACAACACATTCGTGAAGAAACACTTGTGACATTGTACAGAATTGCAGCTTACCACGTTGATATCAAAAGAATATAAACACACAGACTCACTTGTAAGAAGCACAGACATGTACCTCTACATGCAAAAGCGATCGACAGCTCGATTATCGTTCTGTAGGCCTGCTGTGTGTGTCATTGTCGCCTGTTGCCACAAGTACAACCTTCATCTTTATATTATTCTAAGTGGGACAAGCAACTGCCAAATAGTGGCAGAAATATGCTGAAAACATTATAATGAGCTGATTACATTACATTTCACGAAAAACCAAATATTTGAATAATTTTCAAACAATCTGTCTGTAGGCACTTTCCTTGTCCCGTAATAGTTTCGCTCGATCTGCACATTCTGACACTTCACACGCTTTTGTAAGACAAGAGCAGCTGCACTCAATATAACCACTTTATCCTCAAAGCACGTCTGTGGTGACGATTCGCACGAATCTGGCACTGATACATGGAGAGCTGAACTGGCTGCTTCTGTGTCATACGACTGTTTTGCAGCTTTAGATTGACTGTCGAATCTTTGTGGCAGTTTCCTCTTCATCGTCAGTTGAGGTGGCTTATTTGGGGTGTCAAACAGTGTGGGTACTGGATTCCACACGAGTTTGTTATTGTCTGCGTTCATGAATTGGTTTTCTTCGAAATGTAGCGGACAAGACCTAATATTATTATACAGGTAAACTGGGTCTTTCTTCATATGGTCTTCTCATCTGCTATTAAGTAGCCATTTTCTGCTCCTAAAACGAAACATTCATCATTTATACACATATAGTTTGCAAGTGAATCCTGACGATACAGTTTAATAGCATGATGGTATATACCTCTCATGATCCTTAGGAAACCTAATAAGAGACAGCTGTGGTGTCTACTTCCTGTTGTTGCTGCAATTTATTGCGCTACAAACCCTCCCGATGGTAAAAACCATTGTATAAATCAAAATAAACAATCACTACTCGCTTTCACGATCGCGCCGAACTCACAGTTCAACCTACCGGCCGCTTGGGGCGCTGCTGGCGCTGTAGGCAACAAAATCGAGGCGAAATGTCGCGACTGTTATGTTAGACTGTGGTAACAGTAAACTTGCTGTGGTGCATCGTAGTCTAACACTGGGCCCCCAGGGAATGGCCTAAGTACATACTCATCTAAGCCGTACTCCTGTGGACAAAAATCGGCATTGCGTATTTTCCATTGAATCGGGATGCAGTTTCTGTGTTTCATCGTCAACGTGATTGTCGAAGGGTTACAGTAAACCTGCTGTGGTGCATCGTAGTCTAACACTGGGCCCCCAGGGAAGAGCCAGAGTACATACTCTTCTAAACCGTACTCCTGTGGACAGAAATCGGCATTGCGAATTTTGTATTGAATCGGGATGCAATTTCTGTGTTTCATCGTCAATGTGATGGTCGAAGGGATACAGTAAACCTGCTGTGGTGCATCGGAGTCTAACCTTGGGCCCCCAGGGAAGAGCCAAAGCACATACCCTTCTAAACCGTACTCATTAGGACAGAAATCGGAATTGAGAATTTTGTATTGAATCGGGATGCAATTTCTGAGTTTCATCGTCAATGTGATGGTCGAAGGGATACATTAAACCTGCTGTGGTGCATCGGAGTCCAACACTGGGCACCCAGGTAAGAGCCAAAGTACACACTCTTCTAAACCGTACTCCTGTGGACAGAAATTGGCATTGCGAATTTTGTATTGAATCAGGATGCAATTTCTGTGTTTCATCGTCAATGTGATTGTCGAAGGGTTAAAGTAAACCAGCTGTGGTGCATCGTAGTCTAACATTGGGCCCCCAGGGAATAGCCAATATACATAATCTTTTAACCATACTCCTGTGGACAGAAATCGGCATTGCGAATTTTGTATTGAATCGGGATGCAATTTCTGTGTTTCATCGTCAATGTGATGGTCGAAAGGTTACAGTAAACCTGCTGTGGTGAATCGGAGTCTAACACAGGTCCCCCAGGGAAGAGCCAAAGTACATACTCTTCTAAACCGTACTCCTGTGAACAGAAATCGGCATTGTGAATTTTGTATTGAATCGGGATGCAATTTCTGTGCTTCATCGTCAATGTGATGGTCGAAGGGTGACAGTAAACCAGCTGTGGTGCATCGTAGTCTAACATTGGGCCCCCAGGGAATAGCCAAAATACATACTCTTTTAACCATTCTCTTGTGGACAGAAATCGGCATTGTGAATTTTGTATTGAATTGGGATACAATTTCTGTGTTTCATCGTCAATGTGATGGTCGAAGGGTTACAGTAAACCTGCTGTGGTGCATCATAGTCTAGCACTGGCCCCCAGGGAAGAGCCAAAGTACATTCTCTTCTAAACCGTACTCCTGTGGACAGAAATCGGAATTGCGAATTTTGTATTGAATTGGGATGCAATTTCTGTGTTTCATCGTCAACGTGATTGTCGAAGGGTTACAGTAAACCTGCTGTGGTGCATCGGAGTCTAACACTCAGCCCCAAGGGAACCGCCGAAGTACATACTCATCTAAACCGTACTGCTGTGGACTGAAATCGGCATTGCGAATTTTGTATTGAATCGGGATGCAATTTCTGTGTTTCATCGTCAATGTGATGGTCGAAGGGCAACAGTTAACCTGCTTTGGTGCATCGGAGTCTAACACTCAGGCCCCAGGGAAGAGCCAAAGTACATACACTTCTAAACCGTATTCCTAAGGACAGAAATCGGAATTGCAAATTTTGTATTGAATCGGGATGCAATTTCTGTGTTTCAATTTCAATGTGATGGTCGAAGGGTTACAGTAAACCTGCTGTGGTGCATCGTAGTGTAGCACTGCGCCCCCAGGGAAGAGCCAAAGTACATACCCTTCTAAACCGTACTCCTAAGGACAGATATCGGATTTGCGATTTTTGTATTGAATGGGGATGCGATTTCTGTGTATCATCGTCAATGTGATGGCCGAAGGGATACAGTAAACCTGCTGTGGAGCATCGGAATCAAACACTGGGCTGCCAGGGAAGCGCCAAAGTATATACTCTCCTAAACCGTACTTCTGTGGACAGAAATCGGCATTGCGAATTTTGTATTGAATCGGGATGCAATTTCTGTGTTTCATCGTCAATGTGATTGTCGAAGAGTAACAGTAAACCTGCTGTGGTGCATTGTAGTCTAACACTGGGCCCCCAGGGAATAGCCAAAGTACATACTCTTCTAAACCGTACTCCTGTGGACAGAAATCAGCATTGCGAATTTTATATTGAATCGGGATGAAATTTCTGTGTTTCATCGTCAATGTGATGGTCGAAGGGTAACAGTATAGCTGCTGTGGTGCATCGGAGTGTAACACTCAGCCCGCAGGGAAGAACCAAAGTACATACTCTTCTAAATCGTATTCCTAAGGACAGAAATGGGAATTGAAAATTTTCTTTGAATCGGGATGCAATTTCTGTGTTTCATCGTCAATGTGATGGTCGAAGGGTTACAGTAAACCTGCTGTGGTGCATCAAGGTCTAACACTGCGCCCCCCGGGAAGAGCCAAAGTACATACTCTTCTAAACCGTATTCCTGTGGACAGATTCGGAATTGCAAATTTTGTATTGAATCAGGATGGAATTACTGTGTTTCATCGTCAATGTGATGGTTAAAGGGTTACAGTAAACCTGCTGTGGTGCATCGTAGTCTAACACTTTGCCACCAGGGAAGAGCTAAACTACGTACTCTTCTTAACCGTACTCCTAAGGACAAAAATCGGAATTGCGAATTTTGTATTGAATCGGGATTCAATTTCTGTGTTTCATCGTCAATATGATGGTCGAAGGGTTACAGTAAACCTGATGTGGTGCATGGGAGTCTAACACTGGGCCCCCAGGAAACAGTCAAATTACATACTCTTCTAAACCGTACTCCTGTTGACAGAAATCGGCATTGCGAATTTTGTATTGAATCGGGATGCAATTTCTGTGTTTCATCGTCAATTTGATGGTCGAAGGGTAACAGTAAAGCTGCTGTGGTGCATCGGAGTGTAACACTCAGACCGCAGGGAAGAACCAAAGTACATACTCTTCTAAATCGTATTCCTGAGGACAGAAATGGGAATTGCGAATTTTCTTTGAATCGGGATACAATTTCTGTGTTTCATCGTCAATGTGATGGTCGAAGGGTAATAGTAAACCTGCTGTGGTGCATCAGAGTTTAACACTGGGCCCCCAGGGAAGAGCCAAAGTACATACTCATCTAAACCATAATCTTGTGGACAGAAATCGGCATTATGAATTTTGTATTGAATCGGGATGCAATTTCTGTGTGTCATCGTCAATGTGATGGTCGAAGGGTAACAGTGAACTTGCTGTGGTGCTTCGTAGTCTCACACTGGCACCCAGGGAATAGCCGAAGTACATACTTTTCTAAACTGTACTCCTGTGGATAGAAATCGGCATTGCGAATTTTATATTGATTCGGGATGCAATTTCTGTGTTTCATCGTCAATGTGATGGTCGAAGGGTCACAGTAAACCTGCTGTGGTGCATCGGAGTCTAACACTGGGCCCCCAGGGAGGAGCCAAAGTACATACAATTCTAAACCGTACTCCTGTGGACAGAAATCGGAATAGCGAATTTTGTATTGAATCGGGATGCAATTTCTGTGTTTCATCGTCAATACGATGGTCGAAGGGTTACAGTAAACCTGCTGAGGTGCATCGGAGTCTAGCACTCAGCCCCCAGGGAACCGCCAAAGTACATACTCTTCTAAACCGTACTGCTGTGGACTGAAATCGGCATTGCGAATATTGTGTTGAATCGGGATGCTCTTTCTGTGTTTCATCGTCAATGTGATGGTCGAAGGGTAACAGTAAACCTGCTGTGGTGCATCGGAGTCTTACACTCAGCCTCCAGGGAGAGCCAAAGTACATACTCTTCTAATCCGTATTCCTAAGGACAGAAATCGGAATTGCGAATTCTCTTTGAATCGGGATTCAATTTCTGTGTTTCATCGTCAATGTGATGGTCGAAAGGTAACAGTAAACCTGATGTGGTGCATCGGAGTCTAACACTGGGACCCCAGGGAATAGCCAAAGTACATACTCTTCTAATTCGTACTCCTGTGGACAAAAATCGGCATTGCGACTTTTGTATTGAATCGGGATGCAATTTCTGTGTTTCATCGTCAATGTGATGGTCGAAGGGATACAGTAAACCTGCTGTGGTGCATCGGAGTCTAACACTGGGCCCCCAGGGAAGAGCCAAAGTACCTACTCTTCTAAACCGTACTCATTAGGTTAGAAATCGGAATTGAGAATTTTGTATTGCATCGGGATGCAATTTCTGAGTTTCATCGTCAATGTGATGGTCGAAGGGTAACAGTAAACTTGCTCTGGTGCATCAGAGTCAAACACTGGGCCCCCAGGGAAGAGCCAAAGTACATACTCATCTAAACCCTAATCTTGCGGACAGAAATCGGCTTTGTAAATTTTGTATTGAATCGGGATGCAATTTCTGTGTTTCATCGTCAATGTGATGGTCGAGGGGTAACAATAAACTTGCTGTGGTGCATCGTTGTCAACCCTGGGCCCCCAGGAAACAGCCAAATTACATGCTCTTCTAAACCGAACTCCTGTGGACAGAAATCGGCATTGCGAATTTTGTATTGAATCGGGATGCAATTTCTGTGTTTCATCGTCAATGTGATGGTCGAAGGGTAACAGTAAAGCTGCTGTGGTGCATCGGTGTCTAACACTCAGCCCGCAGGGAAGAGCCAAAGGACATACTCTTCTAAACGGTATTCCTAAGGACAGAAATCGGAATTGCGAATTATCTTTGAATCGGGATGATATTTCTGTGTTTCATCGTTAATGTGATGGTCGAAGGGTAATAGTAAACCTGCTGTGGTCCATCAGAGTCCAACACTGGGCCCCAGGTAAGAGCTAAAGTACATACTCAACTAAACCGTAATCTTGTTGACTGAAATCGGCTTTGTGAATTTTGTATTGAATCGGGATGCAATTTCTGTGTTTCATCGTCAATGTGATGGTCGAAGGGTAACAGTAAACATGCTGTGGTGCATCGTAGTCTCACACTGGCCCCCAGGGAATAGCCGAAGTACATACTCTTCTAAACTGTACTCCTGTGGATAGAAATCGGCATTACGAATTTTATATTGATTCGGGATGCAATTTCTGTGTTTCATCGACAATGTGATGGTCGAAGGGTCACAGTAAACCTGCTGTGGTGCATCGGAGTCTAACACTGGGCCCCCAGGGAGGAGTCAAAGTGCATACAATTCTAAACCGTACTCCTGTGGACAGAAATCGGAATTGCGAATTTTGTATTGAATCGGGATGCCATTTCTGAGTTTCATCGTCAATGGGATGGTCGAAGGGTTACAGTAAACCTGCTGTGGTGCATCGGAGTCTAACACTCAGCCCCCAGGGAACCGCCAAAGTACATACTCTTCTAAACCGTACTCCTAAGGACAGAAATCGGATTTGCGAATTTTGTATTGAATCGGGATGCAATTTCTGTGTTTAATCGTCAATATGATGGTCGAAGTATTACAGTGAACCTGCTGTGGTGCATCGGAGTCTAACACTCAGCCCCCAGGAAACAGAAAAAGTACTTACTCTTCTAAACCGTACTCCTGTGGACAGAAATCGGCATTGCGAATTTTGTATTGAATCGGGATGCAATTTCTGTGTTTCATCGTCAATGTGATGGTCGAAAGGTTACAGTAAACCTGCTGTGGTGAATCGGAGTCTAACACAGGTCCCCCAGGGAAGAGCCAAAGTACATACTCTTCTAAACCGTACTCCTGTGAACAGAAATCGGCATTGTGAATTTTGTATTGAATCGGGATGCAATTTCTGTGCTTCATCGTCAATGTGATGGTCGAAGGGTGACAGTAAACCAGCTGTGGTGCATCGTAGTCTAACATTGGGCCCCCAGGGAATAGCCAAAATACATACTCTTTTAACCATTCTCTTGTGGACAGAAATCGGCATTGTGAATTTTGTATTGAATTGGGATACAATTTCTGTGTTTCATCGTCAATGTGATGGTCGAAGGGTTACAGTAAACCTGCTGTGGTGCATCATAGTCTAGCACTGGCCCCCAGGCAAGAGCCAAAGTACATTCTCTTCTAAACCGTACTCCTGTGGACAGAAATCGGAATTGCGAATTTTGTATTGAATTGGGATGCAATTTCTGTGTTTCATCGTCAACGTGATTGTCGAAGGGTTACAGTAAACCTGCTGTGGTGCATCGGAGTCTAACACTCAGCCCCAAGGGAACCGCCGAAGTACATACTCATCTAAACCGTACTGCTGTGGACTGAAATCGGCATTGCGAATTTTGTATTGAATCGGGATGCAATTTCTGTGTTTCATCGTCAATGTGATGGTCGAAGGGCAACAGTTAACCTGCTTTGGTGCATCGGAGTCTAACACTCAGCCCCCAGGGAAGAGCCAAAGTACATACACTTCTAAACCGTATTCCTAAGGACAGAAATCGGAATTGCAAATTTTGTATTGAATCGGGATGCAATTTCTGTGTTTCATTGTCAATGTGATGGTCGAAGGGTTACAGTAAACCTGCTGTGGTGCATCGTAGTGTAGCACTGCGCCCCCAGGGAAGAGCCAAAGTACATACCCTTCTAAACCGTACTCCTAAGGACAGATATCGGAATTGCTATTTTTGTATTGAATGGGGATGCGATTTCTGTGTATCATCGTCAATGTGATGGCCGAAGGGATACAGTAAACCTGCTGTGGAGCATCGGAATCAAACACTGGGCTGCCAGGGAAGCGCCAAAGTATATACTCTCCTAAACCGTACTTCTGTGGACAGAAATCGGCATTGCGAATTTTGTATTGAATCGGGATGCAATTTCTGTGTTTCATCGTCAATGTGATTGTCGAAGAGTAACAGTAAACCTGCTGTGGTGCATTGTAGTCTAACACTGGGCCCCCAGGGAATAGCCAAAGTACATACTCTTCTAAACCGTACTCCTGTGGACAGAAATCAGCATTGCGAATTTTATATTGAATCGGGATGAAATTTCTGTGTTTCATCGTCAATGTGATGGTCGAAGGGTAACAGTATAGCTGCTGTGGTGCATCGGAGTGTAACACTCAGCCCGCAGGGAAGAACCAAAGTACATACTCTTCTAAATCGTATTCCTAAGGACAGAAATGGGAATTGAAAATTTTCTTTGAATCGGGATGCAATTTCTGTGTTTCATCGTCAATGTGATGGTCGAAGGGTTACAGTAAACCTGCTGTGGTGCATCAAGGTCTAACACTGCGCCCCCCGGGAAGAGCCAAAGTACATACTCTTCTAAACCGTATTCCTGTGGACAGATTCGGAATTGCAAATTTTGTATTGAATCAGGATGGAATTTCTGTGTTTCATCGTCAATGTGATGGTCAAAGGGTTACAGTAAACCTGCTGTGGTGCATCGTAGTCTAACACTTTGCCACCAGGGAAGAGCTAAACTACGTACTCTTCTTAACCGTACTCCTAAGGACAAAAATCGGAATTGCGAATTTTGTATTGAATCGGGATTCAATTTCTGTGTTTCATCGTCAATATGATGGTCGAAGGGTTACAGTAAACCTGATGTGGTGCATGGGAGTCTAACACTGGGCCCCCAGGAAACAGTCAAATTACATACTCTTCTAAACCGTACTCCTGTTGACAGAAATCGGCATTGCGAATTTTGTATTGAATCGGGATGCAATTTCTGTGTTTCATCGTCAATTTGATGGTCGAAGGGTAACAGTAAAGCTGCTGTGGTGCATCGGAGTGTAACACTCAGACCGCAGGGAAGAACCAAAGTACATACTCTTCTAAATCGTATTCCTGAGGACAGAAATGGGAATTGCGAATTTTCTTTGAATCGGGATACAATTTCTGTGTTTCATCGTCAATGTGATGGTCGAAGGGTAATAATAAACCTGCTGTGGTGCATCAGAGTTTAACACTGGGCCCCCAGGGAAGAGCCAAAGTACATACTCTTCTAAACCGTACTGCTGTGGACTGAAATCGGCATTGCGAATATTGTGTTGAATCGGGATGCAATTTCTGTGTTTCATCGTCAATGTGATGGTCGAAGGGTAACAGTAAACCTGCTGTGGTGCATCGGAGTCTAACACTGGGCACCCAGGTAAGAGCCAAATTACATACTCTTCTAAACCGTACTCCTGCGGATAGAAATCTGCATTGCGAATTTTGTATTGAATCGGGATGCAATTTCTGTGTTTCATCGTCAATGTGATGGTCGAAGGGTAACAGTAAACCTGCTGTGGTGCATCGGAGTCTAACACTCAGCCCCCAGGAAACAGAAAAAGTACTTACTCTTCTAAACCGTACTCCTGTGGACAGAAATCGGCAATGTGAATTTTGTATTGAATCCGGATGCCATTTCTGTATTTCATCGTCAACGTGATGGACGAAAGGTAACAGTAAACCTGCTGTTGTGCATCGATGTTTAACACTGTCCCCCCAGGGAATAGCCAAAGTACATACTCTTCTAAACCGTACTCCTGTGGACAAAAATCGGCATTGCGAATTTTCTATTGAATCGGGATGCAGTTTCTGTGTTTCATCGTCAATGTGATGGTCGAAGGGTTACAATAATCCTGCTGTGGTGCATCGTAGTCTAACACTGGGCCCCCAGGGAAGAGCCAAAGTACATACTCTTCTAAACCGTACTCCTGTGGACAGAAATCGGCATTGCGAATTTTGTATTGAATCGGGATGCAATTTCTGAGTTTCATCGTCAATGTGATGGTCGAAGGGTTACAGTAAACCTGCTGTGGAGCATCGGAGTCTAACACTGGGCACCCAGGTAAGAGCCAAATTACATACTCTTCTAAACCGTACTCCTGCGGATAGAAATCTGCATTGCGAATTTTGTATTGAATCGGGATGCAATTTCTGTGTTTCATCGTCAATGTGATGGTCGAAGGGTAACAGTAAACCTGCTGTGGTGCATCGGAGTCTAACATTCAGCCCCCAGGGAAGAGCAAAAGTACATACTCTTCTAATCCGTATTCCTAAGTACAGAAATCGGAATTGCGAATTTTCTTTGAATCGGGATGCAATTTCTGTGTTTCATCGTCAATGTGATGGTCGAAGGGTAACAGTAAACCTGCTGTGGTGGATCGGAGTCTAACACTGGTCCCCCAGGGAATAGCCAAAGTACATACTCTTCTAATTCGTACCCCTGTGGACAAAAATCGGCATTGCGAATTTTGTATTGAATCGGGATGCAATTTCTGTGTTTCATCGTCAATGTGATGGTCGAAGGGATACAGTTAACCTGCTGTGGTGCATCGGAGTCTAACACTGGGCCCCCAGGGAAGAGCCAAAGTACATCCTCTTCTAAACCGTACTCATTAGGTTAGAAATCGGAATTGAGAATTTTGTATTGCATCGGGATGCAATTTCTGTGTTTCATCGTCAATGTGATGGTCGAAGGGTAACAGTAAACCTGCTGTGGTGCATCAGAGTCAAACACTGGGCCCCCAGGGGAAGAGCCAAGGTACTTACTCATCTAAACCGTAATCCTGTGGACAGATATCGTCATTGTGAAATTTGTATTGAATCGGGATGCAATTTCTGTGTTTCATCGTCAATGTGATGGTCAAAGGGTTACAGTAAATCGGCTGTGGTCTATCGTAGTCTAACACTTTGCCCCCAGGGAAGAGCCAAACTACATACTCTTCTTAACAGTACTCCTAAGGACAAAAATCGGAATTGCGAATTTTGTATTGAATCGGGAAGCAATTTCTGTGTTTCATCGTTAATATGATGGTCGAAGGGTTACAGTAAACCTGATGTGGTGCATGGGAGTCTAACACTGGGCCCCCAGGAAACAGCCAAATTACATACTCTTCTAAACCGTACTCCTGTTGACAGAAATCGGCATTGCGAATTTTGTATTGAATCGGGATGCAATTTCTGTGTTTCATCGTGAATGTGATGGTCTAAGGGTAACAGTAAAGCTGCTGAGGTGCATCGGAGTGTAACACTCAGCCCGCAGGGAAGAACCAAAGTACATACTCTTCTAAATCGTATTCCTAAGGACAGAAATGGGAATTGCGAATTTTCTTTGAATGGGGATGCAATTTCTGTGTTTCATCGTCAATGTGATGGTCGAAGGGTAATAGTAAACCTGCTGTGGTGCATCAGAGTTTAACACTGGGCCCCAGGGAAGAGCCAAAGTACATACTCATCTAAACCGTAATCTTGTGGACAGAAATCGGCATTGTGAATTTTGTATTGAATCGGGATGCAATTTCTGTGTTTCATCGTCAATGTGATTGTCGAAGGGTAACAGTAAACTTGCTGTGGTGCATCATAGTCTCACACTGGCCCCCAGGGAATAGCCGAAGTACATACTCTTCTAAACTGTACTCCTGTGGATAGAAATCGGCATTGCGAATTTTATATTGATTCGGGATGCAATTTCTGTGTTTCATCGTCAATGTGATGGTCGAAGGGTTACAGTAAACCTGCTGTGGTGCATCGGAGTCTAACACTGGGCCCCCAGGGTAGAGCCAAAGTACATACTCTCGTAAACCGTACTCCTGTGGACAGAAATCGGAATTGCGAATTTTCTTTTGAATCGGGATGCAATTTCTGTGTTTCATCGTCAATGTGATGGTCGAAAGGTAACAGTAAACCTGCTGTGGTGCATCGGAGTCTAACACTGGGCCCCCAGGGAATAGCCAAAGTACATACTCTTCTAATTCGTACTCCTGTGGACAAAAATCATCATTGCGACTTTTGTATTGTATTGGGATGCAATTTCTGTGTTTCATCGTCAATGTGATGGTCGAAGGGATACAGTAAACCTGCTGTGGTGCATCGGAGTCTAACACTGGGCCCCCAGGGAAGAGCCAAAGGACCTACTCTTCTAAACCGTTCTCATTAGGTTAGAAATCGGAATTGATAATTTTGTATTGCATCGGGATGCAATTTCTGTGTTTCATCGTCAATGGGATGGTCGAAGGGTAACAGTAAACCTGCTCTGGTGCATCAGAGTCAAACACTGGGCCCCCATGGAAGAGCCAAAGTACATACTCATCTAAACCATAATCTTGCGGACAGAAATCGGCTTTGTAAATTTTGTATTGAATCGGGATGCAATTTCGGTGTTTCATCGTCAATGTGATGGTCGAGGTGTAACAGTAAACTTGCTGTGGTGCATCGTAGTCAACACTGGGCCCCCAGGGAATAGCCGAAATACATACTCCTCTAAATTGTACCCCTGTGGATAGAAATCGGCATTGCGAATTTTATATTGAATCGGGATGCAATTTCTGTGTTTCATCGTCAATGTGATGGTCGAAGGGTTACAGTAAACCTGCGGTGGTGCATCGGAGTCTAACACTGGGCCCCCAGGGAGGAGCCAAAGTACATACTCTTCTAAACCGTACTCCTGTGGACAGAAATCGGAATTTGCAATTTTGTATTGAATTGGGATGCAATTTCTGTGTTTCATCGTCAATGTGATGGTCGAAGGGTTACAGTAAACCTGCTGTGGTGCATGGGAGACTAACACTGGGCCCCCAGGAAACAGCCAAATTACATGCTCTTCTAAACCGAACTCCTGTGGACAGAAATCGGCATTGTGAATTTTGTATTGAATCGGGATGCAATTTCTGTGTTTCATCGTCAATGGGATGGCCGAAGGGTTACAGTAAACGTGCTGTGGTGCATCGGAGTCTAACACTCAGCCCCCAGGGAACCGCCAAAGTACATACTCTTCTAAACCGTACTCCTAAGGACAGAAATCGGCATTGCGAATTTTCTATTGAATCGGGATGCAGTTTCTGTGTTTCATCGTCAATGTGATGGTCGAAGGGTTAAAATAATCCTGCTGTGGTGCATCGTAGTCTAACACTGGGCCCCCAGGGAGGAGCCAAAGTACATACCCTTCTAAACCGTACTCATTAGGTTAGAAATCGGAATTGAGAATTTTGTATTGCATCGTGATGCAATTTCTGTGTTTCATCGTCAATGTGATGGTCGAAGGGTAACAGTAAACCTGCTGTGGTGCATCAGAGTCAAACACTGGGCCCCCTGGGGAAGAGCCATAGTACATACTCATCTAAACCGTAATCTTGTGGACAGATATCGGCATTGTGAAATTTGTATTGAATCGGGATGCAATTTCTGTGTTTCATCGTCAATGTGATGGTCTAAGGGTAACAGTAAAGCTGCTGTGGTGCATCGGAGTGTAACACTCAGCCCGCAGGGAAGAACCAAAGTACATACTCTTCTAAATCGTATTCCTAAGGACAGAAATGGGAATTGCGAATTTTCTTTGAATCGGGATGCAATTTCTGTGTTTCATCGTCAATGTGATTGTCGAAGGGTAACAGTAAACTTGCTGTGGTGCATCGTAGTCTCACACTGGCCCCCAGGGATCCGCCAAAGTACATACTCTTCTAAACCATACTCGTAAGGACAGAAATCGGATTTGGGAATTTTGTATTGAATCGGGATGCAATTTCGGTGTTTCATTGTTAATGTGATGGTCGAAGGGTTACAGTAAACGTGCTGTGGTGCATCGTAGTCTAACACTGGGCCCCCAGGGTAGAGCCAAAGTACATACTCTCCTAAACCGTACTCCTGTGGACAGAAATCGGAATTGCGAATTTTCTTTTGAATCGGGTTGCAATTTCTGTGTTTCATCGTCAATGTGATGGTCGAAGGTTTACAGTAAACCTGCTGTGTTGCATCGTAGTCTAATACTGGGCCCCCAGCGCAGAGCCAAAGTACATACTCGTCTAAACCGTACTCCTAAGGACAGAAATCGGAATAGCGAATTTTGTATTGAATCGGGATGCAATTTCTGTGTTTCATCGTCAATACGATGGTCGCAGGGTAACAGTAAAGCTGCTGTGGTGCATCGGAGTGTAACACTCAGCCCGCAGGGAAGAACCAAAGTACATACTCTTCTAATCCGTATTCCTAAGGAACAGAAATCGGAATTGCGAATTTTCTTTGAATCGGGATGCAATTTCTGTGTTTCATCGTCAATGTGATGGTCGAAGGGTTACAGTAAACCTGCTGAGGTGCATCGGAGTCTAACACTCAGCCCTTAGGGAACCGCCAAAATACATACTCTTCTAAACCGTTCTGCTGTGGACTGAAATCGGCATTGCGAATATTGTGTTGAATCGGGATGCAATTTCTGTGTTTCATCGTCAATGTGATGGTTGAAAGGTAACAGTAAACCTGCTGTGGTGCATCGGAGTCTAACACTGGGCCCCCAGGTAATAGCCAAAGTACATACTCTTCTAATTCGTACTCCTGTGGACAAAAATCATCATTGCGATTTTGTATTGTATCGGGATGCAATTTCTGTGTTTCATCGTCAATGTGATGGTCGAAGGGATACAGTAAACCTGCTGTGGTGCATCGGAGTCTAACACTGGGCCCCCAGGGAAGAGCCAAATGACCTACTCTTCTAAACCGTACTCATTAGGTTAGAAATCGGAATTGATAATTTTGTATTGCATCGGGATGCAATTTCTGTGTTTCATCGTCAATGTGATGGTCGAAGGGTAACAGTAAACCTGCTCTGGTGCATCAGAGTCAAACACTGGGCCCCCATGGAAGAGCCAAAGTACATACTCATCTAAACCATAATCTTGCGGACAGAAATCGGCTTTGTAAATTTTGTATTGAATCGGGATGCAATTTCTGTGTTTCATCGTCAATGTGATGGTCGAGGTGTAACAGTAATCTTGCTGTGGTGCATCGTAGTCAACACTGGGCCCCCAGGGAATAGCCGAAAAACATACTCCTCTAAATTGTACTCCTGTGGATAGAAATCGGCATTGCGAATTTTATATTGAATCGGGATGCAATTTCTGTGTTTCATCGTCAATGTGATGGTCGAAGGGTTACAGTAAACCTGCGGTGGTGCATCGGAGCCTAACACTGGGCCGCCAGGGAGGAGCCAAAGTACATACTCTTCTAAACCGTACTCCTGTGGACAGAAATCGGAATTTGCAATTTTGTATTGAATTGGGATGCAATTTCTGTGTTTCATCGTCAATGTGATGGTCGAAGGGTTACAGTAAACCTGCTGTGGTGCATGGGAGACTAACACTGGGCCCCCAGGAAACAGCCAAATTACATGCTCTTCTAAACCGAACTCCTGTGGACAGAAATCGGCATTGCGAATTTTGTATTGAATCGGGATGCAATTTCTGTGTTTCATCGTCAATGTGATGGTCGAAGGGTAACAGTAAACATGCTGTGGTGCATCGGAGTCTAACACTGGGCCCCCAGGGAGGAGCCAAAGTACATACAATTCTAAACCGTACTCCTGTGGACAGAAATCGGAATTGCGAATTTTGTATTCAATCGGGATGCCATTTCTGTGTTTCATCGTCAATGGGATGGTCGAAGGGTTACAGTAAACGTGCTGTGGTGCATCGGAGTCTAACACTCAGCCCCCAGGGAACCGCCAAAGTACATACTCTTCTAAACCGTAATCCTAAGGACAGAAATCGGATTTGCGAATTTTGTATTGAATCGGGATGCAATTTCTGTGTTTCGTCGTCAATACGATTTGCGAAGGATTACAGTGAACCTGCTGTGGTGCATCGGAGTCTAACACTCAGCCCCCAGGGAAGAGCCAAAGTACAGACTCTTCTAAACCGTATTCCTAAGGACAGAAAACGGAATTGCGAAATTTGTGTTGAATCGGTATGCAATTTCTGTGTTTCATCATCAATGTGATGGTCGAAGAGTAACAGTAAACCGCTGTGGTGCATCGTAGTGTAACACTGGGCCCCCAGGGAATAGCCAAAGTACATACTCTTCTAAACTGTACTCCTGTGGACCGAAATCGGCATTGCGAATTTTGTATTGAATCGGGATGCAATTTCTGTGTTTCGTGGTCAATGTGATGGTCGAAGGGTTACAGTAAACCTGCTGTGGTGCATCGTGGTCTAACACTGGGCCCCCAGGTAAGAGCCAAAGTACATACTCTTCTGAACCGTACTCCTAAGGACAGAAATCGGAATTGCGAGTTTTGCATTGAATGGGATGCAATATCTGTGTTTCATAGTCAATGTGATGGTTGAAGGGACACAGTAAACCTGCTGTGGTGCATCGGAGTCTAACACTGGGCCCCCAGGTAAGAGCCAAAGTACATTCTCTTGTAAACCGTACTCATAAAGACAGAAATCGGAATTGTGAATTTTGTATTCAATCGGGATGCAATTTCTGTTTCATCGTCAATGTTATGGTCGAAGGGATACAGTAAACCTGCTGAGGTGCATCGTAGTCTAACACTGGGCCCTCAGGGAAGAGTCAAAGTACAAACTCTTCTAAACCGTACTCCTAAGGACAGATTTCGGAATTGCGGATTTTGTTTTGAATCGGGATGCAATTCCTGTGTTTCATCGTCAATGCGATGGTCGAAGGGATACAGAAAACCTGCTGTGGTGCATCGGAGTCTAATACTTGGCAACCAGGGAAGAGCCAAAGTACATACTCTTCTAAACTGTATTCTTGTGGATAGAAATCGGCATTGCGAAATTTGTATTGAATCGATATGCAATGTCTGTGTTTCATCGTCAATGTGATGGTCTAAGGGTTACAGTAAACGTGCTGTGGTGCATTGGAGTCTAACACTGGGCCCCCAGGGAAGAACCAAATTACATACTCTTCTCAACTGTACTCCTGTGGACAGAAATCGGCATTGTGAATTTTGTATTGAATCCGGATGCAATTCCTGTGTATCATCGTCAATGTGATGGCCCAAGGGATACAGAAAACCTGCTGTGGTGCACTGGAGTCTAACACTTGGCCCCCAGGGAAGAGCCAAAGTACATACACTTCTAAGCTGTATTCTTGTGGACAAAAATCGGCATTGTGAATTTTGTATTGAATCCGGATGCAATTTCTGTGTTTCATCGTCAATGTGATGGTCGAAGGGTAACAGTAAACCTGCTGTGGTGCATCGTAGTTTAACACTGGGCCCCCAGTGAATAGCCAAAGTACATACTCTTCTAAACCGTACTCCTGTGGACAGAAATCGGCATTGCGAATTTTGTATTGAATCGGGATGCCATTTCTGTGTTCCATCGTCAATGTGATGGTCGAAGGGTTACAGTAAACCTGCTTTGGTGCATCATAGTCTAATACTGGGCCCCCAGGGAAGAGCCAAAGTACATACTCTTCTAAACTGTAATCCTGTGGACAAAAGTCGGTATTGCGAATTTTGTATTGAATCGGGATGCAATTTCTGTGTTTCATCGTCAATGTGATGGTCGAAGGGATACAGTAAACCTGCTGTGGTGCATCGGAGTCTAACACTGGGCCCCAGGGAAGTGCCAAAGTACATACACTTCTAATCCGTACTCTTGTGGACAGAAATCGGCATTGCGAATTTTGTATTGAATTGGGATGCAATTTCTGTGTTTCACCGTCAATGTGATGGGCGAAGGGTAACAGTAAATCTCCAGTGGTGCATCGGAGTCTAACACTGGGCCCCCAGGGAAGAACCAAAATACATACTCTTCTAAACCGTACTCCTGTGGACAGAAATCGGCATGGTGAATTTTGTATTGAATCCCGATGCAATTCCTGTGTTTCATCGTCAATGTGATGGTCGAAGGGATACAGAAAACCTGCTGTGGTGCACCGGATTCTAACACTTGGCCCCCAGGGAAGAGCCAAAGTACATACACCTCGAAACCGTACTCCTAAGGACAGAAATCGGAATTGCGAATTTTATATTGAATCGGGATGCAATTTCTGTGTTTTTTCATCTATGGGATGGTCAAAGGGTTACAGTAAACCTGCGGTGGTGCATCGTAGTCTAACTCTGGGCCCCCAGGGAAGAGAAAAAGTACATACTCTTCTAAACCGTACTCCTGTGGACAGAAATCGTCATTGCGAATTTTGTTTTGAATCGGGATGCAATATCTGTGTTTCATCGTCAATGTGATGATCGAAGGGTTACAGTAAACCTGCGGCCGTGCATCGTAGTTTAACACTGAGACCTCAGGGAAGAGCCAAAGTTCATACTCTTCTAAACCGTACTCCTAAGGACAGAAATCGGAATTACGAATTTTGTATTGAATCGGGATGCAATTTCTGTGTTTTGTCGTCAATGTCATGGTCGAAGGGTTACAGTAAACCTGCTGTGGTGCATCGTAGTCTAACACTGGGCCCCCAGGGAAGAGCCAAATTACATTCTCTTCTAAACCGTACTCCTGTTGACAGAAAACGGCATTGCGAATTTTCTATTGAACCGGGATGCAATTTCTGTGTTTCATCGTCTATGTGATGGTCTAAGGGTTACAGTAAACCTGCTGAGGTGCATCGGAGTCTAACACTGGGCCGCCAGGGAAGAGCTAAAGTACATGCTCTTCTAAACCCTACTCCTGTGGACAGAAATCGGCATTGTGAATTTTGTATTGAATCCGGATGCAATTTCTGTGTTTCATCGTCAATGTAATGGTCGAAGGGTAACAGTAACTCTGCTGTTGTGCATCGTAGTCTAACACTGGTCCCCCAGGGATTAGCCAAAGTACATACTCTTCTAAACCGTACTCCTGTGGACAGAACTCGGCATTGCGAATTTTGTTTTGAATCGGGATGCAATATCTGTGTTTCATCGTCAATGTGATGGTCGAAGGGTTACAGTAAACATGCTGTCGTGCATCGTAGTCTAACACTGGGCCCCAGGGAATATCCAAAGTACATACTCTTCTAAACCGTACTCCTGAGTACCGAAATCGGCATTGCGTATTTTGTATTGAATCGGGATGCAATTTCTGTGCTTCATCGTCAATGTGATGGTTGAAGGGATTCAGTAAACCTGCTGTGGTGCATCGGAGTCTAACACTGGGCCCCCAGGTATGAGCCAAAGTACATTCTCTTGTAAACCGTACTCATAAGGACAGAAATCGGAATTGCGAATTTTGTATTCAATCGGTATGCATTTTCTGTTTCATCGTCAATGTTATGGTCGAAGGGATACAGTAAACCTGCTGTGATGCATCGGAGTCTAACATTGGGCCCCCAGGGAAGAGCCAAAGTACATACTCTACTAAACCGTACTCTTCTGGACAGAAATCGGCATTGCGAATTTTGTATTGAATCCGGATGCAATTTCTGTGTTTCATCGTCAATGTGATGGTCGAACGGTAACAGTAAACCTGCTGTGGTGCATCGTAGTCTAACACTGGGCCCCCAGGGAATAGCCAAAGTACAAACTGTTCTATATCCTATCCCTGTGGACAGAAATCGGCATTGCGAATTTTGTATTGAATCGGGATGCAATTTCTGTGTTTCATCGTCAATGTGATGGTCGAAGGGTTATAGTAAACCTGCTGTGGTGCTTCGTAGTGTAACACTGTGCCCCCAGGGTAGAGCCAAAGTACATACCCTTCTAAACCGTACTCCTAAGGACAGATATCGGAATGGCGAATTTTGTATTGAATGGGGATGCGATTTCTGTGTTTCATCGTCAATGTGATGGCCGAAGGGATACAGTAAACCTGCTGTGGAGCATCGGAGTCTAACACTGGGCCCCCAGTGAAGAGCCAAAGTACATACTCTTCTAAACCGAACCTTTGTGGGCAGAAATCGGCATTGCCAATTTTGTATTGAATCGGGATGCAATTTCTGTGCTTCATCGTCATTGTGATGGTCGAAGGGTAAAAGTAAACCTGCTGTGGTGCATCGGAGTCTAACACTCAGCCCCCAGGGAAGAGCCAAAGTAGATACTTTTCTAAACCGTATTCCTAAGGACAGAAATCTGAATTGCGAATTTTCTTTGAATCGGGATGCAATTTCTGTTTTTCATTGTCCATGTGATGGTCGAAGGGTAACAGTGAACCTGCTGTGGTGCATCGTAGTCTAACACTGGGCCCCCAGGGAATAGCCAAAGTACATACTGTTCTAAACCATACTCCTGTGGACAAATATCGGCATTGCGATTTTTGTATTTAATCGGGATGCAATTTCTGTGTTTCATCGTCAATTTGATGGTCGAAGGGTTACAGTAAACCTGCTGAGGTGCATCGTAGTCTAACACTGGGCCCTCAGGGAAGAGTCAAAGTTCAAACTCTTCTAAACCGCACTCCTAAGGACAGATTTCGGAATTGCGAATTTTGTTTTGAATCGGGATGCAATTCCTGTGTTTCATCGTCAATGTGTTGGTCGAAGGGATACAGAAAACCTGCTGCGGTGCATCGGAGTCTAACACTTGGCCACCAGGGAAGAGCCAAAGTACATACTCTTCTAAACTGTATTCTTGTGGACAGAAATCGGCATTGCGAAATTTGTATTGAATCGGTATGCAATTTCTGTGTTTCATCGTCAATGTGATGGTCTAAGGGTTACAGTAAACGTGCTTTGGTGCATTGAAGTCTACCACATGGGCCCCCAGGAAAGAAGCAAAGTACATACTCTTCTAAACCGTACTCCTGTGGACAGAAATCGGCATTGCGAATTTTGTATTAAATCGGGATGCAATATCTGTGTATCATCGTCAATGTGATGGTATAATAGTTACAGTATACCTGCTGTGGTGCATCGGAGTCCAACACTAGGCCCCCAGGGAAGAATCAAAGTACATACTCTTCTTCACCGCACTCATAAGGAAAGAAATGGGAATTGCGTATATTGTATTGAATCGGGATGCAATTTCTGTGTTTCATCGGCAATGTGATGGTCAATGGGATACAGTAATCTTGCTGTGTTGCATCGGAGTCTAACACTGGCCCCCAGGGAAAAGCCCAAGTACATGATCTTCTAAACCGCACTCTTCTGGACAGAAATCGGCATTGCGAATTTTGTATTGAATCGTGAGGCAATTTCTGTGTTTCATCGTCAATGTGATGGTCGAAGGGTAACAGTAAACTTGCTGTGGTGCATCGTAGTTAACACTGGGCCCCCAGAGAATAGCCAAAGTTCATATTCTTATAAACCGTACTCCTGTGGATAGATATCGGCATTGCGAATTTTGTATTGAATCAGGATGCAATTTCTGTGATTCATCGTCAATGTGATGGTCGAAAGGTTACAGTAAACCTACTGTGGTGCATCGGAGTCTAACACTGGTCCCCCAGGGAAGAGCCAAAGTACATACTCTTCTAAACCGTACTCCTGTGGACAAAAATATACATTGCGAATTTTTATTGAATTGGGATGCAATTTCTGTGTTTCATTGTCAATTTGATGGTCGAAGGTTTCAGTAAACCTGCTGTGGTGCATCGTAGTCTAACACTGGGCCCTCAGGGAAGAGCCAAAGTACATACTCTGCTAAACTGTATTCATGTGGACAGAAATCGGCATTGCGAATTTTGTATTGAATCGTGATGCAATTTCTGTGTTTCATCGTCAATGTGATGGTCTAAGAGTTACAGTAAACGAGCTGTGGTGCATTGGAGTCTAACACTGGGCCCCCAGGGAAGAACCAAATTACATACTCCTCTAAACCGTACTCCTGTGGACAAAAATCGGCATTGTGAATTTTGTATTGAATCCGGATGCAATTTCTGTGTTTCATCGTCAATGTGATGGTCGAAGGGTAACAGTAAACCTGCTGTGGTGCATCGTAGTTTAACACTGGGCCCCCAGTGAAAGGCCAAAGTACATACTCTTCTAAAGCGTACTCCTGTGGACGGAAATCGGCATTGCGAATTTTGTGTTGAATCGGGCTGCCATTTCTGTGTTCCATCGTCAATGTGATGGTCGAAGGGTTACAGTAAACCTGCTTTGGTGCATCATAGTCTAATACTGGGCCCCCAGGGAAGAGCCAAAGTACGTACTCTACTAAACTGTATTCCTGTGGACAAAAATCGGCATTGCGAATTTTGTATTGAATCGGGATGATATTTCTGTGTTTCATCGTTAATGTGATGGTCGAAGGGATACAGTAAACCTGCTGTGGTGCATCGGAGTCTAAACTGGGCCCCCAGGGAAGTGCCAAAGTACATACACTTCTAAACCGTACTCTTGTGGACAGAAATCGGCATTGCGAATTTTGTATTGCATCGGGATGCAATTTCTGTGTTTCATCGTCAATGTGATGGTCGAAGGGTAACAGTAAAGCTGCTGTGGTGCATCGGAGACTAACACTTGGCCCCCAGGGAAGTGCCAATGTACATACACTTCTAAACCGTACTCGTCTGGACAGAAATCGGCATTGCGTATTTTGTGTTCAATCATGATGCTATTTCTGTGTTTCATCGTCAATGTGATGGTCGAAGGGTAACAGTAAACCTCTTGCGATGCATAGTAGTCTAACACTGGGCCCCCAGGGAATAGCCATGTTCATACTCTTCTAAACCGTACTCCTGTGGACAGAAATCGGCATTACGAATTTTGTATTGAATCGGGATGCAATATCTGTGTTTCATCGTCAATGTGATGGTCTAAGAGTTACAGTAAACGAGCTGTGGTGCATTGGAGTCTAACACTGGGCCCCCAGGGAAGAACCAAATTACATACTCCTCTAAACCGTACTCCTGTGGACAAAAATCGGCATTGTGAATTTTGTATTGAATCCGGATGCAATTTCTGTGTTTCATCGTCAATGTGATGGTCGAAGGGTAACAGTAAACCTGCTGTGGTGCATCGTAGTTTAACACTGGGCCCCCAGTGAAAGGCCAAAGTACATACTCTTCTAAAGCGTACTCCTGTGGACGGAAATCGGCATTGCGAATTTTGTGTTGAATCGGGCTGCCATTTCTGTGTTCCATCGTCAATGTGATGGTCGAAGGGTTACAGTAAACCTGCTTTGGTGCATCATAGTCTAATACTGGGCCCCCAGGGAAGAGCCAAAGTACGTACTCTACTAAACTGTATTCCTGTGGACAAAAATCGGCATTGCGAATTTTGTATTGAATCGGGATGATATTTCTGTGTTTCATCGTTAATGTGATGGTCGAAGGGATACAGTAAACCTGCTGTGGTGCATCGGAGTCTAAACTGGGCCCCCAGGGAAGTGCCAAAGTACATACACTTCTAAACCGTACTCTTGTGGACAGAAATCGGCATTGCGAATTTTGTATTGAATCGGGATGCAATTTCTGTGTTTCATCGTCAATGTGATGGTCGAAGGGTAACAGTAAAGCTGCTGTGGTGCATCGGAGTCTAACACTTGGCCCCCAGGGAAGTGCCAATGTACATACACTTCTAAACCGTACTCGTCTGGACAGAAATCGGCATTGCGAATTTTGTGTTCAATCATGATGCTATTTCTGTGTTTCATCGTCAATGTGATGGTCGAAGGGTAACAGTAAACCTCTTGCGATGCATAGTAGTCTAACACTGGGCCCCCAGGGAATAGCCATGTTCATACTCTTCTAAACCGTACTCCTGTGAACAGAAATCGGCATTACGAATTTTGTATTGAATCGGGATGCAATATCTGTGTTTCATCGTCAGTGTGATGGTCGAAGGGTTACAGTAAACCTGCGGCCGTGCATCGTAGTGTAACACTGGGCCCCCAGGGAAGAGCCAAATTACATACTCTTCTAAGCCGTACTCCAGTGGACAGAAATCGACATTGCGAATTTTTTATTGAATCGGGATGCAATTTCTGTGTTTCATCGTCAACGTGATGGTCGAATTGTTACAGTAACCCTGCTGTGGTGCATCGTAGTCTAACACTGGGCCCCCAGGGAAGAGCCAAAGTACATACACTTCGAAACCGTACTCCTAAGGACAGAAATCGGAATTGCGAATATCTTATTGAATCGGGATACAATTTCTGTGTTTTATCATATATGGGATGGTCGAAGGGTTACAGTAAACCTGCGGTGGTGCATCGTAGTCTAACACTGGGCCCCCAGGGAGGAGAAAATTACATACTCTTCTAAACCGTACTCCTGTGGACAGAAATCGGAATTGCGAATTTTGTTTTGAATCGGGATGCAATTTCTGTGTTTCATCATCAATGTGATGGACGAAGGGTTACAGTAAACCTGCTGTGGTGCATCGTAGTTTAACACTGAGACCTCAGGGAAGAGCCAAAGTACATACTCTTCTAAACCGTACTCCTAAGGACAGAAATCGGAATTACGAATTTTGTATTGAATCGGGATGCAATTTCTGTGTTTTGTCGTCAATGTGATGGTCTAAGGGTTACAGTAAATCTGCTGTGGTGCATCGGGGTCTAACACTGGGCCGCCAGGGAAGAGCTAAAGTACATACTCTTCTAAACCCTACTCCTGTGGACAGAAATCGGCATTGTGAATTTTGTATTGAATCCGGATACAATTTCTGTGTTTCATCGTCAATGTAATGGTCGAAGGGTAACAGTAACTCTGCTGTTGTGCATCGTAGACTAACACTGGTCCCCCAGGGAATAGCCAAAATACATACTCTTCTAAACTGTACTCCTGTGGACAGAACTCGGCATTGCGAATTTTGTATTGAATCGGGATGCAATATCTGTGTTTCATCGTCAATGTGATGGTCGAAGGGTTACAGTAAACCTGCGGCCGTGCATCGTAGTGTAACACTGGGCCCCCAGGGAAGAGCCAAATTACATACTCTTCTAAGCCGTACTCCTGTGGACAGAAATCGACATTGCGAATTTTTTATTGAATCGGGATGCAATTTCTGTGTTTTATCGTCAAGCTGATATTTGAAGGGATACAGTAAACCTGCTGTGGTGCATCGGAGTCTAACACTGGTCCCCCTGGGAAGAGCCAAAGCACATACTCTTCTAAACCGTTCTCCTGTAGACAGAAATCGGTATTGTGAATTTAGTATTGAATCGGGATGCAATTTCTGTGTTTCATCGTCAATGTGATGGTCGAAGGGATACAGTAAACATGCAGTGGTGCATCGTAGTCTAACACTGGGCCCCCAGGGAAGAGCCAAAGTACATACTCTTCTAAACCGTACTCCTATGGACAGAAATCGGATTTGTGAATTTTGTATTGAATCGGGATGCAATTTCTGTGTTTCATCGTCAATATGATGGTCGAAGGATTACAGTAAACCTGTTGTGGAGCATAGGAGTCTAACACTCAGCGCCCAGGAAACAGCCAAAGTACATACTCTTCTAAATCGTACTCCTGTGGACAGAAATCGGTATTGTGTATTTTGTATTGAATCCCGATGCAATTTCTGTATTTCATCGTAAACGTGATGGTCGAAGATTAACAGTAAACCTGCTGTGGTTCATCGGAGTCTAACACTGTTCCCCCTGGGAAGGGCCAAAGCACATACTCTTCTAAACCGTTCTCCTGTAGACAGAAATCGGTATTGTGAATTGAGTATTGAATCGGGATGCAATTTCTGTGTTTCATCGTCAATGTGATGGTCGAAGGGATACAGTAAACCTGCAGTGGTGCATCGTAGTCTAACACTGGGCCCCCAGGGAAGAGCCAAAGTACATACTCTTCTAAATCGTACTCCTGTGGACAGAAATCGGTATTATGTATTTTGTATTGAATCCCGATGCAATTTCTGTATTTCATCGTAAACGTGATGGTCGAAGGGTAACAGTAAACCTGCTGTGGTGCATCGTAGTCTAACACTGGCCCCCAGGGAATAGCCAAAGTACATACTCTTCTAAACCGTACTCCTGTGGACAGAAATCGGCATTGCGAATTTTGTATTGTATTTCTGTGTTTCATCGCCAATGTGTTGGTCGAAGGGTTACAGTAAACCTGCTGTGGTGCATCGTAGTCTAACAGTGGGCCCCCAGGGAAGAGCCAAAGTTCATACTCTTCTAAACCGTATTCCTGTGGACAGAAATCGGCATTGCGAATTTTGTATTGAATCGGGATGCAATTTCTGTGTTTCATCGTCAATGTGATGGTCGAAGGGATTTAGTAAACCTGCTGTGGTGAATCGGAGTCTAACACTGGCCCCCAGGGAAGAGCCAAAGTACATACTCTTCTAAATCGTACTCCTGTGGACAGAAATCGGTATTGTGTATTTTGTATTGAATCCCGATGCAATTTCTGTATTTCATCGTAAACGTGATGGTCGAAGGGTAACAGTAAACCTGCTGTGGTGCATCGTAGTCTAACATTGGCCCCCAGGGAATAGCCAAAGAACATACTCTTCTAAACCGTACTCCTGTGGACAGAAATCGGCATTGCGAATTTTGTATTGAATCGGGATGCAATTTCTGTGTTTCATCGTCAATATGATGGTCGAAGGGATACAGTAATCCTGCTGTGTTGCATCGGAGTCTAACACTGGGCCCCAGGGAAGAACTAAAGTACATACTCTTCTAAACCATACTCTTCTGGACAGAAATCGGCATTGCGAATTTTGTATTGAATCGTGATGCAATTACTGTGTATCATCGTCAATGTGATGGTCGAAGGGTAACAGTAAACCTCCTGTGATGCATAGTAGTCTAACACTGGGCCCCCAGGGAATAGCCATGTTCATGCTCCTCTAAACCGTACTCCTGTGGACAGAAATCGGCATTGCGAATTTTGTATTGAATCGGGATGCAACTTCTGTGTTTTATCGTCAATGTGATGGTCGAAGGGTTACAGTAAACCTGCTGTGGTGGATCGTAGTCTAACACTGGGCCCCCAGAGAAGAGCCGAAGTACATACTCTTCGAAACCGTACTCCTGTGGACAAACACCTACATTGCGAATTTTTATTGAATTGGGATGCAATTTCTGTGTTTCATTGTCAATTTGATGGTCGAAGGGTTACAGTAAACCTGCCGTGGTGCATCGTAGTCTAACACTGGGCCCTCAGGGAAGAGCCAAAGTACGTACCCTTCTAAACCGTTTTCCTAAAGACAGATATCGGAATTGCGAATTTTGTACTGAATCGGGATCAATTCCTGTGCCTCATCGTCAATGTGATGGTCGAAGGGATACAGAAAACCTGCTGTGGTGCATTGGAGTCTAACACTGGGCCCCCAGGGAAGAACCAAAGTACATACTCTTCTAAACTGTACTCCTGTAGACAGAAATCGGCATTGTGAATTTTGTATTGAATCCGGATGCAATTCCTGTGTATCATCGTCAATGTGATAGTCGAAGGGATACAGAAAATCTGCTGTGGTTTTTCGGAGTTTAACACTGGGCCTCCAGTGAATAGCCAAAGTACATACTCTTCTAAACCGTTCTCCTGTGGACAGAAATCGGCATTGCGAATTTTGTATTGAATCGGGATGCCATTTCTGTGTTCCATCGTCAATGTGATGGTCGAAGGGTTACAGTAAACCTGCTTTGGTGCATCATAGTCTACTACTGGGTCCCCAGGGAAGAATCAAAGTACATACTCTTCTAAACCGTACTCTTCTGGACAGAAATCGGCATTGCGAATTTTGTATTGAAACGGGATGCAATTACTGTGTTTCATCGTCAATGTGATGGTCGAAGGGATACAGTAAACCTGCTGTGGTGCATCGGAGTCTAACACTGGGCCCCCAGGAATAAGCCAAAGTACATACTCTTCTAAACCGTACTCTTCTGGACAGAAATCGGCATTGCTAATTATGTTTTGAATTGCGATGCAATTTTTGTGTTTCATCGTCAATGTGATGGTCGAAGGGTTACAGTAAACCTGCTGTGGTGCCTAGTAGTCTAACACTGGGCCCCCAGGGAAGAGAGAAAGTACATACTCTTCTAAACCGTACTCCTGTGGACAGAAATCGGAATTGCGAATTTTATTTTGAATCGGGATGCAATTTCTGTGTTTCATCGTCAATGTGATGGACGAAAGGTTACAGTAAACCTGCTGTGGTGCATCGTAGTCTAACACTGGGCACCCAGTGAATAGCCAAAGTAAATACTCTTCTAAACCGTACTCCTGTGGACAGATATCGACATTGCGAATTTTGTATTGAATCGGGATGCAATTTCTGTGTTTCATCGTCAACGTGATGGTCGAATTGTTACAGTAAACCTGCTGTGGTGAATCGTAGTCTAACACTGGGCCCCCAGGGATGAGCCAAAGTACATATACTTCTAAACCGTACTCCTAAGGACAGAAATCGGAATTGCGAATTTTGTATTGAATCGGGATGCAATTTCTGTGTTTTATCATCAATGGGATCGTCGAAGGGTTACAGTAAACCTGAGGTGGTGCATCGTAGTCTAACACTGGGCCCCCAGGGAAGAGAAAAAGTACATACTCTTCTAAACTTTACTCCTGTGGACTGAAATCGGAATTGCGAATTTTGTTTTGAATCGGGATGCAATTTCCGTGTTTCATCGTCAATGTGATGGACGAAGGGTTACAGTAAACCTGCTGTGGTGCATCGTAGTTTAACACTGAGACCTCAGTGAAGAGCCAAAGTACATACTTTTCTAAACCCTACTCCTAAGGACAGAAATCGGAATTACGAATTTTGTATTGAATCGGGATGCAATTTCTGTGTTTTGTCGTCAATGTGATGGTCGAAGGGTTACAGTAAACCTGCTGTGGTGCATCGTAGTCTAACACTGGGCCCCCAGGGAAGAGCCAAAGTACATTCTCTTCTAAGCCGTACTCCTGTTGACATGAAGCGGCATTGCGAATTTTGTATTGAACCGGGATGCAATTTCTGTGTTTCATCGTCAATGCGATGGTCTAAGGGTTACAGTAAACCTGCTGTGGTGCATCGGAGTCTAACACTGGGCCGCCAGGGAAGATCTAAAGTACATACTCTTCTAAACCCTACTCCTGTGGACAGAAAACGGCATTGTGAATTTTGTATCGAATCCGGATGCAATTTCTGTGTTTCATCGTCATTGTAATGGTCGAAGGGTAACAGTAACTCTGCTGTTGTGCATCGTAGTCTAACACTGGTCCCCCAGGGAGTAGGGGACTTATGACCTAAGATGTTGAGTCCCATAGTGCTCAGAGCCAGCCCCAGGGAGTAGCCAAAGTACATACTCTTCTAAACCGTAATCCTGTGGACTGAACTCGGCATTGCGAATTTTGTATTGAATCGGGATGCAATATCTGTGTGTCATCGTCAATGTGATGGTCGAAGGGTTACAGTAAACCTGCGGCCGTGCATCGTAGTGTAACAGTGGGCCCATAGGGAAGAGGCAAATTACATACTCTTCTAAACCGTACTCCTGTGGACAGATATCGACATTGCGAATTTTGTATTGAATCGGGATGCAATTTCTGTGTTTCATCGTCAATATGATGGTCGAAGGATTACAGTAAACCTGCTGTGGAGCATGGGAGTCTAACACTCAGCCCCTCAGGAAACAGCCAAAGTACATACTCTTCTAAATCGTACTCCTGTGGACAGAAATCGGCAATGCGAATTTTGTATTGAATCGGGATGCAATTTCTGTGTTTCATCGTCAATGTGATGTTCAAAGGGTTACTGTAAACCTGCTGTGGTGAATCGGAGTCTAACATCGGTCCCCCTGGGAAGAGCCAAAGCACATACTCTTCTAAACCGTTCTCCTGTAGACAAAAATCGGTATTGTGAATTTTGTATTGAATCGGGATGCAATTTCTGTGTTTCATCGTCAATGTGATGTTCAAAGGGTTACAGTAAACCTGCTGTGGTGCATCGGAGTCTAACATCGGTCCCCCTGGGAAGAGCCAAAGCACATACTCTTCTAAACCGTTCTCCTGTAGACAGAAATCGGTATTGTGAATTTTGTATTGAATCGGGATGCAATTTCTGTGTTTCATCGTCAATGTGATGGTCGAAGGGTTACAGTAAACCTGCTGTGGTGCATCGGAGTCTAACACTGGGCCCCCAGGGAAGAGCCAAAGTACATACTCTTCTAAACCGTACTCCTATGGACAGAAATCGGAATTGTGAATTTTCTATTGAATCGGGATGCAATTTCAGTGTTTCATCGTCAATATGATGGTCGAAGGATTTCAGTAAACCTACTTTGGAGCATGGGAGTCTAACATTCAGCCCCCAGGAAACAGCCAAAGTACATACTCTTCTAAATCGTACTCCTTTGGACAGAAATCGGTATTGTGAATTTTGTATTGAATCCGGATGCATTTCTGTATTTCATCTTAAACGTGATGGTCGAAGGATTACAGTAAACCTGCTGTGGTGCATCGTAGTCTAACACTGGCCCCCAGGGAATAGCCATTGTACATACTCTTCTAAACCGTACTCCTGTGGACAGAAATCGGCATTGCGAATTTTGTATTGAATCAGATTGCAATTTCTGTGTTTCATCGTCAATGTGTTGGTCGAAGGGTTACAGTAAACCTGCTGTGGTGCATCGTAGTCTAACACTGGGCCCCCAGGGAAGAGCCAAGGTTCATACTCTTCTAAACCGTATTCCTGTGGAGAGAAATCGGCATTGCGAATTTTGTATAGAATCGGGATGCAATTTCTGTGTTTCATCGTCAATGTGTACTCCGAAGGGTTACAGTAAACTTGCTGTGGTGCATCATAGTCTAACACTGGGCCCCCAGGGAAGAGCCAAAGCACATGCTCTATTAAACTGTACTCCTGTTTACATAAATCGGCATTGTGAATTTGTATTGAATCGGGATGCGATTTCTGTGTTTCATCGTCAATGTGAAGGTCGAAGGGATACAGTAAACCAGCTGTGGTGCGTCGGAGTCTAACACTGGGCCCCCAGGGATGAGTCAAAATACATACTCTTCTAAACCGTCCTCATTAGGTTAGAAATCGGAATTGCGAATTTTGTATTGAATCGGGATGCAGTTTCTGTGTTTCTTTGTCAATGTGATGGTCGAAGGGATACAGTAAACCATGTGTGGTGCATCGGAGTCTAACTCTGGGCCCCCAGGAAAGAGCCAGTGTACGTACTCATCTAAACCGTACTCTTGTGGACAGAAAACGGCATTGTGAATTTTTTATTGAATCGGGACGCAATTTCTGTGTTTCATCGTCAATGTGATGGTTGAAGGGTAACAGTAAACCTGCTGCGGTGCATCGTAGTCTAACAGTGGGCCCCCAGGGAATAGCCGAACTACATACTCTTCTAAACCGTACTCCTGTGGACAGAAATCGGAATTGCGAATTTTGTATTGAATCGCGATGCAATTTCTGTGTTTCATCGCCAATGTGATGGTCGAAGGGTTACAGTAAACCTGCTGTGGTGCATCGTAGTCTAACACTGGGCCCCCAGGGAAGAGCCAAAGTACATACACTTCTAAACCGCACTCCTAATGACCGAAATCGGAATTGCGAATTTTGTATTGAATCGGGATGCAATTTCTGTGTTTCATCGTCAATATGATGGTCGAAGGATTACAGTAAACCTGCTGTGGTGCATCGTAGTCTAACTCTGGGCACCCAGTGAATGGCCAAAGTACATACTCTTCTAAACCGTACTCCTGTGGACAGATATGGGCATTGCGAATATTGTATTGAATCGGGATGCAATTTCTGTGATTCATCGTCAATGTAATGGTCGAAGAGTAACAGTAAACCTGCTGTGGTGCATCGTAGTGTAACACTGGGCCCCCAGGGAAGAGCCAAAGTACATAATCTTCTAAACCGTACTCCTGTGGACAAAAATCGGCATTGCGAATTTTGTATTGAATCGGGATGCAATTTCTGTGTTTCATCGTCAATGTGATGGTCAAAGGGATACAGTAAACCTGCTGTGGTGCAACGGAGTCTAACACTGGGCCCCCAGGGAAGAACAAAGTACATACTCTTCTAAACCGTACTCATAAGGACAGAAATCGGAATTGCGTATTTTGTATTGAATCGGGATGCAATTTCTGTGTTTCATCGTCAATGTGATGGTCGAAAGGATACAGTAATCCTGCTGTGTTGCATCGGAGTCTAACACTGGGCCCCCAGGGAAGTGCTAAAGTACATACTCTTCTAAACCGTACTCTTCTGGACAGAAATCGGCATTGCGAATTTTGTATTGAATCGTGATGCAATTTCTGTGTTTCATCGTCAATGTGATGGTCGAAGGGTAACAGTAAACCTCCTGTGATGCATAGTAGTCTAACACTGGGCTCCCAGGGAGTAGCCATGTAAATAGTCTTCTAAACCGTACTCCTGTGGACAGAAATCGGCATTGCGAATTTTGTATTGAATCGGGATGCAATTTCTGTGTTTCATCGTCAATGTGACGGTCGAAGGGGTACAGTAAACATGCTGTGGTGCATCGTAGTCTAACACTGGGCCCCCAGGGAAGAGCCAAAGTACATACTCTTCTAGACCGTACTCCTAAGGACAGGAATCGGAATTGCGAATTTTGTATTGAATCGGGATGCAATTTATGTGTTTCATCGGTAATGTGATGGTCGAAGGGATACAGTAAACCTGCTGTGGTGCATCGGAGTCTAACACTGGGATCCCAGAGAAGAGCCAAAGTACATACTCTTCTAAACCGTACTCCTGTGGACAGAAATCGGCATTGCGAATTTTGTATTGAATCGGGATGCAATTTCTGTGTTTTGTCGTCAATGTGATGGTCGAAGGGTTACAGTAAACCTGCTGTGGTGCATCGTAGTCTAACACTGGGCCCCCAGGGAAGAGCCAAAGTACATTCTCTTCTAAGCCGTACTCCTTTTGACAGAAAACGGCATTGCGAATTTTGTATTGAACCGGGATGCAATTTCTGTGTTTCATCGTCAATGTGATGGTCTAAGGGTTAAAGTGAACCTGCTGTGGTGCATCGGAGTCTAACACTGGGCCGCCAGGGATGAGCTAAAGTACATACTCTTCTAAACCCTGCTCCTGTGGACAGAAATCGGCATTGTGAATTTTGTATTGAATCCGGATGCAATTTCTGTTTTTATCGTCAATGTAATGGTCGAAGGGTAACAGTAACTCTGCTGTTGTGCATCGTAGTCTGACACTGGTCCCCCAGGGAATAGCCAAAGTACATACTCTTCTAAACCGTACTCCTGTGGACAGAACTCGGCATTGCGAATTTTGTATTGAATCGGGATGCAATATCTGTGTTTCATCGTCAATGTGATGGTCGAAGGGTTACAGTAAACCTGCGGCCGTGCATCGTAGTGTAACAGTGGGCCCCCAGGGAAGAGCCAAATTACATACTCTTCTTAACCGTACTCCTGTGGACAGATATCGACATTGCGAATTTTGTATTGAATCGGGATGCAATTTCTGTGTTTCATCGTCAATATGATGGTCGAAGGATTACAGTGAACCTTCTGTGGAGCATGGGAGTCTAACACTCAGCCCCCAGGAAACAGCCAAAGTACATACTCTTCTAAATCGTACTCCTGTGGACAGAATACGGCATTGCGAATTTTGTATTGAATCAGGATGCAGTTTCTGTGTTTCATCGTCAATGTGATGGTCAAAGGTTTACAGTAAACCTGCTGTGGTGCATAGGAGTCTAACACTGGTCCCCATGTTAAGAGCCAAAGCACATACTCTTCTAAACCGTTCTCCTGTAGACAGAAATCGGTATTGTGAATTTTGTATTGAATCGGGATGCAATTTCTGTGTTTCATCGTCAATGTGATGGTCGAAGGGTTACAGTAAACCTGCTGTGGTGCATCGGAGTTTAACACTGGGCCCCCAGGGAAGAGCCAAAATACATACTCTTCTAAACCGTACTCCTATGGACAGAAATCGGAATTGTGAATTTTGTATTGAATCGGGATGCAATTTCTATGTTTCATCGTCAATATGATGGTCGAAGGATTACAGTAAACCTGCTGTGGTGCATCGGAGTCTAACACTCAGCCCCCAGGAAACAGCCAAAGTACATACTCTTCTAAACCGTACTCCTGTGGACAGAAATCGGCATTGCGAATTTTGTATTGTATCGGGATGCAGTTTCTGTGTTTCATCGTCAATGTGATAGTCGAAGGGATACAGTAACCCTGCTGTGGTGCATCGTAGTGTAACACTGATCCCCCAGGGAAGAGCCAAAGTACATAATCTTCTAAACCGTATTCCTGTGGGCAAAAATCGGCATTGCGAATTTTGTATTGAATCAGGATGCAATTTCTGTGTTTCATCGTCAATGTGATGGTCGAAGGGATACAGTAAACCTGCTGTGGTGCATCGGAGTCTAACACTGGGCCCCCAGGGAAGAATCAAAGTACATACTCTTCTAAACCGTACTCATAAGGACCGAAATCGGAATTGCGTATTTTGTATTGAATCGGGATGCAATTTCTGTGTTTCATCGTCAATGTGATGGCCGAAGGGATACAGGAATCCTGCTGTGTTGCATCGGAGTGTAACACTGGGCCCCGAGGGAAGAGCTAAAGTACATACTCTTCTAAACCATACTCTTCTGGACAGTAATCGGCATTGCGAATCTTGTATTGAATCGTGATGCAATTTCTGTGTTTCATCGTCAATGTGATGGTCTAAGGGTAACAGTAAACCTCCTGTGATGCATAGTAGTCTAACACTGGGCCCCCAGGGAATAGCCATGTTCATACTCTTCTAAACCGTATTCCTGTGGACAGAAATCGGCATTGCGAATTTTGTATTGAATCGGGATGCAATTTCGGTGTTTTATCGTCAATGTGACGGTCGAAGGGTTACAGTAAACCTGCTGTGGTGCATCGTAGTATAACACTGGGCCCCCAGGGAAGAGCCAAAGTACATACTCCTCTAGACCGTACACCTAAGGACAGAAATCGGAATTGCGAATTTTGTATTGAATCGGGATGCAATTTCTGTGTTTCATCGTCATTGTGATGGTCGAAGGAATACAGTAAACCTGCTGTGGTGCATCGGAGTCTAACACTGGGATCCCAGAGAAGAGCCAAAGTACATAGTCTTCTAAACTGTATTCCTGTGGACAGATATCGGCATTGCGAATTTTGTATTGAATCAGGATGCAATTTCTGTGTTTCATCCTCAATGTGATCGTCGAATGGTTACAGTAAACCAATTGTGGTGCATCGGAGTCTAATACTGGTCCCCCAGGGAAGAGCCAAAGTACATACTCTTCTAAACCGTACTCCTGTGACCGGAAATCGGCATTGCGAATTTTGTATTGAATCGGGATGCAATTTCTGTGTTTCATCGTCAATGTGATGGTCGAAGGGATACAGTAAACCTGTTGTGGTGCATCGTAGTCTAACACTGGGCCCCCAGGGAAAAGCCAAAATACATACTCTTCTAAACCGTACTCATAAGGACAGAAATCGGAATTGCGAATTTTGTATTGAATCGGGATGCAATTTCTGTGTTTCATCGTCAATGTGATGGTCGAAGGGATACAGTAAACCTGCTGTGGTGCGTCGGAGTCTAGCACTGGGACCCCAGGGAAAAGCCAAAGTACATACTCTTCTAAACCGTACTCTTCTGGACAGAAATCGGCATTGCGAATTTTGTATTGAATCGGGATGCAATTTCTATGTTTTATCATCTATGTAATGGTGCAAGGGTTACAGTAAACCTGATGTGGTGAGTCGGAGTCTAGCACTGGGCCCCCAGGGAAGAGCCAAAGTACATACTCTTCTAGACCGTACTCCTGTGGACAGAAATAGGAAATGCGAATTTTGTTTTGAATCGGGATGCAATTTCTGTGTTTAATCGTCACTGTGATGGTCGAAGGGATACAGTAAACCTGCTGTGGTGCATCGGAGTCTTACACTGGGCCCCCTGGGATCAGCCAAAATGTACATACTCTTCTAAACCGTACTCATTAGGTTAGAAATCGGAATTGCGAATTTTGTATTGAATCGGGATGCAATTTCTGTGTTTCATCGTCAATGTGATGGTCGAAGGGATACAGTAAACCTGCTGTGGTGCATCGGAGTCTTACACTGGGCCCCCTGGGATCAGCCAAAATGTACATACTATTCTAAACCGTACTCATTAGGTTAGAAATCGGAATTGCGAATTTTGTATTGAATCGGGATGCAATTTCTGTGTTTCATCGTCAATGTGATGGTCGAAGGGATACAGTAAACCCGCTGTGGTGCATCGGAGTCTTACACTGGGCCCCCTGGGATCAGCCAAAATGTACATACTATTCTAAACCGTACTCATTAGGTTAGAAATCGGAATTGCGAATTTTGTATTGAATCGGGATGCAATTTCTGTGTTTCATCGTCAATGTGATGGTCGAAGGGATACAGTAAACCTGCTGTGGTGCGTCGGAGTCTAGCACTGGGACCCCAGGGAAAAGCCAAAGTACATACTCTTCTAAACCGTACTCTTCTGGACAGAAATCGGCATTGCGAATTTTGTATTGAATCGGGATGCAATTTCTATGTTTTATCATCTATGTAATGGTGCAAGGGTTACAGTAAACCTGATGTGGTGAGTCGGAGTCTAACACTGGGCCCCCAGGGAAGAGCCAAAGTACATACTCTTCTAGACCGTACTCCTGTGGACAGAAATAGGAAATGCGAATTTTGTTTTGAATCGGGATGCAATTTCTGTGTTTAATCGTCAATGTGATGGTCGAAGGGATACAGTAAACCTGCTGTGGTGCATCGGAGTCTTACACTGGGCCCCCTGGGATCAGCCAAAATGTACATACTCTTCTAAACCGTACTCATTAGGTTAGAAATCGGAATTGCGAATTTTGTATTGAATCGGGATGCAATTTCTGTGTTTCATCGTCAATGTGATGGTCGAAGGGATACAGTAAACCTGCTGTGGTGCATCGGAGTCTTACACTGGGCCCCCTGGGATCAGCCAAAATGTACATACTATTCTAAACCGTACTCATTAGGTTAGAAATCGGAATTGCGAATTTTGTATTGAATCGGGATGCAATTTCTGTGTTTCATCGTCAATGTGATGGTCGAAGGGATACAGTAAACCCGCTGTGGTGCATCGGAGTCTTACACTGGGCCCCCTGGGATCAGCCAAAATGTACATACTATTCTAAACCGTACTCATTAGGTTAGAAATCGGAATTGCGAATTTTGTATTGAATCGGGATGCAATTTCTGTGTTTCATCGTCAATGTGATGGTCGAAGGGATACAGTAAACCCGCTGTGGTGCATCGGAGTCTTACACTGGGCCCCCTGGTATCAGCCAAAATGTACATACTATTCTAAACCGTACTCATTAGGTTAGAAATCGGAATTGCGAATTTTGTATTGAATCGGGATGCAATTTCTGTGTTTCATCGTCAATGTGATGGTCGAAGGGATACAGTAAACCTGATGTGGTGAGTCGGAGTCTAACACTGGCCCCCAGGGAAGAGCCAAAATACATACTCTCCTAAACCGTACCCTTAAGTACAGAAATCGGAATTGCGAATTTTGTATTGAATCGAGATGCAATTTCTGTGTTTCGTCGTCAACATGATGGTCGAAGGATTACAGTAAACGTGCTATGGTGCATCGGAGTCTAACACTCAGCGCCCAGGAAACAGCCAGAGTACATACTCGTCTAAACCGTACTCCTGTGGACAGAAATCGGCATTGTGAATTTTGTATTGAATCCGGATGAAATTTCTGTATTTCATCGTCATTGTGATGGTCAAAGGGTAACAGGAAACCTGCTGTGGTGCATCGTAGTCAAACACTGGCCCCCAGGGAATAGCCAAAGTACATACTCTTCTAAACCGTACACCTGTGGACAGAAATCGGCTTTGCGAATTTTGTATTGAATTGGGATGCAATTTCTGTGTTTCATCGTCAATGTGATGGTCGAAGGGATACAGTAAAGCTGCTGTGGTGCATCGGAGTCTAACACTGGGCCCCCAAGGAATAGCCAAAGTATATACTCTTCTAAACCGTACTCTTGTGGGCAGAAAACGGCATTGTGAATTTTGTATTGAATCGGGATGCAATTTCTGTGTTTCGTCGTCAACATGATGGTCGAAGGATTACAGTAAACGTGCTATGGTGCATCGGAGTCTAACACTCAGCGCCCAGGAAACAGCCAGATTACATACTCGTCTAAACCGTACTCCTGTGGACAGAAATCGGCATTGTGAATTTTGTATTGAATCCGGATGAAATTTCTGTATTTCTTCGTCAACGTGATGGTCAAAGGGTAACAGGAAACCTGCTGTGGTGCATCGTAGTCAAACACTGGCCCCCAGGGAATAGCCAAAGTACATACTCTTCTAAACCGTACACCTGTGGACAGAAATCGGCTTTGCGAATTTTGTATTGAATTGGGATGCAATTTCTGTGTTTCATCGTCAATGTGATGGTCGAAGGGATACAGTAAAGCTGCTGTGGTGCATCGGAGTCTAACACTGGGCCCCCAAGGAATAGCCAAAGTATATACTCTTCTAAACCGTACTCTTGTGGACAGAAATCGGCATTGTGAATTTTGTATTGAATCGGGATGCAATTTCTGTGTTTCATCGTCAATGTGATGTTCGAAGGGTAACAGTAAACCTGCTGTGGTGCATCAGAGTCAAACACTGGGCCCCCAGGGAAAGCCAAAGTACATACTCTTCCAAACCGTACTCCTGTTAAGAGAAATCGGCATAGCGAATTTTGTATTGAATCGGGATATAATTTCTGTGTTTCATCATCAATGTGATGGTCGAAGGGTTACAGTAAACCTGCTGAGGTGCATCGAAGTCTAACACTGGGCCCCCAGATAAGAGCCAAAGTACACACTCTTCTAAACCGTACTCCTGTGGACAGAAATCTGCATTGCGAATTTTGTATTCAATCGGGATGAAATTTCTGTGTTTCATCGTCAATGTGATGGTCGAAGGGATACAGTAAACCTGCTGTGGTGCATCGTAGTCTAACATTGGGCCCCCAGGGAATAGCCAAATTACATACTCTTTTAAACCATACTCCTGTGGACAGAAATCGGCATTGCGAATTTTGTATTGAATCAGGATGCAATTTCTGTGTTTCATCGTCAATGTGATGGTGGAAGGGTTACAGTAAACCTGCTGTGGTGCATCGGAGTCTAACACTGGGCCCCCAGGGAAGAGCCAAATTACACACTCTTCTAAACCGTACTCCTGTGGACAGAAATCGGAATTGCGAATTTTGTTTTGAATCGGGATGCAATTTCTGTGTTTCATCGTCAATGTGATGGTCGAAGGGTTACAGTAATCCTGCTGTGGTGCATCGTAGTGTAACAATGGGAACACAGGAAAGAGCCAAAGTACATACCGTTCTAAACCGCACTCCTAAGGACAGATATCGGAATTGCGAACTTCGTATTGAATGGGGATGCGATTTCTGTGTTTCAATGTCAATGTGATAGTCGAAGGGATACAGTAAACTTGCTGTGGTGCATCGGAGTCTAACACTGGGCCCCCAGGGAAGCGCCAGAGTACATACTCTTTTAAACCGTACTCCTGTGGACAGAAATCGGCATTGCGAATTTTGTATTGAATCGGGATGCAATTTCTGTGTTTCATCGTCAATGTGGTGGTTGAAGGGTTACAGTAAACCTGCTGTGGTGCATCGGAGTCTAACACTGGGACCCCAGGGATGAGCCAAAGTACATACTCTTCTAAACCGTACTCCTGTGGACAAAAATCGACATTGTGAATTTTGTATTGAATCGGGATGGAATTTCTGTGTTTCTTCGTCAATGTGATTGTAAAAGGGTAACAGTAAACATGCTGTGGTGCATTGTAGTCTAAGACTGGGCCCCCAGGGAATAGCCAAAGTATGTACTCTTCTAAACCGTACTCCTGTGGACAGAAATCGGCATTCCGAATTTTGTATTGAATCGGGATGCAATATCTGTGTTTCATCGTCAATGTGATGGTCGAAGATTTACAGTAAACCTGCGGTCGTGCATCGTAGTCTAACACTGAGCTCCCAGGGAAGAGCCAAAGTACATACTCTTCTAAACCGTACTCCTGTTGACAGAAAACGGCATTGCGAATTTTGTATTGAACCAGGATGCAATTTCTGTGTTTCATCGTCAATGTGATGGTCGAAGGGTTACAGTAAACCTGCTGTGGTGCATCGTAGTGTAACACTGGGAACCCAGGGAAGAGCCAAAGTACATACCGTTCTAAACCGTACTCCTAAGGACAGATATCGGAATTGCGAAATTTGTATTGAATGGTTATGCGATTTCTGTGTTTCATCGTCTATGTGATGGTCGAAGGGATACAGAAAACCTGCTGTGGTGCATCGGAGTCTAACAGTGGTCCCCCTGGGAAGAGCCAAAGTACATACTCTTCTAAACCGTACTCCTGTGGACAGAAATCGGAATTGCGAATTTTGTATTGAATCAGGATGCAATTTCTGTGTTTCATCGTCAATGTGATGGTCGAAGGGTTACAGTAAACCTGCTGTGGTGCATCGTAGTGTAACACTGGGAACCCAGGGAAGAGCCAAAGTACATACCGTTCTAAACCGTACTCCTAAGGACAGATATCGGAATTGCGAAATTTGTATTGAATGGTTATGCGATTTCTGTGTTTCATCGTCTATGTGATGGTCGAAGGGATACAGAAAACCTGCTGTGGTGCATCGGAGTCTAACACTGGGCCCCCACGGAAGCGCCAGAGTACATATTCTTCTAAACCGTACTCCTGTGGACAGAAATCGGCATTGCGAATTTTGTATTGAATCAGGATGCAATTTCTGTGTTTCATCGTCAATGTGATGGTCGAAGGGTTACAGTAAACCTGCTGTGGTGCATCGGAGTCTAACACTGGCCCTCCAGGGAATAGCCAAAGTACATACTCTTTTAAACCATACTCCTGTGGACAGAAATGGGCATTGCGAATTTTAAATTGTATTGGGATGTAATTTCTGTGTTTCATCGACCATGTGATGGTCGAAGGGTTACAGTAAACCTGCTGTGGTGCATCGGAGTCTAACACTCAGCCCCCAGGGAAGAGCCAAAGTACATACTCTTCTAAACCGTATTCCTAAGGACAGAAATCGGAATTGCGAATTTTGTATTGAAACGGGATGCAATTTGTGTATTTCATCGTCAATGTGATGGTCGAAGGGTTACAGTAAACCTGCTGTGGTGCATCGTAGTCTAACACTGGCCCCCAGGGAATAGCCAAAGTACATACTCTTCTAAACCGTACGCCTGTGGAAAGAAATCGACATTGTGAATTTTGTATTGAATCGGCATGCAATTTCTGTGTTTCATCGTCAATGTGATGGTCGAAGGGATTTAGTAAACCTGCTGTGGTGAATCGGAGTCTAACACTGGCCCCCAGGGAAGAGCCAAAGTACATACTCTTCTAAATCGTACTCCTGTGGACAGAAATCGGTATTGTGTATTTTGTATTGAATCCCGATGCAATTTCTGTATTTCATCGTAAACGTGATGGTCGAAGGGTAACAGTAAACCTGCTGTGGTGCATCGTAGTCTAACACTGGCCCCCAGGGAATAGCCAAAGTACATACTCTTCTAAACCGTACTCCTGTGGACAGAAATCGGCATTGCGAAAATTTTATTGAATCTGTATGCAATTTCTGTGTTTCATTGTCAATGTGTTGGTCGAAGGGTTACAGTAAACCTGCTGTGGTGCATCGTAGTCTAACACTGGGCCCCCAGGGAAGAGCCAAAGTTCATACTCTTCTAAACCGTATTCCTGTGGACAGAAATCGGCATTGCGAATTTTGTATTGAATCGGGATGCAATTTCTGTGTTTCATCGTCAATGTGATGGTCGAAGGGATTTAGTAAACCTGCTGTGGTGAATCGGAGTCTAACACTGGCCCCCAGGGAAGAGCCAAAGTACATACTCTTCTAAACCATACCCTTAAGGACAGAAATCGGAATTGCGAATTTTGTATTGAATCGGGATGCAATTTCTGTGTTTTATCGTCAATGTGATGGTCGAAGGGTTACAGTAAACCAGCTGTGGTGCATCGTAGTCTAACACTGGGCCCCCAGGGAAGAGCCAAAGTACATACTCTTCTAGACCGTACTCCTAAGGACAGAAATCGGAATTGCGAATTTTGTATTGTATCGGGATGCAATTTCTGTGTTTCATCGTCAATGTGATGGTCGAAGGGATACAGTAAACCTGCTGTGATGCATCGGAGTCTAACACTGGGATCCCAGAGAAGAGCCAAAGTACATAGTCTTCTAAACCGTATTCCTGTGGACAGGTATCGGCATTGCGAATTTTGTATTGAATCAGGATGCAATTTCTGTGTTTCATCCTCAATGTGATGGTCGAATGGTTACAGTAAACCAGCAGTGGTGCATCGGAGTCTAACACTGGTCATCCAGGGTAGAGCCAAAGTACATACTCTTTTAAACCGTACTCCTGTGGACAGAAATCGGCATTGCGAATTTGTATTGAATCGGGATGCAATTTCTGTGTTTCATCGTCAATGTGAAGGTCGAAGGGTAACAGTAAACCTGCTGTGGTGCATAAGAGTCTAACACTCAGCCCCCAGGGCAGAGCCTAAGTAGATACTTCTCTAAACCGTATTCCTAAGGACAGAAATCTGAATTGCGAATTTTCTTTAAATCGGGATGCAATTTGTATATTTCATCGTCAATGTGATTGTCGAAGGGTAACAGTGAACCTGCTGTGGTGCATCGTAGTCTAACACTGGGCCCCCAGGGAATAGCCAAAGTACATACTCTTCTAAACCATACTCCTGTGGACATATATTGGCATTGCGATTTTTGTATTGAATCGGGATGCAATTTCTGTGTTTCATCGTCAATTTGATGGTCGAAGGGTTACAGTAAACCTGCTGAGGTGCGTCGTAGTCTAACACTGGGCCCTCAGGGAAGCGTCAAAGTACTAACTCTTCTAAACGATACTCCTAAGGACAGATTTCGGAATTGCGTATTTTGTATTGAATCAGGATGCAATTCCTGTGTTTCATCGTCAATGTGATGGTCGAAGGGATACAGAAAATCTGCTGTGGTGCATCGGAGTCTAACACATGGCCTCCAGGGAAGAGCCAAAGTACATACTCTTCTAAACTGTATTCTTGTGGACAGAAATCGGCATTGCGAATTTGTATTGAATCGGTATGCAATTTCTGTGTTTCATCGTCAATGTGATGGTCGAAGGGTTACAGTAAACGTGCTGTGGTGCATTGGAGTTAACACTGGGCCCCCAGGGAAGAACCAAAGTACATACTCTTCTAAACCGTACTCCTGTGGACAGAAATCGGCATTGCGAATTTTGTATTGAATCGGGATGCATTTTCTATGTTTTATCGTCAATGTGATGGTCGAAGGGTTACAGTAAACCTGCTGTGGTGGATCGTAGTCTAACACTGGGCCCCCAGAGAAGAGCCGAAGTACATACTCTTCGAAACCGTACTCCTGTGGACAAACACCTACATTGCGAATTTTTATTGAATTGGGATGCAATTTCTGTGTTTCATTGTCAATTTGATGGTCGAAGGGTTACAGTAAACCTGCCGTGGTGCATCGTAGTCTAACACTGGGCCCTCAGGGAAGAGCCAAAGTACGTACCCTTCTAAACCGTTTTCCTAAAGACAGATATCGCAATTGCGAATTTTGTATTGAATCGGGATCAATTCCTGTGCTTCATCGTCAATGTGATGGTGGAAGGGATACAGAAAACTAGCAGTGGTGCATTGGAGTCTAACACTGGGCCCCCAGGGAAGAACCAAAGTACATACTCTTCTAAACTGTACTCCTGTGGACAGAAATCGGCATAGTGAATTTTGTATTGAATCCGGATGCAATTCCTGTGTATCATCGTCAATGTGATAGTCGAAGGGATACAGAAAACCTGCTGTGGTGCATCGGAGTTTAACACTGGGCCTCCAGTGAATAGCCAAAGTACATACTCTTCTAAACCAGTCTCTTGTGGACAGAAATCGGCATTGCGAATTTTGTATTGAATCGGGATGCCATTTCTGTGTTCCATCGTCAATGTAATGGTCGAAGGGTTACAGTAAACCTGCTTTGGTGCATCATAGTCTACTACTGGGTCCCCAGGGAAGAATCAAAGTACATACTCTTCTAAACCGTACTCATAAGGACAGAAATGGGAATTGCGAATTTTGTATTGAATCGGGATGCAATTTCTGTGTTTCATCGTCAATGTGATGGTCGAAGGGATACAGTAATCCTGCTTTGTTGCATCGGAGTCTAACACTGGCCCCCATGGAAGAGCCAAAGTTCATAATCTTCTAAACCGTACTCTTCTGGACAGAAATCTTCATTGCGAATTTTGTATTGAAACGGGATGCAATTACTGTGTTTCATCGTCAATGTGATGGTCGAAGGGATACAGTAAACCTGCTGTGGTGCATCGGAGTCTAACACTGGGCCCCCAGGAAAAAGCCAAAGTACATACTCTTCTGGACAGAAATCGGCATTGCTAATTTTGTATTGAATTGGGATGCAATTTCTGTGTTTCATCGTCAATGTGATGGTCGAAGGGTTACAGTAAACCTGCTGTGGTTCCTAGTAGTCTCACACTGGGCCCCCAGGGAAGAGAGAAAGTACATACTCTTCCAAAACGTACTCCTGTGGACAGAAATCGGAATTGCGAATTTTATTTTGAATCGGGATGCAATTTCTGTGTTTCATCGTCAATGTGATGGACGAAGGGTTACAGTAAACCTGCTGTGGTGCATCGTAGTCTAACACTGGGCACCCAGTGAATAGCCAAAGTAAATACTCTTCTAAACCGTACTCCTGTGGACAGATATCGGCATTGCGAATTTTGTATTGAATCGGGATGCAATTTCTGTGTTTCATCGTCAACGTGATGGTCGAATTGTTACAGTAAACCTGCTGTGGTGAATCGTAGTCTAACACTGGGCCCCCAGGGATGAGTCAAAGTACATATACTTCTAAACCGTACTCCTAAGGACAGAAATCGGAATTGCGAATTTTGTATTGAATCGGCATGCAATTTCTGTGTTTTATCATCAATGGGATCGTCGAAGGGTTACAGTAAACCTGAGGTGGAGCAACGTAGTCTAACACTGGGCCCCCAGGGAAGAGAAAAAGTACATACTCTTCTAAACTTTACTCCTGTGGACTGAAATCGGAATTGCGAATTTTGTTTTGAATCGGGATGCAATTTCTGTGTTTCATCGTCAATGTGATGGACGAAGGGTTACAGTAAACCTGCTGTGGTGCATCGTAGTTTAACACTGAGACCTCAGGGAAGAGCCAAAGTACATACTTTTCTAAACCCTACTCCTAAGGACAGAAATCGGAATTACGAATTTTGTATTGAATCGGGATGCAATTTCTGTGTTTCATCGTCAATGTGTAATCCGAAGGGTTACAGTAAACTTGCTGTGGTGCATCATAGTCTAACACTGGACCCCCAGGGAAGAGCCAAAGCACATGCTCTACTAAACCGTACTCCTGTTTACATAAATCGGCATTGTGAATTTTGTATTGAATCGGGATGCGATTTCTGTGTTTCATCGTCAATGTGAAGGTCGAAGGGATACAGTAAACCAGCTGTGGTGCGTCGGAGTCTAACACTGGGCCCCCAGGGATGAGTCAAAATACATACTCTTCTAAACCGTCCTCATTAGGTTAGAAATCGGAATTGCGAATTTTGTATTGAATCGGGATGCAGTTTCTGTGTTTCTTTGTCAATGTGATGGTCGAAGGGATACAGTAAACCTGCTGTGGTGCATCGGAGTCTAACTCTGGGCCCCCAGGGAAGAGCCAGAGTACATACTCATCTAAACCGTACTCTTGTGGACAGAAAACGGCATTGTGAATTTTTTATTGAATCGGGACGCAATTTCTGTGTTTCATCGTCAATGTGATGGTTGAAGGGTAACAGTAAACCTGCTGTGGTGCATCGTAGTCTAACTCTGGGCCCCCAGGGAATAGCCGAACTACATACTCTTCTAAACCGTACTCCTGTGGACAGAAATCGGAATTGCGAATTTTGTATTGAATCGCGATGCAATTTCTGTGTTTCATCGCCAATGTGATGGTCGAAGGGTTACAGTAAACCTGCTGTGGTGCATCGTAGTCTAACACTGGGCCCCCAGGGAAGAGCCAAAGTACATACACTTCTAAACCGTACTCCTAAGGACGGAAATCGGAATTGCGAATTTTGTATTGAATCGGGATGCAATTTCTGTGTTTCATTGTCAATATGATGGTCGAAGGATTACAGTAAACCTGCTGTGGTGCATCGTAGTCTAACTCTGGGCACCCAGTGAATGGCCAAAGTACATACTCTTCTAAACCGTACTCCTGTGGACAGATATCGGCATTGCGAATATTGTATTGAATCGGGATGCAATTTCTGTGTTTCATCGTCAATGTAATGGTCGAAGAGTAACAGTAAACCTGCTGTGGTGCATCGTAGTGTAACACTGGGCCCCCAGGGAAGAGCCAAAGTACATAATCTTCTAAACCGTACTCCTGTGGACCAAATCGGCATTGCGAATTTTGTATTGAATCGGGATGCAATTTCTGTGTTTCATCGTCAATGTGATGGTCGAAGGGATACAGTAAACCTGCTGTGGTGCAACGGAGTCTAACACTGGGCCCCCAGGGAAGAACAAAGTACATACTCTTCTAAACCGTACTCATAAGGACAGAAATCGGAATTGCGTATTTTGTATTGAATAGGGATGCAATTTCTGTGTTTCATCGTCAATGTGATGGTCGAAGGGATACAGTAATCCTGCTGTGTTGCATCGGAGTCTAACACTGGGCCCCAGGGAAGTGCTAAAGTACATACTCTTCTAAACCGTACTCTTCTGGACAGAAATCGGCATTGCGAATTTTGTATTGAATCGTGATGCAATTTCTGTGTTTCATCGTCAATGTGATGGTCGAAGCGTAACAGTAAACCTCCTGTGATGCATAGTAGTCTAACACTGGGCTCCCAGGGAGTAGCCATGTTAATAGTCTTCTAAACCGTACTCCTGTGGACAGAAATCGGCATTGCGAATTTTGTATTGAATCGGGATGCAATTTCTGTGTTTCATCGTCAATGTGACGGTCGAAGGGGTACAGTAAACCTGCTGTGGTGCATCGTAGTCTAACACTGGGCCCCCAGGGAAGAGCCAAAGTACATACTCTTCTAGACCGTACTCCTAAGGACAGGAATCGGAATTGCGAATTTTGTATTGAATCGGGATGTAATTTATGTGTTTCATCGGTAATGTGATGGTCGAAGGGATACAGTAAACCTGCTGTGGTGCATCGGAGTCTAACACTGGGATCCCAGAGAAGAGCCAAATTACATACTGTTCTAAACCGTACTCCTGTGGACAGAAATCGGCATTGCGAATTTTGTATTGAATCGGGATGCAATTTCTATGTTTCATCGTCAATGTGATGGTCGAAGGGATACAGTAAACCTGCTGTGGTGCATCGTAGTCTAACACTGGGCCCCCAGGGAAGAGCCAAAGTACATATACTTCTAAACCGTACTCCTAAGGACCGAAATCGGAATTGCGAAATTTGTATTGAATCGGTATGCAATTTCTGTGTTTTATCATCTATGGGATGGTCGAAGGGTTACAGTAAACCTGCGGTGGTGCATCGTAGTCTAACACTGGGCCCCCAGGGAAGAGAAAAAGTACATACTCTTCTAAACTTTACTCCTGTGGATAGAAATCTGAATTGCGAATTTTGTATTGAATCGGGATGCAATTTCAGTGTTTCATCGTCAATGTGATGGACGAAGGGTTACAGTAAACCTGCTGTGGTGCATCGTAGTTTAACACTGAGACCTCAGGGAAGAGCCAAAGTACATACTCTTCTAAACCGTACTCCTAAGGACAGAAATCGGAATTACGAATTTTGAATTGAATCGGGATGCAATTTCTGTGTTTTGTCGTCAATGTGATGGTCGAAGGGTTACAGTAAACCTGCTGTGGTGCATCGTAGTCTAACACTGGACCCCCAGGGAAGAGCCAAAGTACATTCTCTTCTAAGCGGTACTCCTGTTGACAGAAAACGGCATTGCGAATTTTGTATTGAACCGGGATGCAATTTCTGTGTTTCATCGTCAATGTGATGGTCTAAGGGTTAAAGTGAACCTGTTGTGGAGCATGGAAGTCTAACACTGAGCCCCCAGGAAACAGCCAAAGTACATACTCTTCTAAATCGTACTCCAGTGGACAGAAATCGGTATTGTGAATTTTGTATTGAATCCGGATGCAATTTCTGGATTTCATCTTAAACGTGATGGTCGAAGGATTACAGTAAACCTGCTGTGGTGCATCGTAGTCTAACACTGGCCCCCAGGGAATAGCCAAAGAACATACTCTTCTAAACCGTACTCCTGTGGACAGAAATCGGCATTGCGAATTTTGTACTGAATCGGGATGCAATTTCTGTGTTTCATCGTCAATGTGATGGCCGAAGGGATACAGTAAACCTGCTGTTGTGAATCGGAGTCGAACACTGGCCCCCAGGGAAGAGCCAAAGTACATACTCTTCTAAACCATACCCTTAAGGACAAAAATCGGAATTTCGAATTTTGTATTGAATCGGGATGCAATTTCTGTGTTTCGTCGTCAAGATGATGGTCGATGGATTACAGTAAACGTGCTGTGGTGCATCGGAGTCTAACACTCTGCGCCCAGGAAGCAGCCAAAGTTTATACTCTTCAAAACCGTACTCCTGTGGACAGAAATCGGCATTGTGAATTTTGTATTGAATCCGGATGCAATTTCTGTATTTCATCGTCAACGTGATGGTCATAGGGTAACAGTAAACCTGCTCTGGTGCATTGTAGTCAAACACTGGCCCCCAGGGAATAGCCAAAGTACATACTCTTCTAAACCGTACTCCTGTGGACAGAAATCGGCATTGCGAATTTTGTACTGAATCGGGATGCAATTTCTGTGTTTCATCGTCAATGTGTTATCCGAAGGGTTACAGTAAACCTGCTAAGGTGCATCGTAGTCTAACACTGGGCCCCCAGGGAAGAGCCAAAGCACATGCTCTACTAAACTGTACTCCTGTTTACAGAAATCGGCATTGCGAATTTTGTATTGAATCGGGATGCGATTTCTGTGTTTCATCGTCAATGTGAAGGTCGAAGGGATACAGTAAACCAGCTGTGGTGCGTCGGAGTCTAACACTGGGCCCCCAGGGATGAGTCAAAGTACATACTCTTCTAAACCGTCCTCATTAGGTTAGAAATCGGAATTGCGAATTTTGTTTGAATCGGGATGCAATTTCTGTGTTTCATCGTCAATGTGTTATCCGTAGGGTTACAGTAAACCTGCTGTGGTGCATCGTAGTCTAACACAGGGCCCCCAGGGAAGGGCCAAAGCACATACTCTTCAAAACCGTACTCCTGTGGACAGAAATCGGCATTGTGAATTTTGTATTGAATCCGGATGCAATTTCTGTATTTCATCGTCAACGTGATGGTCATAGGGTAACAGTAAACCTGCTGTGGTGCATCGTAGTCTAACACTGGGCCCCCAGGGATGAGCCAAAGTTCATACTCTTCTAAACCGTATTCCTGTGGACAGAAATCGGCATTGCGAATTTTGTATTGAATCGGGATGCAATTTCTGTGTTTCATCGTCAATGTGATGGTCGAAGGGTTACAGTAAACCTGCTGTAGTGCATCGTAGTCTAACACTGGGCCCCCAGGGAAGAGCCAAAAGTACATACTCTCCTAAACCGTACTCCTAAGGACGGAAATCGGAATTGCGAATTTTGTATTGAATCGGGATGCAATTTCTGTGTTTCATCGTCAATATGATGGTCGAAGGATTACAGTAAACCTGCTGTGGTGCATCGGAGTCTAACACTCAGCCCCCAGGAAACAGCCAAAGTACATACTCTTCTAAACCGTACTCCTGTCGACATAAATCGGCATTGTGAATTTTGTAATGAATCCGGATACAATTTCTGTACTTCATTGTCAACGTGACAGTCGAAGGGTAACAATAAACCTGCTGTGGTGCATCGTAGTCTAACACTGGCCCCCCAGGGTTTAGCCTAAATACATACTCTTCTAAACCGTACTCCTGTGGACAGAAATCGGCATTGCGAATTTTGTATTGTATCGGGATGCAGTTTCTGTGTTTCATCGTCAATGTGATGGTCGAAGGGATACAGTAAACCTGCTGTGGTGCATCGTAGTGTAACACTGATCCCCCAGGGAAGAGCCAAAGTACATAATCTTCTAAACCGTACTCCTGTGGGCAAAAATCGGCATTGCGAATTTTGTATTGAATCAGGATGCAATTTCTGTGTTTCATCGTCAATGTGATGGTCGAAGGGATACAGTAATCCTGCTGTGTTGCATCGGAGTGTAACACTGGGCCCCCAGGGAAGAGCTAAAGTACATACTCTTCTAAACCATACTCTTCTGGACAGAAATCGGCATTGCGAATTTTGTATTGAATCGTGATGCAATTTCTGTGTTTCATCGTCAATGTGATGGTCTAAGGGTAACAGTAAACCTCCTGTGATGCATAGTAGTCTAACACTGGGCCCCCAGGGAATAGCCATGTTCATACTCTTCTAAACCGTATTCCTGTGGACAGAAATCGGCATTGCGAATTTTGTATTGAATCGGGATGCAATTTCGGTGTTTTATCGTCAATGTGACGGTCGAAGGGTTACAGTAAACCTGCTGTGGTGCATCGTAGTATAACACTGGGCCCCCAGGGAAGAGCCAAAGTACATACTCCTCTAGACCGTACACCTAAGGACAGAAATCGGAATTGCGAATTTTGTATTGAATCGGGATGCAATTTCTGTGTTTCATCGTCAATGTGATGGTCGAAGGAATACAGTAAACCTGCTGTGGTGCATCGGAGTCTAACACTGGGATCCCAGAGAAGAGTCAAAGTACATAGTCTTCTAAACCGTATTCCTGTGGACAGATATCGGCATTGCGAATTTTGTATTGAATCAGGATGCAATTTCTGTGTTTCATCCTCAATGTGATCGTCGAATGGTTACAGTAAACCAATTGTGGTGCATCGGAGTCTAACACTGGTCCCCCAGGGAAGAGCCAAAGTACATACTCTTCTAAACCGTACTCCTGTGAACCGAAATCGGCATTGCGAATTTTGTATTGAATCGGGATGCAATTTCTGTGTTTCATCGTCAATGTGATGGTCGAAGGGATACAGTAAACCTGTTGTGGTGCATCGGAGTCTAACACTGGGCCCCCAGGGAAGAGCCAAAGTACATACTCTTCTAAACCGTACTCATTAGGTTAGAAATCGGAATTGCGAATTTTGTATTGAATCGGGATGCAATTTCTGTGTTTCATCGTCAATGTGATGGTCGAAGGGATACAGTAAACCTGATGTGGTGAGTCGGAGTCTAACACTGGCCCCCAGGGAAAAGCCAAAATACATACTTTTCTAAACCGTACCCTTAAGGACAGAAATCGGAATTGCGAATTTTGTATTGAATCGGGATGCAATTTCTGTGTTTCGTCGTCAACATGATGGTCGAAGGATTACAGTAAACGTGCTATGGTGCATCGGAGTCTAACACTCAGCGCCCAGGAAACAGCCAGAGTACATACTCGTCTAAACCGTACTCCTGTGGACAGAAATCGGCATTGTGAATTTTGTATTGAATCCGGATGAAATTTCTGTATTTCATCGTCAACGTGATGGTCAAAGGGTAACAGTAAACCTGCTGTGGTGCATCGTAGTCAAACACTGGCCCCCAGGGAATAGCCAAAGTACATACTCTTCTAAACCGTACACCTGTGGACAGAAATCGGCTTTGCGAATTTTGTATTGAATTGGGATGCAATTTCTGTGTTTCATCGTCAATGCGATGGTCGAAGGGATACAGTAAAGCTGCTGTGGTGCATCGGAGTCTAACACTGGGCCCCCAAGGAATAGCCAAAGTATATACTCTTCTAAACCGTACTCTTGTGGACAGAAAACGGCATTGTGAATTTTGTATTGAATCGGGATGCAATTTCTGTGTTTCATCGTCAATATGATGGTCGAAGGATTACAGTAGACCTGCTGTGGTGCATCGGAGTCTAACACTCAGCCCCCAGGAAACAGACAAAGTACATACTCTTCAAAATCGTACTCCTGTCGACATGAATCGGCGTTGTGAATTTTGTATTGAATCCGGATACAATTTCTGTACTTCATTGTCAACGTGACGGTCGAAGGGTAACCAGAAACCTGCTGTGGTGCATCGTAGTCTAACACCGGCCCCCCAGGGTTTGACCTAAATACAAACTCTTCTAAACCGTACTCTTGTGGACAGAAATCGGCATTGTGAATTTTGTATTGAATCGGGATGCAATTTCTGTGTTTCATCGTCAATGTGATGTTCGAAGGGTAACAGTAAACCTGCTGTGGTGCATCAGAGTCAAACACTGGGCTCCCAGGGAAAGCCAAAGTACATACTCTTCCAAACCGTACTCCTGTTAAGAGAAATCGGCATAGCGAATTTTGTATTGAATCGGGATATATTTTCTGTGTTTCATCATCAATGTGATGGTCGAAGGGTTACAGTAAACCTGCTGAGGTGCATCGAAGTCTAACACTGGGCCCCCAGATAAGAGCCAATGTACACACTCTTCTAAACCGTACTCCTGTGGACAGAAATCTGAATTGCGAATTTTGTATTGAATCGGGATGAAATTTCTGTGTTTCATCGTCAATGTGATGGTCGAAGGGATACAGTAAACCTGCTGTGGTGCATCGTAGTCTAACATTGGGCCCCCAGGGAATAGCCAAAATACATACTCTTTTAAACCATACTCTTGTGGACAGAAATCGGCATTGCGAATTTTGTATTGAATCAGGATGCAATTTCTGTGTTTCATCGTCAATGTGATGGTGGAAGGGTTACAGTAAACCTGCTGTGGTGCATCGGAGTCTAACACTGGGCCCCCAGGGAAGAGCCAAATTACACACTCTTCTAAACCGTACTCCTGTGGACAGAAATCGGAATGGCGAATTTTGTTTTGAATCGGGATGCAATTTCTGTGTTTCGTCGTCAATGTGATGGTCGAAGGATTACAGTAAACCTGCTGTGGTGCATCGTAGTGTAACAATGGGAACACAGGAAAGAGCCAAAGTACATACCGTTCTAAACCGCACTCCTAAGGACAGATATCGGAATTGCGAACTTTGTATTGAATGGGGATGCGATTTCTGTGTTTCAATGTCAATGTGATAGTCGAAGGGATACAGTAAACTTGCTGTGGTGCATCGGAGTCTAACACTGGGCCCCCAGGGAAGCGCCAGAGTACATACTCTTTTAAACCGTACTCCTGTGGACAGAAATCGGCATTGCGAATTTTGTATTGAATCGGGATGCAATTTCTGTGTTTCATCGTCAATGTGGTGGTTGAAGGGTTACAGTAAACCTGCTGTGGTGCATCGGAGTCTAACACTGGGACCCCAGGGATGAGCCAAAGTACATACTCTTCTAAACCGTACTCCTGTGGACAAAAATCGACATTGTGAATTTTGTATTGAATCGGGATGGAATTTCTGTGTTTCTTCGTCAATGTGATGGTCGAAGGGTTACAGTAAACCTGCTCTGGTGCATCGTAGTCTAACACTGGGCCCCCAGGGAAGAGCCAAAGTACATTCTCTCCTAAACCGTACTCCTGTGGAACGAAATCGACATTGTGAATTTTGTATTGAATCGGGATGCAATTTCTGTGTTTCATCGTCAATGTGATGGTCGAAGGGATTTAGTAAACCTGCTGTGGTGAATCGGAGTCTAACACTGGCCCCCAGGGAAGAGCCAAAGTACATACTCTTCTAAATCGTACTCCTGTGGACAGAAATCGGTATTGTGTATTTTGTATTGAATCCCGATGCAATTTCTGTATTTCATCGAAAACGTGATGGTCGAAGGGTAACAGTAAACCTGCTGTGGTGCATCGTAGTCTAACACTGGCCCCCAGGGAATAGCCAAAGTACATACTCTTCTAAACCGTACTCCTGTGGACAGAAATCGGCATTGCGAATTTTATATTGAATCGGTATGCAATTTCTGTGTTTCATCGTCAATGTGTTGGTCGAAGGGTTACAGTAAACCTGCTGTGGTGCATCGGAGTCTAACACTGGGATCCCAGAGAAGAGTCAAAGTACATAGTCTTCTAAACCGTATTCCTGTGGACAGATATCGGCATTGCGAATTTTGTATTGAATCAGGATGCAATTTCTGTGTTTCATCCTCAATGTGATCGTCGAATGGTTACAGTAAACCAATTGTGGTGCATCGGAGTCTAACACTGGTCCCCCAGGGAAGAGCCAAAGTACATACTCTTCTAAACCGTACTCCTGTGAACCGAAATCGGCATTGCGAATTTTGTATTGAATCGGGATGCAATTTCTGTGTTTCATCGTCAATGTGATGGTCGAAGGGATACAGTAAACCTGTTGTGGTGCATCGGAGTCTAACACTGGGCCCCCAGGGAAGAGCCAAAGTACATACTCTTCTAAACCGTACTCATTAGGTTAGAAATCGGAATTGCGAATTTTGTATTGAATCGGGATGCAATTTCTGTGTTTCATCGTCAATGTGATGGTCGAAGGGATACAGTAAACCTGATGTGGTGAGTCGGAGTCTAACACTGGCCCCCAGGGAAGAGCCAAAATACATACTTTTCTAAACCGTACCCTTAAGGACAGAAATCGGAATTGCGAATTTTGTATTGAATCGGGATGCAATTTCTGTGTTTCGTCGTCAACATGATGGTCGAAGGATTACAGTAAACGTGCTATGGTGCATCGGAGTCTAACACTCAGCGCCCAGGAAACAGCCAGATTTCATACTCGTCTAAACCGTACTCCTGTGGACAGAAATCGGCATTGTGAATTTTGTATTGAATCCGGATGAAATTTCTGTATTTCATCGTCAACGTGATGGTCAAAGGGTAACAGTAAACCTGCTGTGGTGCATCGTAGTCAAACACTGGCCCCCAGGGAATAGCCAAAGTACATACTCTTCTAAACCGTACACCTGTGGACAGAAATCGGCTTTGCGAATTTTGTATTGAATTGGGATGCAATTTCTGTGTTTCATCGTCAATGTGATGGTCGAAGGGATACAGTAAAGCTGCTGTGGTGCATCGGAGTCTAACACTGGGCCCCCAAGGAATAGCCAAAGTATATACTCTTCTAAACCGTACTCTTGTGGACAGAAAACGGCATTGTGAATTTTGTATTGAATCGGGATGCAATTTCTGTGTTTCATCGTCAATATGATGGTCGAAGGATTACAGTAGACCTGCTGTGGTGCATCGGAGTCTAACACTCAGCCACCAGGAAACAGACAAAGTACATACTCTTCAAAATCGTACTCCTGTCGACATGAATCGGCGTTGTGAATTTTGTATTGAATCCAGATACAATTTCTGTACTTCATTGTCAACGTGACGGTCGAAGGGTAACCAGAAACCTGCTGTGGTGCATCGTAGTCTAACACCGGCCCCCCAGGGTTTGACCTAAATACAAACTCTTCTAAACCGTACTCTTGTGGACAGAAATCGGCATTGTGAATTTTGTATTGAATCGGGATGCAATTTCTGTGTTTCATCGTCAATGTGATGTTCGAAGGGTAACAGTAAACCTGCTGTGGTGCATCAGAGTCAAACACTGGGCTCCCAGGGAAAGCCAAAGTACATACTCTTCCAAACCGTACTCCTGTTAAGAGAAATCGGCATAGCGAATTTTGTATTGAATCGGGATATATTTTCTGTGTTTCATCATCAATGTGATGGTCGAAGGGTTACAGTAAACCTGCTGAGGTGCATCGAAGTCTAACACTGGGCCCCCAGATAAGAGCCAATGTACACACTCTTCTAAACCGTACTCCTGTGGACAGAAATCTGAATTGCGAATTTTGTATTGAATCGGGATGAAATTTCTGTGTTTCATCGTCAATGTGATGGTCGAAGGGATACAGTAAACCTGCTGTGGTGCATCGTAGTCTAACATTGGGCCCCCAGGGAATAGCCAAAATACATACTCTTTTTAACCATACTCTTGTGGACAGAAATCGGCATTGCGAATTTTGTATTGAATCAGGATGCAATTTCTGTGTTTCATCGTCAATGTGATGGTGGAAGGGTTACAGTAAACCTGCTGTGGTGCATCGGAGTCTAACACTGGGCCCCCAGGGAAGAGCCAAATTACACACTCTTCTAAACCGTACTCCTGTGGACAGAAATCGGAATGGCGAATTTTGTTTTGAATCGGGATGCAATTTCTGTGTTTCATCGTCAATGTGATGGTCGAAGGATTACAGTAAACCTGCTGTGGTGCATCGTAGTGTAACAAAGGGAACACAGGAAAGAGCCAAAGTACATACCGTTCTAAACCGCACTCCTAAGGACAGATATCGGAATTGCGAACTTTGTATTGAATGGGGATGCGATTTCTGTGTTTCAATGTCAATGTGATAGTCGAAGGGATACAGTAAACTTGCTGTGGTGCATCGGAGTCTAACACTGGGCCCCCAGGGAAGCGCCAGAGTACATACTCTTTTAAACCGTACTCCTGTGGACAGAAATCGGCATTGCGAATTTTGTATTGAATCGGGATGCAATTTCTGTGTTTCATCGTCAATGTGGTGGTTGAAGGGTTACAGTAAACCTGCTGTGGTGCATCGGAGTCTAACACTGGGACCCCAGGGATGAGCCAAAGTACATACTCTTCTAAACCGTACTCCTGTGGACAAAAATCGACATTGTGAATTTTGTATTGAATCGGGATGGAATTTCTGTGTTTCTTCGTCAATGTGATGGTCGAAGGGTTACAGTAAACCTGCTCTGGTGCATCGTAGTCTAACACTGGGCCCCCAGGGAAGAGCCAAAGTACATTCTCTACTAAACCGTACTCCTGTGGAACGAAATCGACATTGTGAATTTTGTATTGAATCGGGATGCAATTTCTGTGTTTCATCGTCAATGTGATGGTCGAAGGGATTTAGTAAACCTGCTGTGGTGAATCGGAGTCTAACACTGGCCCCCAGGGAAGAGCCAAAGTACATACTCTTCTAAATCGTACTCCTGTGGACAGAAATCGGTATTGTGTATTTTGTATTGAATCCCGATGCAATTTCTGTATTTCATCGAAAACGTGATGGTCGAAGGGTAACAGTAAACCTGCTGTGGTGCATCGTAGTCTAACACTGGCCCCCAGGGAATAGCCAAAGTACATACTCTTCTAAACCGTACTCCTGTGGACAGAAATCGGCATTGCGAATTTTATATTGAATCGGTATGCAATTTCTGTGTTTCATCGTCAATGTGTTGGTCGAAGGGTTACAGTAAACCTGCTGTGGTGCATCGTAGTCTAACAGTGGGCCCCCAGGGAAGAGCCAAAGTTCATACTCTTCTAAACCGTATTCCTGTGGACAGAAATCGGCATTGCGAATTTTGTATTGAATCGGGATGCAATTTCTGTGTTTCATCGTCAATGTGATGGTCGAAGGGATTTAGTAAACCTGCTGTGGTGAATCGGAGTCCAACACTGGCCCCCAGGGAAGAGCCAAAGTACATAATCTTCTAAACCATACCCTTAAGGACAGAAATCGGAATTGCGAATTTTGTATTGAATCGGGATGCAATATCTGTGTTTCATCGTCAATATGATGGTCGAAGGGATACAGTAATCCTGCTGTGTTGCATCGGAGTCTAACACTGGGCCCCAGGGAAGAGCTAAAGTACATACTCTTCTAAACCATACTCTTCTGGACAGAAATCGGCATTGCGAATTTTGTATTGAATCGTGATGCAATTACTGTGTTTCATCGTCAATTTGATGGTCGAAGCGTTACAGTAAACCTGCTGAGGTGCATCGTAGTCTAACACTGGGCCCTCAGGGAAGCGTCAAAGTACTAACTCTTCTAAACCATACTCCTAAGGACAGATTTCGGAATTGCGAATTTTGTATTGAATCAGGATGCAATTCCTGTGTTTCATCGTCAATGTGATGGTCGAAGGGATACAGAAAATCTGCTGTGGTGCATCGGAGTCTAACACATGGCCTCCAGGGAAGAGCCAAAGTACATACTCTTCTAAACTGTATTTTTGTGGACAGAAATCGGCATTGCGAATTTGTATTGAATCGGTATGCAATTTCTGTGTTTCATCGTCAATGTGATGGTCTAAGGGTTACAGTAAACGTGCATTGGTGCATTGGAGTTAACACTGGGCCCCCAGGGAAGAACCAAAGTACATACTCTTCTAAACCGTACTCCTGTGGACAGAAATCGGCATTGCGAATTTTGTATTGAATCGGGATGCAATTTCTGTGTTTTATCGTCAATGTGATGGTCGAAGGGTTACAGTAAACCTGCTGTGGTGGATCGTAGTCTAACACTGGGCCCTCAGAGAAGAGCCGAAGTACATACTCTTCTAAACCGTACTCCTGTGGACAAATACCTACATTGCGAATTTTTATTGAATTGGGATGCAATTTCTGTCTTTCATCGTCAATGTGATGGTCGAAGGGATACAGTAATCCTGCTTTGTTGCATCGGAGTCTAACACTGGCCCCCATGGAAGAGCCAAAGTTCATACTCTTCTAAACCGTACTCATAAGGACAGAAATGGGAATTGCGAATTTTGTATTGAATCGGGATGCAATTTCTGTGTTTCATCGTCAATATGATGGTCGAAGGGATACAGTAATCCTGCTTTGTTGCATCGGAGTCTAACACTGGCCCCCATGGAAGAGCCAAAGTTCATACTCTTCTAAACCGTACTCTTCTGGACAGAAATCGGCATTGCTAATTTTGTATTGAATTGGGATCCAATTTCTGTGTTTCATCGTCAATGTGATGGTCGAAGGGTTACAGTAAACCTGCTGTGGTGCCTAGTAGTCTAACACTGGGCCCCCAGGGAAGAGAGAAAGTACATACTCTTCTAAACCGTACTCCTGTGG